>NC_135670.1:14349435-14949435 GCF_964188315.1 Podarcis muralis | reverse complement strand
TTTGCTCAAAGCTTCGTGTTTTAAAAAAAATAAATTATTCTGCTTCTGCTGCAGAGCAGCAAATAAAAGTAGCACACTGAAAACGCAAAACAATGTCATTAACAAAGCAATTACTAATTGGGGAAGGGGTAGCTTTTCCCCTCCCAACAGACACTAAGTCGTGCCCCCGCCCAACCTTCCCAAGAATTTACACAGGATAACTCCCCCCCCCCCCCGGATTCTGCTCTATTTCAATATGTGGGGAATAAATTAAGAACCTTCCCACTGGGGGTGGGGGGGGAGAGACTGTATTGAGGAGGGCGTTGTATCATGAATGAAGTGTGTGCTTGTGTGTGTGTGTAGGCGCTCCCCAGAAAGTCCTGCCGCTACTGGGGTGCCTTTTGGGGTGTCGCGGAGGCAGGGGGTGCAAAGAGGAGGCCTGAAGCGCCACTGCAGCCCTCCAGGGGTCCAGAGATTGCCTGCATTTTGGCAGCGCAGCATCCCCCGGTTGCCATAGCAACTGGCTCTGCAGGGCTCTGATTGAAGAGGGCTGGAGGGCCTGGCACTACTCGACTCCCCCTCCCCAGTCCACCTCCCCCCCCCCCAACCAGGTTGAGTGCACATGAGAAGCTGACTCAAGGAGGCATTGGCCTTTGTCTCCGCCTTGCCATATCCTGATGAGCAGTCAGCCCTCTGCACATGCCAGGAGGCACCCTTTCATTTCTTACAATAGACGCGGGTGGATTTTCTCAGAGGCATGCGCTCTTCTCCCTGCACAAAGCTTGGCCCCTGACCATGAGCAACTGGTGCTCCCTCCGAGATGAAGAAGCAAAAGAATGCCTCTGAGCACATACAGAGTTCCTTCCCCACACAGCTGCAAAAAAGGGGCTTTTGAGAACGAGGTTGTGGCTTCGAACAGGTTCAGATCCGAGAGCCTTTCCTCTTGAGATATTAAGCACCGTTGCTGACCAGATCTGGTTTTAGCTTTACCTGTGCACAGGCCACCCACCCCCGAACATGAGTTGATGGTGGCCCTGGAAGCATTTAAAGAGTTGTAACAATTTTAATTTGTTTCAGTCTGATTTATTGCCGTTTTAATCTTCGGCATGTTTAAATCACGGCTGTAAGAAAGTTAGTGACAATTTTATTGTTTTATCATTTTTATAAAACTGCTTTGCATTTTTTCCTACAATCAAGCAGTATATAAATGTTATGAAATAAATAAGGGAAATAACAGAGGGTTGGTGTTTCACCCCTCGGCTGTAAACCATTCCTTCTTCTTACCTGAGAGGCTTTGGGAAGCGGGGGGGGGGGGGGCGCAGGAGGCATGGCTTTTGGACTATCCTGAGAGGAGGTCCTCCTCTCCCACCTCCTGCCCAGCCAGGCTGAATGCAACCATAGAATCAGGTCTGTAGAGTTGAAAGGGACCCCCAGAGTCATCTAGTCCAACCCCCTGTGGGGCAAGAATGACAGCTTAAGCATCCCTGACAGATGGCTGCCCAACCCGTGCTGCTGGAAGTGGTCCCTGCAGCTGAGCCTTTATGCCAGGAGCTTTCCCAGGTGGGAGTTTCCCACTGCAGCTGCCCTCCGCACATGGCTTAGGATGCCACATGGAGCACAGCAGAACTGGCTTCCAAATTCCAAGTAAACCCAGTCAGAATCATGACTGTAAAACTCACGAGAGCCTAAGAACATGGGTAGGCAAACGAAGGCCCGGGGGCCAGATCCAGCACAATCACCTTTTTTATTATTATTAGAAATTTTATTTACAACATAACATAACCCCCCCACCCCCAATACAGAAATCCACCCTCATTAAACGTGAACATAACATACAATAAGCATAACATACGACAATACAAACAACCAAATAAAAGACTTCCTTTATCCTGTATCTGGCCTCCTTATTTACTTGTTATAAGCTGTTTCCTTTATGAATGATTATTAAGATTTTTCTAATTATAACTTGTTGTTGTTGTTGTTGTTTAGTCGTTTAGTCGTGTCTGACTCTTCGTGACCCCATGGACCAGAGCACGCCAGGCACCTCTGTCCTCCACTACCACCCGCAGTTTGGTCAAACTCATGCTGGTAACCTCGAAAACACTGTCCAACCATCTCGTCCTCTGTCGCCCCCTTCTCCTTGTGCCCTCCATCTTTCCCAACATCAGGGTCTTTTCCAGGGAGTCTTCTCTTCTCATGAGGTGGCCAAAGTACTGGAGCCTCAGCTTCAGGCTCTGCCCTTCCAGTGAGCACTCAGGTCTGATTTCCTCAAGAATGGATGCGTTTGATCTTCTTGCTATCCATGGGACTCTCAAGAGTCTTCTCCAGCACCATAATTCAAAAGCATCAATTCTTTGGCGATCAGCCTTCTTTATGGTCCAGCTCTCACTTCCATAATTATAACTTAAATATCCACAAAGTCTCCTGCAGACATTAATCAAAACAAGTCCAGATATGTATTTTAGGGCACTGTTTTGTGAAGTATTCTCTGCTTTTCCCCCATGCGTTTTGAAACTCTTATCTAGTGTGATCTCTAATTGCCTCTGTTAATCTAGCCAGTTCAATATAACAGTGCCACAGAAGTGGCAAGGATCCTAATTGCTAAAAACTGGAAAAAAGAAATTGTTCCAACAAAAAAAAGGAATGGCCCAATCGCCTTCTAAATCTGGCCCGCAGACGGTCCAGGAATCAGCGTGTTTTTGCATGAGTAGAATGTGCCGTTTTATTTAAAATGCATCTCTGGGTTATTTGTGGGGCATAGGAATTCGTTCTCCCCCCAAAAAAAACAATAAAGTCCGGCCCCCCACAAGGTCTGAGGGACAGTGGACCGGCCCCCTGCTGAAAAAGTTTGCTGACCCCTGGCCTAAGAAGCACCTGCAGGGTCAGGCCAACCTGTTCTCACAGTGGCCAGCCTAAGGAAAACCTACAGCAGGATTCAAGCACAAGAGCCCTTTCCCCTCCTGTGGTTTCGAGTAACTGATATTTCCTGCCTCCAACTGTGGAAACAGAACAGAGCCAACATGGCCAGTAGGCACTGATAGTCTTCTCTTCCAGAGGTTTGTCCCCCCTCTTTTAAAGCCGTGCAGATTGGTAGCCACCCCCTGCCTCCTGTGGCAGTGAGTTCCATAGTTTAACTATGTGCTGCGTCAATAAAGAACTTCCTTTTATGTGTCCTGTATCTTCCAAATCTTGCAGGGGAAACCTTCAGGGAGTCCGAGGTCAGGCCCACCCGGCTCACCCATCCAGGTCTCAGCAATACAGGCCGAGGCAGCTCCTTCATCCCTGTTCAGTTCCACCACCTACAGCACCCTCTTTTCAGGATCAGGCAGTCTAAGGTCCCCCATCCACCCACTGGACAGCAGAGTGAGGACGCAGTGGAAGAACAACAGCCAGGTGCTTCTCTTTCAATCACTGTTTTTCCAACCTGAGCTTTTGGGGAAGCCCAGAGTGGGAAGAACTGAGAGTTCAGGGCCAATTCATAGAGGGCCTAAGTTCCAGAACTCAGCACCGAGGCTAAAACCTGGAATACGCCTAGGACAGTACGAAAGAAAACACCTTTGAGCATGTACAGACTGCTCCTTTCCTCGCCCCCTTGAGACGTATCTTGGGTCCCACCCAACTGAGATTCAGCAGGCAGACCTAAAGAGCCAAGCGGTTTCCTTTGGGTCTCATGGTGATTTTTAGCTGCGTTTTCATACTCGGCCACGAAGCTCTCACCTTGGGTGCCACCCAGGTTTGTAGGCACAGATCATCCTCTAGAATAAAATAGCTTACTAGGGAAATGCTGGAGTCGCCTTTTGGGGCGCCTCCAGGTCAATTTTTTATGGTAGCCCAAATCTCAGGTGTATGGGTGTATGTATATATCTCAATTTTAACTCATGAGCTATTGCTGCAATCTGCTCCAATTGTTATGTTATGTGAGCTGGTCTTTGACCGTAATAAATTATCCATCTATCTACCTTGGGTGCCATTCACCGCCTCTCGACCTAACCTACCTCTCAGGGTTGCTGTGGGGATTGAACGAGGAGTGGGGGGGGGGGACTATGTGAGTAACCTTGAGCTCCTTGGAGGCAACAGTGAGATGTAAATGCAAAACAATGAATGCAATTTTATATATATATATAAAAGGGTGATGTTTTGCTTCATTATGGTTGCTGGCTCTCAATTGTTTAATGAATTGCAACCGTGGTTGGACAGACCTTAGTTGATTCCTTTTGCTGCCTTGAGAGGATTTCACCCTTAAAGGTGGCTTTAAATGTTTTTAATAACACAAAGTGAAGAGCGGGAGGTACAGATTGTGGATCAGATTACTCAGATTGGCCAGGAAAAGGAGAGCTACTACATGAGGTTGCAGACCCTCCAAGGGTCCCTATTTTCCAAGGACGGTCTCAGATTTACAGAAGCCATCCCAGTTTCTGATTTGATCCTGGAACGTCCTGCTTTTCCTGAGGACGTTCCTATTTTCATTGGAGAAATGTCGGAGGGTATGGAGTTATGCGACCCCCAAGCCAAAAAGGTACAAGCTTTAGAATACAGTGGTACCTCGGGTTACAAACGCTTCAGGTTACAGACTCTGCTAACCCAGAAGCAGTACCTCTGGTTAAGAATGTTACCTCAGGATGAGAACAGAAATCGCACGGTGGCAGCGGGAGGCCCCACTAGCTAAAGTGGTACCTAAGGTCAAGAACAGTTTCAGGTTAAGAACAGACCTCCAGAATGAATTAAGTTCTTAACCAGAGGTACCACTGTACATCTGTACACTGTACATTGGGGGTTGGACTCGATGGCCCTTGTGGTCTATTCCAACTCTATGATTCTATGATTCTATGATCTGAAGGCTGGGAAGGGGTTTTTTTTGTTTAATGTTTTAATATGCTTTCAATCTATGTTGGAAGCCACTCAGAGTGGCTGCAGCAATCCAGTTTGATGGGTGGGGTATAAATAAAAATTATTATTATTATTATTATTATTATTATTATTATTATTATTATTCTTAAGGAATAGGATGTCCCTGTTTTCATAGGAGAAAAGTTGGAGGGTGTGAGGTCATGACCATGGGGCAGGCCTCACCCCCCGGCTGCCTCCCCACCCACAGAAAAATGACTTGAATAGGCACTCTCCTTTCCTGATGGGTTCAGTTCAAATATCCTCCCCCATCACTTTCCCTGGGAAGGATATGGAAGAGCAGCATCACGCCATCCCTGGTGCCTCGTCTGTCACAGCTCTGAGGCTGCCAGGTGCCAACTTTGCTCTGGGAGTTACACCTGGGTCCCCCTGAAGCAAGGTGACACAGGTGCACCGGGCTGCAGATTTGCCCACACTCTCTCCTCAGAGAGGGTGCTATTTTAAAGCAGCGTGCAGGAATAAAGAGGCAGTTTCAGGCTGGCGGTACTGGCAAAGCCCAGCACATGATGCATTTCTTTATTTAAAGCAATTTTCTCCTGCTCGTCAGCTCCGGAGGCTCAGCTTACATGCAATCAAGTAAAACAAAAAGCAAAAACAAGGCAGTCCGTCCCATCAGCCTTAAAAACTCAAGACACAAAAGGAAAAAGGCATGGGGAGGGCAGAGGAAAAACAAGCCCCAATTGCTGAATGTGGCAACAGAGGAAGAGGATGCGGTGCCCTCTAGAAGTTTTCGACTACAGCTCCCATTATCCATGACTATGGCCACACTGGCTATGGCTGATGGGAGTTGGAGTCTTGACTAGGCCTGCTCCCCGTTAGCTGGAGGTCATGTCAGGGCAAGTTGGCATTTCTGAAAACAGCAGGTGGTGTGATGGGAAAGACTCTCCCTGCTGGATATTCTGAAGAGCCGCTGCCAGCCTGTGTTGACCAGCTGTAGCTCAGTAGCAGAGCATCTACTTTGCAGGCAGAAACTCCCCAGTTCAGTTCAATGGCCGGCTCCAGCGTCGGTCCTGAAACTTTCCTGTTGTGTCTCCCTAGAGCTCCAGTGAGCTTTCGCTTAGGAGTCAGCTGCTTCTGTTGGTGCAGGAAGAGCAAAGGTGGAAACAAGCAAACACACAACCAAAAACCCCATAGCCATTCCTGCCTTCTACAAACAATGCCATTATTGGTACTATTTTTATGCCCTTGAGATTTCAGGGTGAAAGGCAGTCTACAGATTTAATACATAAGATTATATTTTCCCATTGGCCTCTCCAGGATGGCCCGAGACTCCAAAGAGCCACTCTTTGTCAGTGTAGACAGTCCTGATTTGGTAGAATAAGGCAGCTTCCTAGAATCATGGAATTGTAGAATTGGAAGGGAACCCAGGGGTCATCTAGTCCAACCCCCTGCAGTGCAGGAATCTCAGCTAAAGCATCCTTGACAACCTCTGCTTAAAAACCTGTGGTGCCCTCCAGTGCTGGACTACGACTCCCATCAGCCACAGCACCCTGTGGACCTGCTGGTTGGGACTGCTGGGAGTTGTAGTTCAAAATGCCTGGAGGGAAAGCTGGAAGCTCCAGACAGAGGTAGCAGGAGGATACGTGATTTGAGGGGGGGGGGCATGTGAATGGTGGACGGTGTGCAGGTATGTGCCCAGCTCCCGGCCCTGTGATGGTACAGCTCAGTGTGTGGCACAGCAGCCGCCCGACTGCGCAGCCAATTATGTCCTGCGGCTCCCCTGCCAGCTGCAGATCCAATTATGGGCCTTGCAGCGCCAGCCTGACCCAGAGGATGAGCCCTGGAGGGGGCCCCAGCCCACTGCTCTCCTGAAGGAGGAGGCAGGGGAGCTGGGATCAGAGGAAATCTACCCTCCAGGCAGGGCTTCAAAGCTCAGAAGAGCCCACCCCATCCTCCCACTTGCCAGCCCACACCTTCTCAAACCCCTGCTTAGGAATATACAGTATGCAAAGTCAGGCCATTGGTCCATCTAGTTCAGTACTGCCTGCACTGGCCGGCAGCAGCTCTCTGTGGTTTCGTCCCAGTCCTAACTGGAGATGCTGGGGATTGAACCGGGGACCTTCTGCTTGCAAGGCAGGTGCTCTGCCACTGAGCTACCTCCCTCCCTCCCAGGCTTCACTGATGCCAGCACTTACATCCCTGGATTTGTGTTGGGTTTTTTCTTAAAGAAACTGGGACTCAGGCTCTGGCACACTAGGAGGAATAATAAGCAGAGAGAGCCTTGGGAGCAGCTGAAGAATGCTTTCACTTCAACACAGAACACAAGTCCGTTTTGAACATCGGTCCTGCAAGGAGTAACGTGCAGTCTGATCATGCACAGAGTGCCTCTCTCACACCACTGGGCAACCACCTCCCATGCCCACATCCTAGGGTGGAGCTCACCCTGTTTTAGAAATGTTGTCGTTTTCCTGCCCTTGACCGAAGAACGGTACACTCCTTCTATCTGGGATGGTCGTCCTCTTCCACCGAGCGCGCAGCTTCGGGAGGGACGCACATGGAGCGGTGAGGGAGGAAGGGGACACCCGCCTAGCCAGCCAGATCAGCCGAATCAACCCTGGCGATCAATGGGGTGACAGATGTCGCAGTATTCCATCCGATGTGTGGTATCAACACTTTTCCAAGCTATACACACCCTCAAATACTGCTAATTCGAGTCCGTCCCTCCTATTGAAGAATGATCATCTAGCTAGTTGGGATCCGGTTACGGAATCAGAGTGCCTACAGCTAATTAAAACTTTAAAAAATGGCAAAGCTCCTGGTGAGGATATGATCCCCCCTGAGGTTTTTAAATCAAATGCCCAATGGTGGGCCATCTTTTTGGCCAAACTTTTCACGGCAATAAACAACACATGTAAAATCCCAGCAAATTGGAAACTAAGTGTGGTAGCCCCTATCTACAAGAAGGGAGACATTCAAGATCCAGCAAACTACCGCCCTGTAAGCCTTCTGGACACTGCATACAAACTTTATACCCAGTACTTATTAAACAAGCTGGTAGATTGGGCGGACCATTCTAACCTGTTCAACCAGGAACAGGCAGGATTTAGAAAGGGCCACAATACGATAGGTCACTGTATGGTACTACAGACCCTGGTAGCTAAATATGCAAAAGCGTATAAGAGCAGACTCTTCGTGGCCTTCGTTGACTTGACATCTGCCTTTGACTCAATCTGTAGAGATAGACTATGGAAAAAATTATATGAAACGGATATTGACAGACGACTTTTAAAAATTCTTAGAGAGTTACACACAGATATCACAGTCAAAATCAGAACTGGGCCATCGGGAACTCTTACGGACCCACTGCCATTGGGGAAAGGGGTCAAACAGGGATGCCTGCTAGCCCCATTTCTTTTTAACTTTTATATAAACGACATTGTGCAGTACATGGCAAAGTACAAGTCATCGGCTCCAGCCCTTGAAGGTAAACGTCTGAATATATTGCTATATGCCGATGACATGGCTTTAATGGCACTCACCCGAAGAGGCCTACGCAGCATGCTGGAGGGGATCGCAGCCTACTGTTCCCATAACTCACTAAAGATAAACTATGACAAAACAAAAATTGTGGTGTTCACTAGAGCTCGCCACACCTTTAGATGGTCTTTAGATGAACATGTGATTGAACAGTGCCCTTTTTTTAAATATCTGGGTGTTACATTCCAGGCTACATCTAGTTGGTTAGCCCACTTTAAGGCTGTAACCATCCTAACACGAAGAACAATTGGTGTCCTGCTTAATTTCTTTCATACCCGGGGAGGACAATTGGTGATCCCAGCATTAAGAGCTTTTGTTGGGAAAGCTATTCCCCAGATGTTATATGGGATAGAACTCTGGGGGTGGAACCAAAGGCTGATGGAACGGCTCGAAATTTTGCAAAATTATTATCTCAGGAGGATTCTAGGCCTTCCTCAAGGAACCCCAGCAGCTTTCTTGAGGGTGGAGGTTGGATTACCCTCTGTGTCTGCCAGGGCCCATTTAAGATTCCTACGATTTTACATCAACCTTGCAAATACCTCAAACACCTTATTAGCCAAACAAGCCTTTGTATCTCTTCAAAAGAACACCACTTGGCGTCAAAACCTATCTGAGATCCTGGTTAGATACACCCTACCGGAGTTTAATATCCTCAAACTGTGGAGCCCGGACAAAGTTCGGGAATGGATCCTGCAGAAAGACGCTCTGTTAGATATCACAAAAATACAGAACCCAGGGTCCTCCCACTGGCTTCCCCGACTGAAAACAGTCAAAACCTGCGCCAATTACTTAGCGAACATCACCAATCCCACCCTTCGGAGAGCCTTCACCATGGCCCGTTTTCAAACCATTCCTACGGCCTATCTGTCAGGCAGATATGCAAAAATCCCAGTAGAGCAGCGTATATGTCCTTGTCATATGAGAACCAAAGAGGATCTCATACATTACATGTTGTATTGTCCCATCTATTCGGCCTTCAGGGATGCGATGTTACAAACTATTCCCAAATCAATAGTCAACTCTGAGGACCAAGTAAAGTTTTTACTGGTGGACGCTGATCCACGGATTTCTCACGTGGTAGCAGTCTTTGTGGTGAAGGCTATGAAAACTAGGGTATGGTTCCTGGATGAAACGGTGAGGTCCCTTCCATTGATCTCCTAACCTGTTGCTGTATCTTCTTTCCTGAATGGTGGGGTTTTTTGGGTAGTTTCCTTGCTGGGATAGCATGACATGAATTTTAGCTTACTTTTATAATTTTATTGTTTATCTTTTAACAATGTTTTATGGTATTTTGTGTAAAGGCATGGACCTCACAAATTTAATAAACTTGTTGTTGTTGTTGTTGTTGTTGTCGTTTTCCTGCCCTCCATCCCATATTTGTGCTGTGCTTCTCCAGCAGAGAGGACACACACACACACACACAAGTGGTTTTGCTCAGCCAAGAGGGCAGAACGCAGAGGACCCATGGGGAACGAGGAATGCCTGTTCTTGGCAATGCTCAAGATCAGTTCTTCGCGGCCCCCGTGTACTCAAGGGTTTGCAATACAGTACTAGCACTGTTTTTACCTAGGAAAGCCCTGCTCAAGATTAAGTTGCAAACACGAAACTCCGAACCTCAGATATTCTAAGATGATCTAGTGTAATTACTTTTCTTACTAGTAATAGTTTTTGAGATCAAATTTAATATACGGTATATTTTTAACTGAATTGTCTCTGTTATACCCAATTGCAATTCAGTGTATTCCTGTTCTGTTTTATGATTTCCCTGATATTGTAAGTGAGCTGGAACTGGTCTGTGACCGTAATAATAAAATTCATTCATTCATAGTTTTTGGAATTGTTTCTGGAAAACAAGTTGACATTTGGAGAAAATGGCTGTGTGAAAATAGCACCCTGGACTCCACATTCTTTTTCCTCTGCTGATCTGCATTTATTTGAAGCATTTTAACATTGCTGGTCAGAAGAAAAAAATGCTTGAGACTTCAGACTTTAAATCTAAAAGGCAAAGCACAAAAGGAAAAAAAGATCAGGAGGGAGAAGGAATTGAGCAAACTCACTTGCTTATTTCATTGTTCTGTTGTGTTTTTGTATATTCTGTTGGAAGCAGCCCAGAGTGGCTGGGGCAACCCAGCCAGATGGGCAAGGTACAATAAATAAATAAATAAATAAATAAATAAATAAATAAATAAATAAATAAATAAATAAATAAATAAATAAATAAATAAATAAATAAATAAATAAACAAACAAACAAACAAACAAACAAACAAACAAACAATAATTATTATATTATATTGAACTGGCAACAGTTCAGTAAGAGAAGTTGCTCAAAATTCTCTCAGCAGAGCCAATGGAGAAACTTGTACAGTTCTGCAGACAGAGTACAGTGGTACAGTGGTACCTCGGGTTACATACGCTTCAGGTTACACACTCTGCTAACCTAGAAATAGTGCTTCGGGTTAAGAACTTTGCTTCAGGATAAGAACAGAAATCGGGCTCTGGCGGCGCGGCGGCAGCAGGAGGCCCCATTAGCTAAAGTGGTGCTTCAGGTTAAGAACAGTTTCAGGTTAAGTACGGAAGTTAAGTGCACAGTGAAAGCAGCAATCCCTCTTGCTGTTCTGGCTTCTGGGATAGCTGCTCAGCCTGCATTCGCTCCATAAGATGCACACACATTTCCCCTTACCTTTTAGGAGGTAAAGTGAGTCTTATAGAGCAAAAAATACGGTACTTAACCTGAGGTACCACTGTACCTCGGGTTACATACGCTTCAGGTTACACACTCCGCTAACCCAGAAATAGTGCTTCAGGTTAAGAACTTTGCTTCAGGATAAGAACAGAAATCAGGCTTCAGCGGCGTGGCGGCAGCAGGAGGCCCCATTAGCTAAAGTGGTGCTTCAGGTTAAGAACAGTTTCAGGTTAAGAACGGACCTCCAGAACGAATTAAGTACTTAACCCGAGGTACCACTGTACCTCGTTTGTTTTCCTGGCTCTCCCAGCAACCCCACAAGGTAAAACTCTGCAACTCTTAAGGGAAGTGAGAAGAAAGTTGTGGCAAAGGTGGCTTTTAAGTCATCGCTCCCGGGTTCCCTTCTCTTGACCAAATGAGGAGCTCCTCCTTGGATCCCAAACACTACCAGGGTATGCCAGGACTGATTCAAAGCTCATCACCCTCCTGCAAGAAAACATGCAGAGAAGAACCCCAGGTCTGCTAAAGAACACAAGCAGGTGTGGCTGTGGGGCAGGGACTATTTTTAGGGATGACTCTCTGGGTGTGAAGGAGCAGCTGTTGAGGCTGACTGGAAGGGCTGGCGGGGAGGAGAATGGCACATTCTCAATTCCCTGCCTGACGCCTTAGGGACCATCACTGACCCCTGGGGACCAAGGAAGGGATTTGCTCAAGGTCATGGGGGAAATGGGATCTTTAGCAAAGACCGAATCTAGTACTTAGGATGGAGGCTCAGACTGGCTCTCACCCGCCCCTGCTTTTTGCCATTAAGATTTTTATTAAAGTTTTTTCATGATACAATAGGATGCAGAAAATTAATGTAAACAAAAACAGCTACAAAAAAGCAAAAAGCAAAAAAAAGAGAGCATGGAGTCCTATCTTAAAATGTCGTTCTGAACCCTTACCATCCCCACAAATGGTAGTAGCCCCTTCCAGCTGTCATCTGGGATCTTCCCCCGGCCTCTCACCCTGGGAGACCAACCCCACAGAGGGTCCCTCCATCAACCATCTACCTCCCCCATGAATGTGCAATCTCTGGACCCAAGAGAGGCCCCCAGCAGAGGACACCAAAGAAGAAAGAAAAGGAAAAGAAGAAGAGATAAAAAGAAATGAAATGAAAAAAGGAGGCAAGAGAAGGGGGGGAGAAAGAAGCAAGACCACCTGCCCCCCCCCCCATTTATATACCGCTATATATATTTGGAGAAATGTTTAAACCAGAACAAAGAAAAAGAGAAGGTTTTCCGCAGAGCAGAAAGAGGAGGAGAGCCTGAATGGCAAAGATCTAGTATTCACAATCTATTATAAAAGGGGGGAAAAGAAAAGGACATTCTCCATCAAGGGGTAGAACAGGAAGGATAAAATTAAACAATGTACTGACTCAAAGCTGCTGTAAGGTTTGACTGCAACATCTTACTGGGTTAGCACCTGCCACTTTTTATCACTTGTTGATTCCAGCACGTGCAGAAATATGCGTCACAGATTGCGCAGCAAAGAGTTTTCTGACTGTCCAATGTCACCTCAACACAGAATGCTGTTATGCTCTCGCACTCACCCTGGGCTGAACAGTGAGCAGGTCCAGGGGTAGTTTCCTTCGGTTTTGTAATATTTGCATTTATTTATATATGTGTAGACTGAACACTCCAACAGGCACCTGAAGGTCCAGTGCTCCCACATCCGGTTTCTGGAGAATATCTTCCCACCAACCAGCACCCTAAGATGCTCATAGATCACCCACTCTCTCTCTCTCTCTCTCTCTGTGTGTGTGTGTGTGTGTGTGTGTGTGTGTGTGTGTGTGTGTGTGTGTCTTTCTCAAACTGTAGCTTGTTGTTTGTTTTCCTTCACACATAGCAGCTTCCTCAGTTTGACCTGTGTGTGTGTGTGGCACCTTTTGACCTTGCTCAAGCTCCCAGGCTGGACCAGGAGAAATACAACCCTAGTGGCTTCTCTTCATTTCCTTTCCAGAGAGAGCCAGGGCACCCCCTTCTCGCCAACATCTGCACATGACATCTACAAACTGGACAGCTTGGAGCCAAAGAAGATGTTCTCATGTGACTCTGGCCCAGAGTGTCTGCAGCAGCAGCCACAACAGAGACTCTTCTGGCACTGGAACAACTTTGGAGGCAGATGGAGGCAGAAACTTTTGCGGATTAGTGTCCAACCAAGTGTTCATCTCAGTTGGGCAGGTGCATATGGGGTATTGTAAACTGTGGGACCAAACAGCAGATCTGCTCTGTGATCTTTCTATCGAAGCTCAGATGTCTACAAGGTCAGCGCAACCATTCACCGCTGTCGTCGCTGCTGATGTCACAAAACTTCCTCCTTTTGCCCATTTTATGTCTCCCCAGTTTTGATCCAAAACGAATCGGATCAAATTTGCTGATCCGTTCTAACTCCCCAGTTCCCCACAGAAACTTCCCTGTCAAAGGCGTCTTCTTGACAATCGGGGAGTGGCTGAGGTCAGCAGCAACCAGGGAGTTATGCTGCCATTTTTATTTTAGTTTATTTTATTCAGGTCTCATGTAGACAGCGGAAGGGGCACTGTGGGCAAGCAATAGCCCTAGATCATGTGAGAGGATGAACAGGTGAACATGAACCCCTGGTCTGTTGGTTAGAGTGTAGTGCTGATAACACCAAGGTTGCAGGTTTGATTCCTGTATGGGACAGCTGCATATTCCTGCATCGCAGGGGATTGAACTAGATGATCCTCAGGGTCCCTTCCAACTCTAAAATTCTATAATTTTCATAATGGCCAACCAGTTGCCCCAATGAGCACAACACAGCACTCTCCCCTCCTGCCGTTTCCAGGAACTAAGAACCATTTACTGCCTCCAACTATGGAGACTGAGCAGCCCCCACCCCCAATGGACGGACACATACATCCTCTCCCAGTTGCAGGACAGATTTGCAGAACCCAGTTGCAGAACCCTCAGGCCTTCCTTTAATAATTCCCCTCTCACCCCATCCCACCGCCCACTCATTTTCAGATCAACCCTGAATCTTCAGAGTCTAATCCATGGGTAGGCAATCTAAGGCCCAGGGGCTGGATCCGGCCCAATCGCCTTCTAAATTTGGCCCATGGGCAGTCTGGGAATCAGCGTGTTTTTACATGAGTAAAATGTGCCCTTTTATTTAAAATGCATCTCTGGGTTATTTGTGGGGCATAGGGATTTGTTTGTGCGTTTTTTTCAAAACATAGCCCAGCCCCCCCCCCAAGGTCTGAGGGACCATGGACTGGCCCCCTGCTGAAAAAGTTTGCTGACCCCTGGTCTAATCCCACCTTGCTTAGAGTGACCCTGGTGGTTCTGCATCTTAAAATAATAAAAGATTTAACAGTGGGGATCCGTCCCCCTCCACATTACACCCTGCTCAGAGGAAGATGCTCCAGGAATGTACAAGTATCCAACCACCCCTGTAAAAATACATTCCTGCGGCTGACAGTAGTTTTTAAAACCTTTATTATTATTTTCATCCGGTATGGCGCCCTCTCCCCTCCAGGAGCCTTGTTGTCCCATTTTGATGAAACAGGCCAAGTGCTGCTTTAAAAGTGAGGAGATAAAATCCTCCCTCCCTACCCAGCAATACATCCCTTGAGGATAAAAATGGGACAGAGAAGCCCCCTTAAAAAGGGGGGAAGCCATAGACACCCCTTTGAACAAAAGAAGGGCTTCAGAAAAAGAGATGGGTTGTAAAATCAAGGTGTGGACCCCCCCTTAAAATAAATAGCAGAGCATGGCAGGAAGGGGGGAGAAGGGGGACTGGGCCGAATTGCCTGCCCACAGCTCCTATGGGGCAGATTCTAAAATGGGGAGAGGGGGAACCTAGACAGAAAAACAATCTCCTCCTTTGACCTCCTTCCCCCTGCAAGAAAAAGTGGTTGTACATTTGGAGCCAGATGAAAAAGGGGGGTGGGGGACCCATTGATTTTGAGCTGCCCCGTTGAAGTTGCTGATGGCACATGAGAGGGGGGGTCCTTTACTCCCGAGGCTCGTCAGGGGCGGGGATCTTTTGGCGGCTGGGCTCAACACCCCAGATTTCACGGGCGTACTGGGCGATGGTGCGGTCGCTGGAGAACTTTCCGGAACAAGCAATGTTCCTGATCACCTTCTTGGTCCACTCCTTGGTGTTCTGCGGATGGAGATCAAAGCAGCGAATCATGAGAGGGAAGAAGGGAGCCTCCCCCACACACATTTCAGTGTGTGGGCACCTGGACACCCCTGCTCAACCTGTTCCCAAACCATTGGAGAGGACCAGCTCTAGGGGCTTCCTGGGGCCAGAGGTTCAGCTATGAGGATTTCCTTTTAAAGCTGGGATTCTTATTGTTATGAGTTTGTGGGTGCGAGACACCCTAAAGCCCTGGGTGCAATAGGTGTTAGAATTTAATCATCTCTGCTGCTTTGGCCTCCCTCCTCCCACTCATCTGCTTCAGCTTCTGCCTCTGATTCTGGACTTCTTTCTGCCACTGACTCTCCCAGCTCACTAAGCCCTGTTGCCTCTTTGCAGTCTTCTCCCTCTGACCTCTCCTTGCTGTCCCATCACCACTCCCTGGGCTCTGAGCCTTCTTCCCTTGGGGGTTCCCTCCACCATTCCTCTTGTGTCCAACCAGTGCATGGCACTCCCTTCCTCCACCAAGAGTCAGTTTGAAAGACAACGCCAGTGTTTTAGGTTAGGGTTTTAGGACTGGAGTTAGGAGTTATGCAAGGGAGATACTAAGCAGCAGGCTGGGGTGACAGTCAGAGAGCAAGGGTTGAGGTCTGCTGGAGACTGCTTGGCTTCCCTGTCATTCAGCACATCTGGCATTGACACCTGATCTATGAAACACACATGCACATGGCAACGGTCCTTTTTCACCAACACCGTCCCCATCCCACTACCATTGGGCATGTGGGGGGCACTGCCTCACCTTATAAAGAGCATTGACCTTATCTTGACATTTGATGTAGGACTCGTAATCGGCAAAGACTTTGAACCTACAGGGAGGGGAGAGAAGCATTACAACGCAATTCAAAGGGGTGGCGATGGGTTGCGCATTTATTCAAAATCCGGTTAAAACTCTTTCATTTAATTAATCCGACATAATTGATGGACTTGATCCAGTGGTAGCAGCTTTTCAAAGTCCAATAGTCATTTATACCTCCAGTGCTGTCCCTGCTGCCCTCTTGGCCTCTAAGCGCAAGTGTACACACACACACACACACACACACACACACACACACACACACACAGTCACTGCCCCCCAGTCACTAGGGTAACAGGAGCTGCCACAAAACAACTCCTCTGCACACACACACACACACACACACACACGCACACACACACAGGGGAGTATCCAAAGTACATCCTGCAAGCTGACAATCCGCACCCAGCAAATCCCAGCAAAGCCTGTGGAATCATCGAATTGTAGAATTGCAAGGGCTCACAAGGGTTGCCTATCTGTGATGCAACACAGGACTCTTTTGCCCAAGGTGGGGCTCAAACCCACGACCTTGAGATTAATAGTCTAAGGCTCTACAGACTGAGCTATCCCAGGAGTTACAACTACAGGCTATCACAACATTTGGGAAAGTGTAAGCCATGAACAGTTTCCACACCTATGGTGGGCCAGTGCGGGGAGAGATGAAACATCAGCTCAGGAATGGGATTTGGAGGGGATTGCTCTTTCCCACCTCCCTCGGCCAGCCAGTGCCACTTTAGGCTGCCACCTGCTGGGCAAATAGTGGCCCTAACGGAAGACCATGGGGAGATGGGAGTCTCACTTTCACTTTTCTTTAATTAACTATAGGTGCATTGGGGGGGGCACTGTTATTCAGACCAGAAAATAGAGGGAGAGGAAGCTTCTCTCTTCCTAGCCATGCCAGGGAGAAAACTCCACCCCTACCCAACATGAGCTTAGAAAAAAAGGTTTCATAGCCACTTTTTTGGGTGGGGGGAGGATAATCTTTGTCCCAATAAGGATCCCCATCCCCATCCCACGTGCCACAACCCATGCCTGCAATTAAAACGAAAGGTGAAAGGTTTTCCCCCAAAGGCACAGTGGAATTGAACGAAAAGAGGAATAAACAAATTCACTGGCCCCTGGGTGCCAGCTGGGCATCACAAGTGGGGAGAGGGGACTGTGGCACTCGGGTTCTGATGGGGGGCATCTGCTGGGTTACTGGGCAAAATAGGATGCTGGACTAGATGGGCAAAAAAACACAACCCAACACAGACTTTGGTTCTAAGCATTAAGCCCAGAAGTGAAGAGCCTCTAGCTATCACACACACACACACACACACACACAAAGTTACAGGCAATGGCAGGTGTGGGGCAGGCAGAGACACAGCCCACAACTCTTAGCCCACAGCCAGTCCCTGCAGGAAGCCAGCTGGCTGGCCGGACTTCAAAGGAGCATCCAGGACTCCTGGCAACCCCTCCCACACCACCACTGCTTTGAAGTCTGACCTCATTACTACATCAGGTGATTGGCAGGTGGGTGGTCCTCCCAGGATAGCTCAGTTGGTTGAGCACGAGGCTCTTAATCTCAGGGTAATGGGTTCGAGTCCCAGGTTGGGCAAAAATATTCCTGTACTGCAGCGGGTCGGACTCAATGACCCTCGTGGTCCCTTCCAAATTTACAAGTCCACACCTGTTGAATCTGGCCCATGAAGGGGCGGGGGAGATTGAGATCTTGCCCACCCCTGAGTGAGCATCAGGTGTGTTTGGTCCTGAAGCTCCCCTCTCTCAAAAGGTGGGAAAGGATGCCTTGTGACCAGGGCCCAGGCCAGGTTCGTTTCATTTGTTTGCAGGACAGACAGGGCGAGACGCACCTTGAGCAGCAGAGGCACCGCAAAAAAGAGATGGAAAGGAAGAATTTGGCAGCGCTGAGGCCTCCAGAGGGTTCTGGCAAGCAAGGCAGCAGCACTCCCCCACCCCAACGCCCAGCCGTCTCACCTGTCGTGATACATGAGCATGTTGACAATGTCCTTAAAGAGGTCTGGCTGCTTGGGAGAAAAGAAGCCGCTGCTCAGCTGGTCAATAACTTGCTTCAGCTCAGGGATGTGGTCATAGTAGTCCTTGGCACAGTAGCTGCAGGGGAGGGGGCGAGGAGAAAGGGCAGAATTTAACTTGGAGCGTGTGTAAGTATCCATACCCTCCCAGGCCTTCCACATGTTCTTA
Organism: Podarcis muralis; assembly: GCF_964188315.1. Taxonomy (NCBI): domain Eukaryota; kingdom Metazoa; phylum Chordata; class Lepidosauria; order Squamata; family Lacertidae; genus Podarcis; species Podarcis muralis. The sequence goes on along the minus strand of NC_135670.1, from coordinate 14,931,197 downwards.
GGATAATGATTTCAGTGATGGCTGTGGCACCTCTAGCACACCAGTGGCAGTCTACCCCTGAAGACCGTTCACTCATGAACAACATCGGGAGAGGCCTACTGCGCTCAACTCCCACATAACCTTCCCAGGAACAACAACTTATTTATTTATTTGTACCCCGCCCATCTGGCTGAGTTTCCCCAGCCACTCTGGGCGGCTCCCAATCGAGTGTTAAAAACAATACAGCATTATATATTAAAAACTTCCCTAAACAGCGCTGCCTTCAGATGTCTTTTACAGATAAGATAGCTGCTTATTTCCTTCACATCTGAAGGGAGGGCATTCCACAGGGCGGGTGCCACTACCGAGAGGGCCCTCTGCCTGGTTCCCTGTAACCTCACTTCTCACAATGAGGGAACTGCCAGAAGGCCCTTGGCGCTGGATCTCAGTGTCTGGGCTGAATGATGGGGGTGGAGACGCTTCTTCAGGTATACTGGACTGAGGCCGTTTAGGGCTTTAAAGGTCAGCACCAACACTTTGAATTGCGCTCAGAAACTAGTGGGTTGCTGTGAGAAAGAGGGGAGCTGGACTAAGATGGGTCTGAAACTATATAGGCATTTAAATCTCCAACAACAGGGCTGGCCTTTGCCTCCTTGCCTTCAAGGTACGGCCACTTTGAGCATTTCGAAATCGCAGCAAAGACCAGAAGGCCGGGCAGAATAAGCCCAGGAGCCAAGGAAGGTCGATGGGGCCCAGAATGAGCAACCCCGACTGGCACACTCACCCCTTCCTGTCCAGCTCATCGACGTCCTCCACCCGCATGCCGAAAATGAAGAAGTTCTCCTCGCCAGCCTCCTCGGCCATCTCCACATTGGCACCATCCATGGTGCCAATCGTCAGCGCCCCGTTCAGCATGAACTTCATGTTCCCGGTGCCAGAGGCCTCTGTGCCAGCTGTGGAGATCTGTTCCGAGAGGTCGGAGGCAGGGACCACTGCAGGGGACGCAGGAAGCGGGGTTCAGTGGGAAGCCCAGAGGTTGTCACACAAAGCGACAGGAGGAGCCCACCCAAGAGATGGGGAGATGAAATATACTCTAATCTTCCTCCTTTCCACCCTATGTCAATCACAGACGGGCTCATTTATAAGAATTCCATCCCGTCGCGTTTGCATATCCATCTGCAAATTTCGTCTGTGTGTGTGGTGGTTGTTTTCAATCCACATGATTTTTTAGAAAGTCAATGCAGATTTTAATCTGTTTCGTTACTTTAACTTTCTGAAAGCTTTTAAGACTTGTTTTTAATTTTTCTTATTGATAATTTCAATCTTTTTCATCTGAAACCACTTTGAGGTTTCTTTGTTTTAAAAAAACCCATCAAGCAGCGTACAAATTTTACGAAATAAAAAAATTGTACTAAAATATATTATCACAAAACATATTGAATTTTTTTTTAATCTTGATGAATGCATTTCTAAACGCATTCTAAAATATGCATTGCGATGCGTCTTGGTGCGCATTTCAGGCAGAAGCCTTCATCGCAAATTTTGAAGGATAATGACATCCCAGCCCCCAGATGAGCCCAGGTGGGGTGAAGCTGGTCAGCTGACAGAATCCCGCAAGCCCACCCTGGCCCCTGAGTTACCTTTTTCAGCCAGCGAGACACGGTAGTTCTCTAAGAAGATGACCTTGAGCCGATCTCCGATGACGGGGTCGTGATTGACAATGTCCCCAATGGACGTGATGAGTTTGATGATCATCTTGGCCATGTGGTAGCCGGGGGCAGCCTATGGGGAAGGGAAGATTTAAGATGACCGTAACAGGTGGGAGAAATGGGCCAAAACTTCTTGTTGCCATCCGTCTGTCTCGAGAGACAATGGAGTGCGCCTTCGGGGGTGAAGTCAAACCAATGCCTTATCTATGCCAAAGTGACCTCCCTGGGACGCAAGCCTGGGCAGGGTGTATGGAGGTCCTGGGCTGCCCAGACGACAAGGCCCCCCTCTTGGTCTCGCTGATGTGGTCCAAAGGAAAGCAGAGCAAGACATTTGGCACCAGCTTGGCTGCAGGAGTTGCAGGAAGGGGGCATACAAGGCGCCAACCACCCCTTTCCTTCCTATCTGCCCCACCCCTCTCCAGACTTGCCACCCTCACCCATACAACAACCCCCCAGAACTTGTCACCCCCCACCCTGCACCGCTCACGGCTCTCACTTTGCCTCCAATCATGATCGTCCGTGGCACAAATGGCTTGTTTGGCTCCCTCTTGATCCCTGCAGGGAGGAGAAAAAGGTGGAAAAAACCAGCAACACTCTGGGACCTCCTGCTCCAGATTCAGGGAGCTGCAATGCCCCCACCCCTGCAATGCCCCCACACCAGGTTGCCCAAACTTTCCCTCTAATGCTTGGCAGCAGAAAAGAGGTAAAGGAGGTTTTCTCTGGCGCTGCCCCATCCCAGCTTTGGGGAAGGAGAGACCTCAGGCCACAGAATGGGGGAGAGGGGAAACCAGCTTTCCCACAACCCCCATTAATTAACACGACAGCATTAATTAACTTCACAGGCACCAAAGCGCTGGTGGAAGCCTTCCTAGCCAGTTCGCCTGAACCCACTGGCTGTAGCCTGTGCTGGAGGACAGTATCAGTGTGTATGTGTTCATTTGTGCTTCCCAGACAATGCTGAGCCGACTTCTGCACATGAAATTGTGCAGGCATCAAAATGCCTTGGGCAAGCCCTCATCAGCCCCCGCTCCAGCTGATTCTTTCCGCCTTGTTTAAAACAATAAAACACTGCACATTATTAAAATAAGGGAAAGGACTCCTGGACGGTTAAGTCCAGTCAAAGGTGACTATGGGCTTGTGGCGCTCATCTCGCTTTTCAGGCCGAGGGAGCCAGCGTTTGTCCACAGCCAGCCATTGCCATTACAGTCGTACCTTGGTTCTCGAACGCCTTGGTACTCAGACGTTTTGGCTCCCGAATGACGCAAACCTGGAAGTGAGTGTTCCAGTTTGCAAATGTTTTTGGGAAGCCGAACATCTGACGCAGCTTCCGCAGCTTCCGATTGAGTGCAGGAATCTCCTGCAGCCAATCAGAAACCACGCCTTGGTTTTTGAACAGTTCCTGGAGTCGAACGGACTCCCAGAACGGATCAAGTTCGACAACCAAGGTACAGCTGTACAGTGGTACCTCGCAAGACGAATGCCTTGCAAGACGAAAAACTCACAAGACGAAAGGGTTTTTGGTTTTTTGAGTTGCTTCGCAAGACGAATTTCCCTATGGGCTTGCTTTGCAAGACGAAAACGTCTTGCAAGTTTGTTTCCTTTTTCTTAAAACTGTTAATACCCAGGGTGCATTGCTTGAAGAGGTGCAGTTGCACGCGGTGTGGTAGCCTTTTTTGAGGTTTTTGAAGACTTTGGTGATTTTTGAAGCTTTTCCAAAACTTCTTTTGAAACCGTGCTTCGCAAGACGAAAAATTCGCAAGACGAAAAAACTCGCAGAACGAATTAATTTCGTCTTGCGAGGCACCACTGTATAAGAGAACGAGGGAGGCATTCAGGGTGAGTTCTGGCACCTCTTTTTCTAGAAAAATAGCACTGCTCCTGACTCTCCTTCTCTCTACAGCACCCCCCCCCCTTCTCAGCCCTTCCAGGAGAGGAGGGGGCTGGTGACCACTCAACTCAGCCCCCTCCCTAGTGGCTGGAATCAACATGGAGCCGCCAGTTCCCAACCCTAATCCCAACCAGTCCCCAAATGTGGAAATTAGGAGTTTGTGGGTGGGTGTCCCCACTTCCCCCAGGGGAAGGGGACACCAAGGGGGTCAGAATAGGCAGAGCCCCCTACTCACGGTTGTAGAGAGTGATGATGTGGAGGCAGTTGAGCAGCTGCCTCTTGTACTCGTGAATCCTCTTCACCTGGATATCGAAGAGCGAGTTGGGGTTGATCTTCACTTTGTACTCCTTCTCCAGGTAGGCAGAAAACTTCAGCTTGTTCTCCTGATGTGGGGGGGAAGGCAGAGGGGTGTGAGCTTTCCCAGAGCACCTCCCCCCAAAACACAACTGTGGACGCAAGAGAAACCCCACAGGGCCCAACTAATAAAAGGGATACTGCTGCTTACTAGAGCAAGACTTTTGATTCCAGATTCTCAAACTGTATTACATCCCCCCAACCCCTATCTAGTGACTCTCTTCTGCCAAAGAGGGGGGCACATTATAGGGGGGCACCAAATACAGAACAGGACGGGGGGGGGGACTGCATAGCCCCCAAGTATCCTGGACCGGGACATCCCATTTTTTTTAATCAAAAGAGCACAGAGGCCATTTGGGTTGACATGATCACTTTTTTCCCAGGCCCACGATTCTGTGCACTGCCTCCAAATGTACATTTGCGGGCAGTGTGTGTGAAAAAAGTACTTTTGGGGGGTGGAGGCAGTGCAGTGCGAAATCACGCAACCAAAACAGCCGCCATTCTCTCGCAATAGAAAAGAGAGAGAGAATGTGAATCAGCAAAACAGAAATACGTGACGAACTACGTCCTGTATTGAATCAATACAGGACACAGCATTTTACATTGAAATACAGGGCAATCCTATATTATACAGGATGGGTGGCAACCCTACTCTCACCTCTGAGCAATCAGCATGATTCCCACTGAATTCCAGTGAAGGATCTGAAAAGAACAAAGAACCCAACCTCTCCCTTGGGAAAGGAGGCAGTCCGCCAAAAGGCAGGAGGGGGATCTTCTGGGCACCAGCATAGCACGAGAGGCTTGTTACAGTTTACACATGCGCTCACAGAGTGTCAGGGTACTGCTGACCACAGCCCCTTGTGGTGGGTTGCATAACTGCAGCTTCTTCCCAGGGAAGGAATCTCCAGAGCGGCTCCCCCCACCCCAGCTGCCCATTGGTTCATCCTGGGCAGGAAGGAGGATAAAAGGACTTCCTTCCTTGGCAGTTGAGCCTCCCTTGGGCAACACAGTCTACCTGAGCTCTTGTGTGTGCCTTGAATTTCTGGTTTTTCAGCTCCCAGGTCCCGACTGTTTTTCAAACTACTACCACCAGCCCAGCCCTGGCCCATGGACCCCTTATTCCTCACCTGCTTGACTTTTGCCACGTCCCGGATGAAGCCTTCATCTTCCACAAAGTTCAGGAGTTTCTTCAGCTGATCCAAGTCGGAGATGTAGTCTTCTCCAATGCGCTGGAGGAGGAAATGGGAAGAGAAAACTCACCACAAGCCCCCCAGGAAGTGTGGAGTGTGGGGCGTGCTCCCTCTGCAACAGCAACCAGGAGAGGCACCCCCTCCTCTCCCCTCTGTGCTGTCCGCTTTCCCTCACCCTTCCTGTCCGAACAGTAAGATTTACGAGTGTCCCGAGGCTTCACACAAGGCCAAACCTATTCTTGGTTTTCAATGCTTTGATCAGGGAAGGTGTGAAATAATAATCGAGAGCACCACCAAGCCACATGCAGAGGGTCTTTCTGATGTGCCATGTAAGAGCCACACCCAGCTCATCTCAGGACCAAATGGGATGTGACAGTTAATTTCAGGAGTGCCACTGGTGGGCATGTGTTTTGTTATGGAAACCTGCAAACTGAGAGGAAGCTTCCCTTAAAATGCAAATAGCAGTCTTTGGGGAGGCAGAGAGAGAAAGGGTTAAATTCCACACACACACACACACACACACACTCCGAACACAGCAATTAATGGCAGGCCCAGTTTAGCCATCTGATCTGCAGTTTGGGCTTCCACGTGAGGAGGGGTCCCTTAAGCCAGAAGAAAACTAACGTACAAACTCAAAGGTATGGATGCAAAAATTAATTTGATTCTATAATGCCAAGTGGAGGGGTAGTTAAGAAATACAATGGCATTTTATATCCAACAGATTTCAAAAAATCAATACTGCCACCTTCACACACACAGCCTTAATCCAACTGTAATTGAGAATGTTGCATTAAAATGCCATTGAAGAGACTAAACGTCCATATTTTGGTAAGTGAATCAAATGTGGAAGCCGACCGGCCCAAAATTCTTTGAGTGAAACCTCCAAGACTTTGCATTTGGCCAAATGGGGAAAACAGCAAAGCCAGCAGAGAGGGCCTCATCCTGCTCATCTTCACCTCGGCAATGATTTCAGCCAGCCCTGGGTTGCACAAGACCAGCCAGCGACGGGGGGTGATGCCGTTGGTTTTGTTCTGGAATTTGTGAGGCTCAAACTCATAGAAGTCTTTAAACCTGGAAGAGGAGTAAAAGGAGAACTGCAGTTAGAGGCACTTGTGGAATTTGATGGACCAACACTCTGGCAGTTTCATGTGTTCATAACAGCCACCCAACAATGTGTCACGGGACCAGAAGAGGGCAGGAAAGGAAAGGGGGGGTGAAGCCTGCCTGTCGTGGGGCAGAGTACCTACACGGTGGCCTTCAGGATATCGGAGTGGATGCGAGCCACGCCATTGACAGCATGGGAGCCCACGATGCAGAGGTGGGCCATGTTGATGCGCTTGACGCTGCCTTCCTCCACCATAGACATGCGGCGCATGCGGTCGAGGTCCCCGGGGAACTTGGCATAGACTTTCTGCGGGGAAAGAAGGGCGCCCCAAAGAAGACATTAACACCCATTCCCATTTATAGGGCCCATCCCCTCCCCTCCATCTCTGCTCCAAGCCCAAAACTAGGGTTTGAATTAGAGCAGGGTTTCCCAAACTTGGGTCTCCAGCTGTTGTTGGACTACAACTCCCATCATCCCTGACCACTCGTCCTGCTAGCTAGGGATGATGGGAGTTGTAGTCCAACAACAGCTGGAGACCCAAGTTTTGGAAACACTGAATTCGAGGAAGTGGAACCAAACCCCCCTTGACCACTTTGCTTTTAAAATGCCAGTGGAGAGAGAGATGATTTAGCAAAAAGAGTGGGGAGAGGAGTGTGTTCATTCAGGGCCCCCCAGTTTTCTGTTGCCCAACATTTCAGGTACTGACTGGAAGTGTCCTGAGGGGTGCCTTCCTTACTCAGCCCTCGAGCTCCTTCCCCAGAGGTAGATGAAGGGCCAGGGCCAGATTAAGACCTTTAGAGGCCCCATGCACCTTAAAGATTTTGGTGCCCCCATATATACCTATTTCAAAATATGAACAATAATAACGCGCAAAATATATTTTTTATTTTTCAAAATGAAATGGAACCCACAGTAAGATGGAAAATAACGTTTGTGTGCCTGCACTTTAGTTATATTTGAAAATAATTATTTTTTCCAATTGCAAAACCTTTGATCAGATCTTCAAAAACAAACCTTACATCACACATCTGCTTCTATACATAGTACAGTGGTACCTCGGGTTAAGTACTTAATTCGTTCCGGGGGTCCGTTCTTAACCTGAAACTGTTCTTAACCTGAAGCACCACTTTAGCTAATGGGGCCTCCCTTTGCTGCTGCGCCGCCAGAGCACAATTTCTGTTCTCATCCTGAAGCAAAGTTCTTAACCCGAGATACTATTTCTGGGTTAGCGGAGTCTGTAACCTGAAGCGTATGTAACCTGAGGCATATAGGTACCACTGTAGAGATAAGGCATCATCCAGCCTTCTTTGTTGCAATAGTTGTTCTGTTGTGATTTTTTAATATACTTCAGTGGAGAAAGTGAATGCTCAGACAAGCAAATTTGTGACCATTCATGTTAAAAATCTGGCAACAAGGAATTTCTGCGGTGCCCTCTTTCCTCGATGCCCTAAGCACATGCTTATTTTGCTTAATGGTTCATCCAGTCCTGGGGAGGGTGCTGGCAAGGCTCCTCCCAACTCCTCACCCCCCTCTACCCGCCCCCAGTGGCCTCCCTTCTTTCCCACCCGGGGCTACTGAACTCACATCGAGGAAGCGCTGGTTGATCTCATAGATGATCTCCAGGTGGCGGGGCAGAAGGGCCTCTAAGAGGTGGACAGGCCAACGCTCCAGAGCCTCTGGCAGCACGGTGTGGTTGGTATAGGCACAAGTTCGCACTGTGACATCCCAGGCCTAGAAGGGACAGAGAGAGAGACTGAGAGAGAGAAGCAGAAGCAGCCCTTGAGCCAAGCCGGAACAGCTCAAGAGGATCCTGCTGCCTGACTGATTGATGGTGGCTCTGCAGGGTCTTCAAAAGGGACCGGAAAACAGTGATGGAGAAAGCAGATAAGAGAACCCCACCCCACACTGCAACCCCTGGGGTATCCCTGGTGAGGAGGAGCACAACCGTGAAAGGGAAACCCAATTAAAAGCTTGTTTCTAACAGGACTGCCTCCTGTTTCCTTGACATGCCCCTGGAACAGGAGGACACGGGCACAGGCCAATATACCCCTTCAATACCACTACTACCAACGATGTTTTTTAGAAAAGCTGTTGGGAAAGGAGCCCAAAGTAAAGCCACCCTCCCACCACACCCATTTCTGCCCTGCTGGTCCAGGCCTGACCAGGCTTTTGATTTCGTGACTTCTCTGCCCACCTGGTAGGACTGCGGGACCTGAGTCTTTCCCAGGGTTTCATTTCAGCCAGAGCTACCAAGGGGAAGGGGTCTGTGTTGGATCCTAGGGTTTGTTTTTGGAAGGGGTAAGCAGAGGCCCTCTTTGAGCACCCCCAGAGAGCCTGTCCCTCACATCGGAGCAGCTGCAAGGAGCCCCCAGGAGCTGTCCTGGGATTATGTGGAAAGAGCCAATTCTCCAGGCGTCCCTCCTATGGGAAACCTGCCTGGCTCCCTCTCTCTGCCTGCCTGCCAGTGAGGCTCACTTGCCGAGCACAGGGCTCCTTTAGAGAATGGGTGCTGGAGCGAGAGGGTGCTGGAGCCACCCAGGGCCACCAGTTTTCCCCTGCCTTGCCTGACCCCTGCCTGGGACCCTCACAAGATGAAGATGCTTCTTAAATATTCTTGTCATCTCTGAATTTTTTTATTTTTTTTGTAGGGAATGTTCTTTGGCTTTTTAGCAGGAACACTGATGTGTTTGGTTTTTATACTGCTGAAAGGTTTTGAATTTGCATCGTTTGTAGTATTTGCATGATTGCATTTTTGTGTGTATCCGTATTTGTGTGTATCTGGGAGGGTTTTGGCCTGACAGGCAGCATATAAATAAACAACAACATTAACATAACATTCCTCTTCCTGCTGTCAGAGTTTCCTTTGGCTGTTGGGTCTTGTTTCATTTAGCGCTCGGGTCATATAAATGCATTTTATGATTGTGACTTCATTGTCGTTTTAAATAGTCATAAGCTGCCTCCTCATGAAAAGGCAGGATAGACATTATTTACATGAATAAGCTCCGTGGGGAAGGATTTCTGCATCCGTCCACCCTGCTCTGGCACCGGCCATTGCTTACAGTCCAGCAGCTCCTCACCTTGTCCCAGTCCAGTTTCTCAATGTCCACTAAAACCCTCATGAGTTCTGGGATGGCCAGAGAGGGGTGGGTGTCGTTGAGCTGAATAGCAACCTGGAGGAGGCAAGGAAAGAGAATCAGGTAGAGAGGTCAGACTGGAGAAATCAAGGCCGCCCTGTGGCTCCCTTCCCTTGGTGCCCTAAGCACATGATTATGTTGCCTTAATGGTTAATCCAAGGGACGTGGGTGGTGCTGTGGGTTAAACCACAGAGCCTAGGACTTGCCGATTGGAAGGTTGGCGGTTCGAATCCCTATGACAGGGTGAGCTCCCGTTGCTCAGTCCCTGCTACACATCAAAGTGCAAGTAGATAAATAGATATCGCTCTGGCGGGAAGGTAGACGGCGTTTCCGTGTGCTGCTCTGGTTCGCCAGAAGCGGCTTAGTCATGCTGGCCACATGACCTGGAAGCTGTACGCCAGCTCCCTCGGCCAATAAAGCGAGATGAGCACCGCAACCCCAGAGTCAGCCACAACTGGACCTAATGGTCAGGGGTTCCTTTACCTTTTAATGGTTAATCCAGCCCTGCTCCCACCCCACTGCAGAGTCCCCACCGGAGGGAGGAAGTGTAACTGCCAGGAGCCCCCCATTTCCAGATGAACCTGGCTCTCCCTCTGGCCTCTGCACACTGCTGAGTGAAAACAGGCAGGCGAGGGAGCAAGGGAGGCCAGCTGCCGATCCTTGTCACCGGCTGCCACTTCTGCTGAGCCCAAGGGACAGAGAGGAGCAGCAACAGGCGCGGAGGAGACATTGGCAGGCGACTGACAACAACGCTGGCCCCAAACACCAGGCCAGCCTGCACTCCAAGCCCCCATCAGAGAAACCAGCCCCGCTACCTTGTCTGGGAAGGCGTCGAAAGAGGTGCGGACGGGATCGCGGCTGCCAAACTTGGAGGACTTGAAGCGGCGGATGATGTCTTGCAGCGTGGCGGCCACAACAAAGTACTCCTGCTTCAGGCGCAGCTCCTTGCCCTCAAAGAACTGCGGAGGAGGGAGGCAAGGGGAACCCAAAGGTCAGCACAAGGAAGGCAGGGGAGGGAGGAAGCGTAACTGCTGGGAGCCCCCCTCCCCCATTCCCATAAGCAAAAAGATGAGCATTGTGGCAGCTTAAGAGCAAAAGCCACATTTGTTTTTAAGACACCACAAGATGACTGCCTGGCCCTGCAACCTACTCAGTTGCCATATTTTGAAGAGCAAAAAAGAGGACACATTTGCCGACTTCTGCTTTTAACTACGGAATGCTATGATGATTCTCATTTAAAGACCCCTACTGTATGTAGGCTATAGAAGTTGTGATATACTGCTCGTAACAGCGTTCTTAACTTACAACAACAACAACATAAAAATAATAATAATACATATTGCTCCCTCGCTTGCCACATGAAAGTACTTGGGCTCATGTTCACATCTTTGTGAACATAAGTGTGCACAGAACAATTTATTAAACTGTTTAGCTTGTGCATATAGACTCTCCTTAAGGGCCGGGGGGTGTTACCTCTTGCCCTCTCAGACTCCTCCTCCAATATCTTGTTGCTGAGTCAATGTCCTTTTAGTTCAGCCACAAGAGAAGAGATTTATACAGTATGTAGATAGTTTAAGATGCTGCCCTGTTGTGATTCTCTGCGGCAGACTAGCTTAGCTGTGTGCCTTAGATCTGAGTCTAATGCACTAGGAAAAAAAGCTTGGGGTACTTGTAGCACAATACTACTTTTAATGTCATTTTTTATAAATTGCTTCCTGGTCACTGACCGTATTAAAGATATTTGATTTGATTTGCTTGGGGTACTGTAAACAAAACAAAAAAACCCCAGACATTTTGCCAAATTTTAAAAATTTGCCTGGACAGATTTTACTCCTGAAAAAGAGGACATGTTCATGGGGAAAGGGGATGTATAGCAACTTTAGCAAGGTGCTCCCCTTCTGAAATTTGTCCACGTCTCTCAAGAAATTGACAGGTGCTGCCCAGGATCCCCTTGGGAGCCAGGAGTCCTGTGTTCTAATCACTCCCACTCTACCAACAGGCAAAACAGCAGCAACAGAGGTGGAAAACAGAAAGACCTTTGGAAGTAGGGCTCCCAGTGTGTACCATTTCACAGTGCATTTGTTCCGTCTTTCAGCAACGTGTTTTCTCACTATAAAGTTTACAACGTGTTTTCCTGAAACGTTTTTTTGATGTGTCTAGATCCAGCCTCAGAGGCAGGAGAGGAAGCTGGGGGGGGGGGGGCAAGAGGCAGGCTGCTGAAGATTCCAGGGAGTCTCCCCCCCTACTTCTGCAACCAGCTCCCCTCCCCCCCCATCCTCCCAGAACACACAGAGAAACGAAGAGGGCGGAGCGAAGAGAGACAAGGTGAATAAGTCTCAGATTGCTGGGAATGGTGGGAAGGCAGGGTCCTTCAGTCCTTGCAACTGCCTCATTGGGACAAGACCTATTGGGAAGGGATGCTGTGATCACGAGGCCTGCGCTTTTTTGGTTTCTTTGAATAAAGAGCTAACTTCACTGACACCAAGTGTTTTTTAATGCTCACCTGCTCCTGACTCCAGCTCCTGACACCAGGTGGCACGAGAGAAGACTGGCTGGGGGCTCAAGAACAAGAGGGGGGAGCTCTGCTGCCCTGCCTGCTGCCTGGGGAGGTTGCCCCATGCTGTCCAATGGTAGGGCTGGTCCCTGTTTCCTTCTCCCCCTCATCTCACTCACACTGCTGCTCTGGAAAGTAATGCCTGGGGGAAGGCACACCACTTTTATGCTGGGCCGTCCCAGAGAATACTGGAGACCACAAACTGGGAGCACCTAGACTTGGTCCTTCAGCCAGCATAGGTAGGAGAAGAGGGCTCAGAACCCTCCTTGTTTTCTTCTGCTCGCTCTCATCATGTGTGGTATCAGATGCAAGTCTAGCCTCTACATTAGTCTCTCCCCAACTCCCTGAATAGACCTGCACATTTCTGGAACGTTCTCTCACACATCAGGAAACTGAAATTACAGAACTTACGTTGTCATTGGGATACAGGACCCGGGAAATGTTCTCAGCCAGGTTTCTGTCCAACACTGCCTGGATGTAGCCACCGACATTAACTGCGAGAGAAAGGGAGAGATGAAATCTATTCAAATGGGGCAAAAGTTATACAAAGCGGTCAGAAGCTGCCTTGGAGGGGGCTGGACTAGATGACCACCTGTGTCCCTTCCAACTCTATAGTTCTATGGTTCTAAGTCAGCCTGGTTCTCTAGCCAGCTCAGTGCTGCCTGCTCTAACCAGCAGGGGCTTTCCCAGACTGACCTGGTGGTGGGAACTGAACCTGGGACCTTCTGCATGCCAAGCAGGTGAGCTCACTAAGAAATGGGAAGCCACCTTAGAGCAGGTCACCCAGCCCAGAGCATGGCGCCTGGGTTCTCCAGGGTGGTCTCAGGCAGGAAGAAGGGGGGACTTTTCCATTACCTGCTGGCACCCAATTCTTTTCTTAAGCGGAGAGATGCCAGCAGAGTTTCTGCATGCCAAGCAGGTGCTCTGCCACTGAGCTATGATGGCCCCTCCCCTAAGTGAGGTGCAAGGAAACCTCTAAAGATGTCCTGCACCCAAAAATGCTGCAGAGTTCTTGTCGGTAGCCAAACACACACTGAGAGACAGATATATGGAGTGAAAGAGGAAAGAGCTTCCTGTCTAGCAGGCATCAATAGGCTTCTCCTCCATTAATTTGTCCATTAAAGCCATCCAAATTGGTGGCCATCGCTGCTTCCTGTGGCAGGGAGTTCCACAGTTTAGCTATGCACTGCATGGAGAAGGACTTTCTTTTATCTGTCCTGAATCCAACATTCAGCTTCTTCGGATGTCCAGAGTGTTAGGAAAAGGAAAAACTTTTCTCTGTCCACTTTCTCCAGATCTGAAATGCAGGAAGCTGCCCCTCACTGAGTCAGCCTATCAGGTCCACTGTCTACACTTACAGGCCCCGCCTCTCTAGGGGCAGGGGATGTTCCCTGTCCCGTGTGGAGATGCCAGTGGGGATTGAACCCAGGGAACCTTTCGCATGCCAAGGAAACGCTCTGCCTGCTGAGCCACACAAGGCCTTGCTGCTTGCAATCCACTTACAGTCCTTCAGGTTGAACTCATTGGGTGCCCGAGCAGACCACAGCCGCATGGTGTTGACGACGTTGTTGCGATAGCCGGGGACGGGGGTGTCGTAGGGGAGGGCAAGGACCACCTGCAAGGCAAGGGGGGAGGTTTTGAACTGGCCTTGGGGGCCCCTGCTGAGCACCCACGACCAGACAGCAAACCTGGTCAGACTGCCTGGGATGAAGAGGGGCACAGCAGCAAGACCCCCACTCCTGCAAGAGAGGGCCTAGGAGCAGGGAGGACGGACCTCGGGGTTGCCTTGGTTGGCCACTGCCAAGGGCACAGGCCCAAGGTGTGTGTACAAAAATTGCACCTCTCCACTCTGGCTCGAAGCGACTAGGAGCTCACCCACTCGGCTGCACACTGCCCAGGCTGCTCCAGGCACAGGAATCTGGCCGCTGGTGTGGGCCGTCAGAGCAGCCCTGGAGAGCCCCCTCCCCAGTTGGCTGGTGGTGCTATTTAAAGTGTGGGCAGAGCACCAGCAGAGCTTGGAGGGAAGAAAGAGCAGGAGGCAAGAGTTGCAGGAAGGGGGGGGATGCAAGGAAAGAGGCAGAAGGGAAAGGAAGGAGGGAGGCAAGAAGGCAGGCAGACCGATGGAGGAGGAAGTGGAGGAAGAGAGCAGAGCAGACCCAACCTTGATGGCCGTGGAAGAAGTCACTGGAAGAACGTGAAATGCAACAAAAAGCAAACCTATTGAGTTTTTGGTCTATGGTCTCTCCAGGCTCCAGAGGTGCCAATTCAGCTCCTTGCCAAGGGCCCAAAGAAGCCTTGGCTTCCCCAGCTATGAGCTCAGCACCATTTCTGGCCCCTGCAAGCAACGCCAGGGCACATCTGTGCACATCTGAGCACACCCACACCATATTTGGACCGGGGAGGCCGAATCCTTATTATCATTGTTGATTAAATTTCTATGCCACTCTTCATCCGAAGGTCACAGGACGGTTAAGCCACAGAAGAACACAAGAATACAAAGCAAATCTACCCCCGCCTTCCGGTCCCCTCCTCTCCTTCCTACTGACCTGGGTGTCTACCCATTTCACGCCATCATGGTCATGCTGGACGCGGCCGTAGAAGTGCACGGGGATCATGTACTCTGGGCGGGCCTTCTCCCAGGGGTTCCCATAGCGCAGCCAGTCGTCAGCCTCCTCCACCTGCCAGCCCCCGCAGATCTTCTGGTTGAAGATCCCAAACTCGTAGCGGATGCCATAGCCATAGGCTGCCAGGCCAAGGGTGGCCATGGAGTCCAGGAAGCAGGCTGGTTGGAGAAGGAAGGGAAAGGTTTAGCGGAGCCAAAGGGGGTTTGGGCTGCATTCCTCTAGGGCTTCCACAGGAATGGATGGATTGGTTGAGTTCAAATATATGCCACTTCCACACAACGGGCTGCTGGGCCTATAGCGGCTCACATCAAACATTAAAAGTGTCCAAATACAGAGCATTGGAAATACCATCACAGGATATGTCAGTATAGGACTAATTTAGCCAGCGAGCCCTGGTGATCATCTAATGTTTATTGGATGGATTTTCCCCCTAAATTGATTTTTGAATTCTGAATTTATTGTTATTCACGTTTTATACTGTATTTTATGCTGGGTTTTGTTGTTGTTGTTGTTGTTGTTTGCATCAATTAAGTGTTTTAAATTTGTTGTTAGCTGCCCAGAGCACGGTTTTCTGAACCGGGAAGGATGGAGTATAAATAAAAAATTATTATTATTATTATTATTATTATTATTATTATTATTATTATTAAATTTTAAAATGGCAAAAAACATCAATTTGGCAAACGCAAGGGAAAAGGAGCAAGCTTGTTTTCTGTTGCTCCGGAGGGGAGGACCCGCATCAGTGGACTCTTGTGACAAAGAAGGAAATCCCGACTAAACATTAGGAAGAACTTCCTGGCAGTAAGAGCTGTTTGACAGTGGAATGGACTCCATCAGGAGCTGGCGGACTCCCCTTCACTGTCAGGGGTTCCTTAACTCTGATTCCTGCCCTGCAGGGGTTGGGATAGATGCCTCTCGGCATAGCTGTCAACTTACAGATTTGAAAATAAGGGACCAGCAGCCTCGAAAATAAGGGATCAGCAGCCAAAATAAGGGATTTTCAGAGCACAGGTATGTTCAACTTCTGAGCCCCTCCGAGCCAAAGGCAGAAAGCCCAGCCAGCAGCCAAACGAAGCCTCAAGCGGTGGTTCCCACAGCGAAAGCAACCCGGCAAAGGGGATGCAGCAAGGAAAACCACCATCACCTCTCCGCTGGGAAGCGCTGAGCAAAGGCGAGTTCCCAGGCAATGCGTCCAATCTGATTGGCACAAGGCATTCAAGCTCCACCCCCCCAGTCATTCTTAGACTCCTTATTGGGTGAGCAACGCAACCAAGCAACACAGTTGGAGCCTCCCTCCTCCCTGGCCAGCAGGAAGGGAGGGAGAGGAGCTGCTTCCTTTGAAACCCAGGAAATTTAAGGGACATCATCAGTAAGGGACAGCAGCGGGACACAGTTCTGGGATAAGGGACTTTCCCGTCAAATATGGGACGGTTGACAGCTATGCCTCTCGGGGTCCCTTCCCATTCTATGATTCCATGGGACAGCCATGTTGGGAGGACGAGGAAGACCGTCAACACATGAGTGCGCTCCCGAGATCCTCGGCAGCCACAGGAAGGCCACGGTCATCCTAGCCCCACCGGGAGATGCTGCCAGGGAGAGAGAGGTGCTTGCAAAGCAGGGGCTCAGCCACCGAGTGGCAGCCCCTCCTCTGGTGGCTCACCTGCCAGGCGCCCAAGCCCTCCGTTACCCAGGCCAGCATCTTCCTCGATCTCCTGCAGCTCTTCCATGTCCAGGCCGAGCTGTTGGACAAAAGGAGGGTGCGGAGGGGAGAGGGGGTTGAATTAGCTCAGGTGGGGGTGGGGGGAAGGCCCCAGCCCCAGGAATCTCCCAAGCCTCCTTGGCCCATCACCACCAACCTCATCCACACACACCCCAGGCCCCTTGGCAGTCCCCAAACCTGGTAGGTAGCTTCATCGCAGGCATTCTGCAAGGCCAGGTTGACCATGGTGTTCTGCAAAGTGCGCCCCATGTAGAACTCCAGAGACAGGTAATAGATGCGCTGAAGAAGGAAGAAGATTGAGGAGGAGTTAGAGAGGAGCAAAGGTGGACCTGTGAGCTTGTGTTGTGTTTACGGGAAGAAACTGTGCACTGCCGTCTCCCACGGAGAGGATTAGATTTGGATTGTTGTTCTTATCACCATTGCGTTGTTTTTATTGAACAAGATGTTGCGCCTTGGTCACCTTCGACTGTTGTTTCGAAACACAATAGATTTTCTTTAGTTCCGCAAATATAAATATGGCACTGAGAACAATACTTTTAACTCTTTTTGAAATAAGTATTATAGTAAACTAGAGCTTAGTACCAGAAAAAGGTGGCTGGCAGATTGACGGGTGGGAAGGAATACTCATAGGAAAAAATAGATACAGTGGTACCTCAGGTTAAGAACTTAATTCGTTCTGGAGGTCCTTTCTTAACCTGAAACTGTTCTTAACGTGAGGTTTTGTTCTCATCCTGAAGCAAAGTTCTTAACCCGAGGTACTATTTCTGGGTTAGCGGAGTCTGTAACCTGAAGCGTCTGTAACCTGAGGTACCACTGCATATAATTGGACATATATAATAATTCCATAATAGCTTACATCATCCCCAGTAACGTATCCAGGTGACCATTTTCTTGTATCTTATTTCACCAAGACATAACAAACATGCCCCACTTTTCCAGAGGGGCTGTTGCGAACCAAAGCCTAAACCATCATTGGTCAATTTACTGTGCCTCATTTGTGGCAGCGAGACTTTGCCACGCAGGAGGGAAGAAGCAAATTCCTTGAGGGTATGAGTGGTCAAGACTGGAGGCAGAGGGGTTCTGGGGAGCAGCAGAAGAGCCCCACTGCTTTGGGGGCACTTGAGACATGCCGCTGGCATGAACTAAACACTGGTGGAACTCCCTGATGCACCAGCACAATGCTACATGGGTGCAGCTGGTCCACCTACCACTGCGGGAAGCAAGTCATGGATGGGGTGCAGGGGGCAAGCAAGGGCACAATCACTTATCTTTAAAACGCTTTGTTCATTATTGGCATAACGACGCACCCTCTTCTTCAGCGGATATGACCCATTTGTTTTATAGCTCATCAATACCAGATTGACTGTATCATTCCACACATGTCGGCTCCGAAATAAAGACTCAGTGTGATCAACACAGCTAATCCCAGGTAAGTACGTCTAGAACTGCAGCCTTATTTCACAATTTGCATTTCTGTTTCATGATTTGAAATTTGTAATATATAAAGCCTGCCTGAGCCACTGGCTGAAAGCAGCAGCTGTGAGCCACACAGCCCCTATTAAACTGCCTTATACCAAATCAGGCTATTGGCTGATCTAACTAAAAAGAAAAAGAAAAAAGGAGGCTCCAGTCCTCACGGTTTTGGATAAAAGGCTGATTTACATAGGGACACAGTGAGTCATGCCATTGACCCATATAACCTCCAGATGTTATTGGACTACAGTCCCCATCAGAGGCGGATTTAGGGCAGTGTGACCAGTTCTGCCACACTGGACACTGAGCCTAGGGGGCGCCGCAGCTACAACATAGTGAATTGAGAAGAACGGAAGGCAAGAGGTTGGAGGTACCAAATTTTGGCCTTGCACAGGGTGCTGCGGGAATTTGAAAGACCAAAGTCTGCCGCTGCTTCCATCACCTCTGGCCATTGGCCGTGCTGCCTGCAGGGGCTGATGGGGAGCACCACATTGCTTACCTCTGGTCTACACAAACTTGCAGCAGCTCTCCAGCCTTACAAAAAGAAGTCTTTTCCAGCCCTACCCAGGGGCTGAACCCAGCCCCTGCTGTGTGCCAGTGGTCCCTCCTGGGAGCACAGGAAGCTGCCTTGTATCAGAACAGGCAGCTTGTCCACCTTGGCCTCCAGGGGTGACACGCAGACCTTTTATCTACTCACCCCTGGAGATGCCAGGGATCAAGCGTGGCCCTTTCTGCCCGCCTACCTGCCTGCCAAGCAGGGGCTACAGGTCCCTCTCTTGACAGTTCCCCTCTATTCTACCAGGAACTTAGGCGCTAGCCGTGTGGCCACTTCTGCATTGCAAAAAAGAGAGATAAAGGCAACATCTCTTTTTGGATGTTATAGGTGCAAATTTAGAAATATTATAAGTTACATAGAAAAGTAATGCATCTCACCAACGACAGACTAGCCAGCCTATATGCCTGCTTGGTGTGCTCTCTATAGTGCATTCAGTGCTAATTTAATAATAATGAGGAGGAGGAGGTGGTGCTGGAACTCACTATGAACACCCCACTTATAATGGCAATGGCACCCACCTGAGAGGTGACGGAACTGAGTTCTGGCTGGGGGGGGAAAGCCCTGATTGCATTTCTATCCCACTATTTTTCAGGAAGAGCTCAAGGTGACATACATGGTTCTTCGTCTCCTCATTTAACTCCCACAACAACAACCCTGTAAGGTAGATTAGACTGAGAAGCAGTGACCGAGCTCAAGGTCACTCCCCACAGAGCTTCAGGCAGAGGGCCTTCTCGGTAGTGGCGCCCGCCCTGTGGAACTCCCTCCCACCAGATGTCAAAGAAATAAACAACTAGAGTACCAGACTTTCAGAAGACATCTGAAGGCAGCCCTGTTTAGGGAAGCTTTTAATATTTGATGGATTACTGTATTTTAATATTTTGTTGGAAGCCGCCTGGAGTGGCTGGGAAAACCCAGCCAGATGGGTGTGGTATAAATATATTATTATTATTATTATTATTATTATTATTATTATTATTATTATTGCTTCATGGCTGAGTGGGGATTTAAGCATTGGTCCTCCAGGTCCCAACCAGACATTCTAACTACTAGGCCACACTGGCTTCAAGGCCTCCACCCACCTTCTGCCCAGCTGCTCTCCTTTCTTGCAGTTCTTTTAGATTTAAACGGAACTTGGAAGAAGACTGTCCTCTGTAAGGTAGGACACTCAACCACATGGTACTTGGGGGGCCAACCAGCCATGGCTGAGTTCAGCCCACATGCAGGGGAACATCATGGGAGGACTGGAAAGGGGTGTTATAAGGATGGAGATAATGTAAGCAAAGCTCTCTGAAGTTTTAGAAAACAACACATCAATGTATTATCTTCACCATATTTTTCGCTCCATAAGACGCACCTTTTCCCTCCTAAAAAGTAAGGGGAAATGTGTGTGCATCTTATGGAGCGAATGCAGGGGGGAGGCAGGCAGGAAAAGCCCCCAAGAGCCGCACACAAGCTCCGCACGGCTCTTGCGGGCTTTTCCCCAGGAGCGAGAAGGGACTGACGCAGCCAGTCAGTCCCTTCTCCCTCCTCGTAGAAAAGCCTGCAGGAGCCACGCACTCCTTAAAGGGTGCGCAGCTCCTCTGGGCTTTTTGCGGGAGGTGAGGGAATTGCCATAGTCGCACGCAGCCTCTCCCGGCTGGAGAGGCTGTGCGCAGCTATGGCACAAGCCAAGACAGCGAGCAGGATCCATCCCTCTCGCTGTCTTGGCTTCCTCTTTAGCCCCGCGCAACCTCTCCAGCTGGGAGAGGCTGCACGCGGCTATGGCACAAGCCAAGACAACCAGCTGGATGGATCCCGCTCACTGTCTTGGCTTCTTTGCTCTTTGGGGCTGGGGGGGGGGATATTTTTTTTCTTGATTTCCCCCTCTAAAAACTAGGTGCACCTTATGGTCCGGTGCGCCTTATGGAGCGAAAAATACGGTATGTAGTATTGTGACAGCATTGTTAGAGGGGCTTCAATCTGGCAAGCAGATCCCACCTCCTGATAAGCCCAGCCTCTCCTCATCTGGATCAGCCTGTGTCCAGTAAGGAATGCCTCTGAGATATTCAAAAAGCAATGTGAGATAGATAGACATAGAGAGATAGGTAGAACAGGCAGCAAAACTTTACAAAAGATTGCTCTGTTTTAGGGCACATTTTCTTTGGGGGCGAAAATAGAGTTAGTTTGTTTCTCAATGGCTGGCCCGCAGGAGCCACGCACTCCTTAAAGGGTGCGCAGCTCCTGTGGGCTTTTTGCGGGAGGTGCGCAGGCTGACACAGGCCGGCGGCAGAGAAGCAGGCAATGCTAGTAAATGTGAGTTTATTTGCAATGCTATCCTAATCTCGATTCCTGGATATTTTGGGAACTGGGTAGAGTTACTCAGGCTGCAGCCCTAGGCACATGCGCTTAGCACGTAAGCCCGGGTTGAGGAATGAACGCAGGAGGACTTTGCTTCTGAGTGAAGATTCACTAGATGGTGCTGTCGGGGGGGGGGGGGGAGACAAGCACTCTGTACATGCCCAGAGGCACCCTGCTTTCCTACTCCTACACATATTCTGTTGCTCCACTTGAAGTGCTCATTGCAGATCGTTTCCCCACACTAAATGTGCGACCAGAAACATTTCTGAACAGCAGGATTCCCAGTGTGGTCAATGCCTGGGATAGGACATCCTGCCACCAGCCGAACTCTTGGCATTCTCCAGCTGAGTGCTTGCAAAATACTCATCCCCTCAAGAAGAAGCTCCATCTAAGGGACCTTTGTTGGTGCCCAGGCTTACTACCACGTCTTACTAACCATTAGCAGCACTAATATATTTATTTATACATGTGATCTACAGCCTACCACTCCTCCAGTGAGTTCAGCCCTGCTTGAATGCACATGCATACCGCAGATACCATTAGCTAGCTTGATTTCTCTGGGTATGGACCCTTACATAATCAAAAGGTCACCAACCATTCAAACTGAGAAAGTATCTGTAGGGTTGGGGAAATGCAGAGTTTGCAGAAGTACAGAAAACATTTATTAGAGACCCCACTCTGCAAAAACAAAGAAACAAACATAACCACAGCCAAATAAGAACTGTGCATGATATAATCAGAATGCTATTGGAGGGGTGGGGACCCAGAGGAAGGAAAGAGAACGTGCTGGAAGATGGCAGAGTTGATCGGCTGGAACCCTGAAGTGCAGCACATGCCACACTGCAACATTTTGTTGCAGGCTCCCTCCTCCTCCTAATAATAATAATAATAATTTATATTCTGCCTTTTCTCCATTGAGCTTAAGGCAGTTTGCAGGGTTCTCCCTCAATTTATCTTCACAAGAACCCTATGAGGGAGATTCGGCTAAAACAGAGACTAAGGTTGCCCAGTGGGCAGAGTGACTGAGTAGAGCATGGGTAGGCAACCTAAGGCCCGGGGGCCAGATCCGGCCCAATCGCCTTCTCAATCCAGCCCAGGAATCAGCATGTTTTTAGATGAGTAGAATGGGTGCTTTTATTTAAAATGCATCTCTGGGTTATTTGTGGGCCATAGGAATTCGTTCATTTCCCCCCCAAAAAAATATAGTCCGGCCCCCCACAAGGTCTGAGGGACAGTGGACCAGCCCCCTGCTGAAAAAGTTTGCTCACTCCTGGAGTAGAGGTTTGGAGCAAAATCTCTCCTGTCCTCTGGCCACTCTGGTCCTCAACTTAAAGTATATTTACTCAGCAGCGGCAGCATCGTGGCTCTGTGAGAATGACTTCCCACCAGCGGCAGATGAGACCCAGCCTCCTCCACACAGCTGGAATGAGCAGAGCCGGAGTCCAGGGCAGGTCACCTGGTGAGCTCTGGGTGGGATTGAGCCCCCTTGGCATTTCTCACTCCAGATGAATCCATGTCCTTAGGAATGACTACGGCACTCTGAGCATTCTCAGAGGCACTCCTATTGTTTGTTGCTTCATACGTCTCTAATTCTTAAACCCCTCTCTGTAAATGGGTAAAGTGGGGAGCACAATCTGGGTTTCTTTGGAGAGCTAGCAAACGTGAACCAAAGAGTTGCAGGGAAAGAGCAGATTTTGGCTAAACATCAAGGGAACTTTCCTAAAGGGAAGAGCTCTTGGCCAGTGGGGCAGCCTTGCCTCAGGGGGGTCATGAGTGCTCCCTCTCCCTTCCTCTCCTTTGCTAGAGCTACTTAAGCAGAAACTGGGCAACCAGCCATCAGGGATGCCAAAGTCCAACTTGCACCCTGCGCTGAGGTGGGGGTTGGGCTGGATGACCTCCCAGACCCCCCTTCAGACTCTCACATTCTTTGATTCTACGTTCTGGGACTCAGCCACAGCACTGGTGTGGTTGCCAGCACAAACTAAGCCCCTTTTTGAGATACTGGGAATGAGCAGCAGGCAAGGAGGCATTGCAAAAGAAAGGTGTTTCCTCTGGCAGAAGGAACCTGCGGCCAGGTACCCCTCAAGAACCAGAACGCAAGGCCCACCACAGCTGATGCTGTTCCTCCACCGGCCGGCTGACCTTTCCAAGCTCCGCAAGCAGAGACCGGCCCATCTTGGGTTTGCTTCTGCCAGCTGTATCTGGTGTCCTTCCCCCGGAGCCCTGGTGCTGCTGACACAGGCCTATCCCGAAATTAAATGGCAAAAGTTCACAGCAAATGTCAGGCTGGGCTAAATTTAAAGAGGACGGGAAGGAGCTGCCTCCCCTGGCCGGGCCCATCCCTTTGTGATGCAGAGAGAGGGAGGCAGATACCTGGAGACCCCACCCCCACCCAGCCTCTGGAAGGCTGAAATTGGGGTGGGTGGGGCAGATCTCCTGGATGTTCAAATGCACCTGGGTGTGCAGAATGAAAGTTAGTGGGGGGGGGCTGCTTTGCCTGGTCTTTGAAACTGAAGCCAGGTCAGCTTAGTGACCCACACAGAACATAAACTATGGAACTCCCTGCTGCAGCAGGCCACCCACATGGATGACTTTAACAGAGGAGTAGACATATTAATTGAGTGGGGAGCTGCTGATGGCTGCTAGCCATGATGGCGGAAGGCAGCAATGCTTCTGAATACCACTGGATGGAAACTGGGCTGGAGCCTTGGGGTGGAACACATGCTTGGCATGCAGAAGTTCTCCCCCTAACAGACCCCCCAAACAGAAGGGTTTTTGCCCTCCAAGCTTCAGGTGGGCGTCTTGGGGCTTTTTGGCCCTCCATCCCGACCCTCGAGTGGGAGCAGGTGGCCTCTCTCTCCCGCAGGCGGCGGGGAAGCGTCTTAAGCAGCTATTAATACCCCCGACCGAAGACTGGCTTGGATACCCCGCCTCCCTTGTCGCCCCGCCCTCCGGAGGGGCAGCTTCGACACCTGGAGCCGCGGGAAGCGAGAGGCCGGAGCTTGCTGGAACCCAGACATGCAAAGGGCACGCGGGGGGGGGGGGGGTCCGGAATAAGACACCGGGAGGAGCGGGGGGGGGGGAGGCTGACACCACTTTGAAGAAGGCACGGAGTGCGAAAGGTCAGACAGGAGGCAGACGCTCCACAGACAGTATTTGAAGAAGCAGCCCCCCCCCCCAAAAAAAAGCATTCCCCCATCCCAATCCTTCCTCCCAGGTCACCGTCTTTTCTCACTGAAGGAACGGAGTAAACTCCTTGCTCCCTCCCCCAGCCAACTTTGGAGGGGGGGCAACCCTGAACGGACACCCACACCCCTCCACCGGCCCAGGTAGGGGCGCCAACTTAAATAAAATATTGGTGGGGTGCAAGTAAGCACCGCCCCGTATGTTGATCACATGAAGGAGCTCACCTATACTATTTGAATGTCAATACCCATCAACTTGTGGGGGGACTCAAATATATTGGTCCTATGGGCCCAGGGTCCTCCCTCGGCTGGGGGCCACGAGCCCCTCCCCCCTCCGGACCTCTCCCCCCTCCCGCGCTCCTTTGATCTCCTCCTCCTCCTTCCCACCTTGGGGTCCTTCTCGTAGTAATACTGCTGGGTGCGGATCCATCGCCCGACGAGGTGGTCGCGGACGGTGTGGGCGAGGGCGAAGTAGTAGTCGCGCGGGGTGGCGACGTTGCGGTCCTTGACGAGGGTGAAGTGCAGGTGCCGGTTGAAGTTCTTCTTCAGGTCCGTCACGTTCTCCACGCCCGCCAAGCCCCGCACGCTGATCTGCTTGCGCTTCTCGTGGTCGGACAGTGGCCGAGACATCCTGGCGGCAGGGAGAGTGGCGCGGAGCGGGCGGCTAGGTAGATGGCAGGAGGAGGACTCGACGGGGCGGGCTCCGGGGGCGCTGCGCTCTCCGCTTCGGCACCAGCAAATGCGCCCCAAGCCCCTCCCCTGGGGCGCTATTAAACCCCCGGCCCCTGCTGCATTATTCAGGAGGGGGGGAAGGACCGCCCCCTCGCGCCTTCGACCCCGCCCACGCACCCAGGGAATCCCCCGCCCCTCCTACGCCTCCTGGGGAGAGAGAGCCCAGAGGCTGCAGCTCTGAATCGGGAACCACAGTGGTACCTTGGTTCTCGAACTTCATCCATTCCATAACCAAAGCTTTCCGAAACCAAGGCACGCTTTCCCATAGAAAGTAATGCAAAATGGTTTAATCCGTTCCAGACTTTAAAAAACAACCCCTAAAACAGCAATTTAACATGAATTTTACTAACAAGACCATTATTCCATAAAATGAAAGCAATAAACAATGTACAGTGGTACCTAGGGTTAAGTACTTAATTCGTTTCGGAGGTCCGTTCTTAACCTGAAACTGTTCTTAACCTGAAGCACCACTTTAGCTAATGGGGCCTCCTGCTGCTGCTGCACTGCCGCTGCACGATTTCTGTTCTCATCCTGAAGCAAAGTTCTTCACCTGAAGCACTATTTCTGGGTTAGCAGAGTCTGTAACCTGAAGCGTATGTAACCCAAGGTACCACTGTACTGCAGCCACACAATCAATCAAGCAGTAGCTGAACTGGGTTCCACACAGTCACAAAAACAAAACAAAAAACCCTGCAAAAACAAAAGTGCAAAATAAATAGCAAAATCAGACCTCAGCGTAACACTCAAAACAGAAGTGTGGCACTCAAAATGGAGCATGTTCAGCTTCCGGGAAAAGTTTGCAAACTGGAGCACTTACTTCTGGGTTTGCCGTGTTGGGTTCCAAATTGTTTGAGTACCAAGACGTTTGAGAACCTGTACTGCAGTCACAGAAGAGCTGGAAGGGTCCCTGGGAGCTGGGATCTCTTTGACACACACACCCCCAATAAAATATTTGAGGGGGTCAGGCCATGGGCGTAGCCAGGATTTATTTTAGAGGGGGCAGGCTTCGTGTTGTGGGGGCAGAACCAAATTATCTGCAATGCAAGTGGTCAGTTAGTCAAGTATTTTATTATTATTATTATTTTACTTGATGGGGGGCAGCTGACCCCTGCAACCCCTGGCTGTGCCCATGGGCCAGCCCCACCCCACCCCAGGTTGATGGGCATTGTCATTCAAATAGTGTGCATATGCTGCATAAAGTGATTGATTATGCATGGAGGGACATACCTGCACCCCCCCCCCCATATTTTATTCAAGTTGGAAACCCTGGAAGGGTCCCAAAGGGTCATCTAGTCCAACCCCTTGCAATGCAGGAATTGGGATTCTTATTATTATTCATAAGGCAATATAAGACTGTGCGTAGGATAGTACTTGAGTTTCAAATAACCTCCCTTGCTAGATATCAATAAATAAGGATGGGATAAATAGCTAAATATATACAGGTTTTTTATCCCACACTGCTTGCTCGTTCAGAGTCTGCTATATTAAGGGTTAAACTTAATAATTTCCCCCAAATGCCTCCAAATAGCAGATACAAATTTATTTTCCTTTGCACTTTCTGATGCGGGTAAAATACAACCAAGTTCCATTTTTTTCAATCAAGACACCTTCCATTCTCCTGCCTTCTCTCTCATCACCAACCTTGTGAGTTTAGGTGCCTCCCAGAGCCAATAATTTCCCTGTGGAGGACGAGGAATTTCCCCCGTTTTTTGCGAATTACCATTTTGCTGCTGCCTGTACATTGGCTGTCATTTCCTGGTTGGAAGGTATTCAAATATTAATATTACAAATGGAGCTCTGGGGAGATCCTGGCCAAGATTTGTTTTACAGTGGTACCTCGAGTTACAGATGCTTCAGGTTACAGACGCTTCAGGTTACAGACTCCGCTAACCCAGAAATAGTACCTCAGGTTAAGAACTTTGCTTCAAGATGAGAACAGAAATCATGCAGCAGCAGCCAGAGGCCCCATTAGCTAAAGTGGTACCTCACGTTAAGAACAGTTTCAGGTTAAGAACAGCCCTCCATAACGAATTAAGTTCTTAATCCATGGTACCACTGTATTTTGCTTCTATTAATACAAGCACCCAAAACATTTCAATTAGTGGGATTCCCAAATGATGTGGAGGATGTTTGCCTTTGCAGGATTTTGCATCTACAGTGTGGGCTGTTTATTGTTGCACATATCATGTTCACTCCAGTTTGGGGGGGAGGGGTTAAAATACCAGTAAGCATGATTTTATATATGAAAAAATATTTAAGCATCATGCAAATTTGGAAGTGTTCTTCCAAGCCCATATCCACTTTTATCAAGATATATTGCTGTGCATATCCACATTCCGCTTTAATTGGAATTTGTGCTGAGATGTTTCCAATTATGTGATTATATTATACATTTGTCCCTGAGGTTCCTTTCAGCTTATTGTTTCTAAAAGCCAGTGATTCAAAATTAGTACTATCTATCAGTGCCCCAAACATTCTCAATAAGTTGCTTATTATATGCCGTACCTGAAGTTACTGAATGAAATGCAGTTTTATATTTTGTAATGTTTTGCAAGTGATAGCCAAACCACTCTGACTTATAGCATGAAATTTGTCCGGATTTGTCTAGTGTCTTTAAAAGAGGTTCAAATTATTCTTCTCATCTTTTGACATCAGTACTTGATCATCCTCATACAGCTTTCTTTTTAGATTCCCTTTTTCATCCCTGAAAATCTTTGTTCTGGTCTATTAGCTTTGGCCAAAGATCCTATTATGGAGGTAATGTGAAGGTTTATGGATTTGCTTCACTTATGCATATTGAGGCAGTAGGATTCGAATAAATCAACTAATCCAGGAGGCAAAAGTAGAACCCACTCCCATTTTATACACTACTTGAAATAAATGTCTCCACATCACTCTGTCAAAAGCTTTTTCTGCATTTATAAACTGCAGTCTGTGCATGTTATCTATCTATCTATCTATCTATCTATCTATCTATCTATCTATCATCTATCATCTATCTATCATCCGTCACATTGATATCCCATCTTTCCTCCAAGACGACCATTTGAGACATTTTAATAAAATTCAGTAGTAGAGGTTTCAGGGCCTGTGGCTTATTCATTGCTGTCATTTTGCCTGTCCATTGACTGCTTTTGCACTTATTTTGCATTTTCAGGTTGGACTACATGATCCTCAGGGTCCCTTCCAACTCTATTATTCTATGACTATGTAATTGGGCTCCTGGGACTTTTCTGTATCCTAATGAGTGGGGGGCAGAGCTTTGAGCTTTCTAGAGGCACATGGAGAGCAACCAAATGCTGAATGAGATGAACCCCACTTTGATCAAGGCAATCCCTACAGTCCCTGCCCAGCTCCTCCCTTTTGGGCAAGCAAAGCCTCAAAAGCCTCCCTCCCCAGCCTGAGTTATGACAAGCAGGTGCCACTCAGCCACCCTGCCACCCCCCGAAGAGATCAGTGGAGGAAAACTGCCCAGCAACATTCTTTTCTATTTTGGGCCTCCTCTGGCAGGGATGGTGTTGAGTGGGTGTCTTGACAACAACATGACCGGTGAGCGGGTGGAGGGGGAGGTTACACTCTGCTTGGTTTTCAGGAGGGTGTGCAATAGGGCTTGGGTCTCCCCTGAACCAATGCATCCCCCACCCCCATCCACAGACCTAAGCCCCAACTCCAGATGCTGACAAATGTTTGGAGGTATGGTAAGCAGGTAGATCTGTATTGCTACAATAGCCCTGTTGCAAATGCAGAATTTGTTTAGGCAGTGACTTGCAAGCCTGTCTTCACTGCATGCTGGGAAAGTTTATAGTAAAGTAAATGTATTAACAAGGCAAACCAACTAGACCCAAATCTAAGCCCCCTTATAGCGTGGAAAGAATCTTAAAGCTTTCTCTTTCACGATACCCAGGAGCTGAACAGCGAAGCTGTAGAGGAGCTACAGCCAACATTCAGACTGCGAAAGACAAGACTCAGCAACAGCATAGGAGCAGGGCATGGGGTACTTCAGGAAGGCGACCCTGCATGCACAGCTTATAAGAAGACCCGGTTTTGACACATTTGCAAGTCTCCTCCTTGCATATGAAAATCGGTATACCATTGTGGCCAAGAGGCTGGGCTAGCAAGTTCCCAGTTTGTATCTCGCCTCTGCCCTGGACTTGCTATTCACACACTGCCTGTGTTTCCTGTCTCCTGTTCCCTAACCTGCAGAGCTCCACACCACCTTTTTGCCAGCAGCACCAAGTCCCTCCTGTCCCTAGGCCCTGTTTTTCTCCCATTTAATTTCCCTAACAGAGACTACACTGATTATCAATAATCTATTGCCGACAACCAGCCCCAAGCAGTTAAGATTATTCAATAAATAGCTGGAGAGTTGCTGTCAACAGTCCAGAGGTGGGGGGTTTGGGGGCAGGGGGGGGTAGGGCTTGATTCATAAACACACACACACACACACACACACACACACACAACCTGTGAAAACCCCTGTAACACCCGGTAAATCTCCTGCCCGCCTAGAACTGATTCCCACCTCTTTCTTCCTCCCCGCTTTCCCTGTAATCCTCTTTTATCTGAGCTTCTAATGCTCTTCCTCCTAATTCTCTTTCCCCTGATCCTTATCATCAGTCTACCTAATTTCACTCAATTTCTCTCTCTAATCTTGTTACCAGTCTAATCTCTCCAGTCAATGTTCTCAATCCCTCACGCTGCCACAAACCAACCATCCGGGGACTGAATCCTGGCTTTGCTCTTTGCAGCTGCAACAAAGGAGTGGCTCCAGGAATGGGCAGAAATTTCCCCTGTCCCAAAATGCAAACCACGACTTGTCCCTCCGCACTCTTCATCCCGCTTCCAGGGTCAATGATGACACACCAGATTCCCCCTGTTGGCTTTGTGCTGAAGGATAGCCGGAGGGTGACAGCCCAGTCTTACTGGGGTCGTAATTCACTGGGATCACAATGCTTTAATTGGTCTATCCAGCTCAGTATTGCCTACACAGACTGGCAGCTGCTGCCCAGAGTCTCAGGAAGAGAGGAATCTTTCCCAGCCCCACCAGGAGATGCCAGTTGGGTTTCAACTTGGGAACTATGGCCTACAAACACTGTGCTTGACTACAACTGGGCTATGGTCCTCTGCCAAAACATTTTCTTCCAGTGGATCCTTCCAGGGATTCTGCAGAAGTTGGCTGAACTTGGTCTAGTTGAAGTTGAAGTTGGTCTAGACCTGGAGCAGTTCACTTGCTAGACGCCTCTGGTGTTCCTGACCTCCAAGTTACGTTTTGATGATCACTTCCTTCCCTGTTGCTGCTGTTGGTGATGCAGATGGCCTGGATTGTGTGGGTCAATTAGCAGGATAGCACTCTGGTGAACCCCCCCCCCAAACTGGGGGCAGAAGCAGTCCTCTGCCAGGAGCTGCCATTTAAATCTCCCATCATGTTAGGAAGAGCAGAAGCTCAATGGCAGAGGATTTCCTTTGCTTGCAAAAAGTTCCAGGTTAAATCCTTGGCATTATCTCCAGGTAGGGATGGGACTTGTCCCGGCTGAAGCCCTGGAAAGACGCTGCCAGCCAGTGTAGAAAATCCTGAGCTAGATGAACCAATGCTGTGACTCACTGTAGGGGTCCTGTCCTGTCCTGTCAGCAGTGCATGTGCCCATTTGACAGATGCTGAAGGGAAGTCGAGAGCAGCAAGCCTAAGGTAGAGGCCCTGGGTTCTGTCTCTCTCCTGCAAGGTTTGGGCAATTGCTCCGGCTTCAAGCTATTGCCAAGCTGAGAGAAGCCTGCGCCTGTCACTCAAGGCCATCCACATCCCTATAAATATAGCAGCTTTCAGGGGAAGGTTGTGTTACTTGGCCAGGGGGCAGCAACCGCTGCACCAGATTTAGAACAGCTTCAGGCCAGTTGCTCGGTTCTGCTCTGTTGCCCCCATGGCATCCTGGGAGATGTAGTCTTGCCACCAAATATTAGACAGTGTTATCACCTGTTTCAGCCACTTCACTTCCCCTTCTGGCTCTCCACTGCAGCACTGCTGGTTTCCAAACCTAGCAGCTGTATCCCATGCTAGCCCTACTCAGAGTAGACCCATCAAAATCAATGGGTGTGAGCTACTTGCAACCCCTTGATTCTGCCTTTTGTGCTTTCATGCCTTTCTCTATTCAGCCCTCCAGCTCAGCTCCCTCCACAATAAAAAAAATCTCCCTCAAAATCTTAATTCTCAAATCTTAATTCTGGATCTGTCTGGTTTGGGGCCATGGGGACCAGTCACCACTGAGCAGGAGTCACTAGAGGGCTGCTGCTTCTTGATCTGAAGCGAACCTGCAAAAGCAGACAAAAGATCCAACAGGGAAGCAGCAGAAGCTGAAATCGCAACAAGGGAGCACCCCGAAGTGTAGCAAGAGAGAGAAACTGTGAGAAACTGTGGCGAGAGAGGTACATTTTTTCACACATGGTGGTTCTGTAAAGAAACCTTCACCTTCTGGTTCATTTGGTTCATTAAACAAAATACAGTCGTACCTTGGAAGTCAAATGGAATGTGTTCCAGAAGTCTGTTCGACTTCCAAACGTTCAAAAACCAAAGCATGGCTTCTGATTGGCAGCCCCGTCGGACGTTCAACTTCCAAAAATTGTTCAAAAACCAGAACACTCACTTCCAGTTTTCGATCGTCTGGGAGCCAATTTGTCCAGGAGCCAAGGATAATTTGCAAACCACATCAGAATCAGAGGCCAGTGAAGATGGCGAGAAGGGCATGGAAACAAGCTATGTGAGGAAAGGGTGTTGACAACCAGTGACCTAGTTGGGGGTGGGCTCTCTCCCTGGCTGGGGGGTTGAAAAGCAGAGGCTGTGCCACCATCCGTTCTAGCTCTGGGTTCTCTGCACTGACCAGAGGTTGAACTAGATGGGCTTCAGGAACCCGTCGGACTCTTATGACTTTCTGCATCTGTGCTATGGCTTCAAACCCACCAATGTCACACCTGTTCACACCTGTAAACAGTTTTGGGCACTTAGAAATGCCTCACTATCCCAAGAGAAAGAGGAGCTGATGCAAGGGACAATTAACAGCACACAACACCCAGGCCAGGGAAATCGCTGTGATGGTAAGGACAACAGGCAGCCTCCTCTCGTGAAAGGGGAGTGGCCAGCTCTTCTCATCCCTTGCAAAGCTAATGGCTCTTGCTCACCTCTCCACCCCAGACATTGTCCTGGTTGGCACAGGTGCGCTTTGCTCACCTCCTGCTGTGCAAGGCATCCCAAATTTAGCTGGGGCTGAGCTTGAAGAAGTAACAGGATTATGACACCTGGCGCCTGCAGCCAGAGAAGGTGGGGGCTGTAGCCTGCTCTTGACTTTCCTTTATTGGATCTAGCTGATGAGATGAGGTCTCCGAGACCGACCAGCTGATCAGCCAAGCCAGCCAGCTCCTGCTTCTCCTTGCAATATCGGGGGCGTATCTGCATTGATGCAGGATGAACACAGGGAGGGGTAGCATGCACGGCGCTTGGGTTGTCTTCACAGCAGGAGCGATGGCGTCATCTGCGGCACTTGCCAGTGCCATGAACTTGGAGGATTTGGAGGACAAGGCCTGGTCTGTCGGTAACCAGGCCAGGAACAGCCAGTCACCTTCATGGCTGATGAGGGATGTGAGCCCAGGTCTAGGCTACTGTTGAGCTTCCTAAATTGTAGGAGGAAAGACACTTTCACCAGCCCCAGAGCCCAAAGACACAGGAGCACATCAAGACTGGATCAACCGCAAACCTCAGATTTTTGCCCATGTTTTCCAGGGTGCCAATATAAAATTCCCCCATTGCTCATTTCTAAGAATGTCAAAAGCACATTGCCCCAAGTAATACTTTAGATCAGGAAGGCAGTGTGTGTGTGTGTGGTTGTGTTTTGAAGCATCCCCCAGTGAGATGAGGTGTCCAGACCTATTTATTGCAAATAAAACTTCAGCTCCTTATTCAGGGTGCTCCCTCTGCTTGTTGAATGCTTCAGTCCCATCACACTGTGCCTAAGATCACAGCAGTGGTCATGACTAAGGTTTGCATCGAAAAGATTGGTGAGCCTTGCACCCTAGTAGTTTGGGTCTCACTGAAAAGAAGTATTGAAAGGTTGACCTTCCCTAAGTTGTCCCGTTCATTTAAACAGGAACTAAGCACAACTAACTTAAGTCTGGATCCAACCCACTGAGCCTTCACTGCCAAAGCTAGCTAGGGCAAAATTCCAGTGGACAGGAAGCCCGGTGTCTCAAGTCCTCCTTCCCTCCCAGATTATGCAAAACAAGCGTTATGCTGCAAATCTGCATAATTTATACAAAACTCAGCATTTTGGGACAGTTGCTCTAAAAGCAGACAACACCTAGCCCCCATTTCAATCACTTGGAAGCTGGGGATAAAGAGAGCAGTTCTGCCTACCAAGAATCTCAGCTTTAAGTAATGTGTATTACCTTAAGCTTTACAATAGTCGGCAGGATGAATCATTTGCCTCTGACCAGCATGTTGTTTAAAATGAAGATTTCAATACCTCTAGGAACTGTGCACATGTAGATTTGCCAACTGAGGAAAACCTTGATGAGCACCTGGTAAAGTGGGCATGAAAATTGTGCCATTATCAGTAATTACAGCAGCACCTGTCTCTTTTTGATGCTACAGACTAGTGTAGCTTCTTCTCTGGGAGCAGTATTCTTTACGCTTACATAAATAAACATGGCAGTATCTTAGAAAGTCTGAGGAGGACCAGAAATAAGGAGTGGCAGGGGGAGCAGGAGAAGTAAAGAAAAATAGGACTCAAGCACTCAGCAAGCTTGTTACCCCCATACTGTCAGAGTAAGTTATGCAAAATTTGCTTACATAGCAAAACCTATTACACTGACAGTACTGCACCGAGATGGCCTGAAAAGTTAATGGGCACGAATTAGGGGGGGGGGGTACTGAAAAGCAACTGGTTTTCAAACTTCTGCTGGTTAAGCATTACTTGGTCCGAGAGTTCAGTATTTCTCTGCACATTCAGAGTCCAGTTTCAGTCCCTAGTAGATAATGTTGACTCTGCGGTGTGAATCTCACAACCACCCACCTCAAAAGGTGACAGGCCATTAGGTGAACTGCTTCTTTCAAGCTCTAGGAGCTTTCAGATGGGAACTTGAATCTTATATCAGATGCTTGAAGCAGTTAAAGAGCAAAGCAAGGAGTGAGCTGCATGCCATGAGGCTTCGCCCAAAGGTCAGGCATAAAGCTAAACAGAGAGCATTGGGTGACTTGGCTGGAGATGAAACCTGATCGGTTTAGAAGCCTACACAAGCCCTTAAGGATTGCAGACCCTCACAAGCCATGCCTGCCTGACCCATCTGACTTGGAGGGCAGATTCTTCTGCACAGGTGTGCAGAATCACACTTAAGCCCATTTTCTGTAACCCTAGTGTCAGCTTTAAGGTAGGTCCCCATCAAGATAGCAAATGGGCCACAAAATCTGCATCACAATTTTTTACAATTCTCTCTATGGTTTGATCCTGGAATTTGATTTTTTTGTCTTCTAGGAACAAATAGAAACTGTGTTCTCTTACAGAGGGGTTGATCTCACACAATGATGTAACCACATGGCTGCTGCAGCCAGGATTTGGCAGAACACTAGACAACCTGTGTAGCTTGGAGCAAACTGTCTCCATAGGGAAGTCTGGCCACACCTGTGCAGATTCCCATTTAAGAGCAAAGTGTGGATTCCAGGACACTTATGGGTGTTTTATCTCCTGTGCATTTTTAACCTGCTTGGAAGGTAAGCTACCTCTCAACTCCTGTGCTTGGGGTGGAAGACACCCCCCACCAATACGACAGCAACAGCTCCCCAGCTCAGCTCCCTGGGTTTGTTTCTTCCCCATATCCCAACAAAGTTTCTTTCCAGGATTATATTAAAGTACACAATGGGAAGAGGAATTGGTTTACGATACTCCCATTTGCAACTCAGAATTGACAAGAGAGCAGCCATCTAGTTATGAAATAGAAGTGTCTTGCAGTTGGCTTAATACCACCTTAAGCCACCTAAATAAATGTTAAATATGCCAGTGCTTTTCTCCTAATTGATATTCTGACCCTCATATGCAGACTGGAAACAGGGTGGGGAGACCTTTATATTCATGGGGGAACAGTAGCGGCAAGTGTACAGCCAAGCAGCTTTGCCAGTTCTTAACCAAGATGTCTCTTTCCAAATAAAGTCTGGGGGTGGGGGGCAGTGGGAGAGAAAGGAGGGACACAGCATCCCAACAGTGAACAAAAATGGTGGGCATGCGTCACCATTTTAAGCATCCCTCGCAACTGGCTTTAACTGCCGTCTCTGTGCACCGTAAATGCTGTTAAACGGCTGATTAATACGGGGACACCAGCATACTCCTTAAGCCTCAGAACAGAATGTTCTTGCTTGGAGCACTTTTGTATTCAGGTGACGCACAAAGACACCAACAGCAAATTGAATGGGTGGAAACGCTGCAGGAATCTGTTGTGGAGAGGACAGACTTCACACTCGCTGGAGCCACCAAAGCAGCAGCAGAGGGGACTGCTCAAAAGGA
Organism: Podarcis muralis; assembly: GCF_964188315.1. Taxonomy (NCBI): domain Eukaryota; kingdom Metazoa; phylum Chordata; class Lepidosauria; order Squamata; family Lacertidae; genus Podarcis; species Podarcis muralis. The sequence goes on along the minus strand of NC_135670.1, from coordinate 14,896,122 downwards.
CCCCACTGCCTCAGATGCTATACACACACAATAGCCACTGGCAGGCATTAATGAGCTAGCAAGAAGGCCTCAAGCCTGTCCAAAGTTGTAACTCTGTTTTAGAGGAAGTGAAATCCGTAAAAGGAGAGGGAAACCACGCCAACAGATTCAGGCAGATCAAGGAGATTTGTAATTTCAAAGATGAAATTGACTGGACTGTCCACATGCTTCTACTAGTGGACAAGAACAGCAACTGGCAAGAGTGGGAGTTGACAGTGGATGAGGGCCATTTGGTAGAACTTTTCCAAGCAGAAGTGACTCACTGATAACTCCCAGTAGCATACAGGGGAAGAGCCCTCTGGCTCAGTAGAGTATTCTCAGGACACATCTAGCTGATGTTATAGAACTTGGCCCCCACCTACTGGTAGCAGCAAACACCCGAAACAGAATCCTCTGCTCCCCCCACCCTTTAAAGGAAAGGGATGCACAACAAGAACTATTTTAAAAGCTGCATTTAATTGGAACCTCCCTTTCACTGCTCTTTTATTCTTACACAAAAAGCAATTAAGAAAATGGTTACAGGAGATCGAATGAAGCATTTGTACACACATCATTGTCAACAAAAATCATTCAATCTAGGGGCAGGTCCACCCCAAACCACAAAACACTCAAGGCATGTAAAAAGAAAAGAAAGGAGTTTCTAGGCAGATGGACAATATCAAAATGGACTTCAAAAGAGATGAAGATGCCCTCTCAATTGTGACTTCATCTCAACTACTCGACGGGAGTTGGGGAGAGGGCCTAAAGCCCCCACTCCCAGTTTCAAAGGAAGGCCCACCCTGTGAAGTCTGCCTTTCCTTTGCTATGGAGAAAAGGGGAGAAAACTGGCACTCCCCATATCAACTGCAGTGCATGCGACGTCCAGCTTCAGAGAAAGAAATCTACGGAAATAATCCATTTGCTTCTTTAACTCTACTGACAAGACTTTTCCGTGATGGGAGATACATGTGGCCATGGAAAACTTGTGTCTCTTAGATGAGGTTAAAAATCTAATTCTGTAAGAACAACTTAAAATGAACAAAAACCACTGCCCCACCCCAGAGGGCAAGGCAGGTAGAGCTGCATCTAAACACAGAAGGGGCCTTGCCACCGTTGCTACCACCATGGCTAGACCTGGCAGTTTCACATGGACTTTCCCAAACTTTAGGATGGTGGTGCAGACCTCACTTCGTGGGATGGGGGGGGGGGGGAGACTCAGCACTAGCATCCTGATGGGCAAGTTCTGCTACTGAAGTACACCAGTCAGTCATCAAAAAAGGATTCTGACAAGAGTCACACACCTCTCTAAGTACAGAGTAAGGAGGGGGAAGAGGAACACACACTCCTCATGTGCTCCTGGCTGGGTTTCAGAAGTCTCCCCTCCAGCTCCTGGCTCCAGATTGGCAAGAAAAAACAGTATAGAAAAACCATTCTTCAGTTCTGTGGTGGGGGTGGTGGGGGAGCAGGGGGCATGCCAAACGGTGGCAAGGCTGGCACTCCAACCCCCATCATGGTGACAAAATTAGTAGGGTCCATGGGAGGCGGAGGAGGGGGAGGGGCGTACATCATGCCCGCGGAGCCAGGCGGCGGGGGCGGGGGAGGAGGCGGGGCCCCGGGCGGCAGAGGAGGCTGGACCCCTGGAGGCAAAGGCACCATGGAGGGGCTGCCTTGCATCTGCGGGGCCCCCGTAGAAGTTGCCACCGCCGCCGCTCCCTGCTGCTGCTGCCATGGAGGGATGGCCCCGGTGCCAGCGCTCGTGGTGGTGGTGGTCGTCGTATCTAGGATTTAAAACACCAAGTGGTCACCCCAAGAGCTCAGAGCCAAGCTGCTCCCCCCCGCCCCGCATCAAGCAGGGAAATGGCCGGTCCAACCTTCTCCAAAGAGGAAAAAGACCCAGCCCATCAATAATCAACCCATAGCTAGGATACTGCTCCAATCCCCACTGACCAAGGTGATTCCCTCCTGATTTAAGATATGCCAGCTTTTCTGCCAACTTTCCCCAAAAAATTTGGCCAAGGCAAGGAGAAGTCAGGCCCTGGAGGGAGAGGGGTGGCCAATTGAGGAACCTCCTGAGGAGCCAAGCTCAGATAAACATGTAGCTGCAAATCAAGGGGGAAAGAGGCTTCTTGCAGATGCTGAAGGCCAGGCTAGAGGTCAACAACTTTCCCCAAGTGCAAGCAAGGCACAGGAAGAGAGAGGGAAGAACTGGCCGGTGGCCACCAACCCACGTTTAGTTTGCCCAGAGGCAGGTCACAGAGGTGCAAAATTAAAAGAAGTGCTCTTACTCACTTTGCTGCCATGGCAAGGGAGTACTGCTGCTGGGAGGCGGGGGTGGAGGCTGCTGCTGCTGCTGCCATGGGGGGAGAGGACCAGAGGGAGGCGGGGGAGGCTGACCACTGGGTGGAGGGGGCGGAGGGGGCATCATACCCATCGGAGGCGGCATCATACCTGCAAGGTCAGAGCCAGAAAGACAGTTAAGTAGAACCGGGTAACACCCACACACATGCTTTGTGTGCCCCCACCTCAATTGGAAAAAGAAACAAACAGGTTGCTCACCTTTTCCTTGGAGGCGATAGACCCCAGAGCCCACTGGCGCATTGCCCAGGTACTGATCTTAAGGGAATGAGAGACCATAGCTTTAGCAACAGTTGGAATTGATGAGCTCCACCAGCCCAGGTCCTCATGACAAAGTCAGCCACCAGCAGAAATAAACGAGACTGGGCTACGGAAGGGCAAGGCTCATCAGCCCATGCGGCTGCACTGAGGTTGACCCTACCCATTCCCAAGATCGCCAAGGCTCATCCCCCCTCTTCAGTAGGCTCCCCGTGGTGTTCTGGATTGTACTCACCCATGTGATGGGGCCCGGGGGGACCGTGAGGATGTGGTCCCTGGTTCATTGGTGGGTTGTGAGGCTGCATCCAAGGTGGAGGGCCGTTGGGGTTGTGCTGCATTGGGTGACCCCCATGTCCTCCCATATTTGACATGTGGTGGGGGAAATTGTGAGGGCCACCATGCCCTCCAGGTCCCCCTCCTCCCCCTCCTCCTCCTCCGCCGCCTCCACCTCCGCCACCACCATGCATGCCATGGAAGGGCCTGTTTTCAGAGGGGCCAGAGTTCATCCATGGCGGGCGGTTCTAGGAGAAAGATGGAAACGAGCAGTTATTCCAAGGAGGTAAGAACAAACGAGGAAGATCACAGGCCATGTACACTCTGCACTGGAAGTGAATTCCCCATCGGTCAGTGCAAAGTATCAAAATCCTAACCCCTGTCCAAGGGGAATATCTGCTCACCCCTCACCACAGGATTATGAAATTTCAGCAAGCAGTGCTCAAGTGTTTTAAAACTTACCTTTGCAGCCATGCCAAAATTAATGACACCCTCACCCGTCCAAGGATGTTACACTTTTTACTTCCACATAACACAAACAGTCTTCCTGGACCACAACAAACTCTTCTGATGTCCTGCCAGGCACACTGGCTCAATTCAATCCTATTATTCCTTTTTGAAAGACTTGAAGCATCTACTCCCATGACTTCCAGTCTGCCCTCACCAAGACCTTCCACCTAGAGAAGCCCATGACTACTCACAGGAGGTGGCTGGTTGTTTCCTGGCCCCGAAGGTCTTGGACCACTTGGCAGTGGTGGATTGGAAGGTCCCGAAGATGATCCCACAGATGCTGGGACAGGAGCTTCTCCCAACTCAGCCATCAAAGACAGGTATTCCTTGTCCATGCGTGCTTTATCCTGGGCTGACTGGGGGTCTCCAGGCCTGGAAGGAGAAAGCCAGTTACTGGAGGCTCTGTGCCAGACAGAGGCCAAGATCCCAACTGCAATATCAAAAACACCCAAGTCCTGAGTTGGACAGTAATCCTCCCCTCCTGGCCAATTATGGGTATCTTCACTTCTACCAGAAGCTATTTAAGGCACCCATAGAATTGTAGAGTTGGAAAAGAACACAAGGGTCATCTAATACAACCCCCTGCACTGCAGTAATCTTTTTGCTCAACGTGGGGATTGGATGCCCTGCTCCTCGCTCTGGAGCACGAGCAGTGCCATTTTCAGGCCTTCCCAGCTGAGGCTTACCGGGCAAATTTGCAATCTGATGCAATGTGGCCAGCTCCTCCACACTTGGTACACACAGTGGTGTTGGTGATGCTGCGAGTCTCAGTGTTTTGCCATGGACGCAGAATTCTGAAGTGGGACAGTAATAAGAAAAGATTGGTAACTGACCCGAGCTCCTTTCCAGTGGGCAAAATTGGGCACTGACCAATACACACCTGTTGTCATCTTCACGCAGTGTCCCATTGAGGCGGGCCAGTTCCCGCAGCTGCATCTTGCGCAGATCATTCTGGTCCTCTGGAGTTTCAATGCCTTGCTTCAGAATGTTACGGATCTAGAAGAGGAGAGGAGTGTATGTTGCTCTATCATTAAGTCTGGATCACTGGCCGCTTACCATGGTCCTTCCAAGGGGCATGCAGGAAACTCCCAAAACACCCACCAATGCATGAGACAGGGAGGATCACACAGTGTTTTGTTGCTTGGCCCTCTGTGTCCTTTACCTGTTCCACTGCCTTCTTCACATTCTCCATGGTGTTAGCTGTGACCAAAGCATGAAGTGGCTCATCCTCACCAGGCAGCATCTGGCCATCTTTCCGGCCCACCTTCCCTTCTTTCACAGACCCTTTGCCTCTGATCATAATCTTAGCATTGCACTCCTTCTCAATGTTCTTCAATGTGTTCCCTCTAGAATGGGGAGAACCCAAATCCAAGAGTTGAAATCAACAGCCAACACTCTGAGTGTCTTCAAAAGAGAAAAGGCACTCCCACCACTAACAGCTTCAGAAACAAACAACCAACTAGGAGGCTATCTTGCAATCTTGAAGGCAGGGGGAATAAATTTCAGTGATAAGGAAACAACATAGCTAAAGGAACCTAATCCTATTGCTACTGTACAAGGTTTACAAAACAGGTTCCAAGGATCAGCTTTGCCTCATAATTAAAGTCTTATCAGGAAATATTGTGGGGAGAAACAGAAAATTTACAGTATGCCTGCTGAATTTACTAAGGATCAATAGTGACACATTAAACTAGACATTTTATCTGATCAGAGGAAAAACTTCACGAGCTAAAGCAATTCTCACATATCCAACATTCTACATCACCACCCCTTGACATCAAGACCATTTCCCAAAACCTTCCCATGATTCTGGACTTGCCACTTCTCAACTCTCAATTATCCACCCTCCATGGAAGAAACACATGCTCTTACCTGGGTCCAATCAGAAGCCCAACAAAGTTAATCTCAGGATATTCATCCTGTGGGATCATCACCTTATCACTCACTCGAGTTGCTGGAGGTCTGCGAAGGATTAGACAGCAAGTGTCATGCATGGTTGTCCCCAACAACAAACCCCTGCCAAGCTCAAACTGACAACCCTTGAAAACAATTCAAAACAAAGAGGCCCTGGGATAGCACCAGTTGAGAGGCCATAATCAGTTCATTTATTTTATTAAAAATGCTATTACTACTTGCTTTAAAAAAAACCCCTCAAAGTGGTTATTGAGCAAATGATTCTACAATGGCTGCTAATTTTGATAAAATACAAACCAGACCACCTAAGATTTTCAGACACCCTGTTGAGAGTGCCCCCCACCTTTCGGGATCTGGTGAGTGAGAATGCAGAGCAGGGTCTCCTCAGCTGTACTGCCTCACCTTCTGAGCTCTCCTCTTTGTTAACTTGTCAGATATCCAGATGTGTCTAGGTGACTGCCAAAGACCTTTCAATTCTTTATTTTGACGGTATTTGACTGACTATAATGTCATTTGCTGAGTCTTCTTAAGAAATGTCTTTTACATCTTTTACAGTTTTGATTTATGTGAAATGCTGCTAAGCAAGCTCAAAGTGACTGTGAGGCAAGCTAGATCCATTTCAAGTAATAGGCTAGGCAAGAAAGAAGCTACCCCTAACCCCAAACTTGTCATTCTCCCCCAGTTTACTTGTAATCAGCTGGTGGCTTGAAGTCTGGGTTGAGCGCCACCATCTCTGTTATCAGGTTGTGCCTCTCCTCTTCCAGTTTCTTGCGTGTACGGAATTCACGGGTGTTCAAACGCTTCCCCTCGCTATTGTAAATCGGTTCAGGGGAAGGAGACCTGCAGAGGAACAATCTCCAGTTATTTCTCATGCAACTGAACCCTCGAGGCTATTTATTAAGTACAGGCTTCCCCTCAACTCTAGCACAATTTAGAAAAATAAAATGAAATAAGAGACCACAGGAAAGGAAGGTGTAAACTCACTCATGCCCATTAATGCCTCATGGACAAGGCGGCTGTAGCAAACCACTGCCTGCTACCAGGAAGAAAAAAACTGGGGTATTTTATTGGGTAAGGAGGGGTGCAGAAAAGGGAGTGGGGTCACACACAGCCATGACAACAGCTCTGCCATGAGTGTGCCTGTTGTTAAAAAAGGGGAGGGGGGGCAGGGAAGATGGAGAAAGTTGATTCACACAAAGAACAAACTTTCCAACTTCATTATTCCATGGAGGCAAAGAATTAGAAAGAACCCTGGTGCAGGAGGTAAATCAATAAAGAATTATTCATGTTAACCCTGGACTTTTTAACATCAGAAAAGTAACAAGACAGGTTAAGCTTCTATCAAACCCTTTCTGTCAATACAAATTATGTCTATTTCACTGGCACCACGTGGACGGGTCAAGGCTTCTGTCCTGGCTTTACCTCCATTTTGCTGGCTGCATCAAGGCCGACTGAACCTGTTTACTGTGTTTAAGAGTTAGAGAACTGGGGTGGGTACAAGTTCAACAAGCCCACCCTTCTCATGCCACAGTCTGGGCCTGTAAACCGCTAGAGACAGACCTGCTTTCTCCATGTAGTTTAGATGCCCAGAGGTTCTAACAAATAAAAATGTTATAACTAAAATTAAAAAGAGTCAGTTTGATTTATCACAGCTGCACTTGCGGTAAAAAAGCCACACTCTTAGAATTCTGCTTAAGTTTATGGATCTTTTTCCAAACATATTGAAATAAAAATTTAGAGTTAGCTGCAAGAAGGGAAGAGATATTGGTCATGTTATCAAAAAAATACAACCTTGAAGTAATCAGAAACCTAAACCTTGGGATTTTAGTTAGACAATCTTTCTTTCTAGTTGGTTAAAGGATTGATTAGAGCCAGTTGATCCCAATGTCTTCTCAGCCTGAAGTGAATCATCAACACAAGAATATGAAATAAAAAGGTCAGATTTTGTAAGGAGTGATCACATCTATATTACACCTCCGTTTCTAGGACCTGAGAAGGCTTAACAGTCCCAAAGCAATGTGAACAATTTTATCTCCCCCAGTCAGCATTCACTAATAAGTTTAAAATAAACCCATTCACTAGCTGAGTAGATCCTTTTAAACACAAAGACATGGGTAATTAATAAATTGATGGTTCCAAGATTAAACCTTCAGGAAAAGTTTAACGCTGAATGTATCTAATAGCTTCATGCCTTTAGTAAGAGCTGTCTTTCTGCAAGCAAGTGAGGTAATTCACTTTTACTATATGTTAATGGCATCATGTATTTTAGCCAGTATGGTCTCAGTTCAAGAACATCTTATGTATACATGACAGTAACTGCAGCCCCCACTCCCACCCCACATTCTGTATTAACCTTCTGTTACATTAAGACCCAACACCTCATGTTACTCTTCTAAAGCACAAAAATAAGGCGTATAAATCTGCTCCCACCAAGAATGAGTTCACCTGTCAAGTTTAACCCAAAGCCCATTATGGGAGTCCAAAAGGTATTCCTCAACTGTACTTTTAAAACTAAAATAGGCAATATCAGGCCCCAAGAACTAGAGCTGAAAGCTCTTTTCTTTTGCAAGGCGTCCAAAACTACTAGCAGCCTCACCATGTTTATTTACGGTCCCAAATAACTGTTTCAGTTGGGCTAAATTTAAGGGGAAAGTGTATTCCACTTCAAGAACAAGAATTAGTTTACAAGTTGTGCAACATGCTATAACACAACAATTTCCTGATTATACCTTCTGATAAAGAAATTAATGTTTACAAGCCAATTTAAAAACGAATCAAACACAGAAGTTATTTTGTTGGATGACACTGAAAGCCCAACAAAACCACAGGTGTCCAATTCGGCATACTGCAGGTGCAGTACTGCTTGGGCCCCAAATCCCAAGATATTGGCCAATGCTGTGTAGTAGCTGCTACCAAAGAAATTGGTTAGTACCCATCTGGTTTAAAAACCATGCTCAGCCACCACTTGAAAAGTATTGTAAAATCAGCTGTCAGAAAAAGTTTCCAGGCTGCTCAGACTCAGTGACTGTGCTGAGGATTCCTCAGTGTGAACCTGCGAGAAAAACCTCTGGACACTTGCCCAAGACCAGCACTGAACAGGTTAAAATTAGTTGGCCACCATGTATGTATCTTTTTCTTAGGTCGGGTTAAATAATTGCAAACTACAGACTTAGAAATCCTCAAGCAATGATGGAACCTTTATCCCTTTCTGGTTTTACCTTCCCTAGCAAGTAAGATCTCAGCTACCATCTCTGACAAATTAGACCACTGAAGACATTTCATTAGGAAGAAATTGCATTGAACTGACATTATGATGCCACCAAAAAATTATTGAAAAAGGTAAAAAATGTTACTGTCAGCTGGTTAAAACTGTTTCCCAACCTGTCCTCAGGGTTAGGGGGGATGCCCAGGTCTCCTGTGCGCAGTTTACGAGTCAGGTCTTCTATCTGCAGTTGCACTGGAAGAAACCAGGTTAGGAAAGAAAAAAGGATGGAAAAAAAGACAATGTTACCAAAAAACATCTCAAATCTCAACATCAAAGCATGAAGAACTGGAGAATTTGCAAGGGATGACTGATACTTCATCAATATAAAGATCAGGAGACCCTACAATGTTATTTCAGTCAAATATGTTCATCAGGATTCCAGAACAGTCCCTCATTATTTCTAGCAAGTATTCAAAAAACATTACACATCAGGAAGCAAAGCATTCATCTGAGAGTTAGCAATAAAATAAAATAAAATATCTGATCTTTGTGAATCTTATTTCCAGCCTACTGAAAGATAATCATCCCAACTTTCTATAATTGGCATTGGACAAAGACTTCTAGTAGGAAGCATGGGCATCACCAATGCTTACTTCTTTAAAAACATCAGAACCATCTTGCTTTGTTATGAATGCATTGGTCAATCTAAGATGGAACTTTGAAACTGCACAGATCATACCCAATTAGCAGAAGCTGTTTCTTTCTTGAGATTCTGTCATATTGGCCATGCTTCTGCATGTATTATGTAACCCATTGCTAACTAGCAAACACTAAACATTGAACTGCATAATTAAAGGAAAGCATGCTTTAATTTTCTGGTTATCCAATACTGCACAAAGACAACCGAACACCCAGTACTAACAGATGTCAAACATGTACCAGTCAATTTTTTACACCCAGAATAAAAAAAAAATTACTCTGGTTCATCCAACATAGCGCAAGGATTAGTATTTGCTCAACTAGTGAAGAGTATCAAAGGCAGAGCAGCAACTGGTTTGGGATTCAGAACCGAAGCCCCTTGTTGAAGCAGCTTTGTTCAAATCTCCCAGACATCAGTCAGGCTACAATGGAGGAAATGGTTTGTAGACTGCGAGCCAAATCACTACTAAGCAAAGGTACACCCACACCCATATTAATAAGAGACTCCTTATACATGTAACAGAACATAGAAGACGCAGATAATCCAGGCTTGACAAAACCTCCAGGGCACAGCAGGCCTGGTGAGAGAAGGCCACTGAACACCACACAACCCAGCTTCTCATGAATTGCCTTTGGAGGTGGAAAAGGGTTTCTGTATACAGGAGAGGGAGGGCTGTTCTCCATGTTGCACTGAGCTTTGGGAAAAACAAAAGCAGCCACTTTTGCTTGCTCCAAAAGCCTAATATGATGAGACACCACCAATCCCTCTTTCCATATGCCTCTGGCACACAAAGGGGGGGGGCAAGCACAAATAATGCTGGCTATGGAGCCATGTCAAATTGGGAGATTCCCCTGAAATAACTGAAACTTTGGAAGATGTTATAAAGAGCCAAAATACAAGCCAATGAATTGAAGCTGGATTTGAGTCAGTAAGCTGAAGGTGAATCCTCAAGAAGAAGCAGACCCATACTTTGGGGTCAGGTAAACTGCTGGATTGTCACTGGAGGTTCAGGTGGCCTTGGTGGCTAGGAATGCCTATTTCCAGCTTTGGTTGCTGCACCAGCTATGACCCCTTTTAGGCTGAGATGAATTAACCACTGCACCCCATGCTCTAATAACTTCCAGACTGAATTATTGCAATGCATTCTACTGTGTCTGCCCCCTTAAAGATGACTAAGAAACTTCAAGTGGTCCAAAATGCAGTGACCATATTGCTGGCTAGAGTTCCATTTAGAATGCACATAATCCCTGCCTTTAAAGAGTTGCATTGGTTGCCCAATTCAAGGTGCTCACATTAGCATTTTAAAGCCTTAAAGAGTTTAGGCCCCCAAATTCTGCAAGACCATCTCTTTCCCTAAAGATGCTCTCAGGTGTTGTGTTCAGTAAACTGAGGCCCTCTTGGTAGTTCCACCACCCTCAGAAGTTCAGACATGATGGCCCTGATGAGGTCATTCTCTGCAGCAGCCCCTAAGTTGTAGAATTTCCTTCTCAAGAGATGTGTCTGGCACCTTCACTGTATATCTTTTGTCGTCCCCTGAAGATGCACCTCTTTACCCTGGCCTTTGACGCCCAAGATAAAATAATAGAATGAGCCCTAAATACATTAATTGTAAACTGTCTTAACTGATTTTAATATTGTATTTTTATATTATTGTGACATCCCTTAAAATGAAATCCAACAATGCCAGAAAATGCAACTAGCTGTCAGTTTCTCCAGCCACAATCTTACAAATGAGATATTAGGTGGCTGAGCTTTGTACATACATCAAAATATAATGCATTCCATGTGTGAGCCAAAACCAACAGAAAAATTGGTACTAAAAGATTTCCTTCATTATTTTAGGCATTGGCAAACCTTATCTAATCAATAATAGATTCTTCAGTTGATGTTAAACGTGAAAACAAATGTGGGGCTGAAACACCGTTGGACATTAAATATTATGTTATGGAGACATGAGAGAACTTAAGGAACAAATATGTTATTTACTGGTTATCACACAAGACATATTATGAACATCATTTGTGTGTCACCAAGGCTTCTCAATGTGGATTATAACTGAGAAAGCCTGCCGTCCTTAGCAAATACATTTCCAAGAATGCAGAAAACAGCCTAAAGTTCATCAGCCAATTTTTCTCCTCCAGGCCAGGCAGTGTCTAGCTCTACTGTAGAATCTCTCTCAAACTTTGTTCCCACTTATTCATCTTAAGTAAGAGACATGAAAAACCTTCCACAAGCTCTAATCTCCAGTTACTTCTTCGTGTTTGATCTCCTTGAAGTAAACATAATTTGAAAAGGTTCAAGCAAATCAATCACCTGTTGAAATCAATAGAGTTGACCATGGCGAAGTTCAGAAAACGATGGAACTTATTTCCAGAGCTTGCTCACAAGCAAAGCTTTGGCTTTTTAAAAATTGTTTTTCCTTTACTGAAATGCTGTAATACTATGTTTTTTTGACACTGGTATTTCATCTCTCACATTAATGGTATATTAATGGTATATTCTCTTTCACATAGAAGGAGCCTTTCTCACTCCCTTATTACAGATGTGCATGTACCTTTGTGATAGTATTTAGGCTCAATAAAGGTCACACGTTCCTCTGCCTCTTTACCTAGTTCTGTTGTGGACTACAAGGCCCATCTTCACCATACCAGTTAGTTAAGCAAGTGGAGCACTCGTATCTTCGCATAGACTGAGAATTCTGACCCAATTCTATCCATTTACAGACAGAGCTGTTTGTTAGCAGAGTCTGACAGAGCTGCTCAATTACATATCAGAATTTATTTTTAATGCATTTCTAAACCAAATGGTTCAACAGAAGGGCTGCTCTCTTTGATCATTTCAAGCCAACCATTCTTTCGCCCACATCGATTCTCTACCAGATCTGTAAAAACTATTAAATTAGTACCAAGTTACTGTTAATAAGAATATAAGGTAAGGATCAGGTAGTGTAGCTTGGTTAAGCCTAAGTAGAGGTAAATTAAAAATTAAAAAAAAAACAACTTCAGAAATGTTAAGAAAAGTGACTCTTCAGGAATGCAGTGCAGAGCACAAAGTAACAACCAGCTTTTCCAACTTGCATTAAGTGGCACACCTTTTCAATACAGAAACTTTGACTGACTCAAGAGAGAATATTCTGCACTGTATAAACATTGACTTAACCTTGAAAATTGTGCAAGCCTTTAGAGCAGTAAAGCAGCTCTCAGCAGTATTATGGATAGCTATACATTATATATCAAAATTCTCAGTGCTTTATGCATAAGAAAGGAGTTAAAGCTTATTGTGCAATCCTAATGAGATGAACAGTAATTAAATGGCCTTATGTTCAGGGGAAAACCTTGGTTTATTGAGAAGGCAAGGACTGTACCATGTAATGTAACACCAGAGCACACTAGAATGATTTCAGTCGGAGTACTGATCAACAGTCACAAATAAACAGTCACACCACATTTCTCAATACAAATAATGCAAATAACGTTCTCTGTTCCACATACAATACAGTATCATTTGTCACTCCCCAGTTTTCACAGTTAACAGTTCCAACATCATGATTCCCACAGAACCGAACAGTGTCTCTTTCCCAGTAATTGTGTACGTGAGTACAGATCCACAAACTAACCTAGCGAAGCCCACCCATCAAAAATCAGAAGTTAGGGGGCTCTCCCTGCTTTTGAGTGGCATCAACAATCTTCACCACCTTGGAGTATCAATTTTAGCTTTAAAGAATTAGCATAGCAACATAAGAGAAAGTCAGAAGGGAACCATGGTTAGGTTAGTTTACAATATTCCACTGCAAAAGAGGTACTTGCTTCCAACAATACAGCTTGAAAAGGGACTCTTAGTGTTCTCTGTTAGCAGGGAGTCTGTGAAGCTAATAAGAGACCCTCCTGATTAGATTTTAATGGCCAATTAAGTAAATGTCAGCAAGTTTCATTCCCCAGCACCTCAAAGGACTTTAGCTTTTCTACTGTGCCTGTGGAGGACACTCTTTCACCCAAACAGTACAAGGAGCTAGGATGGCGCACAATTCACTCTGAGCAGAGACATGAATATTCATCTATTTTAAGAAATGAAAACAAGGCTGGAATAACTTGAGCCCTTAAAAGCACAATTTTTAAATGCCTCAGACGCACACAACCAAAAATAGTGTCTGGATCAGTACAGACATGAACAAATGAAAACAGGAAAGAACGAGTATTTACCTATATAAGCTCTCTCTTGTTCACGGGTAAGCCCAGGAGGGATAACTGTGGGCATTCCAGGGATGACAGTCTTCTGGTCCATGGTATCTTGGTTCCATCTGCTCCTCTTCCTCTTTTTATTGGGAAAATCTGCAGACAGATAGGTGTCTTTAAAGGAACAGTTAATATGTGTCAAAGTTCAATTTGGCTTTAAGATAGCCTTAGTTAGTGTTGTTCAAGTTCCCCACCATGGCATATTATTATTATTATTATTACCCCACCCTTTACTATCAGGTCCCAGGGTGGGTTACAGCAATTTAAAATTCAGTATTAAAAACAATTTTAACAGAACAAATTAGTCCTGTGAGTATTGGGCGGTATACAAATTTTATTATTATTATTATTATTATTATTATTAAGTAGTAGTAGTAGTAGTAGTAGTAGTCGGGGGAAGAGTGACAAGGTCCTGAAAGCATATCACAAGCGCCCACAGCGTAACAAAACCATCTCTATTCTTTCAATGATCAAGCTCCCACACAGATAAAATGGACAATGGGGTCTCTTGCAATCTGGGAACCAACTCTTTAGTTCCTTTGGTTTTCAAAGTCATTTCAGTTTAGGCATGCTGTGTCTCTTGAACAAGCCTTTTCTTCTTTTTATAACTTGTCTAATGCCTGTGGCTTTTAGGTGAGCATGCAGTTAATTAATCTTACTAAAGACTCCAAAAAGAAAGCAAGAATTACATGCCCTTTCAACATTAATAAACAATCCAAAGTCAAACTGCGAAGTACAGTAATATATTCTCAGAGATGAAACTGTTGCGAAGGTAAGACAGTTCAAAAAGGGATACAGAGACACCACACAAAGTAGCCTTGCCCCCAGATTATGGACACAAAGCTACTACAGTACTACTTAGTTCTAGATCAGCAAACATTTGGAACATGAGAGCCTACTACTTATTTCTCCACATACCCTGGTACATATCTCAAGTAATTTGCTTAATTATTAAACAGTATTTGCACCAAATGAAGCACTGCAAAATTACATGAATGACAGTTCCTTCAGATGTGTAACATTTTCCACAGAATTACAATCTACTTACAAGACTTTTTGTCTTATTCCAAGATTTTGAAAATGATTTTTCCTGGAGAACATTAAAATCAGGGTAAAATTAATTGCCCTTAAAAACGATATGCGTTAGGGGGGGGGGGGAAGCTTTATTACGCAATTCTTTAACAGTCCTTCAACTAGGCTGCATTTTGTCCATCCTTATCCACAGGGAAACAGTCAGCTTTTTCAAAGGCACCAACACACCAGATTACACACCTCCCTTAAACCCTGTCCACTGTTTAACTAGAAACCTCTCTCAAACCATAATAAGCACAATTATATTTGTTTTTATAACACATTGATTCTTCTCCAGCCCCCATTTTAACCTCACAACAATCCTGAGAGGTAGGTTGATGAGTCCAAGGCCACCCAGTGAGCTTGGAAATTTGAAACTAGGGTGTTCCCAGTCCTATTATTATTAACAGTAATAAAGCCACACCAGCATTTTATTATTCGTTCCTCTTTCATTCAATCCACTCCAACAATCCTTCTCTAGCTCCCTGTGTTTAATGTCAGGCATACTAGAATCATGTTTGTAAACATAACACGAAGGAAATGAGATGAAAGGGAGTTCAAAATCCCTCTATCTGGCTTCATCGGTGACATCTGGTTAAGTTCTCTGATGTGCAGCTACCTCTTTAGGAGTTAAACTTGGTTTCTTTTTCTTTTAAATTGAGTTATTACATTTGACCAGAAACCCTAACCTATGCCTGTAACAGGAACATGAAAATCCCTAAAATAAGGAGCACTGAAACTACCATTAGAAGCTGCAGAGGAACCACGTGGCAATCCTACCCCGAAGGGCCACGTCGCCTATTTTACACACAGCCTGGTGTGGCGGCTCAGGAGACTGTCTTTTTTGAGAGACCGGCGATCAGCGTCTGGGCCCCGCTCCTCCTCCGAAGCGATCTCGGGACAGTCACTTTCTCACACCCCTCTAGCCCAACCTAGCAGGGTTGCTGTGATGGCAAAGGATGCCTCTCGAGCCAGTCTCTCCCCCTGTGCGTTTGACCTGCTTCGCGGGGCTATAGCATGGAGACGGGGGAGGAAGTATCCTCCCCTCCATTCTCTACCTAGCCTACCTAAAAGAGAAAGAGGGCCTCTTGTACAGCGAGGCATTCATACCAACAGCGATCAAATAATAGTAATAAAACGTTAGGCGGCGCTGGCGGCCGCGTGCCATTCCTCCCTCCGACTTGCCTTGGTTCCCGGCCCCGGCCTGTCCGCCCTCGTCCTGCTGCTGGAGGTGGTGGAGGTGCTGCGGGCCTTGCGGCGGGGGCTGCTGCTGCTCCAGGCCCAGCGGGGGCTGCGGCGGGGGCGAGGGGAAGCGGTACTGGCTATACTGGGCCTGTTGAGCCTGCTGCTGCTGCTGGGCCGGCGGTGGCGGCGGCGGGGGCTGCTGCTGCTGGGGAGGCGGCTGGGGCTGCTGCGGTGGCGGCGGCGGCGGAGGAGGAGGCGGCGGCGGCGGCGGCGGGAGGGCGGCGAAGGGGAAGGCGGCGGCCGCCATGAGGCTGGGGATGGCAGGCTGAGGCTGGGCCTGCGCGGGGCCCGGCGGCGGCGGTGGAGGCGGGGGCCCTTGCATGACCAGGCCCGGCGGAGGCAGCGGGTAGCCGGCCTTGCCCGGCGGCGGGGGCGGGTGGAGCTTCCCCAGCGGCGTCGCGTTCGCTCCAGTCGCCATAGACGGAAAGACACACGCAATGGCGCCCGCCGCGATTTCGCGAACCTTCCACGCCAAAGTCTCCCCTCACAAAGGCGGGAGGCGGCGATTGGTCGCAGGACCCGTCCTTCGAGCTCCCGCGCACCATCCCGTTGGGCAAGGTTCGTGTCGCTCAGCCCGCGCCGTGAGGCGATTGGAAGAAGGGCGTGTTCGCGGGAAAGGGATTGGCAGGAAGGCAACGGAAAGGCAGGACTGAAGTGGATTGGGTGTGTCGGTTGTCGCTCAGCTATCAACCGCGCCGCCGTGGTCATGGATTGGCTGTGAAGCACGGTGGGCGGGAAACGTAGCTGAAAAGTGGGAGACTCGAAACTGCGAGGATCTCTGATTGGTTGTACTTGAGCCCCCCCTCCCCCCGCCTCTCGGGTTACTACGCTTTCTGCGTTTGCAGGAAGGACGTTAAGAAGGGATGACGTCAAGGAGCTCGTTATCTGTCATTGGATAACAGTTTAAGGTGGCCGGGGTAGAGTGAACCTTTGGTTCAGAGAGTTTATTAGCAAGGAGCTGAAGCGGCTCACTTGCCCAGCGCAGAGGCTTATGGGAAAGCAGGAGTTTGAGCCCGCGGGGTCCTTAAAGGATTCTGGGAGGCTCGCCTTTTAAGTCAAGGCCCAAGATAGAGCAACTCATTTCAGTTCAAGGGCCACACGTTATCTCATGGAAAAGCTCTCGGGGGCCACATTCGAGTAGTGGGCGGGGCTAGAGGGGAAAGTATGGGCGGGGCTTGATTTTAAAAACCCACCTTTATTCAGTGGCCTATGATATGTCTGTATTTGTATTTATTGCAGGAGTGGGGAACTTCCAGTCCAAGAGCCCCACAGGGCCCAGTAGGGACCCCCAACTGCCCTGCACCTCACGTCATTCATGCCTTCCATGATGTCATACATGCCCATGTGGGAAAGGACAGTGCTTCAAAGGAAGAATTGGGAGCTTTAAACTGTGTTCCCAGTTGCTTCCAGTGCTTGCAAGAAGGGAGCGCATCTGGCTCCAGGAGGGGAAACTGGTTCCCATTTGATGGGAACGGTTTTTCCCTCCCAGTACTGTTCCCATGGGGAGGTTTGCAAAGGATGGGGCTGGTTGGTTGCGGAAAGTAAAGGTAAAGGGACCCCTGACCATTAGGTCCAGTCGTGGCCGACTCTGGGATTGCGGTGCCGTTTACCTTCCCGCCAGAGTGGTACCTATTTATCTACTTGCACTTTGACGTGCTTTCGAACTACTAGGTTGGCAGGAGCAGGGACCGAGCAACGGGAGCTCACCCTGTCGAGGGGATTCGAACCGCCGACCTTCTGATCGGCAAGTCCTAGGCTCTGTGGTTTAACCCACAGCGCCACCCACGTCCCACCTGTAAGACCCATCTGTAAATCATATGGCCATTTTATTTATAAACCTATTTATACACTGCTATTCATTTAAAAAAGAAAAGCATTTTACAACAATGGCACATGAAACCATACAATAAAAACCATATTTAAAAAGTTAAAGTTAGAAATCCACTAACTTACGCAAAGGTGTGTTCTTAATTGCCTGCATAAACCTGATGGCACAAAAAAGCAGGCATTCAGAACTTGAAACAGATGTCTGCTGAATCTCTGTTGGCAGAGAATTCCACAGTACTGGGCCATTTCTTATTGTTGGCAGATGAGACCAACTCAGAAATGAACTGATAGTATGCAAATAAAGGCCCCTCATCTGTGCCAATGGGTCAGTGATATGCAAATAGCTGCAGCCAATCATAAGGGATCTCGTAAATCTCTGGGATGTGATTTACATGTAAGCCACCCAGAGTGGCTGGGGAAACCCAGCCAGATGGGCGGCGTATAAATAATAAAATTGTTATGTGTCCTGTGCCAGCCTTACTATTGATCACATGAGCAGGGGCTGCCTCTTGACTGAGGACCTGTCATTTTTTTGGCAACACTCTCAGATGGTGTGGGTGGTATCATGGCCACCCCTAGGCTGGCAGACCTGCATGTTCATTACCCCTGTGGGGGTTTCTGGCAGGTTTTTAAAAATGTCATAATCAGTGTGCAGGGTTTGTTCAGGAAAGTGCTTCTCAGCCCTTTTATACTTGGGTCCTCCCCAAATTAGGTGGTGGAGAACTTCCATTCTGTGGGCTAGTCTCGATCCATCAGAGGGTCCAATTTGGCCAGGGAGGCCTTTCCCTCCCAAACCACCTGTCAATCATCAGACATCACTGATGGGACAGCCAAGGGGTATGGTTCAGTCCTGCTGGGAACTCCTTCAATGCCACATTTATTGCAGGAAACATGCTGGTGAAGCAGACCCCTCTCCCAACCCATGTGTTAACTATGACAAGTGGGAATGATGGGCCACCATCCATGGCCACTGAAGAGTCACTTCTAGCCAAGACACAGCTGGGATTAGGAAAAAGGGCTTTTGCAGTGGGGGTGGGAATGCTACCCTGTGGCTGTAGAAATTAAGAACTGTACCCCAAACTTAATTCCATGTGACGGTTCTGATCACTCCATTCCCTTGGGATCATGCTGTTGACTGAGTTATTCCATGCACCAATGAGGAAGACTGGGGTGTTTTTGGAGGAGTGTGTGTGCTCTTGCCGCCGAGTCCCAGCTGAAGTGTAAATGTGTGTGTATGCGTGCTTGGCTGGCTGTCCCTGTGCCTTCCAGCACTTCTGTGTCATGGGAGGGAAGACAGCGACAAGAGGAAACAACCAGAGGCAATGTCTGCACCAGGAAGATAAGATTTGGTGCCTAGCACTGCAATGACTTTTGACTTGCTCTTGATGTTGTGACTTCCTGGAACAAAAGTAGGGTGGCAAGGGGAGCCTGTGGTGGAAGGTGGAGGAGAGAGTGCCAGGAGGGGCTTGCCCAGCTGCTCATCTTTCCCGCCCCCTCAGATGAAAAGAGGGTGGCCCCCTTAGAGAGAATACAGTCTGCCTCTTTGTTTGCAATGTGGATGTGTGTTTGTGTGGATGCACGTATGTGCATGGATGGATGGATGGAGTGGGTGGAGCAGTCCATGCCTGGGTGCTGATTCCAGCTTCACCCCCCTGCTGCAGCATGTGCAAGGAATGGGAACTGGAACCAGGGAGTGGGAGGACATTGAGGCACATTCCTCCTCCTCCTCCTCTGGGGGATACACATGTGGGAATTTGCACTGAGAATCTCCAAGTGTTCTCTGCCATGGCTCTGATTTGTCACTTGTGTCCTTCAGCCTCCATCCCTGGGCCTATGGCAGCAGATCAAGCAAGTTCACAGGTGAGGGAATCACCCCCAACATCAGAGTAAGTTAAAACTGGCGTTCCCCTACCCCTAGTGCCAGTCCTCAGCTAATCAAGCTCCGCAAACACATAGCAAATGAAAAGGGAGGGAACTGGGTTTTTAAAAAAAACTTTTTAAATTATTTGTTGGGTTATATCTTACCGTTCCCGACATACCAGGGTGCTCATGGCAGATTACAATACCAATCCCCTACTGAGTCAACCCCATGGAATTCCTAAAGAAACATGCAGAGAGAAGCCAGGTCTTCTTTTTTAGCCCACCCAACCTCTTAACCAGTTAAAAAGGAGCATCAGCATCACAGAAAAAGGGAGGGAGTCCTTGATCCTTCAGTGAATTAAAAAGGTAAAGGTAAAGGACCCCTGACAGTTAAGTCCAGTCGTAAATGACTCTGGGGTTGCAGCGCTCATCTCGCTTTACTGGCTAAGGGAGCCGACGTTTGTCCGCAAACAGTTTTTCCAGGTCTAAGGTAAAGGTAAAGGTACCCCTGCCTGTACAGGCCAGTCTTGCCAGACTCTAGGGTTGTGCGCTCATCTCACTCTATAGGCCGGGAGCCAGCGCTGTCCGCAGACACTTCCGGGTCACGTGGCCAGCGTGACAAGCTGCATCTGGCGAGCCAGCGCAGCACACGGAACGCCGTTTACCTTCCCGCTGGTAAGCGGTCCCTATTTATCTACTTGCACCCGAGGGTGCTTTCGAACTGCTAGGTTGCTAGGCGCTGGGACCGAGCAACGGGAGCGCACCCCGCCACGGGGATTCGAACCACCGACCATGTGATCGGCAAGTCCTAGGCGCTGAGGTTTTACCCACAGCGCCACCCGCGTCCCTTTTCCAGGTCTAGATTGGCCTAAAACACCACACCAAAGGCTCCCAATTTAAAATTTAACCAAGTCAGATCCATTAATTCCACACATCCACTGGGGAGTAAAATACCACAATTTAATATCAAACCCTTACGTTAAATAGCAATTTTCTTTTCAAGTTTGGGTTTTCTCCCCTCTGTTCTCAGACAATAAATTCCAGCTTTAGCAATTAAAAACCACAGAGATATTGGCATCCTGGGAAGGAAAGTTCTTGGCATCCAAGTTAAGCGGAGTTGCGGTCAGCCCTGATGGTCCACAGTTGTGATTCTGATGGGGAGTCTCTTCTGGGCTTCAAAGGCAGCAAAGAAGGGCCCCCAAAACACACACAAACCTCCCTTGAAGTGACTCGTGCAGCCTTCCTCTGCTGCCAAGGCAAGCTGAATCAGCATGCCTGGCAGGAGGACCACAGCAGCAGCACTCAGTAGTCATTCAGCCAACCTACCGCCAGGGCAGGACACCCACAAGACGTGGCCCAGCTGGGGCTTCACCACCTGCCTCAGAGTGAACATCCATGCTACTAAAAGAAGGCCAAAACCCCAGACAGTACATTAAATGTGTGGCTGCACTTTAAAGTGAACAGCTGAGGATCAGGATCCTTTCCCCCAGCCATCCTGCCACACCATCCTCCAGGCAGCTATTTACCCTGCGAGAGAAGCTGCTATTCCCTCAAGAAGTGGCTGGGGACCATTTTCATCAGGGCTGTGGTTCATGGGGAAAAGATTCAGGCCTCCTCCTCCTTGCATTCCAGATAGCAACTATAGGTAAGGCCATGACATGCTGGACGAAAGACACCCCACATAACATGACATGCAAGTTTGCATTTAATTTGTTTGATTACACCCCCTTAAAAAAAAAAACAGGCCATCAAGCAATGCAAGAAGCAGACATTTATCATACTGTCTGGTTTGGCCCCCATAGTGTAAACTTTCTCAAAACTGGCTTGCATTGCATTCTCTCTAAAGGCTCCTGGGAACTGTAGTTTTTTGCAAAGGTGCTGATTCCACTAGAGATTCCACAGCCCCTTTCACAGTCCTCCATGGGGATTAATTACAGTGATGGTCAGAACTGGCCTGGAGCACCTGAGAGGCTCTGTTGAGCGATGAGCTCAGGTGCCACCTAAGCCACCACTGTCTCACCCAAAAAAACAACCGTCCATGCAGGGAGGCAGTTACTCTCCCTACCTAGTCAATCAAAAAGCATGACACCCAACCACACACACACACACGCCAAACCCCCATAGACACCCCATCTCTTTCATTATCATCACTCAACCCTGCCCATCTTCAGCATCTATCCACTCAGCTGTCCAGCCACAAAACAAATGTTGCCAGAATCTCAAAGTGCCCTGAAAGACCTTTAAATTAAAGCTCAAGTGCTAAGGGAAGGGGGGTGCGCTCCCCCACCCAACAAACGATTGTCTTCACACGGCAGCAGATTTTGGCGTCCCTCCGCAGCATCACGGGAGCGCAACTCCTAAAGGGAAGAAGGGAAGCATTCAAGCAGGCACAAGGTGTCAGCCAGGAAAGATTGCAAATTCTTCCAAATGGCTAGTGGTCAAATTATTGCAAAAGTTTCTCAGGAGTTGCTGGCCCAAGTCAGGAGGAAAGAGCTCCTCCCATCCTTGTGCACAGCAGGTTCTCAGGAAGACGAGGGCGACGGGCGAAGAGCATTTCCGGAGCCAAACCGAGGTTGCGTCCAGTGTATGCGGCAGCAGAGTGGGGGCTCTTCTGATTTCCAACCCGTCTTTGCCACACACACACAGGCTGGCAATCATCTCTGCCATCAGCAGGCATGGCTTGCAGCCCTGTGTCTCCAACAATAGTGCATCCCCACAAGGCTGAGCTGGCCACCTCCCAGAGGCTGGAGGCTTTGGAAGGAGGTCGTCAGTAGCTGCTCTCGTGACCCGTCAGGATGTAGAGGTTGCTCTGCGCTGTGGGGTTGTCTGTAGGGGTGCTCTCCAGGATGATGTCTCTGGCAGGGAGGAGAGAGAGGAGGCAAGAGGATGAGCAGCACAGCCCATGTACAAGCATGTGCCAGGCAGGCAATGGAAGGGCTGGCACAGCCAGGGCACTGGCAAGAAGTACGCGGGTGGCGCTGTGGGTTAAACCACAGAGCCTAGGACTTGCCGATCAGAAAGTCGGTGGTTCGAACCTCCGTGACAGGGTGACCTCCAATTGCTCGGTCCCTGCTCCTGCCAACCTAGAGGTTCAAAAGCACGTCAAAGTGCAAGTAGATAAATAGGTACCACTCCGGCGGGAAGGTAAACGGCATTTCCGTGCGCTGCTCTGGTTTGCCAGATGCGCCACATGACCCGTGCACCACATGACGCGGAAGCTGTACGCCGGCTCCCTCGGCCAATAAAGCGAGATGAGCGCCACAACCCCTGAGTCGGTCACGACTGGACCTAATGGTCAGGGGTCCCTTTACCTTTACCTATACCTTTACCCCAGGAACAGGCAGGGACTTTGCTGCCCTTTGAGAGGGAAGGTGGGATAGAAATTTTAAAAATATTTTTAAAAGGCACAGGGAGGAAGGAAAGCTTTCAGTGCACTCCAGTTGAGAAACCGGCCCCATTTGCTTGCAACGCTAGGTGGTTTTAGCTGTTCTTTTATCTGTGAGCCTCCTGTCATGGAAAAGGTGGTTTATAAATAAATATATAACAACCACCACGCTGAACAGGGAAATGCCCTTACCATGCATCTCTGAGTATTGGGCTTCCCTGCTCTGCAGCCTCCTTTCCTCCCTCATCTGCAGTGAACAGGAGGATGAGGAGGACTCCAGCAGAGCTGAGTCTTCCTTTTTGCAAAATCCTGGCTTGTCATTCCATTTGAACCAGAGATTGTGGATAAAAGCAAACGCCAGCCGTGGTCCATACAAGCCAAGACAACGTCCAACCATGCGTTGTTTGACGAAACCAGAGCTTGTTTCCAACCACAACCTGCGGTTCAAACAGAACGACAGGAGGCTGCAAAACTAAACTCTGCTGGAGTCCTGGCTGCACCAGAAGGAGGAAGGGAGATTTTGGTGCCCCTCCACAGAGAAAGGCTGTTCCAGCTCCTCTACAGAGCACCGGACTGCAGTTTAGTGTGGCTCATAAGCACACCCACTCAGCCAAAAAGCAATGTACAGTGGTGCCTCGCAAGACGAAAATAATCCGTTCTGCGAGTCTCTTCGTCTAGCAGTTTTTTTGTCTTGCAAAGCAACCCTATTAGCGGATTAGCGCTATTAGCGGTTTAGCGGCTTAGCGACTATTAAAGGCTTAGCGGCTAAAAGGCTATTAGCGGCTTAGCGGCTATTAGCGGCTTAGCGGCTAAAAGGCTATTAGCGGCTTAGCAGCTATTAAAGGCTTAGCGGCTTAGTGGCTAAAAGGCTATTAGCGGCTTAGAAAAAGGGGGGGGGGAGCGAAAAAAATCGCAAGACTCGCAAGACGTTTCCGTCTTGCGAAGCAAGCCCATAGGGAAAATCGTCTTGCGAAGCGCATCGAAAAACGGAAAACCCTTTCGTCTAG
This sequence comes from Podarcis muralis, assembly GCF_964188315.1. NCBI lineage: Eukaryota > Metazoa > Chordata > Lepidosauria > Squamata > Lacertidae > Podarcis > Podarcis muralis. The sequence goes on along the minus strand of NC_135670.1, from coordinate 14,872,262 downwards.
CGGGTTTTTCGTCTTGCGAGGTATTCGTCTTGCGGGGCACCACTGTATGTGGATCGGAGGTGACACTGAATTCCATGTAACATGGCAACAGGAAGGTGGGAAATGGAGAAATGTTGAGGTTTCCTCCTCAGAGGCATTTCCTCACCTGTGAGCTCCCAAGACCCGGAACACTCTGGACTCATCCGTCACCTCCTGCGTCACCTGTTACAGAAGGAAGGGACAGCTGAGTGGGAAATCCCCATGTCAGATGCCACATTTCTCAAACCCATAATACCCTTTAACTTCTCAAAAAAGGAAAAAGAATTAACCCACTGCTCCTATTAATTACCTCACATTTTCTACTCTGTTAATGATGATGATTAAAATTAACTGTATTTATATCCCACCCATCTTCCAAGGAGCTCAGGGTTGCTGCACATAATCCCCAGCCCACCACTTTATCCTCACAACCACCTCCTATGAGAACTCAAAGCCATCCAAGTGGGTTTCATGGCCGAGTGAGGATTTGAACCCAGGCCTGCCCATCTCTAGTCCAATAAACCACTAAGCCACGCAGCAGAAAGGCACCACTTAAACCATGAAAGGAGAGTGCAGTGGAGGTCAGAGACAGGAAGATGCCTTATGCTGAGTCAGACTGTTTGTCCATTCAGCTCAGTCTGGTCCCACACCAGCAGCATTCCAGGGTTTGACCTGGGATGTGTTGCATGCAAAGGAAATGCTCTGCCACTGAGCTAAGGACCCTCCTGAATGGGTAGGTATGTTAGGATTTCTATCTATCCGAGCTGCCCCAGCGAGTGGTACTGTTGTAATGTGTTTTGTATATACATCATGTGAGTGTCTGAGAGTGTGTGAGACAGGAAGTCTTACTGTTGGAAGTCAGTTTCACTTCTGAAAGTGTTGCTGTTCTGTACTGGTGCTCAAAGAGCACAGACATGCTGATGGATTCTCTGTACATATAGACTGCAAAATAAAGTAGTTTTAGAACTACGATTGACTCTTTCTTCTGCAATGACATGCCAGAAGAAGGGCGTGCTCCTCTCAGGAGGGAGGGGTCGCTTATCCCCGGTCTCTCTGGACTGAGGGTAATTTACAGTCAGGGAGGACCACCGGAGAGACGCCCAGGAGTCTTGGGAAGTTGGCGGCCTTCCCGGGCGTGTTTCCAACAGGGTATACATAGAATTGGAAGGGACCACAAGGATCATCTAGTGCAACCCCCTGCAATGCAGGAATCTTTGGTCCAATGTGGGGCTCAAACCCACAACCCTGAGGTTAAGAGTCTGATGCTCTACCCACTGAGCTATCCCCTGTACGTCAAATGTCACAGACGGAAGGCACACAGTCCAGGAAAAACAGCACCTCACCACCCCCACCGCCCAATGGAGCTTAACTCATGTTTTCTCTGATGGTCCTGTTGTCAGGCTGGTGGTTCAATGCCCACAGGCCCCTCTGCCCCAGGCTGGCCGGACTCACCTCACTGGATTCCAGGCTTCGGCCTTGCATGCCATGTTTCCAGAAGGCCAGGACACTGTCCTGAAGGCACACTGCAAGAATGGGGAGACAACAAGTAAGCAAACAGCCCCCCCCCCCGTCAGAGGTTGGCTGTCATAGCAAGAGCCTCTTAACTCAGGAATCAGGAACCCCACCTCCCAAATCCGATACAGTGGTACGTCTGGTTGCAAACGGAATCCGTTCCGGAGGCCCATTCACAACCTGAAAGGAACGCAACCAACGTCTGCGTGTGCGCGGGTTGCGATTCACCACTTCTGCACATGCATGTGACGTCATTTTGCACGTCTGCGCATAAGCGAGCGGAGGAACCCAGAAGTAACCCTTTCCGGTACTTCCGGGTCTCCACAGGACGCAACCTGAAAACGCTCAACCTAAAGCAAACGTAACATGAGGTATGACTGCACTGCCAGAGGGAAGGCACTCGAGGATCCATGACCCGTTTGGGAGGCCTCAAACCCCACCTGACACACCCCACCCAGGGACCCTCACCTACCAATGGTCTCGATAGGGAAGTGGAACGTGAGCTCTGGAGGAAGGGCTCCCTGAGGGGCGCCGTGGAGGTTCACCACCCTCACACAACCTGTGGGAACGAGAGAAGGAGGGGCAGCGTTGGCCAAAGGGCAAAGAGGCAAGCGAGGGGAGGGGCAGGCAGACCGCGGGGAGGCCAAGGCCAAGGGAGCAGGTCAAACTGGGGAAAGACTTACGCTCAAAACACACCAGGACAGTGTCTCGGTCCATCTGCGTCACGTGGCTGGCCATGACCAAGGGCCGACCTGCAAGGAGAGAAGCATGGGAGGCTAGTCTAGGGCTGGCCCTGGCAGCAGGGGCGGGGGAAGCTGGGGGCCACATTCAGAGGAATGGGAGGTGGAGCAAGAGGGCCGAGATGTCAGTGGGAAAAGAGGAGGTGGTTGGCATGCAGACTGCCTCAGGCTCAGTCGCTGGTGAAATCTCCTTACAGGACAGGGAATGTCCCCAGTATGAAACCATGAAGAGCCACTGATGGAGCAATGGATCTGACTCACCATAAGGCGGTTTCCTACGTCCCTTTTTTTTTTTTTTTGCCAATTATTTCTTATTGCTTTTCAAAATATTTAATGAATTTAACATCACATTAATTCAAATTCAGTACAAATTTAAAAGTGACTTCCCACCCTGCCATCTTGATGGTTCACTTCCCACCCTCGTTAGCTGCTCAATATTAAATACATTTCTAAATTCCATTTCAAAAACGATACTTTAGCATTTTATCTTTGATTCCCCCCCCCTTCAATTTTCTTCCTCTTTATTACCCATCGGCTGTTCATTTCTAGACTTTTGCTTAACTATAACATATTCCCTAATGTCAAGAAGAGCTACTCTTCACTTTGTCAGCCCACAAATCCTTACTTTTAAATCAGTAATCCCCCCATTAAAATAAATCTCTCCTGCTATTTTCCATAACCCAACATTTGACTGGTCCTAATAAACACAGAGGGACGCGGGTGGCGCTGTGAGTAAAACCTCAGCGCCTAGGACTTGCCGATCGTCAGGTCGGCGGTTCGAATCCCCGCGGCGGGGTGCGCTCCCGTTGCTCGGTCCCAGCGCCTGCCAACCTAGCAGTTCGAAAGCACCCCTGGGTGCAAATAGATAAATAGAGACCGCTTTCTAGCAGGAAGGTAAACGGCGTTTCTGTGTGCTGCGCTGGCTCGCCAGATGCAGCTTGTCACGCTGGCCACGTGACCCGGAAGTGTCTGCGGACAGCGCTGGCTCCCGGCCTCTAGAGTGAGATGAGCGCACAACCCTAGAGTCTGGCAAGACTGGCCCATACGGGCAGGGGTACCTTTACCTTTTACCTTTAATAAACACAGACTGCGTTCCTATTCAGTTCAGTCCCTTGTTTGGAACCATGAGGACTAGAATCTTATTTTATTTTTAGGGAAAGGGCAAACCAGCTCAGCAGTAGAGCATCTGCTTTGCATGCAGAAGCTCCCAAGGCTCAGTCCCCGCTGCCATCTCCTTGTAGGGCCTAAAACTTTGGACAGCTCCTGCTAGTCACTGCAGGCAATAAATAAATAAATAAATAAATAAATAATAATAATAATAATAATAATAATAATAATAATAATAATAATAAATTTTATTTATATCCCGCCCTCTCCAGCCAAAGCCGGGCTCAGGGCGGCTAACAACAATAAAACAGTACAAAAGTACAGCATAAACAACACTCTAAAATCATTCATTATAAAATTAATTAATTCAAGCCACTAGCAACCATTGGGCCAGAGCTCCGCGAAGATTGCCGAGGGAGGGAGTCAGGCTGTGCCCTGGTCAAAGGCCTGGTGGAACAGCTCTGTCTTGCAGGCCCTGCAGAAAGATGTCAGGTCCCGCAGGGCCCTGGTCTCTTGTGACAGAGTGTTCCACCAGATCAGAGCCACAGCCGAAAAAGCCCTGGCTCTAGTTGAGGCCAGCCTAACCTCTCTGTGGCCTGGGACCTTCAAGATGTTTTTATTTGAAGACCGTAAGTTTCTCTGTGGGACATACCAGGAGAGGCGGTCCCGTATGTACGGGGGTCCTAGGCCGTATAGGGCTTTAAAGGTTAAAACCAGCACCTTAAACCTAAAATTCTGAGCCAGATGGAAGATTCTCTTTATATGGCAGCTTTTGCTGGCAGCTGGGTGACCTCCTGAGCCATGGGCCTTGGCAGCTGCCGGGCAATGCAGTCTCTGGCACCAGTCCAGCCAGCTGCCATCTGGTTACTTTGCCTTTGACCACCCATGGTCAAATATGCCCCACAGAACTGAACTCTTCACATGCATCCTGGGTGATCCTGGGCCCGTCGTCATCTCTCAGCCTAACCCACCTCACAGGGTTGTTGTGAGGATAAAATGGTTGGAAGAGGAACCATGTCTGTTGCCCTGAGCTCTTTAGTGGAAAGTCAAGATTAAAAACATAATTTTATTCAACACACACAAAAATTCTACTCGTAAACTTAGTTGGGCAGGTGCCAACAGGGTCACCATGCTCGGATGAACGCTGAGGGGTATGCAGAAGTACAAAACAACTTTTTAAAGGGCCAGAGGGGGCAAACCCCATACAGCCCTGAGCGTAGTCAAAGGTTTCCAGGAGCCATTAAATGCTGAATGTGTGTTAGAAATGGAAAAGTTGGGGTTGGGGGGGGTCATTAGGCCTGCTTGAGACTCCAACATCTTCCCCTCGAAGGGGACCGCCCTGGAACCTTAGTGGCTGGAACCTTAAACAGGATCATTCCCGATAAAGGAGCCAGGATATCCTCCAACATTTGGGGTTGGGTCCATTGTAACAACAAACCACTCAGGCCTATGGGGTGCATCTGTGGCAGAGATTATTTTATTATGTGTTTATTTATTCCTGCACACCTGGCTTTTGTCCTTCGCCCTTCCTTAAGAAAAAAATAATGTAAGAAGAGTCCTGTAGGATCAGGCCAATGGGGCTCCCATCTAGTCTAGCATCCTGTTCTAACAACACCAACCAGACGCCTGTAAAGTGGACGCTCAGGTTGCAAACATGATCCGTGCGGGATGCATGTTCGCAGCCCGCAGCATTCACAACCCGCATCTGCGCAGGTTGCGATTCGGCGCATGTGCGACTGCCAAAACCTGGAAGTAACCCGTTCCGGTACTTCCGGGTTTCGGCGGTCCGTAACCCAAAAAACGCAACCTGAAGCGTCTGTAACCCGAGGTATGACTGTATTGGGAAACCCACAAGAAGGACTGAGCCCAGGAGCCGTCTGCCCTCCTGTGGGTTCCCTCCAAAGGGGAGCAGAGGGGGGAGGCCTAACAGTACTAAGCAGCAGCTCTTAAAGGGGCCGTGCCCCACCCCTCCCTGACTCCATGCCGGTTTCCCTCTCTCTTAGAATCATAGAATCATAGAGTTGGAATAGACCGCAAGGGCCATCGAGTCCAACCCCCTGCCAAGCAGGAAACACCATCAGAGCACTCCTGACATATGGTTGTCAAGCCTCTGCTTAAAGACCTCCAAAGAAGGAGACTCCACCACACTCCTTGGCAGCAAATTCCACTGTCGAACAGCTCTTACTGTCAGGAAGTTCTTCCTAATGTTTAGGTGGAATCTTCTTTCTTGTAGTTTGGATCCATTGCTCCGTGTCCGCTTCTCTGGAGCAGCAGAAAACAACCTTTCTCCCTCCTCTATGTGACATCCTTTTATATATTTGAACATGGCTATCATATCACCCCTTAACCTCCTCTTCTCCAGGCTAAACATGCCCAGCTCCCTTAGCCGTTCCTCATAAGGCGTTCCTTACCTGAAGGGCTTGAGGTGCTGAGGCCAGTGCTGAGGGAGAGGGTGCTGAAATGCAGCTCCGCCCCTGGCTGGTCAGTGCCGGTGACCCCCAAGCACACTTGTGGGTATTCCTCCGTCTCCACAACCAGCAGCTCAAAGAGGGTCAGGGGGACGGGCAGCGCCACAGAGACGTGCTGGAGAGGAGAGAGAGGATGCAGGAACCAGGTCTGACACTGCCCAACCATGCCCTCCCTCCCTGCTCCCTTGGGTGCTCTTTGGAAGGCCAGAGGGGGAGTCCCATCCTGCACCCCCATTCCTGGCCCTGCACCCACTTACCTTCAGCAGCATGAACTTCTGCAAAGGCTCGTACCACTGCAGGAGGGCCAGGCTGGAGGGGAGTGCAGCGCAGAGGAAGGTACTACCAGAGTAAGGATTTCGCACTGAAATACAGAAGAACCGGGGGGGGGGGGTGTCAACCTCCCCAAAGTCCCCCCTTCCCCCAGAAGAGCCTCCTGCTGCCTCTTTGGTCAAGGCCTCCTGCCCAGCAGCAGCTGACAGCAGAAAAGGGGTTTGCTTCTCATGGCGCCTCTCCCTGTGTCTTGAGAAAAACTAATTCAGAGTGCAATTCTCTGTCCTGTCAAGAAGAAATGCGGCAGAGCATGGTGCAGCTGAGCAGCTCAGAGACTGGGCTGCAGGCAAGGAAGTTGTTATACCATGTTGTGGGTTGAGCCTGCTGTCATGCCCTCCACACTTGGGCACATGGGCAGTGCCATTTTAGCGGTGTGTTTATCTTTCAAAATAAAAGAGCTGCGTTTTAATTTGCGCTAAAACACTACCCCGCTTGCGTTATTAACTTCAGCGAGCAAAAAGCCTTCCGGTTTAACATGTTGTGTGAAGGGCTCTCCATGTTCACGCAGGCTCCAAAAGGCTGCAAAATTGCAGCTGGTTGCATGTGACTGTTGCTGGGCCTGCAACAATGCTGCTCTGGATCTGGAAGGCACAACACCCCACAATTCCTCCAGGACATAATTTAGCCGAATTTCACTCACCTATGGTCTTGGGCTTTTCACTGGGCTTGTTTTTTAGGGGAATGCAAGTGAGTGGTGGGGAAAGCTGCAAATTTGACTGCTAAAGGGCTTCTGGGGGAGGCATTGATTACTATTTCCTCATCATGCCGTGTTTCTCATCAAATTCCGCACACCCACAAGAGTCACCCCGTTTTCTTTTTCCAATGGATGAGGAAGCCATTAATCACCCACTTCCCCCTTTCAGCATGGCTTACTCCAATTCCACCCAACTGCATTTCTCAAGAAAGCACAACACTCCAGGAGGCTGGCATAACACAGGGCTACAACGTCGCCTCCACCATGTGGGCGCAAGTGGGTTTTCATTTGTATTGGCCAGGTCATTTTTTAAACATATACAAACTGTCACACACTTCCACCCTCCCATCCCTTTGTCGATGAAATAAGACCAGAGTTTAAAAGCTGCTCCCTTTTTGGCTTTGGGGTGGGGAATACTGGTGTGACCCAAATATCAGTCAAATTTTGAATATCCAATTCTCCACTGAACATCATGGGGTTGTTGTGAGGGGAGAACGGGGAGGAAGAAAATTACACTGAGATCCAGCACGAGGGCCTTCTGGCGGTTCCCTCATGCAAGAAGCCAAGTTACAGGGAACCAGGCAGAGGGCTTTCTCGGTAGTGGCGCCCGCCCTGTGGAACGCTCTCCCACCAGATGTCAAAGAGAACAACTACTACCAGACTTTTAGAAGACATCTGAAGGCAGCCCTGTTTAGGGAAGCTTTTAATGTTTAATGGACTATTGTATTTTAATATTCTGTTGGAAGCCGCCCAGAGTGGCTAGGGAAACCCAGCCAGATGGGCGGGGTATAAATAAATTATTATTATTATTCATATGACTTCATGAGCTCCTTGGAGGAAAGCTGGGATATAAATAGAATAAAAACTGTAAGTTATCCTTTCATCTCTCTCCCTCTCCCCCTCATCTCCTCCACGTCCCCAAAACTCCTCTTTCCCTCACACAGTCACCAACTGTCATTTCCCAACAGGCCTGCCCACTCCAGAAAACTCACCTACACGGCACTTCAAGCATCCTTTGGTGTCAGCTATCTTGGCTGAGAGGGCAAACTTCCTGTCAAGAGAAAGGAACAGATTTAGGCCTGGGTGTGTGTGTGGTGGGGGGCAAATTTCACCAGGTCAGAGGCAAAGAGGAGAGGGTCCTCCCTGCCAAGTCCGTCCTTAACTGAAAAGTCTGTCTGAGACTGAGCGGGGGACCATCTTCTGTTTGCAAAGCAGGAACTCTTAATACAGAGCTATAGTCCTTCCCTCACAAAATGAAGTAAGACTCCAGTCCTCATGAGGCCCAATAAAGGAATTATTAAGCGGGAACTCAGGAAGCTGCTTTTATAGGAAATCAAACCCACTGGGTCCACCAGCCTCAATACCACTGGCATTGCCAGGTGGGGCGCTTTCAGGTGGGAGTCACCTGAAGTCACCAGGGAGGGCATTTTGGGCATCACATAGGCTGGCTTAGGAATGTACAGGCTGCCTCTTAAGCCCAGGGGCCTCCAGAAACCACAGGGTGGAGATCTGAGGCTCTGCACAGCTCCTTGCTCCCATGGGTCCTCTGCCTGCCCAACATCTTTCCCGGGACCCCACAGCCAACCCTTCCCAGCTTCAGTTCCAGTCGCAAGCGGCTCCTGGGAAGCAGCTTGGAGAAATCAGCCATACTTCCACCACTAGGATCGAACATGGGGTTGGGAGCGGGGAGAAGAGAATTTACTACTCTCCTCTCTTTGAAGTGGGGCAGGGGGCAGGGGGGGGGTCCCTCCCTCCCCGCCTCTCCCCACCTGGGGATGATTCGCTCTGTCAGCCGGTTGGTGGCGATGGAGAGGGGGACCTGCCGCTTCTGCAGCTGACGCCGCTGCTCAAAGAGACCCACAAGGTTGTGGGAAGAGAGCTGGGAGGACTTCCCTGCAAAGGCAGAAGTGGGAAAATTGGGAGGATCATTTGCCGGAGCAAAATGGAAGTTTAAGCAGGTGCCTTTATATATACAGTGGTACCTAGGGTTAAGTACTTAATTCGTTCCGGAGGTCCGTACTTAACCTGAAACTGTTCTTAAAGCATCACTTTAGCTAATAGGGCCTCCGGCTGCTGCCGTGCCGTCGGAGCCCGATTTCTGTTCTTATCCTGAAGCAAAGTTCTTAACATGAAGCACTATTTCTGGCTTAGTGGAGTGTGTAACCTGAAGCGTATGTAACCCGAGGTACCACTGTATACAGAGACCTTCTGGACTCTTCAATCCTATAGCCACACACTCAATTCCCCCTCTAAACCCAACGTGTGAAGCTCACCCCCAGTCCCCTTAAATCGACCCCGATACCTATGGGCAAGGCAAAAAGAGGGAAAATGAGGGGGGTGGTTCTAGCTCTGTCTCTGGACACTCACCAGCTAAGGTCAGTAGCACATTGTTCATACAGTAGAGCCAAGAGCACCTGTGTGGAAGGAGCTGGGGGAGGGGAGCAGGCGGGGGGTGGGGGCGGGGGGACGAATTGCACAAAGCAGGAGAGAGAGGGAGAAGTGGCGAGAGAGAGATCAGTCGCTTGTTGGGCCATCTCTGCATTTTCGTGGCATGAAACAAGTGTGTCCAAGTTAGATACAAGGAACTTAATGAAGATTGAATAGTGTTTATATATATATAGATATTTTAAAGGAGCCAGCAAAAACAATATAAAATTTCAACGATCATAAGAAAAGAGCCTGTGGGGATAAGAAACCTCAGCATCTTGAAAGACAGTCTCGTGGGCATCTCTGAGCGATGAATTAAAAGTGCCTCCTGAGTTGACCGCCACCAAATGCACCCCCCCACCTGCCCTTCTGTTGCAATCCGCGGGGGATGTCCACCTCTGGTGGTGGTCATGGTAAAGGCCCAAGCAAGGAGAGGCCAGAAGTTCCTAGTTCCCCTGGCAGGCAGGGCAAGGGTCAAGTGAGGGCTTAGCTTTGCCCCAGACCTGCCACTCCAAATTCTGAAGCTCCTTGTCCGAGTTCTCTTTCTTTCACCCCAGAGCTTTCCTCACGAAAACCAGCTCTTTAAACCTGAACCACAACAAACAGCAACTTGGGTTTTCCATGGATTGCTGTTTGCTCCAACTCAGCAGTAAAGAGCAGGTTTTTTGTGGGGGAAGCTCTGGAGCAAAAATAAGAGCATTTCGAAACAAAGCTATGAAGCACGGGTCATGCCCGGAAAGGGCAGAGGGAAGGTAGCTCTTGGCCCTTTGGAGGGAAAGCAACACAACTGCGATTCAGGACCATGGACAGCACCACTGCAGCTGAGGCCACGCATCCATGTTGCCTCAGCCAGCAGCCCCTTGACCAATGCCTTCCACTGAGCATTGGTGCTGAGCAGAGTTGTTTTTTTGCTGGCACCGCTCAATTTCTAACTTGGGTAATTTGGCATCGTTTTAATGTCAGGTGATAAGACAGGTGGGCAGGCCCAAACGTGGTCCCACGGGGCGTGTGGAAACAAGGATCCGCCCCTGCTTCCCATGGTGTCCAGAACCCTCCATCCCAGCTCCTCCCTCTTCGGGGTCCTCACCTTCTCCATCGTGTCCTCATGGAGCTCATGGAGATTGAGTGTGTAGATGCCTTCTTCAGCTCCCACCACTAGGTAGAGATCTACGGTGGGGAAGAAGAGGGGGAGGTCAGATCACCAGCTGCCAATCTCTGGTGCCAAGGTTCCACAGGAATCGTGCGGGTTCTACCTCGTGTTTCTGGGTGGATCCACGTCGTAGCCGAGTTGATTTTCAGCGGACAGCCATTGAAGACTTTGGAGAAACAGGCCCCCATCTTGGAAAAGAGAAGACACAGAAAGCTGGAGAGGGGAGCGGAGAGGGGAGCTGGAGACCCATTTCCAGGGCTCCTATACTGAGACCTACAAAGTTCCTTGGCTGTGAACCCCCTGCCCCACCCCAGTCTCCTGGCTCCAGTTTGCTGATGCATGTACCACCCTCCCCTGCCCAGTGAAGAGGACTTACGTGGACTTTTGGAGTAGGAGGCAACCCATGACACAGCAACCTCTGCAAGAGAGGAGGGGTCAAGAAGAGGTGGGGGAAGTCACCAGAGAAAGAAAGGAAGGAAGGAAGGAAGGAAGGAAGGAAGGAAGGAAGGAAGGAAGGAAGGAAGGAAGGGAGGGAGAAAAGGTGTAGTTATTTGAAGATGCCAACATATTGGGTTAACTCCAGACCCCTTCCCCTCAATAGGATTGCAACCTTCAACCCCGTACCTGTAGCAGGTGGGGCGGGGCACTTCTCATGAGAAACAGGAACGTTGGGGGTTTTTTCACAAGTGTCAAAGAGCCAATCCAGACATGTCCTGCTACTCCCCAAGCCCCACCTTTCCCTCTTACTACACCCCACAAATATTTGGAGGGGGAAACCCAGCAGCCCATCCGGCTGGCACTCTCTCCAAAGATTTTAGCCAGCTAGGTCGTGTTTCGGAAGACCATGTTTCCTCCACCAGAAACAGGCTTTAACGGTTGATTTATCTGCTCTGATCCCAGGCTTCCTTGCTTGGGAGATTTTGGGATGCTTCTGTCCCCACCTGCCCCCACTTACAGTGGCCTCTTCCTTCCTCTTCATAGTAGCCCACTCTGTGGAGAGGAGCGAGTCCACAGGCTTGGGGGAGCCTGTCCGTGAGGTATCTGAAGGATCGCTCAGATCTGCGTTGTCTGTGGGGGAAACACAAGCACTGCTGTCACACCGGCACAAATTAAAAGATTTAAGAAGGGGTCAGAAATGGAGCCCCTCTTTGCTGGATTCTACTAGCCCACCCAACTGCACAGATGCCATCCTGGATGGCTGCTAAACCCTTTCCCTGCCGAGCCCCCTCCCACTACAGTGGTACCTCGCAAGACGAATGCCTCACAAGACAAAAAACTCGCTAGACGAAAGGGTTTTTTGAGCTGCTTCGCAAGACGATTTTCCCTATGGGCTTGCTTCGCAAGACGGAAACGTCTTGCAAGTTTGTTTCCTTTTTCTTAACACCGTTAATACAGTTGCGATTTGACTTCGAGGAGCAACTCATAGAACGTGGTGTGGTAGCCTTTTTTGAGGTTTTTAAAGACTTTTGTGATTTTTGAAGCTTTTCCAAAACTTTCCCGACACCGTGCTTCGCAAGACGAAAAAAATCGCAAGACGACAAAACTCGCGGAACGAATTAATTTCGTCTTGCGAGGCACCACTGTACTCCATTTCTGTACCGGCTTGGTTTTAATTGCCAACCATTTCATTTTATCTACTCCGCTCCCTGCTGCCAGATTTGCTTTCTTTCTACTATGCCGTTTTATTGCATGGTTTTATCTTTTTACTGTATGTAATGTATTGGTTTATCAGATTTGATTCTCAGCTGCCATGAAGCCTTGTGTTGTTGTTGTTGTTGTTGTTTAAAAAAGTAGGATATAAATCCATTTTTAAAAATACATGCAATGAAGACCCCAGCTTTGACCCCCCCCCAACAGCAACATCCTTTAGGAATCCTGTAAAAGGGCGAGGGGAGCAACCGCAGAAAACAATGCATTTTAAAAAGGGTGGTAGGGAAAGAGTTAAACACTACTATTGCCCCCCCCCCCAAACAAACATACATTCACTGCCTCTCCTCCTCCTCTCAGCATTATGGCTTCTGGAGGCTGCTTTTAATTAAAAAACACACCCAAAACATTTGGGTGTGTGATGTGCCGGCAAAATAGGAAGCTGAAATCCAGGTCTGTGTTTAAAATCCGGGTCTGTGTTTAACATCCTGCCGTGGGTGTCATGGAACTCCCTGGAGGAAAGCAAGGAAGCAAATGGGCAAGCAGAGGGTGATAGGAAGTTCCCGCCCCACTTGGATCCCATTCTGGCCATAGAAGAGGAGCAGGAGCCCCCCCCAACCCATCTTCTCCTCCCCTTCTCCACAGTTGGTAAGAGAAGAGCTGTGAAAGCTTGAGGGAAAGTGGAAGCATCAGGAGGAGATCCCGGTGTGTGTCCCCCTCCAATTTCCCTCAGTTCCTCCCCCCATTCCTTTAAAAAAAATGTGTGGCAAAATGTTTCCCCCTTTCCCAGTTTTTCATTCCCCCGCGCCCCAGGCCTTCACATCTCTAGCTCAGAGGCTAGTAGCCTGTTTTTCCATGTTCGCTGAAGACGACAGAATGAGCAGTCTGGTATTATTATTATTTTTTAAAGTCTCTGGTTAATAACTACCTTTAGTGGCTTTATTTACTATAGCAGAAAAACAAGGGGGGGGAGGAGTCTACCTGTGGCATCTCACAAAGCAATCCTATGCACGTTCACACACAAGTAAGTTCCACCAGGAGTAATCAAGCATTCATAGGACTGTAGCCTATTTGATCTTAGGAGGATGTAACGAAGCAGGGTTTAATCCTTATTGCCACCCTAACTAAGTTATTGTCACCTGAGCCTTCAGAGCACCAGATTAAACCCTGCTTCACAGCTGGTCTTGGAAAAGGTTGAATTCATTCAAACAGAGCATAATTCAAGATGGTGTGAAAATTCAGCACCTGGAAGAATCCCAGCTTTCAAGGAGGTGAAAAAGCAGGGAACAAGTTTCTGCTCAAGGTGCCTAATATATGCTTGACAGCATGTGGGCAATTCGTGGTGAAATATCACAAGGGGCTGAGTAAGATATCCAGTGAGGAAGAGGTGCAGCTTCCCCTTTCCAGCACTGGCAAAACCTGGAATGAATCATGTAGAATGAGTAGAATGAAGTGGCTCCATTTCTATCATTTATACATGTCACAGACTTTGGCTTTCCTTGGGGCAAAACCTGAGCCGCTTTGGGCAAATTTGGGCTCCGGGCATCGGAAAACAGGATAAACTAGATAAACTAGATAGCCCTTTGGTGTAGAACCAACTGAGCTCAGAAGAAACCAGCTTGCACCAGAAGCCGGTTCTGTGCACAGGGCCTATTGGCCAGCGCTTGTGCCATCTCCATCCCCACTCCCCAGCATGCTTTCTCATGGCTCTTTTCTGTGGATTTCCGCTTTCAGAACACAAATCCCCTCTCCTAAAAGGGTGAAGACTCCAAACCCATTTTGGGGCCCATCTGCGTTCACCGCAACCCACGTGGCTCCACTTCTTCCTCACCTGGCAGGCTCTGGCTTCTCTGACACTCGGGGGCTGGGAAGTCGAGGCCCTCCTCGAGCTCCCAGGGAGCCTTATAGGCCAGCTCCAGGTTGAGAAAATCCCACAGGGGCCCCCTCTTGATGGTGCTCATGTCCCCCTCCCCAGTGCTGCTGGGCCGCTGTTCCTCATGGACCTGAATAAAGCAAGGGAAAGGGCTTCTTAGTGGGGGAGACTGAGGGTGGAGAGGGTAATAGGATAGATGCAATGAAGAACAGTACCTTCTCTGTGGTGCCTGCTGGGCGAATGGTGAGGCTCCTGCAGGAGACAAAGGACTCATCAGAACAGAAAGAGGTGTATTGCCTTGAAAGGGGAATATTTGGGGCTCGGTTTGCGCCCACACAGACCAGGACTTGGCTCCAGAACCTAACTGCCAAAGCTCCACAATAAGCAAGGAACAGAGTGCCTGAGCATGTGCAGAGAGACTCGTTCTTCAGTTGCCAGCCTAAATACATTGGAGGTCAGGGCAGGGGAAGTTAAAAACTTCACAGAAGATTGGGGGCTGAGTTTGCCTGTCTGGAGATGGGAGTGGCAGAACTGCAGGATGGGGCCTCGCTGGAAAGGCAGCTCCACCTCTTCTGTCTCTGCCTGCCGGAGCTGAGACAGTAACAGAGGGCCAGAGGCGTACAAAGAGCTGAAGTCATAGAAAGGCAACAGCTCCCAAAGTTCTCCTCCTCCACCCAAGCATCAGCATACCTTTCCTCTAGTGCTTCTTCCACCGACTGAAGGAGGCTCCTAAAGAGGAGAAAAACAGCACCAAAAGTACCATCAGGAAATCGCACACCTGTGCAGCAGCCCTGCCTCCTTCCTTCTCCTCCCCCCCGCAACTACGTTAACCTCATTTCTAACTCCCTAAATTCCACCCCCTTCCTTGTAGGAAGGTGGCCCTTTTCCTGGTTGTCCCCTTAATAGCAGCAAAGCAGGAAGAATTCAACAGGCCCTGCTTTCCCCATCTCTGCTGGGGGAGAAAAAGCGGCCGCTCTCAAGCTCTTCCTCCCAGCAGGGAGGAAAAGGTGGCCATCCTGTTTCACAAAGGTGGGGAGGGATGAGAAACAGGGGCTCCTACCCACCTCCCATCACCCTACCCCTCTCCCAGGCTCCTTACTCTCCATCTCCTAAGACCATCCAGTTCTCCTCTTCCTCCTCCTTCTGCAAAACACACAAAAATTACTGTTAAATCTTAAGGCAAGAATAATTTGACGCACACACTCCCCAAAAATACCCAGTGAAAGAAGGAGCGGGGGGGATGGGGGAGGCAAGAAGCACCTTACCCTGGAAAGTCACCAACAGTCAAGAGTAGGCAATATCGGGTGAGGTGGGCCAAT
Organism: Podarcis muralis; assembly: GCF_964188315.1. Lineage (NCBI taxonomy): Eukaryota > Metazoa > Chordata > Lepidosauria > Squamata > Lacertidae > Podarcis > Podarcis muralis. Next base: position 14,856,977 of record NC_135670.1, on the reverse strand, counting down.
GACCCAGCTGGGATAGCTCAGCTGGGAGAGCATGAGACTCATAATCTCAAGGTTGTGGGTTCAAACCCCATGTTGGGTAAAATATTCCTGCATTGCGGGGGTTGGACTAGGTGACCCTTGTGGTGCCTTCCAGCTGTATGATTCGATGGATGAAATTTGCCCCCCCCCCCCCGTCAGAATTTCAGTTGGGAATTTCCCTCCCCAAACGCGCCCTGGGGCCAAAGCAAGCAATCCACTCATTCTTTTGCCCCTCCGAAACATACACACACACACACTGACTGACATTCTTACCAGACTGCACCAAGGCTCTGTTTCTTTCCTCAGTGGGGGCCCAAATTTGACCTGATTAACTATAAAAGAACAAACATCAGTCATTTTGCTCAGAAGTAGGGCTTCCTCACCACCACCAAGGCCCAAATGACTTCATGCCATTCACCCAAGAAAACACTTCCTATACCCTGCCTTCAAAGGCCACTGGAAGACAAGGGGGGGCCCTGCAGGATACCCCACAATAGCTCAGGACTTGGGGAGGGGGGGCAGAGGCGCTTTCCGGACCTCCTAGAAGGCAGGCTGCTGATGCTGGGAGGGAGAGGTAGCCATGAGGGTGGCACAGTGCAAACACACCAGCAGGAACACCAGACAGGCCCTGCCATGGAGTTTGCACCACGCCAACCTGACTGCCACCTCTCCGCCCCCCTCTGCTCAACTCCATGCCATTCTAAGCTCCTGGGGCACCTTTCACCCACCATCTCCAGAAGGAACTTTCACCAGCATCCCCCGCCCCAAACAGCTTTCCACTTTCACTAGGGGGCTTCCCATGCCACGGGAGAGTCTGGAGAGAAATCAGGCTGATTTAAAGCCCCACCGGAGAGAGAAATCAGGGTCCAAACAGGTGGGCGGGGGAGCCGGGGGAGATGAGGAACTTACACTGGATCTCTGCAAGGGTCCCTTCGACTGGCCCGTGTGGCTGATGGGAACGGATTTTGTCAGGAAAAACTTCGTAGGCCTGAGTGGTTTAAAGAGAGAAAGCCAAGCATGCCTAAGAACTCAGTCAGAACAAAGAGCCTCCAGGGCAGCTTTCACCCATCGGGTGCCTTCCGTACGCTTTGGACTACAATTCCCATCAGCCTCAGCCAATGCATGGGAGAGCGTGTGCTCCACATGCAGGAGGTCCCTGGTTCAATCCCTGCTGCCACCTCCAGGAAGGGCTGGGAAAAGACCCCAGAGAGGGCCACTGCCAGGCAAGGCTGCCAACACTGGGCTAGACTGGCCAGTTTGGTGTGATGCGGTGGGAGGAAGATTCCCACGTCTCTCATTCTCAACAGAGGTGTTTAGGACCAGAACATAAAAGATAACAGCTCTGGCCTCATGGTAGCCCCCAATTGCCCGCACTCTGCCCCTGGGGTGGTAACTCTTGCCACCTCCTTTATCTGCTGGTTTCATAATGATGTTAGCTTCATTAGAGAGCTCTTTGAGACAGACACCTTGTGACTTCGATAAATTGTCTGGAATTCTGGGACCCTTCTTTTCTAATTTTATACAGACGCAGATTTCATCGCACGTATATTGTAATTTCAGCTTGTTAAGAAATTGAACTGTATCCTTCTCATATTAATTCTTACAAGTCTGGGTGATGAAGAATTGATCAAGACTGGCTGATGAAGAATTGAACGAAACAGATTGGTTATCCGGAAACTCTGTTCCGGCGATTTGGTGACAGGTTATGTATATATCGAACTTTTGAATTATTCTACAGCAACTGGTGAAGAAGATTTAGAGACTTTGGTTGTAATTTCTGATCATTTGTATTAGTTTCTAAATAGTGTTTAGTGCCGTTGTTTTTGCCATCGTGTTGTGTTATATTGTTCAGTAGCATATACTGTGGCAGTGAGTCCCACAAGTTAATTATATGCATTGCATGAAAAAAATCAGAGGTTGGAGTTGGAAAATCTCTGGGAGGTCCCCCTTCGACAGGATCTGCAGTGCAGACTGTTACAGCTCCAACAACATTCCTGCTGGGCCTTTTCTGAGCTGCCTCCTAGCAAAGGGTGCCCCCACCCCCCAAAAGGCAGCCTGTGACTCCACCGTGGAAGAGCTCTCACTCTTAGGAAGTTTCTTTTCCTATTTAGCTGAAATAAGCTTCTTGGCAGCTTCTACTCTTTGACTCTCGGGAGAGAACAAATCTGCTCAGTCAATGGCTTGGGTCTATGGCAGATTCCCCACTCCCTTCTGCCACCGCTTTTGGGGACCATACCTCTAAATCTCCATCATCCACCAGGGCAGCTGCTGCCAAATCCGGGTTCGTGGCTTTATCCAGTAGCTCAATGACTAAGACGCGAGCCAATGGCTGGCTAACGAAAGGATGCTGGTGGAGAGGAAGACAAGGTGAGAGGAGAGGAGGATTAAAGGTTCCCCCAAATGCCCGCCAAGCACAGGGCTGGCAGGCGGCATTCTTGGGCAGCTGCTGCAGCCCATCCTGGCACCTCTCCTGGGCAGCTGGATCCAGGTTTTAATTCCCACAGTGCCCCAGAGCAGAACAACACCAGGGCACTGTGGGAAATTAAATTAAAACTGTGGCTCTCACAGCAACTAAAGTATCTGCCATAAGGACAACAGAAGAGCCCTGCAGCAGCTGGATCAGGCCACCAGGAGGGGGAACAGCTAGTCCAGCATTCTGTTCCCACAGTGGCCAAGCACATGCCACAGTTGGAAGCCGCCAAACAGGACCGAGTGCAACAGTAGGGCTGCCATACGTCCGGAATTTCCAGGACATAGCCGGGATTCGGGATAAAATGTCTGGGGAAAGTTGGGTGCATGGCTGCCCATATCAGAAGTGTTGATTTTTGGCAATTTTCCTTTAAAAAAAAACACCAGGTAAAAATAAGAATTTTGTTTGGAGATTTCACTTTAAAAAAGCACAATTTGGGGCATTTTTAAAAAAGACACTCCTGTAATTCTCTGGAAGGAATCTCTAAGGATGGAGTTGTCGTTCTCCGCCCTCTCCAAGCCCACCCACCCCAACTTCCGTCTTGAGTCACCTGCAGGAGTTTTTCAGCCACGGGACGCTTTTTGGGGTTCTTGGTTAAGGAGAGTTTGAGGAAATGGTGGAAATCTGCCGACCTGGAAGGGAGAAAGGGAAGGTAAGACAAGCTAAAAAGTCGAGTGTCTAACTGAGTAACCAGAAGGCAGTGAGCACAACAGCAGCCCTATCCCAGCAATGCCCCAGCAGCTGGTATTCAGCAGCAAACCGCATCGCAGCCTGAAACCATTACTATGGATAGCTTTATCCTCCAAGGATTTGCCAATTCCCCTTCAGAACATCAGAAGAGCTGATCAGGCCATCCGGTCCGGCATCCCGTTCTCACAGTAGCCAGATGATCAAAGAAGCTCTCCAGCTGGATAAAGCACAACAGCAACAGAACTCTCCACCCTTAAGAGTCCCATAGGGGCGGTTTGCACCATGGGACCTCCGGAGTTTGCCTGCCTCCTCCCACTCAGCCGCCCTACAGCTGGGGGGGAGGCAGTGGAAGGACCATTTGGGCAGGGCAGCGCCTGCGCACATCCAAGCCACCACGTCTCTCCCAGGAGAGACACGCAGCTCGAACGTGCTACAGGCCCTGCGGCGAGTGCCGCGCGGCATTTTGTCACCCCCCTCAGTGGTGACACCTGGGGCGAACCACACCTGCCACACACCCCTTCCTCCGCCACTGCTGAGGACAACCAGCAGCCAACCAGAGAAGTCAACGTGCCAGTCAGAGCGGATATGACTTGGATGGATGGAGAAATAGCTTAACTCTGTGAAAGGCAGCTTCTTCTAGTCCTCCACCCACTGTAGCTTCTCAATAACCCTGATAAGGGAAGCTAAGAGAGAAAACAAGTGGTTCGAGGATACAGATTTGTAGCCAAGCAGGAATCAGAACCCAGTCCACCGACCTGTCCATTGTGAAACTGCATTTCACTGGCATAAGGTGGTCAGATCCAGCCTTCTTTACACACAACCGAAACCCAGCAGAGGGAGCAGGTCTGCCCTCCTGCACAGCCCTGTTGCTCAGTCACTCACCAGCAGGCCTTGTCTTTTAGCTTGGGGGGCTGGAAGCTGCTTTTCGACATCAGCATCAAGGCCCTGAAGGGAAAGACAAAACAAGGATCATCTTTCCTGCTTCGTTCCTCCTGCATGTTTTAAAAAAGGCACAATACCTGCCTCTGTTGTCCCAAATCTGTCCCCACCTCACCCCCCCCCCATTTGCTGGTTATGTCTGATGTTCCAACATGCTAACCCATGGGTAGGCAAAATAAGGCCCTGGGCCAGATCCGGCCCAATCGCCTTCTAAATCCAACCCGCGGGCGGTCCGGGAATCAGCGTGTTTTTACATGAGTAGAATGTGTCCTTTTATTTAAAATGCATCTCTGGGTTATTTGTGGGGCATAGGAATTCGTTCATATTTTTTTCCAAAATATAGTCCGTCCGCCCCCCACAAGGTCTGAGGGACAGTGGACTGGCCCCCCGCTGAAAAAGTTTGCTGACCCCTGTGCTAACCGCTAGGAGGGTCACTCAAGAAATCTGGGCCTGGTTTTCTGCACCATTGTGGGTCCAGTTACCCGCCCCCCCCCCCCACAGTTGCCTTTGAAAAAGAAAAGGGCTACTACATACAGGTTCAGACCATGCTTCTCTCCTGCACGCAAACTAACTCTGCTGAGTAGGTCTGAGATTGTTATTAGTGGGGCACCAATGTCAACAGACAGCCGGCACGTCACGTAAAACACACACCGCTCTGAGAGCAGGCAAAGCCAGTCTTACTGGAGAGGCCTCCGTGTGGCATTTCCTGTTGTTTAATCCTCCCGCCCACTAGAAGCCTGCGTGTTTGTGTGTGCGCGCGCTTTGTGCGCCTGTCCTCACAGGATCCACATGCAGGCTGTTTCTTAGCAGAGGTGTGGTTAGCCATCTCAGACACCATTCACGCTTCTCCCATAAACCTGGAGCTGGGTGGTTGTGACTGAGGCTGGGATCTCACAGGAGACGGTGGGGGCAACTCCCCTTTCCCTCCCCACACTTGCCTAAAGCTGCTTCAGGTGGGTGTGGGGCCTCAAAGCTATGCAGAGCCACCACCCTCTTGGACGGCCAGGAAAAGGACTCAGGTCACCAGCTGCAACCCCCTCTGCAGCCGAAGGCAGCCAGCCGGGTACCTAATTATTTCCTTTGCTATTTTTATGTTATTTCCACCCGCTTCATCTCTATAAATAAAAATATTGACAGGCTGGAACATGTGCAGAGGACGGCGACCAAGACGATAAAAGGTCTGGAAACCAAGCCTTAAGACTGAGGAACGGCCGTGGGAAGTGGGTATGTTTAAAGGAGACACAGAGGAGATATGATTGCCATCTTCACAAGGAGCAAGCTTTTCCTTCTGCTCCGGGTTCTAGGACCCAAATGGATTCAAGTTACAAGAAAGGAGATTCTGAATCAACATCAGGAAGAACTTTCTGACAGTAAGAGCTAATCGACAGTGGAACGGACTCCTACTAAATGTGGTGGACGCTCCTTCCTTAGAGGTTTCTAAGCCGAAGTTGGGTGGCCATCTGTTATGCATAATCTATGTGAGATTCCTGCATTGCAGGGGGCTGGACCAGATGACCCCCTCGGGGCTCCTTTCCAACGCCACAATTCTTGCAGTGTTTCCTGCAAGGGTAACCGTTTTTGCACCCACGTTTTTTTGTTTTTTAAAGAAAGGAATACTTCAAGGGATTTGCTTGCACACATGCTTTCCTGAAAACAGCATCCACAGTGGCTTGATTGGCAGATTCTGCTTCTCCTTGACAGTGTTAAAGGCAGGATACGAGCAGCGGCTGAGGAAAAGGGCCCTCGCGAACAGATGGCGCTGCCAGATTCTCTTCAACGCCAACGTGCCATCCGTTCCTCTGGCACCAGGCTGGATGCCAGGGAGGCAGGCAGGCAGGCAGTTGGGTCGGGGTTAGGATAACTTGGCTACTGGAGTCCATGCCCTGGGAACCTTAAGGCTGGACTACTGCAAGCCACTCTACCTGGGGCTGCCCTTTGGCCAAAAGCTAAACGGCTGATGGGGGCAGACGGCTTGGTAGCATGGGAAACCTCTGCTAAAACCCCTGCACTGGCTGCTCCTGTTGCAGCCAGGTGAGGCTCGAGGCTCTTCTTTTGATGTAACAAAGCCCTGAGCATCTTGGGCCCAGGATACCATAAGGACTACCTGAACCCCTGCATCCCAGCTCCGTCACTGAGATCATCCAGAGGTGCACTGCTAGCCAGAGCCTCAGCCGGTCCTCACTGGGAGAAGGGCTTTTAGTGCTACATTATAGAATGCTCTTCGAGCAGAGATGCGGCGGGCACCCTCTCACTTTTGACTCCCAAGAATCTCCTGAATACCTTTTCATGTAGACAGACCTCTGCAGCTCATGGGCCAGCCGTTTTAAATATCCTTTTGTGCCATTTCTAAAGGTGATTTCTATTTCATTGTACAGTTGTACGTCGGAAGTTTAATGCCCTGCGAGTCGAATGTTTTGGCTCCCGAACACCGCAAACCTGGAAGTGAGTACAGTGGTACCTCAGGTTAAGTACTTAATTCGTTCCAGAGGTCCATTCTTAAGCTGAAACTGTTCTTAACCTGAAGCACCACTTTAGCTAATGGGGCCTCTTGCTGCTGCCGCGCCACCAGACCACGATTTCTGTTCTCATCCTGAAGCAAAGTTCTTAACCCGAGGTATTATTTCTGGGTTAGCGGAGTCTGTAACCTGAAGCGTATTTAACTTGAAGCGTATGTAACCCGAGGTACTACTGTTTGCGAACGTTCTTTGGAACCCGAATATCCGACGCAAGTTCCGCAGCTTCCGATTGGCTGCAGGAGCTTCCTGCAGCCAATCGGAAGCCGTGCCTTGGTTTCTGAACATTTTGGAAGTCGAATGGACTTCCGGAACAGATTCCGTTCAACTTCCGAGGTACGACTGTATACATATTCACAGAAACACAATACTGTGCAATTGGGAGGGTCCTCCAAGAGTCATTTAGTCCAGCCTTCTGGCAATGCAGGGATAACAGCTAAAGAATCCCTGACAGGTGGCCATCCAACCTCTGTTTAAAAACCTCCGAGGAAGGTGAGTCCACCACTTTCCAAGGGAGTCCGTTCCACTGTCGAAAGGCTCTTACTGTTGTGCGCTGCCCTGATATTTTATGATGCGGCCATATAGAAAGATTTCAGTAAATACAGGCAACTCCCCATTCACACACATTCAACTGAGGCTTAACTTTTGAGCTCACCTCATGGGGTGCAGGTCGAAGAGGGGCGGCTGCAGCTCCGCCAGCTCAATGGCCGTGATGCCAAGGGCCCAGATATCGCACAGGTGGTTGTAGCCTCCTTTCTTCTCCACCGCAGCCACCTCTGGCGCCATCCTGGGAGGACGAGAAGGGGCGCAGCTGAGCCAAACAGCCGCCCTGGGAAAGGGGGGCCTGCACGGACCTGAAGCTGTGGCTGTCCAGAGAATGACTTCTCCATCGCCTGCTGCTGCCTGGTCCTCCCTGCAACTGCCAACCTGTGAGGAGAGCTCTGCCCACTAGGCAACACCTCCCCTCCACCAGCCAAGGCTAAGAAGGTGCTTCACATACAACAACCTTGCAGGGATGTTCAGAACCACCATCCCATGCTGCAGGCCGAAGGACTGAGGCAGCGAGTGTTCAAGGCCACGAGGTACGTTTGTGGCCAAACTGGGGGCTTCATGGCCCCCACAGCTCACCCTCCAGACAGAGAGGGTGCAGAGGAAGGAACAGAGCGCTGCCCCCCACCCATATTACCAATAGGGGGTCCCAATGAAGGAGTTCCGCTTCGCCACAGACGCCGTCAGCTCTGCAGAGACCCCAAAATCCGCTGTGGGAAGGAAGGAGGTGGTTTGAGAAAGGCAAACGTTCCTTGCTCAGGTGGTGGGCCAGAGCAATCCAGGCTCCACAGGAGTAGGGTTCTGGGCCAGACCCTACACCCCCCCCCCATAAAACCCTTCAAATATCCCTGGGCCCACAGCCCTCAACCCACCCAGAATATTTTCATTTATTAATTTATGGCCTACATTTGTAAGGCTGCACAGCAGCCTACGTTCTCCAGGTATCTCACAGAAACCGAACGAACAAAATACAATATTAAGAAATGCCAAACTGGGGGGTTGAAGCTGGCATGCCAGACCCCAGCTCTGCTCCTGAGCCACCGCCACACCCCTAGAAAAGATAGCGAGATACAGCCAGAGTCCCTGCTTTAAATAAATACCGTACTTTCCCATGTATAAGACTAAGGTTTTTTTACTTTGAAATAAGGTTAAAAATCTGGGGGCGTCTTATACACGGATAGCGCATATGCCCATTTTCTAAATTTGGGGTCCCCAAAAGTCGGGGGCATCTTATACATGGGGGTGTCTTATACAGAGAAAAATAAGGTAAATCGATCTGGAGCAAAGCCAGAGGGATGTGAAGAGGTAGACCAAAGCCACCCCTGCAGTCCCCAATCTGGAGGTCCCTGCTAAGTGCAGCAGCCTGGGACACACCCAGTCAAGGCCTGGCCACTATGGATGGTCGAGGGAAGGGGAACCCGCAGATGAAGGTATTTAGAGGAAGATTTTGGGAGTGGCAGCTGGAAGTAGGAAAGGCTTGCCACAAGAAAGCAAGCCGAGAAGAGGAACTGACCGAGTTTCACGTCTCCGTTGGCCGTAAGCAGGATGTTGGCCCCCTGGAAAAGAGACAGAAGAAAGGGAAGAGAATCGCAGCTATTGTTGCCAAAGCAGAATGGGGTGGGGGTGGGGAGAGAGAGACTGCTCCCCTCCCTTCCCACCCACCCAGCCTTGCCTTCCTCCTCCGAGGCTGACAAAAGCAACCCCAAAGGGCGACTGAGCCCAGGTGACTGAGCCTAGGTTAGCCAAGCCCTGGATTCTGCAGGGAAACCATACCTTTATGTCCCTGTGCATCTTCCCTTTGGTGTGCAGGTGGTGAAGGCCCTGAAAAGAGGCAGCAAAGAGAAGCATCAAGCCAGGACAAAGCAGGATCTAAGTGTTGTTGTTAGCCAAGGTTAAAAACTGCAAGCACAGATTTACACTGGGTGGGGAGAGGGTACCCCGCCGACTGGAGGAAGCTGGGGTTTCACATTTCGAGAGAAGGAGAGAAGGAGAAGGGGGGGACTTATCTCTATCCACCTTCACACCATTCAGCGCAGGATTTAGGGCGGTGTGGGTAGTTCCCCTGCACAGGGTGCTGAGCCCAGGGGCGCCAAATTGAGAAGATCCCTAATGGAGGAGTTCCATTTGGGGGTACCAAAGTCTGCCCCTGCACCGTGCCAGACCCTCCAAGTGTCTCTGTTTCCCAGGGACAGTCCCAGATTTACAGAAGCACTCCCCTGGTTTCTGATTTGATCCCGGAATATCCCACTTTCCCTTAGGATGCCCTTATTTTCACCGGAGAAATGCTGGAGGGTATGGAGTTATGCAACCCCTGAGCCAAGGAGATAAGTAACGATGCAACCTTTAGAGGAAATCTGAAGTCAGTCCTGTATAGGGAAGTTTTAAAATGTTTTGTTATGTTTTTATATATGTTGGAAGCCGCCCAGAGTGGCTGGGGCAACCCAGTCAGATGGGCGGGGTATAAATAATAAAATTCCTATCATTACGGTATAGGACGTCCCTATTTTCATTGGATTAGTGTTGGCGGGTACACGCATAATTTGGTAAATCTCAGTTGTATGTTTTGCACCAATCTTCTTTCTTCCAAGCTAAAAACTCCCCAGACGTTGCAGCCTTTCGTTCCAGAGATTCAGTCCAGACACACACACACACAAAGAGCTAGTGACCTACATTCCACTCCCTGCCATTGTAGCAGTTTCTCTCAGCTGCAGGAAGGCAGGAAAAGAACAGAGCAGCCAGCGGGAAAATGGGGCTTCCTGTCAAAGGTGTGGAGCCTCCGTCTGTATGATGCCGCAGAGTCACAAAGCAGGAGGGAAATGAGGGCAGAGGCCACGGGGCTTGGTTTGGATAAAGAGAAGTGGGAAGACTGTGAGGGGGATCTTTCCCCGAAAGCCTCTTCCTAGTCCTGGATTGCCGAAAAGCCAGTTGTGGTGTACACATTGAAGAAATGGGGGACACAAACACACAAAAACCACTCCGTACATGCTCAAGGGACCTCTTAAACCAGGGGTTAGCAAACTTTTCCAGCAGGGGGCTGCCGGTCCACTGTCCCTCAGACCTTGTGGGGGGCCAGACTATATTTTGGAATAAAAAGAGAACAAATTCCTATGCCCCACAAATAACCCAGAGATGCATTTTAAATGAAAGGACACCTTCTACTCATGTAAAAACACACTGATTCCCAGACCGTCCGCGGGCCGGATTTAGAAGGCGATTGGGCCAGATCCGGCCCCCGGGCCTTAGTTTGCCTACCCATGTCTTACACCATGTGTGTTTCTTATGCTGCAGATCCAAACCTAGCTCCGAGTTCCAATTAAGCTCCGAAGGCGCCTCTTTCGACAACCCTACATTTTTGCAACCACACCTGAGCTGGGAGGGGAGACAGAATAACCAGGCAGAGACTGACTCCTGCCCCGGGTGCAGACACGGGGCACTCTGGCACTTCACACACACCTGCTCACTCTGGCTTTTGTTGGCACCGAATAAAAAGAAAGCTGGCTGCCCACACCCACCTGGCACGGGTCTGAACGTGCCGCAAGCTCAGCCCCGCCCACCCACTCACCTGGAGGGTCTCCCGGCAGACGTAGGCGATCTGCTTCTCCGAGAGGGGACCAGTGGCTGGAGGCGAGAAGCAGAAAAGGTGAGTCAATTGCATCTCGTGTCGCCTGCCACCCCAACGCTAATAAAAGCAGGTTTTTGCCTATGTAGACTTGGCAATTGGGTTTCCCCGAGCAAAACTCTGCAGGCGGGCTTTGCTTATTAAGGTGAAATTTAAAGCTAGGAGAGAGAATTGTGTCTGGGAATGAGGGAGATGGCTGTTTTGACTCAGTGGGGGGGGCGCAGGGGTGCTCCTCAATTACACAGCGCTGCTTAGGAGAGATGGGCTTATGACCTTGTCTGCTTGGGCTTCTGCCTCTGCAACACGTGGCTTGGCTTCCTTTCATGAGCCGTCTGCAGGGCTCGCCACTCTCTGCCTTCAGGACCTGGGAGGGGTCTGGTTAGTGGTTGGGCCCCAGAGTGTGGGGGGGTGGGGTTGGCATCTTCCATTTAAACTCTTGCAGGATGAAGGTTAAGAATGCCAACTGCCAACCCCGTGAAATAAACAGTCCACAGTGCCCTCCTCCGAGAGGGGAGGAAGCAGGTGCTATTGTGTCTGTCTGTTCGTCTACTCCCCCCCACCGCGTTAATTGTTTCCCTAGGCCCCACTTCCTCTCAGAATCTCCTCAGGCCAAACCTCCCTGGAAGGCCTGGCAGAGCCGTTGTGCTTCACAGCAGCCACCAGGAGCTTCTTCCCACACTTTATGCCATCTCTTAAAAATTCTGCTGGACATGGAGACGGGAGCCTGAGCAGAGTCTCCTCTCCCACCTCGTTAGTAAACCAACTTCAGGGAGCCAAAAGGGGAAGTAAAACCCACCAGAAGCAAAGTACCGGTTACGACAGACCAGCGGCAGGATGGTTTCCTATTTTGTCAAGGGGGGTGTGTGTGTGTGTTCTCCTCATGTCTGCGACGACAACAAAGGCAGGCAGAATAGAAAGCAGGGGTGAAGGGGAGCAGAGACCGGTTTCCAAGGGACAAACTGGACCCTAATGCAGACACCAACACCTCCAGGAGTTCTCCTTCTGGACCTCATGGCAGGAGGGCTGATTTTTATCAGGGGGAGAGGAGCAGGGGAAGACACAGGGGTGGCTTTTTTGGCGGGAAGCAAGGAAAATGAAAGAAGAGGAGTGCTGAGGGACACCCTGAGCCTCTGGTCGACTTGGGTCCTCATGCCCAGCCAGAGAGTTGTGCAAAAACGGTGGGCTGGATCCAGCGTCAGCTCTGCTCAGAGTAGATCTGTTGAAATGAATGACCAACTTGGGTCTGCCCATTTCAACATTTCTGCTCTGAGTAGAACTGTGCTGGATGCAACCCATTTTCCCCAGCAGTGAAGCTCCAGGAATACACCCACACTGTGAGCACAATATTGTCCACACCAGGTGCGGGGAGCCTTTTTCAACCTGAGGGCCACATTCCCTCCTAAGCAGCCTTCCAGGGGCCACATGCACACACTCCCCTGCCTCCAAAGCCACCCAGGAAGGTGCAGGAGGGGCAAGGGGGCATGGCCAGGGAGGGGCGCCATTCGGGAGAGGGAGCGGTTGATGTACAGCCCACAGACTGGCATTTTCTCCATCCCTGGGGCTACAGACTGGCTGAGCCAGAGCTGCTTTGCCAGCCCTCCCTAGAGATGCTGCTGGGGATTCATCCTGGGGCATTTTGCGAGCAAAGCTGGTGCTCAGTCACTGAGCAAGGACCTTTCTCCTAGACCCTGGGGTTGGTGCTCCACTCTCTCTCTTTCAAAGAACACAATAAAAGTTGGGGGAGGGGGAGAGTCCGAAGGGAAGGGCATCTAAGTGTGGAAAAGAAAGATAGAGAAAGACAAAATGCCCGGTCCATGTGCCTCGCCAGTGTCCTTCCTTCCTTCAGCCCATCTCCAGTTCTGCAAGGCAATGCAAGTCTGGGAGGGGCCAGGTATCAGCGGCAAGAACATCTGCTCTGCATGCAGAAGGTCCCACGTTTAAGCCTTGCTGGCATCTCCAGTTCAGAGGAGGACCACGGAGCAAAACAGGTAGAAACTCACTGTGGTAGATCTCCTGAAGGGATCCCCCTCCACAGTATTCCATACAGATCCACAGGCGCTCATTCCTAAAGGGAGACGAAAAAAGCTTGTGGGAATGGCCCTTCCTCAGCTCCCAAAGCGGCCCCTCTTTCTCCCACCTGCCACCCTTTGAAGGGGCACCCAAATAAATATCTTGCCCTGAGGCAACAAGAAAACTGATCTCTTGAAGGGCTCCCCCGGAATATTCCACTCAGATCCCATAAGCATCCATTCCCAAGACACACACAAAAACGAAATGTCACCACAGAGCCAGCTAATTCCATCCACGAGGCCTGAAATATTTCTCTTTGGGCAAGGAATTCTGGATGAGTTCAGTTTCTACACTCTGAGGGCCCAAGATGCCTCCTTCTGCTTAATTTCATCTCAAGCATATCCTATAAAATACGTGGTTGATTTTTCTGCCTCTGACAGCCCTAGATAGGAAAATAAAGTTCTCCACAGGTGCATTCTCCATTTGGAGAGAAGGCAAGCCCATCCCACCAAGTCTGAATCCATCCATGCCAAATACCAGGGACTAAGTGTCAAGCATCAAACCTGCCGCCCCACAATTCTGACTACACTTTCGCAACCACATCACTACACCTCAGCCGCCCTGCCCTCCTGATTCCAGTCCTTTTTCCAAAAGGTCCAGCCTCTCACCTGAGGTAGCTGCCGAAATAGGCCACCACGTTGGGGTGGCGGCAATCCCGGAGCGTGGTGATCTCCTGCTGGATGGATCCGATGTCATCCCCTGAGGAGAGGAAGAAGGACAAACCATTTCCTTTGCTCCAAAAGGGCCTCTCTGTCACTACCGCCCTTTATCCGACAGCTTCAAATTCCAACGTGTTCTAAAAATCCACGTGGTGTGCGTGACACACCTGGGGAGCTGGCTACCAGTACCTCTGTTTCAGACATTACGGGTAGGTAACGTCAGATTTAAAAATAAATGAATAAAAGCATGTTAAGGTGTAATTTTAACACTTTTTTTTTAAATGGCAGGTATATTAAATGTCTCTTTTAATAAGCATCCTGCTGTAGCACAATTAGACGTACTGCTGGATGTGTTTAATGGTTCTTGTACTTGCTTTAACTGGTGGGTGCAGTTGTTTTGAATTGTTTTTAAATGTTATACGTTAATTTGGATCTTGTACCTGTACAGTGGTACCTCGGGTTAAGTACTTAATTCGTTTTGGAGGTCTGTTCTTAACCTGAAACTGTTCTTAACCTGAACCACTCCTGCTGCCGCCAGAGCACGATTTCTGTTCTTATCCTGAAGCAAAGTTCTTAACCCGAAGTAATATTTCTGGGTTAGTGGAGTCTGTAACCTGAAGTGTATGTAACCCGAGGTACCACTGTATTTGTGGGCTGGGATAAAACATTATCAGGTATCTTGACAGACGGGAGACATGCCACATCCCCCAAATTTCTGTTGTAGACCGCCTCTTTCTGCGACACCTGTATGATGCTTTTGGTTGGTCCTTGGCTAAGGGGCTGGGCAATTTCTAAAGTCTTCAAAAGTTCTCGCACACCTTTGTTCTGGGGCGTCACCTCCTAACAAAACGGGGAGGGACTTCTGTTGCAACAGGAAAATTGGATCCTGCCTCCATCCATTCTTCTGTGACCAATAATGGACTCAGGGGACACAGAGACTCTTGACAGAGAGTGGTGCTTAAATGCCAACCCCAATTTTTTCTATAAGTCTTGCGCACTGCCTCTGACCCAGCACATTTCCCAAACCAACTAGTTCTGAAAGAGGACTTGCGAAGTCCACCTTGCTGAAGAAGCAGCCACCCCACCACAGCTTACCTGGATCAAGCTTCACTATCTTAATGGCCGCCAGTTCCCCAGTCTCCGTGTCACGGGCCTGCAAGGGGCAAGGAGAGGAGGGGGGATAATCAGTCAAAAAGCGTCATTCGCCAAGGAGGGTCTGAACCCGCCCTTGCCCACAGCCTCAGGCAATTCCTGAGCCACCCGCCAACTGCTGCACTAGTTAGTGGCCTGACACACAAACATGTCACAGCTAGCGCACCTCCTGGTGTGAACAAGCGGGACACCCCACCCCGCAAACAGCTTTGTTCTTCCACACAGAATTCACAGGAAATCCTCCCCCCCCCAACTCCGCCCACCCCAGTTTTCCAAATTCCCATTGTCACGGTCATGACGCCAAAACGTGAGGGCTGGTTGGAGATCTGCCTGCGTAAAACAATAATAAAATATAATAGTGTGTTCCAAGAAGGATCACCATTGAAAACAGCACCCCAGCCACACTCCGTAATTAACTAGAACAGGATCACACCAACAGGGCTATAAACCTTTTAAGGATACCTTTACTGGTGGGTGGGAGCGAAAGAAAGTAGGCCGGGATGACACCTGTATGGAAGGCCCCATCTCTTGTTTCTGCCACTCGGACTGATCTTTCAATTTGCAGTCCGTATATTTTTACAAGGTTCCTTTAATCGTTACAATATCAGCTCTTAAAGTCCCTGCTAGAATGATTACAGAATTCTATTAAGACTCCTAGCAAGGCCCAGCTGGTTCCTGACCACGTGCAGAGTGCATATGTCTTGACACTGAATAACCACAGCCATTTAAGGAGTCATGGGCTGGAGGTCAAAGGGCAAGAAGAGCATGCCCGTCTTTCGGAAGGAGCTCAGTCCTTTTAATCATCCTGCCTGGCAGTGAGGCAACTTCCTGCCATCCTGGCCGAGCTGGGCTCCCCTAGCAGAAAGGGAGTGGCGCACGTCAAAAATCCTCGTGACAAGCCGGGGAGGAAAGAGACAGGGTGACCCCCTCTCTCTTGGACAAAGGCGGCTTCCTCCTCACAAAACAGGTGGCCAAAAAAAAGAAGCCACCAGCCATCAGGAAGAGAAGCGGGAAGCCATGTTTCTAAAGGGACCCTCGTGATCTTAAAAGGCTCTTTGGGATTTCCATATCCTCTGCCTAGTCTGTTTAGTTTTGAAACAAAACTACCATTGAGAGAGAAGCCAGCCTGGTCTTGACAAAGAGAGGTGAGACAAGGCAGGGGACATTGCTGGGGTGTAACTTGGCGTCCTCTGCCAGAGGTGGCTGCCTCACTCTGCCCCGCTTTACCCAATGGCAGGGCTGGCCAGCCTTGCCCTCGTGAACCACTGAGGCCACGTCTGAACTCAGCCCCGGAACACAAAGTCTAAGAGTCGCAGCATCCTCTGTGCATGCGCAGAGTGCCTTTGCCACCAAGGATCGCCGCAACTGGGGCCACAAGGGTCATCTAGTCCAAAGCAGGAATCTTTTGCCCCATGTGGGGCTCGAACCCACCACTCTGGCTCTATCGTAAGGTTTCCCAAACTTGGGTCTCCAGCTGCTTGTGGACTACAATTCCCATCATCCCTGACCATCATCTCCCTCTCCTAATCTGCCCACTCCGACCCTTCTTTCCATCTCTTTAGGACACCATTTAGAGGACCCCTTGTTGCATTAGAGTTGTGGATGGGGCTCAGGCATCCCCACCAGGGCTCCTAGCCTGTTCCCGCAACCCACCTCCGAGCTGTAAACAGAACCCAGAAGTCCTGGCTCCCAGCTGGAACCCATTCTGGCCTCAAGAATCTCAGGAAATGCCATGCTGGGCTCAGAACAATGTGCCTGACTCCAGGGCGCAACGCAGGCTGCTGGATAAAGGCAGGGCTTGAATTTGGCGGGAGGGGAAGTGTAGCAGGAGCGCTGCTTCTCTCCAGGCTCCTGGGGGCCTACAGGAATGGAAAGACATCCCACCGCCCGCCCACAGCAGCTTCTGAGGCAGGCTACCAGGAATCCAGTGTGAAGGTCAGAAATGGGACTCTGGGTGCAGCAATACCAAACCTTGGACAATGGCTCAGGCCCATTCAGGGTCAGGCATCCCCCTCCCTTGCAGCCCAGGGTAACTGAGTTTGGGGCAGGAGGACAGCCAGTGTGGCACTGTCTTAGATTCCCGCATTGTAGGGGGTTGGACTAGATGACCCTTGGGTCCCTCTTCCAACGCTACGATTGTATGATTCCTAAAGTCCCCACTCAGCCGTGATGCTCACCCAGGTGAGTCACTATCTTTCATCCTGACCTACCTTACAGGAGGGCTGTGAAAATTAAAAGAAGGGAGAAGGGGAAGAAAGAATCCTGTATACTGTACTGGCTGGAGCTCCCTGGAGCAATATCTCAAGTAATGCCTCTCTCCACATGAACCTACCCAGAACCTGAGATCATCATCGGAGGCCCTTTTCATGTGCCTCCTTCACAAGCAGTTTGGAGGGTGGACACACGAGAACAGGCCTTTTCTGCAGTGGCTCCCCATTTGTGGAATGCTCTCCCCAGGGAGGCTCGCCTGGCACCTTCATTGTACACCTTCAGCCGCCAGGAGAAAACGTTCCTCTTCAACCAGGCCTCTGGCTGATTGACGTCCAATGCCCTTTTAAAATGTGTCGTGGAAGAGGGGATTATTGGGGATGTATTTGTCCTTATTTTTATTACGTATTCTATCTTTTTTATATTGTAATTTCATGTCGCAAACCTCCCAGAGATCTACAGGTATAGGTCGATATGCAAATTTATTAACGATGATAGTAATAAGCACATCAATACATATCAAGGGGGGGGGAGAGCATTTCTGCAGAGTTTAGAATGTGGTTTGACATGTGGTAACCCACAGCTGTCTGGTCCCACAAACGCGTTTCTACGGCTGGCACCCAGGTCAATCTGACTTGGTTGCCATGGAAGGGTAAGTAGGTGGACGAACGACGCTGCCACTCAGCAAGGGGTTGAGCTAGATGACCTCTGGCTCCCTCGCCACCTCCATTAAGGGAGCACAACATTATCCAATGGGATGTCCGGACAGGAAGGGCATCATGTGGGGAGAGGGGGGAAGGCAGCCTTCACCCAACTGGCACCCCTCCAGATGTTTTGGAGTTATACCCCGATCAGCCCCAGCAAGCAGGGATGGGAGTTGTAGTCCGAAACAGCTGGAGACCATCAGGTCAGTCAGGGCCTGCTTGTCCCAAATACCTCTGTGAGGAGCTTGAAGGAGGCATCCCAATGTCCTGATAATTTTTGTTAATACTACAGTGGTACCTCGGGATGCGAACGGGATCCGTTCCGGAGCCCCGTTCGCATCCCGAATGGAATGCAAGACGCAACGGCGCATCTGCATATGCGCGAGTCGCGTTTTGCGCTACCGCACATGTGCATGACGTTATTTTGAGCGTCTGCACATGCGCGAGCGGCAAAACCCGGAAGTAGTAATAATTATTATTATTTATACCCCACCCATCTGGCTGGGTCCCCCCAGCCACTCTGGGCGGCTTCCAACAAAACACTAAAATAAAATAACCTATTAAACATTAAAAGCTTCCCTAAACAGGGCTGCCTTTAGATGTCTTCTAAAGTTTGGTAGTTATTTTTCTCTTTGACATCTGGTGGGAGGGCGTTCCACAGGGCGGGCGCCACTACCAAGAAGTCCCTCTGCCTGGTTCCCTGTAACTTGGCTTCTCGCAGGGAGGGAACCGCCAGAAGGCCCTCGGCACTGGACCTCAGTGTCCGGGCAGAACGATGGAGGTGGAGACGCTCCTTCAGGTATACTGGGCCGAGGCTGTTTAGTAATGCGCTCCGTTCCTTTCGGGTTGCCACGGAGCGCAACTCGAACGCGCTCAACCTGAAGCGTATTCAACTCAAGGTATGACTGTACTGATAATGTCATCCTCATCATCCCACTCACTATTTTGCAAATGCACAGAAGGCAGCTCACATAAAATCAGCATGACACACACACAAAAGGCAGACCAACGGCCAACTTTACAACAAGATAAACAACAGCTAAAGCAACCAGCCATTAAAAACAGCAGCAGACTCATCACCAAAGAATATTTTTGTTATGACTGCTAGGGCATACTAGGGACTGCCAAAACAGGGGCAAGTCAACGTGATGCCCCCTAGATGTTTTATGGACTACAACTCCCATCAGCCTGCATGCCCAACAATCTGGGGTGATGGGAGTCCAACAATCCCTTGAGGGCCCCACAGGAGCTCAGAAGTGAAGCCCACCGTCCTCCTTGCAGTGCCCAATAACCTCTTCCATGATGCTATGCAAAGAAACTGTACACAATCTGATATATACACCGTATTTTTCGCTCTGTAAGACGCACCAGACCACAAGATGCACCTATCTCAAATAACTAGTAGGAATTATACAGGAAAGTATGAGAGCAAAAGGGTTTGAGGACTAGCAACCTGCGGGAGCTTATTGGCAAGGTTTCTGTCCATGAGCAGCCCAGTTTTAAGCCTCTGCTGGATTGTTGGACATGCGAACGCCCCAATGCCACCATTGAAGGCAGCAAATCTCTGCCAGCTGCAACACAGCCACCAACCTGAAGGAGAAACATTTCCCCCCCAATCCCAAAGCAATTTATACTGCAACAAAAACTGAATTATAACCATTGTGTAAATGGGAGGGGTACAGAGTGCAAAGAAATGCTTACAGTCAGATGATATGCAGGGAGTAAAAGCCTGGGTGCTGGATCAGACCGAAGGGGGCCCCTCAAATCCAGCATCCCAACTCCCTCTGGGAAGTGGAACAAGCAAACCATCTCCTGCCAGGGCAGCACCAATCCTGAGCAGCAGCCAGCGCCAGGCACGTGCCTCTGCCATCAGCACTGATTAGGCCAAGTCCCTTCCTTTTAAAGCTCACAGAAGTGGTGATGGGGGGAAATCCCATCGCTCAATTATGTGCAGCGGAAGAAATATTCTACTAGGTGGAAGGAGGCGCCCAGCTCCCACTCTCCTGCCTGGAGGGTGCTGTGCAAAAGACGCAGGAGGACAGACACCCGGCCTGGATGGGCCTCACTCAACAAGAGCCACCAAAACTCCCAGGACACAAAAAGGGTTGCTCCCGCTCCCTGTCCTTAGATCACCCTCTGACTTGGGGGGTGAACTGGGTGATCCGGCATCTAGAAGGGGACTGTGTCTCCAGCGAACAACAGCATCCTTGGAAGGTAGGCTCACTCTCTACTCCAAGAGCACCCAGCTTGATCTCTCTGTCTTGATCTTGCCACCCTCCCTGCCAGCCAATAGCAGCCCGCTTGGTCCTCTGGGACCCCAAGGCCATCAGCTGGGTGGCAGTCCAGTCAGGCCAGGGTCCCTCAACGGCCAAAGGGGGGGGGGTTTGAGGATGGTGGTGGAGGTGCAGCAGGAGCTCCAAAGGAAGGGGGGCGTCCCAACAAGGAGCGCCCCCCTCGCTGACATCCTACCCAAGACGCACCTACAGGCTTCCGACCCACGAACCTGACATAAACACCGGACACTCCACCCCCCCCCCCCAAGTCAACCCCGCACGCCGAGTCTCCCCTTAAAAGGGCTCACCGCTTTCGGGGGCTTGGAGGGGGACACCCAGACAGGAACCCAGGCGTCCGGGTCCCGCGGCCCCCACCCGGGCCAGAAGTCCCTGACGCTGGGGGTGGAGTCTCCCCCTCAGGGAGAGAAGGAGGACGACCCAGGCGTCCCGGTGCCTCCCCCCGCCTGGGGCCCCGCACACCCCTCCGCGCTTTCTCCCTCCCAAGGAACCCAGGCGTCCGGTTCCCCCCTCCCCCCTTCCCCGCCTGGCGCACCTTGTAGACATCGCCGTAGGTGCCGGAGCCGATGCGCTGGACCAGCTCGTAGCGCCGGCGCGGGTCCTGCAAGGAGACGTCGCGCAAGGCGCCGCTCATCCTCCCGCCCTCCCTGCCCGGCCGCCAGAGCCCGAGCCAGGGCCGGCGCGGAACAGCAGCAGCAGCAGCAGCAGCGGGAGCAGGAGCTGCCCGGGCGGCAGCGGAGGAGGAGGAGGAGGAGGAGGAGGAGGAGGAGGAGGAGAAGGCGCCGCCTTCGGGGCGGGGCGGAGAAGCGGCCTCTGGGGAGGGCAGGAAGGAGGCGCCGCCCGCTTCTCCAGCGACGACGTTTCCCAGAGTCGCGGCAAGGGGGCGCCCTCGCTCCCGGACTCGGGCGTCTCTGGGCATGTGCAGAGCGCCACCCGGAGGTCTTGCTCCTCAGCAAAACAAAACTGTAGACCACTCTTCGCCAACAGGGTGCTGCTGGTGGGAGTCCGAAGCCTCTGAAGGGCGCCACGTTGGCAAAGGCTATACTATATAAATACACACCCGCGCGCACATAGACCTTCGGGGCCCCAGCGCAGCCTCTCCGGCTGCAGGCACCTGTTTAAGGAAATCTTTCCCAGCTGATCATATGAATTATGACTGCTTAATCAATCCATCAGGGAAATCATCATTCATTTGCATATGAATTAAAATAGTTTTGACAGGAAAAACGAAGCAAGCATAATTTTATAAACCTCTTATCATGTTACCGCCTTTCCTCTAAACCAAAAGGTGTCAAATGCTGCAACCTTTCCTCATAGGGCAGGTGCTGCACCCCTTTGATCGTTTGGGTTCTGAACATTTTGCAACACTACAATTTCCTTTTTTGAAGTGAGGTGACCGTGCGCAGTATTTGAAACGCAGCTGAACCATAGATCTGTATAAGGGCATTATGATCCCCAGAATTTTATTTTCAATTCCTTTCCTAATAATCCCTTGCATGGAGTCTGCCTTTCTCACTGCCACTGCACTCAAGGTTGGCAACTTCATCAA
Source organism: Podarcis muralis (assembly GCF_964188315.1). Taxonomy (NCBI): domain Eukaryota; kingdom Metazoa; phylum Chordata; class Lepidosauria; order Squamata; family Lacertidae; genus Podarcis; species Podarcis muralis. The sequence goes on along the minus strand of NC_135670.1, from coordinate 14,835,546 downwards.
GCTTCTATCACAAACCCCAAAGTCTCCCCCCATGTTCTGTTCTCCTGCATTGTAATGAGAACACTGAATTTCCCCGCGGTGCTGGGGACTAGGGCTTGGTGATATAGGTATATATTGATATATCATCCAAAACCCATTTGAAATCCATATTGTCATATCAGTTTCATAATTTTTGACCTGGTAATATATTGCAAATCATGGAGTGTGTGCTATGCAAAAATCACAACGTGAGGGAAAACATGAAGCCAGGCAATGCCTCTGCACAACTCTGTTCTTATTTCAGACATTGTGATCTATATTTAGCTGGTGATATATGGAAATGTTGAAAACCAGATATCGCCCAGCCCTGCTCAGGGCAAACACATAGTGGAAGGATTCAGGGGTCACTCTAGCAAGTCCAGCTGTACAGGTTTCTTTATGCACTGGACCATTCTTTTTGTAAAATAGGGGTGTTCAGAGGCCTGGTGCCAGCTCCTGGCATAGGGGAGCTATGCAAAGGCGTTTATGGCACGCCTTTCTTGCCCCTGGCAGTTGATGACACAGACCGCCCAGACTCCAGGCTCTTTCCTCCAGAAGCAGTGACAGATGGACTCCTCCTCATGGTCTGCTCTATATGGTGAAGATGCCAGCCCACAGACTCAGATCTCTTTGTGGTGCATGTGGGAAGAAGCGTCCTCTTCCAAGCAAGCACTTTCCATCTGCAGCTCTTCTGACAAACTGGGAACTCAGCCTGTTCTGGGCAGGGTTGCCCCCCACATCAAAGATCAGGATGGTAGCAGGGGTTTGCAACTAGATCAGGGGTCAGCATACTTTTTCAGCAGGGGGCCAGTCCACTGTCCTTCAGACCTTGTGGGGAGCCAGACTATATTTTGAAAATTAAAAAAAAGAACGAATTCCTATGCTCCACAAATAACCCAGAGATGCATTTTAAATAAAAGCACAAATTCTACTCATGTAAAAACACCAGGCAGGCCTCACAAATAACCCAGAGATGTATTTTAAATAAAAGGACACATTCTACTCATGTAAAAACACGCTGATTCCCGGACCATCCGCGGGTCAGATTTGGAAGGCGATTGGGCTGGATCCAGGCCCCGGGTCTTAGTTTGCCTACCCATGGACTAGATCCACCTGCATGGGTGGCTGCTGTGCCAGCCCTGGGCTTTCTTATGGAAGCACACACAAGAGGCCAGAGCAGGGACAGAGTTTGGTCTTTCAAATTTCAGCGGCACCCTGGGCAAGGCCAAAATTCACACACACACACCCTCTCGCCTTCCGTTCTGTGGTAGTTGTGACGTCCTGTGGCACCCCCTTTGGCTCAGCCTCCATTGTGGGGAAACCGGTCGCACTGCTGTAAATCTGCCTCTGGCTAGAGTTATTTCTGCTCTGGTAATGTGAAAATAAGAAATGGGAGGGAGGGCAAATTTTGACCTCAAAGCGTCATATTACCAAAGTGCACCCATGCCAGTTAACTGTGGTTATTTGGCCGATTATAAATTGGAGGATGTTTTTGGTAAGACAAGGCTTGCATTTAGCTTTGCTTAGATGCTGAGAGGCAGAAAATGCCCCAGCAACGACCTGCTGCAGTCTTCATACAGCGTTGGGCATAGAAAACTAGATCTGTTGGGTTTCTGCCTGTCTGGTTTAAAAGTCCAAAATTGGCTGTGAGCAGGAAGTGGCTACTGTGGGGCAGTATCACGAAATAGCCAGAAGATGGCAGTGTCAGGTAGGACAGAGTTGAGAAGCTCTAGAGATCGAGCCATTTCTTTTTCTAAAAAGAAAAACCAGTACAGTACAGTATATGACAATTTAGTACGAAAATAGCATTCAAAGCTGCGTAGAGACGTAAAAAACAAACCACCAACAAGTAAAAGCAGCAGGAACAATAACAATTCAATTATCAGAAAAATGAAGATCGGGGCAAAACGCAATTTAATATTTTTTTTTAAAATACTAGTGATACTGATGAAACTGAGGAGGGGAAGTTTTTCTGCTTTTTTAAAAATACACTTTCCTTTCAACTAACTATCCAATATCAAGTGTGCATTTAGGATAATTTACCGCTACCTGCGAAAGAGATGGAACAACTACGTGCAAAGAGAGAGAGAGAGAGAGAAACTTACAAAACTTGTCTTAGCTGTGCGACAGTAAAGAATAACCTTGGCATGGGCCAATCAAAAAATACAGGCAAGGTTTGGGTTCGTTCAACAGGGTGTGACTGCAAAACGCCACTGAAATACGAAGTTAAGAGGGGCCAGATAATTTTGGAGAGCAGCGCCTGTTTTTAGCCCTTGGTTTCCAGAGGTTGCTGCTCAAGACACCGGCTGATGAAACCCTGCAATTAAATAACTACAAGCAGCAACCACTTTCCGCGCAAAACAAAGCCCAAGCTACGACGATGCTGCTGCAGTTCTGTTTCTTTTCTCTCGTGCTCCATCTGCAGCTCTCAGTTCCATCAGGCGGGGCGGGAGGAAGCGAGGGGGGAAATAGCGACCGAAGTAAACCCGCACATCAAACCACCTATGCTAGTCTACAACTACAAATCTATGGGAGAAGCGCTTGCGGTCCTTCCTCCACTTTCCTCCTCTATGGTTAGCCCTTGGAACCGCCTCCTCCTCCTCTCTCTGAACTGCTTTCTCTATGGTTGCCCTGGCTCTCCTTTCAAGGCTCCTCAGCAATTCATAGGCCGCGCCAGGCGCCCATCTCATCCGGGTCCTTCGGCGGCGCAGACGCAGTACGGGCTAGCGGGAGCGGCGACGACGGGCACCGGGGAGGCCCCAGGCATAGGCGCTCGGTTCGGCGGCCGCGAGGAGGATGGCGGCGGAAGGGCCCGAGGCTCCTGCCAGTCCCGGCGGGGAGGGGCTCCCGGGGGCCGAGGCTGGTGAGAAGAGGCCGGAGGGGGGCGGGTCGGAGAGGTGTCCGTTGGTCACGGCCGGGGGTGCGGAGGGCGGGGCTCCTAAGCGTGGACGGAGAGGGGGTCGAGACTACGTACTAGAAACCCAAACCCAGCACGCGCACAAAGTCCTTTGTCCCCAAGTGCCTCTCTACTCTAGCGCTCAGTTTCCAACGGAGGACACTCCGGTTTCCCCCTGGGAAGTTCACTATGCACGACATGGCGTGTGCTGCCCGTCGCAGGTACACTGCCTCTGTCCATGGAGGTTTCGTTCCTGGCTGACATGCGAGAGTGGACCTGGCAGCCACCGCACGTGGGCATAGAGAGATACATGAGATCCTTTTAGGGGAGGAATGTAATAATGGAGCCCAATTTGCTTTCTAGAAGATGTCCAGCTGCCGTCTGCCAAGTGAGACTTTTGGTCTGTCTGTCCTAGAATTGTCCGCTACTAGCAGGCAGTGGCTCTTGAATGTTTTGGTGGCCCACCTACCCAACGACCTTCTTTATCTTCAGGACTGAGCCTGGGGAGCCCTGCTCTGGATTCTCCCCTGAGTAGAAAAGCCTTTCCCTGTCTCTTGGTTAGAGGTGACTTACCACAGGCAAAATTGTTCATTTTCAAGCCTGAGTGAAGAAAAGTCCAAAAGGGAACTGTTGGAGTGGCTATTGGAGAATGCATTTTCCATTCATATATGCATTTGTTGAAAATATTTGGCAGGGAGAGAGAATTAATGTGCACAGCAGAGAGAGCAAAGTGCTGCTTGCAGAATCAAGGCAGGAGGTTTGTTGCTTAGCCAGGAAATGCCAGGGTGGTTGGGGCATTCCTTGCCCTTGCCATGGCCCATCTTCAGAACAGCACAGTTAGCCCTTGTTAAGCGAGGGGCGACAGAACTAGGTTTCAGAGAGAACTGGAAGAATTCTCATTACCTTTTGTTGTTCCTAAATCCAATAGGTCCTGACCAAGATGTGCTTCCTAAGCCAGCGAGTAATGGAGCCCCAAACCCAGATGAGGCAACGCCAGCGCAAGAGTGCAACGGGGTCAGTGTAGAATCCACTGCTCTGGCCCTGCGACCTGAGCCTGCCAAGGAGGAAGCCCCTCAGCCCTCTGCTCCCGACGTGGTCATGCACATGGCAATCAACCCCCCCATGGAAGAGCTCTCCATCACATATCCGCTGGAGTTTGAGCGGTACTGGAGAGCGGCACAAGAGAACCCTCTCGACTTCACTGCATGGACTGAGCTGCTGCAGTATGTAGAGCAAGAGGTAAGCTGAGGGCTCCACCTGCAAGCTTGGATTGAATTGTGTGGTTAACTGTTGAAGTGCAAGTTAATTGTCCCTAATTGGAGTGAGGCTTACCCGATGAAAGATAACAGCTTTAATAAGGCAGGTGCCTCCTTTTCCTTCACATTTACAGTAGCCTGCTGTGTTTTGTGTGCCTAGCTTCACCTCTTTCCTCTTTCCCACTTGGGCAGAATCACATCTATGCAGCCCGCAAAGCCTTTGACAGCTTCTTCCTGCGGTACCCTTATTGCTACGGCTACTGGAAGAAATATGCAGACATGGAGCGGCGCTTTGACTTCATCAAGGAGACTGAGGAGGTGAGGAGGGGCCGGAGGGGATTCCGCAACTCTGCTCCTCCCTTCTGTTCCTTGTGTGTGTGTGTGTGTGTCCCTGGTTCAGACCACCGCAACCCAGACATGGGGGAGCTGCACGCTCCTTAAGGGTGCTGCAGAGTAGGCAGGCTCCAGGTATCTCCTGCAAGTGAGCCAAGCCACCTCGCGCAACAGGATAAGGCATAAAGCCTGTGTGTCGGGTGTCTTCTTAGCTTCAATTGGGGTAGGTGGACTCTGCAGGGATGAGTTAAGCTTTGCATTCAATCTCTCCAGAAGGACAAAAGCTCCTACCTCAACATTGTTGTGCCTGGTTTTGTCAGCCCCTAGTGCTTAAGAGGAAAGGAGGGAATCCAAGATCTTAAGGGTGAAGGATTGAAGGCAAGGGGTTGATGGGGAGGAGGGAATAAAAACTCTTCCTGGCCTCTCCTCCCCCAGTTCTCTACAAATGAATAAGTATTTACAAATCATTTCTCTGCTACTGCTGCTGCTCCCCAGGTTTTCCAGCGAGGCCTGCAGTCCATTCCCCTCAGCATGGACCTGTGGATCCATTACATCTCCTTTCTGCAGTCCAGCTTGGATATGAACCTTCCAGATTCAGCTCAGAAAATCTGCGGGTAGGTCATGTCAGAGGGAGGAAGGGACTTCCTATTGTAACCCTATGTGTGAAAGTGAGAGAGAAGTGATAATTTGGAAGCCTGATTCTCCCTACAAGACTCAGGATGCTGAGTGCCATGGCCCCTTTTGTGCAATATTGAGAAATACATAGCAAGCAGGTCTCCAGATCTTACTGGCCAAACAAATTGTGTCCTTGCCTCCTTACCACGAGTTCCAGGAGCACCTCCAGGGCCAGCATAACTGAGCAGGCAAGGTACTCATGATATTCTGTCAGCTGGAAAAGTAGAACACGGGTGGGGTGGAATGGAGTTTCCTAGAGGACAACTCTGCGATATTCTGCCCTGGCTCCTATTTGCAAATACTGATCACATCTGCCTGTGCCTGTGCTCTGGTCCTCGCAGCACCTTTGAGTCGGCAGTGGCGGCCGCAGGGGTGGATTTCCGTTCGGACAAACTTTGGGAGATGTACGTGGAGTGGCAGAGGGAGCAAGGGGACCTGAAGGCCATCACCGCCATCTATGATCGAGTGCTGGCCACCCCCACCCAGCTGTACAGCCACCACTGGGAAAAGTAAGTCTTGCGGGGGGCTACCGGGGGGGGGGCGGCTTCCACACTTTGTTCAAGAGCTGCGATGTGAGTGTCAGAGCTTCAGGCTCCCAAGTGAGGTGTTGGCTTGTGTGAGAAGGAAAGTGGCTAAACATGCCCACATGAGGCAGGGGCAGCTGCAGCACTTCAGGATGGGGAGTCCTGGATGTAGCGATGTACCCCACCTGCATAACTCCCCAAGGAGGGAAATTCCAAAGAAGGAACCCTGTCCGTGTTTTGCTGTTGATACAGTCATCCTTGATTTATACTTTTGTCCTTCTTCCTTTCAATTTGCTGAGAGTAGCAGACATGGTTCTCTCTCCCCTGCTCCTCTGCCCATTGTTATCCTCAGAACAACCCTATGAGGTAGGCTAGGCCGTGGGAGAGAGCGGCTGGCTCCAGGTCACCCTGTGAGGCTTTTGAGGAATTTGAATCAGGTTTTCACCGCTCTTGGTACCAGCCCTCTCCACTGCACCAAGTGGGCACTTCACAGTTTGCACAACTCAACCTGTCCGTCAAGATGGATGTATTTCAAACTTTTATCAGCATTTGAAGTCATGGAATCGGAAAGCACCTTAGGAATCGCTATGCAACATGGCATTCTCTATGTTCACAGTAGCCCTGTGAGGTAGGCTGTGTTGTGCCACGAAATGATTTCTCAGTGGCCACACCCATTTAGCTTCATTGGCTGAGTGTGTCTTCCACATGCACAGCTGGCACTGCCAAAACATACCCATAATACAGATTAGGGGATGGAGTGGAGGGCAAGAGGCCACCCAGACACTCCCTGCCTCCCAGGTCCCATCTCCCGAGAGAGCTCATGTAACCGAGATGGTGGGAATAAGGAAGTCCCTCAGCCAGGAACACCTGAGAGAATGATCTGCAGGCTCTGTTTTTTCCTGAGCAAAGCTGTGAAGGTGCTGGCTTATAAAGTGGTGTTATCTGCGGTGGGTGCACCCAAAATTCAGTTAAAGGTTGTGAAAAGACTTGCAGACGTGACTGTCCTTTAGAGACTAGATATTTGTGGATGTGATTGGATATCTCTGATATTTTGTAAGGGAAGTTTCCTGCTGGTGCTATAAATAAATATTGAAAATGTAATTCATGTGATGGGCTTAGGTATGTTGTTCCGTTGCCCTTCCCCACTCTTCCCCCTTCCAACTCTGCCTTAGGGGTACGATCGTGCTGACTTCCCTTACAGTCTTGTGGTAAAGGTTTTACTGAGATAACATCTATGGTGTCAACAACTTAAGGTCTTGAATCGGTGCTTAGTATTATTAGCTGCTGTGGGGCACCATTCTGTTGTTGGCACAGTACCAGACCACTGTCCCCTCCCCAGTTCTCTGCAGCATCCAAACTCCCCCTTCTCTCAAGGCAGTGGACATCCTGCCTTGCCTGCCCCACCTTTCTCTCAAAGAACAGGATTGTCTTTCTCTTCCCTTAACACAGGTTCAAGGAGCACGTGACCAGCCATCCCCCCAGAGAGATTCTCTCCACAGAGGAGCTGCTGTGGCTGCAGTCGAAGATGGCCTCCGAGACAGTGGCCAAGGCCACCGAAATGGAGGCCGAGGAGGCTCCGCCTGGAGAGGACGTCCCACTGAAGACAGAAGCCAAGCAGGAGATGGTGGAAGGGAGCCAAGTGCTGGTGGGTACCAGTGTGGCTGGCTGCTCTGCTTTCTCTGGTACTTGGGGGGGGGGGCTTCCTGGGCTCTGCACACTGATTACACTATTCCACAATGAAAGAGAAAGAGTGGGTAGAAAGAGAGCTTCCATCCTTAGAGGCAGTATACCATTTAAGTGTCTGGTGCTGGGAACAAAATGGCTGCTGTGGTTCACGTCTCGCAGCTTGTTCGTGAGCTTTCCGTGTGCATTTAGGCTCTCTTAAGGCTCTTTCTTGAGTGCTTCCATGCCTTGCGCGACCAGTGGCTGAGCTGTGCTCTTGGATTTCAGGGACCTCTGGACCAGGACAGGATCCGGGAGCTCGTGATTTCTATTCGCCAGCATATCTACACCCAGAATGAGAGCGAAGTCAGCAAGCGCTGGAATTTTGAAGAAGGGGTTTGTATAGCTGAGCCGCTGTTTGGTCAGTGCTTTCTATCTAGGGCTTTAACTTTTTCTAAGAACCTGGCTAGCAGCTGTCAGTCTCTCTGCTGTGGTTATGTGGTATGTGAGAGAAGCATCTCTGTTCAGTTCTTCCCTGCTTCTAAAAATACAAGCAACTTGGCTTCTTGCCTTTAAGGCTACGGAATGAGTCTGAGAAGCTTCAAAAGCCAGGCCTGCCTGTGCTGCCTCCTTGGGCCTCTCTCCTGTTAGCTTGGGGTTCACTTGCTTGGCAGCCAGACACTGTGAAGCTCCTCCCCCTGCCCTGTGAGGTTTATGCTTGGATATGTTGTCCAGGGCTCATGCAAAGCCAGAAGGGGTGACGGATGGCTGAGTACTTCTGTAGGCCTGAATTGCCAAATAGGCTGCAAATGGTGGAGCTGGGGGATGGATCCTGTGCCCTGCCAGTGTGACATAGAGCTTTTACTTTGAGGCTGAAGGTCTGACGTGCACCAATGCCAGTGCTCTCCATTCTTGCCTATCTTGGGTCAGCCAGAAAAAGTGTGCGAGGTCCCCCTCTCTCTGGACCTCAGCCCCAGTAGGATTGGGGAATTTATCTCCCTGCTTTCCTTTTGCCTCTCTGGTTGAGCTCCTTCCCGCTCCCCTCCTTTTGTTTTAGATCAAGAGGCCCTACTTCCACGTAAAGCCGTTGGAGAGAGCCCAGCTGCGGAACTGGCGGGACTACCTGGACTTTGAGATTGCCAGCGGCTCGCATGAGCGCACCATTGTGCTCTTCGAGCGCTGTGTCATTGCCTGCGCCCTGTATGAGGAGTTCTGGATCAAGGTGTGTGTTGGCAAGATGTGCTTCCTCCCCTGAATGCCCCCGGACTGCCCCATGCAGAGGAGGGGAGCGGCTCCTCCTCTGCCCTTCAGGCAGTCCCAGAGGCTGTGGTTTAAACTCCTCCCTTTATGAACAGCCTCTTGTTTCGTTAGGCCTCCTCCTCCAGAAAGTGCATTTCGTCTCGCTGCGGGTGTCCCCATGGTGGGCTCTAGTTAGATGGATAAAACATTGGCGTCTGCCCAGATTACAGGAGGAGGAGGCAATCAACAGTAGCAGCTTTGCCATGATGGGGCAAAAAATTAGTACTGGCTTTTCAGAAACACAGTGACAGAACATGATCTCTTTGGGTTAAGCTCCTTCTGACCAGAGCTGCCATTGCAGGTGTGCATCCAAGCTGATTTTCATACCACCCTCTGCTTCTTCTATTCCCTTTTCCCCTCCATCCAGTACACAAGGTACCTTGAGAACCACAGTGTAGCTGGGGCCAGGAACGTCTTCCAGCGGGCTTGCTGCTACCACCTCCCTCGGAAGCCCAACATCCACCTCCTCTGGGCAGCCTTTGAGGAGAAACAAGGTGAGGAGAATAAGGGGCACTGCCTTGCCAGCCCCCTCAGTTTTCTAGCCCAAGGAGCTGCTCGTCCCATGCTGCTAAAATCTTCTGTTGATCAGCCATAAGCTGCCTAGGCCAGGGGTTTCCTTTCAGGGTTCACAGAATTCTTCGCCAGCCAGACATTTCTACTGAACTGATTCATTGAAATGTTAACTTTTTTTGTCAATGTCCAGATGGTGTGCCATGAAAGAGACATTGTAAGTGTAAACATTTCCGCTTGCACAACAGGACTCCTCCCACACATGTGCCCCTTAAAATCTGCTCTAGGCAGTTGGGGGAACCCCTAGAACAGAAGGAAGGGGTGTGGGGAGAAGTCCCGTTGCACAAGCGGAAATCTTTGTGCTGGTGAGACACTGCTTTGGATGCAACCCATTTTAGGATGTTTGTTAAGATTCCCAGAGGCAGCTGACATAGGCAGGGGTGGGGGAGTGAATGGCACACAGTTCGCTCCCTTCAACTCCAGGGGAACTGGGCCAAGAGGGGCCAGGGCAATGGGGAAGATCTCCAAATGGCCAGGAGGATACCTGCTTGTTGTCCTTGCTGAAGTTGTCATGGATTCTTGGAGGATAATAATTTGAACTCTGCTCTTCTAAGCTCTCAGCACAGCAAATGCAGATGTTTTCACTCTGCCCCCCTCCCCCCATACAGGAGAGGTGGAAGAAGCCCGGCGCATCTTGAAGTCTTTTGAGGACTGTGTGCCTGGGCTGGCCATGGTGCGTTTGCGGCGGGTGAGCCTGGAGCGCCGGCTGGGGAACATGGAAGCGGCGGAGGCCCTCCTGATGGAAGCCATCCGGGAGAACGAGGGGATGCCTGTCTCTTCCTTCTATTCTGTCAAACTAGCCCGGCAGGTTCTGAAAGTGCAGAAGAACCTGATCAAGGCCCGGAAGATACTCTTGGAGGCACTGGAGAAGGATCCGGTAAAAAATACTGGGAGTTTGCTAAGTGGGAGTAGGGAGATGGGGACCTTGAAGGTCGGCATCCAAATGTCAGGGACTGGTATAGTTTTCAACTTCTCTGATTTCAACATTTCTGAGATTTGAGATAGATTTGAGTGTGGCTTTCTAGAAGGCTGGTTGTCAGTGTTGCGCATGGCCATGTGTGCGCACCCTCCTTGGGGGTCCCTGGCACCTCCTAGAGCCCCCAAGAGAAGTGTGGTGGGGCTCATTACCACATGTCTGCCATTGCTGTATGTGTAAACAGCTGCCTCTTCCTGCAGTTATTCCTCTTTGAGGTGGGAAGTGCAGATCAGCCCTGAATGTATCTAACCTTTCTTGAAAATGTTAACAGTTTCAGCCCACTCAGTCATGCACAAAGTTTTGGAGCTTCCTAGCTGAAGCTTCCTCCTTGCAGCATTCAAGTGTGAAATAAAGCAATCCCTTTGAACAGCGGTCAGCTGCTTGCATCCTACAGTAGGCATTACTTGGAAACGCAGCTCAATAAAGGCATTTCTTAAGGAAGCTGGTGAGAGTTTGGTCAGATAGCTAGCTCTAAAATGCTCTGTTCTCAAGAGTGGATACCAAGGGGGAAACGTGGTGTTTCTAATTGCAGGTCTCTTCTGGATTCTATCCAGAAGAGCCAGTCCCTTAGTTGACATTAATTCAAGGTCAAAGCAAAGCTCAGTTCTGCTTGCTTTTGCCCATCCTGGCTGTCTTAAAAGAGGAATAAAAAAGCATTTTCTACAGGATCCCAAATTTTTCCCTTGGGGCCACCTAGGTAGACTTAATGCTGGCCAATTTTTGCCAACCCTTTATTTTGAGCTGCAGGTTTTCCTTTGTGCTGAAATTGAACACAAAGACAGAGATGGTCTGGATTCTTTCCTTCCAAGCATTGTCCCCAACTTTTCTGAGTGATGTTTTCTGCTGCATTTTCCTTTGATGCAGGACAATGCCAAGCTCTACGCCAATCTGTTAGAAATGGAGTTCAGTGCTGATGTCCGGCAAAATGAGGGCAACACCATGAGTAGCTTCGACCGAGCCCTGACCAGCGGTCTCCCTCTGGAGACCAAGATTATATTCTCCCAGCGGAGGGTGGAGTTTCTTGAGGACTTTGGGTCCAGCATCAACAGGTAACAAAGAGAGGAGTACAGTGAAAGGGGGCCAGACTTGCAGGCTTTTGTCTGTCCAGTTCATGACAGCCATGTGCCAACAGAGCTTTTTTCTCTCCCAATATTTCATCTCCTTTTTGCATTGGCAGCTTACTGACATCGTACGATGAGCATCAGAAACTACTGAACCAGCAAGTGATGAGGAAGAGGCTCCTGGAGAATGGGTGAGGAACTCCTCAGCCACTGAGGTCCTTGGCCTGTGTTTGGCCTCTGTTGTCTGTTTAGGAGGAAGAGGTGACCAACACAGTCTTCCTCACTGAGGCTGCGGACCTCTGCACATGTACTTTAGGGGGACTTTTGTTGAAATAGGTACTATGTACTTTCAAGTGAACATGGATTAAGTTTGGGCTGCATGTCTACTGTGAAAGCTAGTCTGGCACAGGTCCCTGCTTCCAATCTCGCCTCCGTCTTGAACTCACAAGATGACCTAAGGCCAATCCCAGTTCTCTGCCTCGGTTCCCCCAATTGCAGTATGGGGATAACAGTACTGGTCTCTCCTAGAGCTCTGTTGTGCCGATAATTCATATGATTTAAATGGTTCAGAAGTACTGTGTTTTCACTGCATGACACTTTCCCTCACTCAGGGATTCTGGGTTTCTTTCCTTTTTAAAATGGCTAACTTAAAAAAACACACCAACAACCTGACCCAGTCATGCAAAAAACCCTGCAGTGTTGAAGATCAGGGTGGAGATTGTGCACCAGGGCATCTTATCTCATTTGTGTTTTTGTCACAGGCCCACCCCACTTAGCTTTATTTGCACATTCTGTTCCCTCAAACTTCCTTCTTGCTCTTCTGCAAAATAAAAACCCAGGCTTTATGGAAGCTCACCATTGTGTGAGCTTTGTACTGTCCTTTTAACTGGTCAAGGTTTCTTCCCACTGCTTTTTAGGCATGCCAAGGTTTTCTGTAGACTTGGGCCCCTCCCTCATAACGTGTGGATTTAGTGACGTTTCCTGGCTGAGACATCTGTCGGCGCACTTTCTTTACAGTCTTAAAAGCCATTGGTTATTTCTTCCCACCTTAAGATCTTGGGGGGAGGGTGTCTGTGGCATCATAGACATTCATGTTAGTTATGTTGCTGTGACCCAGCATGAGGTCCTGAAATACCAGCTGAACACCAGTCCCCTAATGCACGTATTACATTCCTGACTGCCACTGCTAAGCCAGGCCTCTAGGGCAGCCAGAGATGCCCACTCCCTTCCAGGATGCTGACTGCCCTTTTTGAACTTCCGTGCAGTGCTGAGGAGGCCGATGAAAAAAGGATGAGACTTGAGGATGCTGCTGCAGCTGCAGGAGGCGGCAGCCTTGCGGTTGCAACAACGGGCATCACCCCTTTGATGGCAGCAGATGTGAGCAACAGCAGCACAACAGGAGCTTATAACTATAACACTTGGTACCAGGTGAGTTGCGAGAGGCTTCTAGAATGAGTATATAGACATAGCAGAGGTGGCTGAAACAGACTCTTGGGACCGGTTCCTAGTTAGCTTGACAGGTAATACACACATTACTGAGGTAGCTTTTTGATTTGAGCCAGCTAGGTGGTTTGCATAACCCAGTTGAACAGAGTTAATTTGGGCCAGTTTGAGTAGGCAGCTTAGCTTAGGCCTGTTGAGCCAAGCATTCTGTGTGAACAAGTATTCCATGGAACTTTTTGCTGTTGTGGGGGACAGAAGGAAGGCTGTCCGCAAAATAAATAATTTATTTAAAGCTGCTTGGCAAAATTGAAATAAATTTATTTGCTTCATTTTTTATCTACTCTGTTTGCAGAACTATAGTGGCTATGGGTACCAGAACACATGGAACTACAATCAGTATTACCAACAGACCTGAAACTGATTGGCCGAAGATGCCCACAGCATCCGTGAGACTGAGTGGCAGCTGCAGCTTTTTGGCCCACATATAGAAGCAACATGAAGTCCAGACATGACCTGTAGCTGCTGCTGCTGCTGCTGCTGCTGCTGCTGCCTCCTCTCTGAGCAGCTGTAGAGAAACTTAACTGTCTCCATCTGAAAAACTGATTCTCCCTCCCCACAAAAGTTTTGTATGTACTGAGCTGCCCCACCACCTATTACGAGCCACAATTTTGGTGTTTCCACGATTCAGGGGAATATGTTGACACTTCTTAGATGTGGAGGATCTGAAATCACATATTCCATGCAGAGCTGCTGTTGTTTACCACACAAGGGAGGTTGCCACAGTCTTCCTTGGAGACCCTTTGGATGATGGAGTGACCAAGGACTACGTCTTGTCTGCCGCAGGATTCTCTTAGCAGGCTTCACAAGGCAGAATTGGTGTCTGTTAAAATGAGTCCTCCTTTTTTTGTAAACTTTTTCTCCTGTACATTTCATGTGTTGTTAACTGTACATAAACAGGAATTCATTACCATGTCTTTACTATCCTCCATTTTGCTGCGAGAGGGGAGTGCTCAGGGGGTTATTCTAGTATGGGTTGGCATAGTGCTTAGCCAAATTTGTGGCTTTTCTTTTATTTCTACTTGTAATACAAGTTCTGCTCGCCTGGTTACTTTATTTAACAGTGTAGGAACAGGCAATGATTGCTGCAGTCTTCTCATTCAAACTCAACTCTGCAGCTAGATGGGCTAGAACTGTTTATTCAACAACCCCCCTTGGAACAGGAATTGTGTACAAGGGATCATTTGCTCTGGAAGAAGACTAAGTTTGACAATTGGTTCTAAAACCTACTTGCTCACCTTAGAAGAATAAAACCAGGCAGAATAATCCAGCAAAATCAGGTTCTTTAGCAAAAGTGCTCTTCCCTAACAAGGAACTCTATGGCAGGCATCTAGAAGTTCCACTTGGCCAAAAGTAGAAAATGTTTAGGCTATGCTTGCTCAGCACACTTGAAAGAGCCGTTCGTTTCTTGCAGTACAAATGCAAACCTCTAGGCCTAAATAATCCCCCCCCCCCGCTCATTATTCCCACCCTACTGGTCAACATTATTAGAAAAGTGGACCTTACAAGAATATAAAAAAACTAGTGAGACTATCATTTATTTAAAAGCCTTTGTCCAACAGCCACTTTTTTAATTCCTGCTCAAAAAAGCCCTTGACGCGAATCATGCAGGAAACTTCATTCACCTGGGTGACTGCTGTCCGCCCAGACAGCTGTGTGATGAGTTCCTTCACTTCATTTTCAAGGGCCTGGGGGGAAATGAAAAAAAGGTCAGAAAGTAGCATGATTCACCCACATATTCACCCACCTCAATTTCCTAATCACTGGCTAAGAACAGTACAGCCACCACTGTTGTAGTTGTTAAACAATCCTCAACTCTCTGCTACCAATAAGATCACAGCCACTTGCTCCGGATTAACCTGGAACTATCCATAGATGGGGGCGTAGGTGGCGCTGTGGGTTAAGCCACAGAGCCTAGGACCTGCAGTTCGAATCCCCGCAACGGAGTGAGCTCCCGTTGCTCGGTCTCTGCTGCCAACCTAGCAGTTCGAAAGCACGCCAAAGTGCAAGTAGATAAATAGGTACCGCTCCGGCGGGAAGGTAAACGGCGTTTCCATGTGTTGCTCTGGTTCGCCAGAAGTGGCTTAGTCATGCTGGCCACATGACCCAGAAGCTGTACGCCGGCTACCTCAGCCAATAAAGCGAGATGAGCGCCGCAACCCCACGAGTCGGCCATGACTGGACCTAACGGTCAGGGGTCCCTTTACCTTTTTATCCATAGTTAATCCACTTATTTTGTCATCCTAGTATAAGAAAAACCAACAGGGTGCAGTATGCAATGTGAATAACACCTACCCAAATATCGCCTTCAATCTTTCTGATGACCGTCATCTTCCTGCACCCTCTGAAGGTAGTATCTGTGTAAACTGGGATATTGTGCATTCGCGACCTCCTTACAAAATAAGGAAGGTCAGGAGGTGGGTCTAGTGTAGGAGAAAGCAAAATGTGTGGATCTACAGATGGTCACATTTATATAACTAAATCAAAGCACAAAGCAGAGAGCTGGGTATGCTTGCCCCCCCTTCCTCCTCCAACCCTCCACTAATTTTATAAACATTCCTAATTTGTGTAATTAATTAAAGCCACAAAACATCTTGAGGTTCTAGCGAGAGAATAAAGGAAAGGGGTGATGTGAATCAGAAGCAGGTAGAAGTACTGACTTAAAAGGTTTATACCTTGTGCAATAAATGAAATGTCATATACAGGCACCTACTAGTGCCAGACTTGCTTATCTCCAGTGACAGAATGGTGTGATGTGCTGTCTGCTGCCTTCTGTATCTAGTTCAAACTTTACTTCCTAGGGTGCCAAAAGGATACTACATGTACAAACTATCAGGGACCCCTTCCCTTCAAAAGCTAGGGGTGGGCAACTGCATCTCACTATCTCCCTCACCTATCACAGGTCAAGTCTGGCAGGTAGATGCAGCTGTATATGAAGTCAGTCCATCTTGTTCACTACTGTCTACACTGAGTTGCTCTCCGGGATTTCAGTAAGAACAGGCCTACCTGGAGATACCACCGGGAATTGAACCTTGAACCGTCTGCAGTTAAAGAAGATGCTCTACCAGTGAACTATAACCCTTCCTCTGACATCAAGATGACTTTTGACCACACGGTTCTTGCTGAGACCTTTGCAAACTAGACCAAACGGCCTGATCTGTGGTGCCTGCAAACCCTCGTTCAGCTTAGCCAGGTTTTCACCAACCACACACCTGATGCCATAAATGATGCCCGGGACAGGGCAGTTGGACCTGGTTGGGCCAAAATGGTCTCGTGAGTCTAACTGGACCCTTACCTAAGACTCTGAACTATTTAGAGCAATCAAATTACCCCTTCCCCTGTATTTTACCTTGAGGTGGGCTCCATCCAGAAGGGGTGGGATAACTGTCATGTTTCGGGGGTACTGGTACTCGGGAGGGAGGTATAAGTCTCTCCACAAACTTATATTCATTAGTAGATTCAATAATCCCTGGATATTTCTGTTCTGTAGAGCTGGTTTCTGCTGAAGCTTGCCTCTGAAACAGAAAAACGTTAGTCAACTTACAAGAATTTTGCTTGGGGATATCGTCACTATTTTTCTGCTATAATAATGGCAGAGATAAATTTGTCAGAGAGAAAGCAATTCTTTCTTTAGCTATGGAGAATGAAAATAGTATGCTAACAGGGGCAACTGAAACTAAATGCTCCTAAAACATTTTTTATAAGTCTTATTGAACCATTTTGGCCAGACAGAATAGGCACATTGTTTGATGGAGATCTTGCAAGGCCACCTAATTCAACCCCCTGCTTGATGGGGAAATCCAGAGCTAGAACATCACTCAACAGCTTGCCCCAAAAGATGGCTGCCTAGCCTCTGTTTGAAGACCTTCAGCGAGGAAGCACCCACCCTGTAGGGGAAACGCAGAAGACCATTGTAATTTTGAGGAGTTAGATGACATGTCTCTTTCCCTTTTACATCCCTGGTTTAAGGTTTGCTGATTCATGATAGTATAATTTGTTTTTCACACACCTGTGTCTGGAGTTTCCTGGGTCCCCTGTGTTCTAAGTGCTGATTGGCTAGTGGGGAGGATACCCAGTTGCAGTGAATTGGGTTGGAGACCCTCAGCTGCCTCACATTAGTCGCACCCGGTGTCCCGGGCTGGTCATGAGTGATGCCTGCTAATTAGGTTCAATCAATTAAATCAAAGTTGGCTATAAAAGCTGTAGGCTGAAGGGGCTCAGTGAGCTTCTTCACAGATCGAGGTACCAGATGCTGTGAGAGTGTCAGCCGGGGTCTCTCTTGCTGCTCTACCTGGAGTTCTGGGCAGCTGAAGGGGAGATTGTGTGTGACTCCTCTCTGGTATGCTATAATTCGTGTTTTGTATGCCTGCTGCTATCTGTTAACCTTACACAAATAAAGCACTGGTTATTCTTCATCCGCTGGCATGCTTATTGGCTCCAGATCCAGAAAGAACCCTGCCCTTGGCAGAACACACCCCGACCTTCCTCTAGGCAATACTGGTAGTTTACGTTGCTACAGCCACTCACTGGAGATGAAGACTGGAAAAACAAGGTTAATTTTGGAACAGTCCATTAGAAGCTGGTTTGGGAGAATCAGCCCGGCACACTCCAAATTTCTATGATGTGGGGCCATGCATGGATTCTGTCTGGAGGCTAGTACTGCTAGTGTTTGCTATTTCTCTCCATCACTATACACATTTGAAGCATATTATTTTAAAAACTTCCAATGGTTCTACAGTCACTCTGCTAAATGCAACTGACCTGGGTTCAAATACTTCTTCAATCACAAAATTCAACTTGAGCCACTCTGCCTAACAAGCACCCCAGAAGAATAAAAAATGGGGCAAGGAAGAGATAGGAAGATGTCCACGTCTACCATCCTGACCTCCTTGTAGAGTAAACAAATAAAGATAATAGAGTCTATGAAGTATTGGTCAGGAGCCTACAGCCCACCAGATGTTGCTGAATTACAATTCCCATTAGTCCATTCTAATAGCCAAGCTATTTGGGACTGAGGAGAGCAGGGCTCCCAACAACATCTCGAGGGCCAAAGCTTCCCCATTCCTACATTAGAGGCGACTGCGAAGTTCCTACTCAGTGCCCCAGATGATGTCAAATAAAATAAAAACCACTGCCCTCCCCCGAACACAGGTCACTACCCGCACCGCTTATTTTTCACACAATACAGAGGAAACATGGATTTGCAAAGCTAGAAAATGCCCTTTTCTTTTCTTTTGGAGATGAAGCTCTACCCGCTGTATTTCTGCCCGTGCCCTGAAGCTCCTGCGGCGCCCGTCTCGCAACCTAATCCCTAGCCGCTTCCTTCCATGGCCCTCCGCCCCCTCCCTCCCTCAAGCTGTGCTCGAGTCCCCTTTACCGTATGAGCCGCAGCCAAGAGTCGCTGCCGCCATCCTCCCAGCAACGGCCCCTTCCGCAGCCCAACTCTGGTCAAGGCGAAAGCCAAAGTCGCCATCTTGAGAGGAGGAGGAGAAGCGCGGATTGATGGCGTCAACGCGACCCTACCATAGAGAGGGCACGGCGCCACCATAGAGACAAAATGACGGTGCCAGCCCGGCTGCGCGAGAAAACCAAGCCAAACCAACCATAGAGACGCCAACGCCCACACCGACCCCTCCCACCCGACCCCACTGCGCCTGCGCCCTGGTAGTCCCGCCCCATTTCCTGCCTCTTTCCTTTTCCCTCGTCTGCGTGCGCGGAGCGGCGGCGACTCTTCGGCTCTCCCGGCTCCATCTTGGATCGGCGACTGAGGGTGAGACGGGAAGGGAGGGGAATCAAAAGGAAAATGGTGGGGGTGGGGTCCCCCGGACTCCTGGGTCCCCTTGAGACGGCCCTCAAATCCAGGCCTCCTATTGGGAGAGGGGGGAATTGGGGAAGGGCAGGGAGTGGAGCCCGCATTCGACCTACTCGGAAGTAGACCCCATGAAGTGAATGAGCGCGGCTAACTTCTGGCCCTTGGCCCAATGGGCCTACTCGGAGCAGGACTGGCCTCGGCTCCACGCGGCTCGCAGGGCCCCGTGAAGCACGTGGAGATGGAGCGGGACGCGTGTTCCAGCGATGCGAGCGGCCGGAGTTGCCTTGGTCGGACCCTCCGTCCCCGTAGCCTCGGCTTCCGCGGGGACCGTAGAGAAGCACCCCGTGTCGGTCCGTACGGAAAACGCTGCCAGCAACGCTCTTCTCACGCTGCTAAGACTGAGAGGCGACCGGCTGCGCAGGCAGGCAAAGGCCAGAGAGCCGCTTTTAAAAGCCTGAGGAGCAAACGAAGCTGGGGGGGGGGACGGGTTTGCCTTGTTGCCATTCTTGTATCACCCCCTGTGTGTGGATGGTGCTTCCTAAAGAAGGGGCATGACAGGTCACCGAGGCAAAAACGGGGTGAGGGAATGGAAGCGAGGAGAGAACGTTGCTTGAATGGCACATCCTTTGCTTGAAGTAAAAAGTAGGGACTAGGAATGATCCAGATGAGTTTTGCTGGAGACTTTAAGGAGATAAGGAAGGTTGCTGTACAGGCATCGCAGGAGACCTTTATTTATGTAGTGATTAGGTTTTCCTTTCGCCCCATAATCAACGTTCCCTGGGCATTATACTTATTTTTATCCTGCCTCTCCCCCCTGACAGGGACTCAAGGCATCTAACGGATAAAATGGAAACAACTAAAAACATAGGCAGTGCATAACCGGTTGTAATCCCTCTTCTCATGGAGGTAGAGTGGGGTTGGGTTATGTGTAAGTGAGGTAAAGGACATAACGATTGGGCATGGGTAATTAAATACAGTACTTGGGGGGTTTTTTGTATTAGTATTTTTTTTTTTGTAAGGGAGTGATAAGAGCCAGGACTCCTGAGTGCTTTTTATTTGACTGGGGGAACACGCTGTCTAAGTGAACTCCTGGCTTTTCCTGAAGAATTCAGTGGAGGAATGGGATTAAGAGTCTGAACCTCCTGGGTCCTCTTTTAAGATAGAAAGATAAATGGAGGGGTAGCAGGGTGTGGGGAAGAGATGGAAGAGCTTAATAAAGTAGAAAGCAGATAGGAATTGTAGGGAGAAGGCTGGGGAGTAAGTCAGGATGCTGGTTTTCATATTGTTAAGCCTGGTTGCGAAGGTGTGGGAAGGAATACAAGAGATATAATTTCAGAACTGTAGTACAGTATTTGGTCACATCCACATTTAAAGCACATTTATGCCACGTTAACAATGGCTCCCCACAGATAAACATGGGAACAGTAGTTTACCCATCACAGAATTACAGTTCCTGTTAGTATAATGCAGTTCCCAGGATTCTTTAGAGGGGGAGCCGTGGCTGTTAATGTGGCAGTGCTGTGCCTTGAATGGTATGGTGTGGGTGGGTGACCAGGATTCTCTGAAAGAGAATTGGGGACGGCTACATTCTCACTTTGCAATGGGTAGGTCAAGACATCTCTGTTTCTGTGTGTGGAGCTGTTTGTGGCCCAGCAGATGGCACTGTGTGTTGTTCAAATGGGGGGCGGCGATAATCTTTGAGAGGAACTGTGTTCAGGTTGGCATTTCCTAGTGGACTCTGTTCCCTGCACCATATTTGGAAGGATACACACAGACAATTTTGTGAGTCCCCGAAACAAAGAATTTAGGGGCCTTCCAGCAGTATCTTGATGGAAGCTAAGTTGTTGCCAAGATGAGCACCAATAGCAGGCTGAATGGAGAGGCTTGTGAGCCACATCTCACGTTCTGGGTTTGTTCTTGAACAGCAGCATTACCTTGAGGTCTGCTTTACAGAATGGAGAGAGAGTTTCCTAGTCTAAAAGATAGGTGGGGAAACGCCAGTGGTACTAGCTTAAGAAGTAAGAAGAGCATCCTGTTCTTGTAGTGGCCCACCAGATGCTTTGGGAAATGAGCAAGCAGGATTTGAGCACAGGAGCCCTCTCCTCTCCTGTGGTTTCCAGCAACTGGTATTCAGAAGCATTGCTGCCTCCAACTGTGAAGGGCAGAGCATAGCCATTGTGGCTTTTGGCCATCAATAGACCTCTTTTTAATAAATTTGTCTAATCCTCAGGAGGAAATGCTGTACTTTCGCACCCTAATCTGATTGCTGTTCTCCTCAGCACAGGTGGAACCATGCAGCTCTTTATTCGTGGTCAGAATCTGCACACCCTTGAGGTGTCCGGACAGGAAACAGTAGCTCACCTTAAGGTAAGGAACAGTTAACTTGTTGTGCTATTTACTAAATTATTGTCCCACTTTCTCACCTATTCGTGTTCAAGGCAGCTTATAGCAATATTCAAAAAAATATGAAGCAAATTGGCTAATTTTCTATTGCTGGAGAAGAAAAGACCTCCCCCCCCCCCCCCACTTAGCAGCCTTTGTGAAGAGTGCTGTACCTCACTAGGTTCACTGTACTTGGTTTGTTGCATAGCGATAGCGAGTGTTGCTTCTGCTATTTTCTAGTTGCTGTATTTGGAGTTGGGAATGGATTGCCCCCCTGTATAGATTGGTCTGAGGCTCTCAACACTTGTATCTATAGTTTTGCCACCTTTCATTACACCTCCCTGCTGCTTTTTCTACTGCTATTTTCCCCTTGCTTCGTTTCACACATACCCTTACAAAAATTCACCAGGGCTTTCTTGGGGGAGGGTTGGGCACACACCCTGCCCCATCTCTGCTGCCTTTTCCTTGAGGGAGTGGGAAGTTCACACACACAAGGGCTACTGAGGAGTTGGCTGTTGATGGGTCCTTCCAGCTCAATTCCGTTTTCCTTGTCCGTGGCCTTTGTGCCACCCTCCCTGCTGTTGCAGTTAGAGCAGTGAGGTGTTTCGGTGACTCGTATCTCCCTTCCCCTCCCCAGGCCCACATCGAGTCCTTGGAGGGCATTGTGCCTGAGGATCAGGTGATCCTCCTTGGTGGAACCCCCCTGGAAGATGATGCGGTCATTGGGCAGTGTGGCATCAGTGACCTTACAACACTGGAGGTTGCTGCACGCATGCTGGGTGGTAAGTATGGAGCCCACAGAACTATTTGTGGCCGGGGGTGGGGTGGGGGCAGGTATCAAAGTGACGGCAGTTGGGTTGAGGCTTGTTGGGTTGCTAAAAGGCCAGCAACTGCATTGCCACAGGTGATCAGAAGTCAGGATTTTGCCCAGCTTAAAGAATGTGGAGAGTAAACTTTCAAACAATAGCCTAGCCAGCGGCTGGGTTTTAGTCCTCCTGTGAAGGGCTGTGCCAGCCTCTTCTCCCTGGACCCAAATATCATCTCACCAACAAGGTCCTGATTGACAAGATTTTCTTTAGCCCACACGCCTCTGGTCTGTCAGCTGTGGTGGTGCCTCCAGTGGCCTCCCTGATATCTTTTTGTGTTTCTCCTCCTCAGGTAAGGTCCATGGCTCCCTGGCTCGTGCTGGCAAAGTGAGAGGCCAGACCCCAAAGGTAGGTCCTGTTTTTGTTTTCTGCTGTGAGGGAGGACTGAGCCGCAAAGCCACATCAGCATAAGAGTGCCTGGACTGTAGTCCATGAAATCCATGAAGTATAGTTCACCCCGGCATGCTCTTGAGCTAGCAGCTGCTGAATTTGGCCCGGTCCATAACTTAAGTGCCCAAATGTCTTCCAGGCAGGATTGGGCTGGGTGGAGAGTTCTGAACTCCCCAGCTTTCAGGGTGTTGTTCTGGGAGTTACATATCAGGGGCTAGACCTTGCATGGTGGAAATTGAGGCTGCAGGGCAGGGTGAATGGTGGTAGGCTGAATTCCTTGCTGAAGTTCAAGTGGATCTTTTACTGATGCCTGTTCGGTTTTGTTCTCCCAGGTTGCTAAGCAAGAGAAGAAGAAGAAGAAGACTGGCCGTGCCAAGAGGCGCATGCAATACAACCGCCGCTTTGTCAACATTGTGCCAGGCTTTGGCAAGAAGAAGGGCCCCAATGCCAACTCCTAAGCAGCACCCAGTTACCTAATAAATCTGATCTTAGCTTGGACCTGGTGTTGGTGGGCGTTTTTCTTCCTTATTGGGAACAGGGGCTTTGTTTCACTTGAGCCCGAGGACTGCAGTCGATTCAGAGAAAGTGGGGCAACCAAAGTTGCAAAGTGGTGTAGGAGAGCTGAAAATAATGCCAGCTTCTGGGTCATGTGGGCAGCATGACTAAGCCGCTTCTGGCGAACCAGAGCAGCGCACAGAAACTCCATTTACCTTCCCGCCGGAGCGGTACCTATTTATCTACTTGCACTTTGACGTGCTTTCGAACTGCTAGGTTGGCATGAGCAGGGACCGAGCAATGAGAGCTCAACCCGTTGCGGTGATACAAACCACCAACCTTCTGATTGGCAAGCCCTGGACTCTGTGGTTTAGACCACAGCACCACCCGCATCCCCTAAGTACATGGGTAGATGAATCTAAAAATCTCAGGACACAAATTTTCGGCCAGTAGTATTGTATTTAGTGTTAACTCTGAAAATATACTCTACAGTGGTACCTCGGGTTACATACGCTTCAGGTTACAGACTCCACTAACCCAGAAATAGTACCTCGGGTTAAGAACTTTGCTTCAGGATGAGAACAGAAATCGTGCTACGGCTGCAGCAGGAGGCCCCATTAGCTAAAGTGGTGCTTCATGTTAAGAACAGTTTCAGGTTAAGAATGGGCCTCTGAAACGAATTAAGTACTTAGCCCGAGGTACCACTGTATTCTGACCAAACTACGCCTCCATTTAGCTATTTTTAAAATTTGTATATCAGGTTCAAGACTGTGGTCTACCCATTTGAAAAACATTCAAGAACCCACCCGTCACAGCACAGCTGAGTGGAGAGGACTGCGAAGCAAGTAGTAAAGTGCTCAATGCCCTCTTTCCTATCACTCAGGGTTTACTAAATCAATCTTGGGGGAGGGAAATTCCTTTTTCAGGGTCAGAGTTTTTAGAGGGAAATACTGTCACCAGTTCACAATATACCACCAGCCACCTTCATAAAAATAAGGAAGCATATGTGCATTTAAAATGGGCAAGCTCTCCATTGCCCCTCCATGATGGCATATTTCCACGGCTGGTTTTTATATGTAGCGCATTAGCCTCTACTATTTGACAAATCACTTCCACTAGGAGCTCACAAAGCAAGAAAGTAATGGAGGGGGAGGGTCAATGGCTCAGTGCTCATTTAGTTTGATGTATTTTTAAGTCGGTCATTGGAGAGGGCTCACAGGATGGACTGATTTCATACAGGAAATATTTCCAACACAAGTATCATGGAGAAGGATCCTGGCTTGTCCTTGCCATGCTTTTTTTTTCCTGCCAAGGGATGTTTTATTGGAGGGGAGACAGGAACCTGGCCATGGTCCAAAGTGGACAGCCACAGGTTGACCACTGTAGTAGCATGGCAGTGCTAAAAATGCTGCTCTTGAAGAAGAAGGGGAACGCAGATTACATTACCTGCTCTACTACCTCTGCTTGATGGAATGTGTTTAGCTATTTAAGATGGGCTTGAGTCGGTGGGTTCAGAAATTGCAAGGAAACACATGTTGCTAATTAAGCTCAAGCCGGACCTGGAAATGCTGCCAGCTGCTCCTTCCTCTCCCAATTGCTCCAGTCGTCCCTGTTGCCCACACAGTGGTGTTGCATATTTCTCTCTGTAAATTTCTACAGTGTTGATTCTTCACTACCACACTACCCCCATTCCTCTGGAAGTTACATTCTTCTGCTTCCTGCCTCATGTCTGCAGGCATAAACATTCAAGTGCAACATTAAGCTGAACTGTTAACAAATTAACTGGTGCACAATTATTTTTATTCTATATTGTTCAAAGAGCCGAAGCAGCTGCCACGCCCCCCAAGAGCTTGTCCAGCCCCTGCTCCCAGCTCACATTTTTGGACCCTGTGAAAATTGCTCTTTGCATATTGTAACTAGCTCAGGATTT
This sequence comes from Podarcis muralis, assembly GCF_964188315.1. Classification (NCBI taxonomy): domain Eukaryota; kingdom Metazoa; phylum Chordata; class Lepidosauria; order Squamata; family Lacertidae; genus Podarcis; species Podarcis muralis. The sequence continues at coordinate 14,810,901 of NC_135670.1, read as the reverse complement.
TGGCACACACCTGCACAATACCTGTTGGATATTGGAGAAGGCAGGGAGGCCAAACTGCAGGTAGAGTTTTTGTGTCCCCTGCCCCCATCCTCCCTGCAGCAGAGATCTACTGCAAGGAGCAACAGTCCCATTAAGGAGGAGGAAATTGATAAGTGACCCCCTCCTTGCCCTGGTTATAAATCAGAAGGCAGTTAAGTTGATGGAGCATGCTGAACGTTCTGCTTGGTGGGGCAACATGGCACTCGCCTTATGAACCAGCCTCCACCATTAAGACTCCACTTAACAAATCAGGTATGCTTATATCTCAAACCAGCGTGGCTAACTTCTCGCGTTTCAAAGCAGCTTAGCGCAGCGCCAACCAAACTGTATATGAGCGCTATAAATATATAAATGGTTATTACACAGCTTCTTCGCTCAGAAGTACGTCTAAGCTTAAAAGTAGCACGATACACTACTACAGTAGATCTATTTTTATTACCGAAAAATCAGGGGAAAGCGCGAACGCAGTCCCCCACTACCACAAATTATGCAGTCGAGTTTCCCGCATTTGGGGAAATCGCAGGGGTCAGCACACCCGCAGTGCAATGGATGAGCCTCACCCTGGGAAAACCACCTTCATGATCATGGTGTCTCCCCTGCCAGGTAAGTATGAGTTGGGGTTGCTCAAGCACCTCCTGGGCACTCTTTGGCTCTGCTATGAAGGATATGGTGGCCTCTCCAAAGCAGGTGCAATAAACCGCTCTGGTAGAACAGCAATGCTTCCATATCCAATTATGGTAGATTTATGTATTCAGATGCCCTAAATTCCCCGGTCTTCGCTCCGATTTTCCTCCCACAATGCACTGTTGTGGCTAGATTTACATACGTGCGTGCGTCTGCGCGGAAACCAGTTTTCAAGGAACGCGCGCACAGCCTTCTGGGGCTCGGCGCTCTCCGGCCCGAGAATGAACGGAAACTTCCGATTCGCAGCAAGGTATTAACGCGGAAACCCTTTACACAGGCTGCTGCCGGAAATTCCCGAACGCGCTCGGCGTTCCTCGGCTGCCTCTTCTCCGACATGGATTCCGCGGGTTCGAGTCCCGCGCCGGACCTTCCCTGCGGGCACTGCCAGGCCGGGCGAGCCCCTTACACTTGCCCGCGCTGCCACCTCCGCTTCTGCTCCGTGCCCTGCTACCGGGACCACGGCTCCTGCGCCCAGGACTTCCAGAGCCGCGAGCTGGAGCTAAGCCTCCGGGGCCTTCGGGGGGACAAGGCTTCCCAGCGCCGCCTGAGAGAGGCCCTCCTGCGGCTGCAGGAGCTACGCGAGCCTGGGGATGAGGACCTTTCGCTAGGCCTCAACCCCGACGTGGAGCAAGAGGAGGCGCTGTGGGAGCAGCTGAGCCCCGGCCAGAGGAAGCACTTCCAGGGGCTGCTGAGCAGCGGACAGATCTCGGGACTCCTGCCTGCCTGGGAGCCTTGGTGGCTGAGGGGCAGGAGATGCGATGGCACTGCCCTGATCCAGGAGCTCCAGGGGGACTCCAGGGATGCTCAGGAGCCGGAGCCCCACCGGCACCCAGAGGCTTCTTTGCAACAGCCACCACTTACCACCCACACAGAAGAGGCTTCTCCCACCGGCACCCGGAGGCTTCGACAGCAAGCAGTACCCACGTTGCCATCCTCCATCCCTCCGCTGGCCTCCCTGACTCGTACTCCTGCCTCACCTCTAGTCCGCTTCCAGCTGCCCAATGTTCTCTATGCCTATGCCTACGCCTTGGCGCTGTACAACGGAGAGGCGGACGAGGCAGAGATGCTCCCTGAGTTTTGCGAAACGGTCCTTGACGTTTCTGGGGCTTTGGGGGCCAAGCAGGTTTTCCACTCTACAGCCGAGGCCCTACAAGCCGCCCTCCAGGCCCTGGCAATGGGGCAATACCCGGAATGCCTGCTGGGCAATGCCGAGGTGATGGTTGCCGTGGCCCAGATTTTAATGGGGGAGTGCCAGGCCCAGCAAAAGGGGTTCAGCCTGGCTGCCCTCGCCCACATGGCCCGACTGCTGAGCAAAGGGAAGAGGCGGCTGCCTGCCCAGGACCGAGCCAGAATCTCTGGGGCCCAGAAGAAGTGCGAGTTCTTGCTCTCCTGGGTGAATGAGAACGAGGTGGCTCTGAGCCTCCTGGCCTTGGAGGTGCAGCAGGAATACCATGCCCACCTAGACATGGTCAAGGAGGTGGGGGCTGTCAGCCAGGAACTGGAGCGGATGTGGGGGGCCAAAGTGCCTCCTCCTAAGAAGCCCCTGATAGAAGAACTGGACTGAATTCAGGAACTTTGACAGCTGTCAGATGCTCACCAGCTGGCCTGGGAGGGATTTGGGGGAGAGTCCTCCTGCTGAAACGAGATTAGGCTTTGGAGCAGGAAATTGAATACTTTGTAAACTGGATCACATATTGGATTAGACAAGATTAGCCCCTTTTCTGTCTCACTTCATGTTAACACCTTGAAATGGAGCGAGGCTTGGGTTTCAAGAGGCACTTGTGGGGGCTGCTGGTGTAATAAATTGGTGGACTTTCTTGCTGTTTTTGTTCCATTTTTTAATCAATGGCCCAATCCTATGTGTGGTTAGTTGGGATAAGGACGATCCCACTGTATCTAGTAGAGTTTACATTCTAGTAAATACATTGAGTAGCCACCCTCCAGACTGCCCTGATTGGGAAGAATCTTACAAAGTGTGAATGGATATTGAACTCAGTGGGCCTCACTTCTGAGAACATGCTTTAGGATTAAGGCACACCTAGCGGAAGTATTAACAGCCAATGGGTTTAGAGTTTAATAATCTGGAGTCAGCATATTAAAACACAAAGGTGTGTTCCTTGTTGTAAAATAATAAGTGAACATGTGATCTGTTGATTTGAGGGAAATTAGCTGTCCATCACTGTCATTACTGAAATTACAGCATTTTGGCAGCTTTCTTGTATGCAACCATGATATGGAGAAAAATACCCTCTTGGTAATATCTGTGTGGACTCTGCATTCACTGTTGATGTCCTCAAAGAAGTGTGGAGCAGCAGCTTTGCCAAAATTACATTCCAAACCCCGCAGAGCTTTGAATATATTATTTATTAAAATAAGTTACATTTGCTCATTTCTCCCACCCCTTTCAAAAATGCAAGTAAATAACCCCCCCTAATTTCCCACCCAGCCAGGGAAATCCAGTTTAATCCTTAACCCATCAGCATCTACAGACAACTCTGGTGTGCTCCAATTCCTTCTACTGCCCTGTTATGTTTCCATTGACTCTTTAGCAAATGGTTGGGGTGTGGGTGTAAGACAGAGAAAAAAGGTTGCTCTCTTTCAGCTGTTCCATGCACACATGAAGTGCCCAACTAAACCTAAATTAAGATTCTGCATAAATTTGAAATTCTGCAGACTTGACTGCAAACATTCCCCTAGCCTAGCCAAAATGGTTAAACCTGACAAAAACTCAGAAAGTTCCCTGGTGTTAATTTGCTGTTCAATAAACATTTGACTTTCAAAAGCTGCTTTAATAAACCTGAACCTCGGTTACCAAAATCAGTGGTTGCTAAAATCTAGTCCCCAAAATCCAAGCTTGATTAGAAATCATTCAAAATCCAGATTGAGAGTTTTTTTGTCGCTTTCTGAATGTCTAGTGACATCCCTAGTCAAAAAGTGGAGTTAGCTATTTTCCCCATCCCAAAATAAATTAAGTTCTGTTTAATATGTCAGGTTTCTCAGTTAGTACAGCTTTCTTAACTTGCAGTAAACAGGAATCTGCCTTTTCCACAGGTTAGTAGCACTGTTCACAGAAATTGTGCATGCCAAAGATCTCTGTTTTTTTAAAAAAAGTTTCCTTAATTAACTGAAAATGCTTCTAGTTCTTATTGCTGCAAAACGAATTGCGGTGGAATCTCAGAGGCCAGAGAAAGAGTCAGAGCAGCACTTCCAGTTGGTTGCAGCTTGCCAAACGTCTTTGATGTATAGCTCAGTGCTCTGCTGCATTGTAGAAACAAAATAAATACAGTGGTACCTCGAGTTACAGACGCTTCAGGTTACAGACTCCACTAACCCAGAAAAAATATTACCCCGGGTTAAGAACGCAGCGGCAGGGCCCATTAGCTAAAGTGGTACCTCAGGTTAAGAACAGTTTCAGGTTACGAACGGACCTCCAGAACGAATTAAGTTCTTAACCCGAGGTACCACTGTATGTAAAGATCAACACAGTAATTCCAGTCGTGTAATCTGGGCTCTTGCTGTCTGCACAGAATAAGGATTTTTTAAAAACCAGCAACACAGAGTTTGCCCACATGATCTTTGTGGGTTAAATTTTTGCAAATTCAGGCTTGACAAAAGAAGGCGATTTCTAGATCGAAATGTCCTGACGGGCAATAGATAGGATGCAAGAGAGCCTCTTGTTTCCTGAAAGAAGCAGGCCATGTTGTCTGAGTGGGTCTTGGAAACAAAGCTGCAGCAGGCTGAGGACCCCCCCCTCCCCACAGTTCCCAGAGGTGGGGAGGGGGGTTGTGACCCCACAGTGAGGACCACAGCACCAATTCCTCTCCTTGGTTGGGCCCGTGTGGGCATGGGCTTCTCCAGGCAGGCAGAAAAGGTGGGTTTCCATTGTGGTGACCAGGGCGAGAGCTGAGTTGTCAAGCAATGGCTCAGTAGAGGTAGGGGAAGATCCGGTAAGGGACGCGGCGGCAATACTCCTGCCAGGCGAGGCCATACTTCCTCAGGCACTGGTGCTCGTCCCGGGCTTCCCGGTGAATCAGAAGCATGGTGAAGTAGAGGACATAGAAGTAAGGCAGGATGTGGGTCAGACCTGAGGAGAGGAAACAGAATGGGGAGGCCATTGGGGAGGGCGGGCTATTGGGACACAGAGGAACCACTTCAGATTTCAGTGCAAGGAGGCACAGAGAATCCCATTTAGGGGTGGCGAAGAGAGAAAGAAAAGGGGTCTCTCGGCACCAGCAGCCTTTTCTCTCTCTTTCCCCCTCGCCCCAAACCCAGCTTTTAAGGTCCAGCCTGATCAGTTTGGGCGGGGAAACCCTGAAAGCTTCCAAACTATTTTGTAACATTTAGGCTGGCCTAACGGAGGTGGCGCTGTGGGTTAAACCACAGAGCCTAGGACTTGCCGATCAGAAGGTCGGCGGTTCGAATCCCCGTAACGGGGTGAGCTCCCTTTGCTCGGTCCAACCTAGCAGTTTGAAAGCACGTCAAAGTACAAGTAGATAAATAGGTACCGCTCCGGCGGGAAGGTAAACGGCATTTCCATGTGTTGCTCTGGTTTGCCAGAAGCAGCTTAGTCATGCTGGCCACATGACCCGGAAGCTGTACACCAGCGCCGCAACCCCAGAGTCGGTCACAACTCGACCTAATGGTCAGGGGTCCCTTTACCTTTACCTTTTTTAACAGAGGTATTGCTGTAATGTGGATCTTAATGCTTTACCTTTAACTCCTGTGTAACATACATATAGTGTTTCAAATGAAATGCCATTCTTTGCCTGCTGGGTTACTGCGAGGAACAGGGGCCAGTGCAGGGGTCCCCACCAGGCACTGCTGGACTACAACTCCCATCAGCCCCGGCAGCAGCCAGCATGGCCAATGGTCAGGGATGAGGAGGTGGGAGCCCAACTGCAGGCTCCCGCTCCCTGGGTTAAGCCTTGAAAGGATGGAAGGTGATGGGAAAGCTCTTTCTGGGATTTTGCAGGGCATAACATGAAATTATAAGGGGTATGTTTAATTTTCAACGTGTTTTGCTTGTTTCTCTCCAAAGTGAGGATTTTGAGAGCCTCTCAGCGGTTACTCAAAAGGCCATGAGAGTCGTGGACATCGGAAAACGGGCGCTGCTTAACTCTGCACCCTCAGAATTTGCGTCAAAATGTATATGATGGTTCTCTCTTTCTTTAAAGAAGCACAGCAATTTTGTCTATCTGAGGAGATGCTGTCTCCCTGTCCTCCTTTCTGTGCCTTTGGCAACTTGGCACACACTATGTGCAAGGTCATGTAATTGCCTGTAATGGTGTTGTGTGACCCTGGTGAGTGGGCCGGGCACTGAGATTCTCTCCCTACAGAGTGTGGTCTGGATATTGACGGAGGGGGAGAGAGGCTCCCGCTTACCGCAGGGCAAGGACCACGCAAAAGCCATGATGAGGTCTCCTAAGTAGTTGGGGTGCCGCACAAACCCCCACCAGCCGGACACCAGCAGGCGCCGTCCTGTGGCCGTGGGGATGGTTCGCAGTCCTGCAAGGAAACAACATTTCTCTTGTGAGAACAAAGGGGTTCACAAGGCGTGCAGGTCCTGCAAAAGCAGGAGGCCAGCCATGCTCTGTTTTCACAACAGGGAGGAAAGCAATGCCCAATTTTCCACCTCCCCCCCACAGGCAAAACACGATGCCCAGGCACCCACTCCTCTTCAGAAGCGATGGCATTTGGATTTTAAATGCAGGAGCTTTTCTGAGGCACTTGCCCGCGTGAGCCACGGCTATGCATTTTAAGAAAAGGAACGTTAGAGGCCAAAGGTTGTGAAGGCGCAGGGCACAGCTTGTGTGTCTCCCAGCAGGGTTCAAACAGGCCACAAGTTACAAAGGAGGACAAACCAGCAACTTTGGGGTCGGCAGGATTCCGGCGAAAGGCATTCTTCTGGGAGTTGGCACCACGGAAAATGGAGTAGCCCAGGCCTGCAGGGTTGAGAAGGGGGCGGGGGGAGAGTGAGATGGCATGAATGGGCAAAGCAAGCTAGAGAGAAAGAATGGGTGGACAGAGAGAGAGTTTGAGCTCTGGGGTGGGCTGAAGGGGCAGGGCTAGGAAAAGAAATAATTAAAACATGCACATTTGCATAGATATGTTTCAAGCCACATTAATTTTGCTTTTCTTTCTCTTAGCACCCTATGCACAGCCTCTCCCTTGGCCCTCCCAAACTCAGGAAATAATTGTTTCCGGGTAGCAGGCACAATCCACACCCCAGCTTAGGCACTGGGTAGGGGCACTCTGCAAAGAGGGGCTGCCTATCTTTGACACAGTGGAAATTGTGAATATTGCCTGTTTGTTTTTAAATGTACAAAGACCCCACTCTTTACTATCAATTGATTAAGGCTTTATATCCCTTCCCATTCTGGAAGCTTAGTTAAGAGCAAGTTGGCTACGTTATTAGACCCCTGACACGAAAAGAAAATAAAGTTGCTGAAGCTTGGAGGGGAAGAAAATATATTCTGAGCATGCTCAGAGGCCCTGTTTGCCGCCCAACTCACCATTTAGCAGGGTGATGCCCCCAGCCATGGGCAGGCTCAGCTTCTGTGGGTGGGTGACGAGGAAATACGATTGAAGGGTGTACAAAAAGGGCACCCACGTCAAGTCCCCGAAAGCCAACATGAAGCCGAAACCGTCATGGACAATGTCCATCGTGGTAAGAACAGCCTCCTTTGGGAAGGAAGAAAATTTGCCTTTTTAAATCTGGCCCAGGAAAATCCACCAACTCTCAGTCCCCACTAAACAAACCCACTGCAAGCCACACACTGGGGAGCGGGTGCATTTCAGAGAAGTGGCTACAGTCAAACAGGTTCAGGTGATTTGAGGAAGCAGGTACTAGGGAGGACAGGTAAGCCTTCCTCCCCCAGGGGCGCACCCCAAATTCAGAAGGAGGAACATGAGCAGAATTGAGGTCCACTAGGATGAAAACAGCCCGACATGCACACGTTGTGTCAATTTCTCTTTTTGTGTTCTTTGTTTACAGCCAAGCAGGCAAAAGAAGGTTTATTGAGCCCCTGGGAGGCTTGACTGAAATCGACACTAGGGAAGGGGAGCAGTTTGGAAATCCCTGCTTTTGTTTCTGTTCCTTTTTTAAAAGACAAAAGCAAGTTTCTAGTCCTTATGGAAGGAAGTGCAGGAAATCACCAAAAAAAACCCATACATGGGTGTCATTTGTAAGCTCAGCCTGGCAGTTCCTGTGATGCATCTCCGTGGCAGAAACTGAAGAATTAAGGCTCCTTGCAAAACTCAGGCCAGCAGGCCAGCCAGTTCAGATCCCACCCTTGGCCAGACTTGCCTCGTGCCATAAGGCATCCACCACGTAGAGAAGCTGGAAGCCATTAACGAGGATCATCGCCAGGGAAGGGCTTCCTCTCAGCTCCGTCTCCTTCACCAACATGGCCATGTTAATCAGGGCCTACGAGAGAGCAGGGAAGCAGCGGGTGGCAGAGGGGGGAAAGCAGTATTATCCTCATCACCATTAGTAGTAGCAAAAGCTACCGCTTGTGGCATACCCCTCAAATGTCCTGTTTTAAGCAGGACACCCCAGAATTACAAAGCCATTCTGGCTTCCGATTGGCTCCTGGGATGTCCCATTTTGGCTCCTGCGAGAGCATGGCCCCGAAAGACGTGAAAACAATCTGAAGGCCACCCGGTTAGGGGAGGTTGCTGCCAGCTCTATGGCAGGGGTGGGCAACCTTCGGCCCTCTAGATATTGCTGAACTACAACTCCTGTCGTCATTGGCCATTGCTGGGGCTGAAGGGAGTTGTAGTTCAGGAGCATCTGGAGGGTCAAAGCTTCCCCACACCTGCTCTACAGGCGGATTTGAATCCGCATCTCCGCAGTCCGCACCCAGCACTCCAACCACAACACCATACTGGATCCCAGTTGTGTCGGCTGCCTGATCCCCAGCGATCCGGACCCTCCAGTATGGGGGGAGGGGCACTCCTTGGCGCTGCCACACCAACACAAAGGGGTCGCTCCCCAACCCTGCCTTCTGCTACCAGTGCAGGGATGCCTACCCATCCGAGGAGACCTGGGCGCAGCTCACAGAAGAACTTCAGGTCAAAGGTATTGATCCGTGGGTTCAATTCGTGGCCCATGAAGAAGTCATAAATGGGATTTCCTGTGGGATGGGGAAAGAGGCAAGCAGGAGAAATCGCCGTCAAAAACACTTTGGGGAGGTGGTTCTGACACCCCCCTCTAGGCAGCTGCACCCCCGTGAAGCAGGGAAGTGTTGGCAGAACGTTGTGCCCACATTTTCAGCATACAGTGGTGCCTCGGGTTAAAAACTTAATTTGTTCTGGAGGTCCATTCTTAACCTAAAACTGTTCTTAACCTGAGGTACCACTTTAGCTAATGGGGCTTCCTGCTGCCGCCATGTGATTTCTGTTCTCATCCTGAAGCAAAGTTCTTAACCTGAGGTACTATTTTTGGGTTAGCGGAGTCTGTAACCTGAGGTACCACTGTATATGCTCAGAAACCAGAGGAAGAACACACAGCCTCCCAGAATGCTCTGCAGCTGATCTTATAGTCACCATGTCTCAGTGTAAAAGAGCCAGACTAGGACCTGAGAGACCAGGGTTCAAATCCCCACTCATGAAGCTCCCTGGGTGATCTTAGCCCTTTGCATTCCCAAAGACCTTTCTGGCCTATTCGCATTTTCCCGTGTGTTCATAACGATGCAAATTACATGTACGAAGAGGTAATTGCCAACTGGGAATAACAATTTGCGTCCCCTGGGTATTTTATCATTTTTACACGTAGCGATTTTTATACCGTTGCTGTATAACAATAATATCAGCAAGAATAATGCTACATAAGTGGTGGACGTTTTCCTGCAAAAACTCCTGCCTCTAGAAATGAATGAGCCTCAAGGTTGAAATTTAAGGCAATATTATGTTTAATTTTAAGGTATGAGTAATTGATAAAAATCACTTTAAATCAAGAAGTAAAATATTTGGAAAGTATAGAATAAGGTTTGAAACAAGGTAATAATTTGCTGGTTTTTCTTTATTATAAATAATGCGGGGTAAAGGAGATGTGAGGAAGTCCAGTTGGTTATATAAAATTGTATTCTTAATCTTTTTATTCTACTTCTTTTTGAGTTTTTCTCTTTTCTTTTGTTTTTTTCTTGTTCTGACTTTTTTGTGTATTTTTTCTTTGGTGAAGGGATCTTGTATGTAGATTGTTGATTTTGTATTTGAAAATTTAATAAAATATTATATATATAAAAAAGAAATGAATGAGCCTTAAAAGGACTGCAGGTCTCTCTGTTATTTTTTTAAATGGCGTATCATCCCCGGGAGACGGTCCTTATCCGATTTTGCCAGCCAATTCACATGAGGAGATAACGGCTTCAGTCTTTCCCCCCTTCCTTTTCCTTCCTGCCACCCCACCACCAGCTTGCACCAGACACGGGACATTTGATGGGTTTTGGCCATGCCCATCAAGTCGCTAGTCCCTGCCGAGGTGGAGCTGTCAAAGGAGGCCAGAAGGAGCCCAGTGTCAGGGTTCGCACCTCACCTGAGTTCCCGCCTGGGGCCAGGGCTGCCTGTGGGGCAAGCAAGGCCTTGAGGTACAGGAGGGCGCTGAGTCCGAAGGCCACGAGGGAGGCAGAGAAGGCCAACTGCAGGAAATGGTCGTGGATGTAGCTGAGGCGCAGTCCAGCCGCCAGGCCGGCTCCAACCACCAGCGCTGTGACCACCATGGCATGGCACCCTGAGAAATGTAGGGCAGGGGGAGAAGGAGGGTGGGGCAAACAAACAACAACCAGACATCAATTTATCATCCCTCCTGCCCCCCCCCCTGCCTTCCTAAGCCAATACTGATATGGCTAAACTTGGGGAGAATCACGAGGTGGCGTTTAATAAAATGTTCTCAGTCTTGAAACACTGGGATACGCTGAAAGGCCACTCAGCACCACATCCCTCCCCATTGCTGAGAGCCACCAGCAACACCCCTGGCGGCCGTCTCACCTCTGGGGGACCTTTCCTAAGGGTGGGGGGCACTTACCATTAATCCGGTACTGGAGCCGGGTCTTGTCTCGCAGGGGGGTCCCTTCTGTGAGCTGTTGAAAACACACACAGATGCAGAAAGCGGTGGTGGGGTCTGTGTTGCCAGGGCTGCCTGAAAGCAGGGTGCTTTCTTTATATCAGGGTTTCCCAAACTTGGGTCTCCAGCTGTTGTTAATATTGGCAAAACCTATTTGGTGTTTCGCAACTTTCTGACTAGTTGCAGGAGCTTAGCCAGACCTAGCAGAGTACACGCAGAATCCATGGAAGCAATTGGCGACTTGGCTGCAGACAGGCTAGACGAAGCAGGAAGCAGGAACTTGTAGTTAGGTGTTTATTATATACAGTGGACTATTTACAGGAACAGAACACGGATCTTTTGCTAGCTCTCTCTGACACGACTCACAACTCCTACACTGACACACAGAACTCTGAACACTGAGCTCTGAATACTGAACTAACACATTCCAGTTAGGAGGCCATTAATTATCACTCCCTACAAAGAGCTTGACCAATCAGGGAGCTCTCCCCATGTCTCTGTTATCACCAGGCAGACTTACTCCTTCAGATTGTCAAACCTTAACTGACTCTGTGTGAGTAGCTGCACGTACACAATTTCCCAACAGTTAACACTACAATTCCCAGCATCCCTGGCCACTGGTCCTGCCAGCTAGGGATGATGGGAGTTGTAGCCCGACAACAGCTGGAGACCCACATTTGGGAAACTCTGCTTTATATGGAGCCAGGGGGAAGCATCTCTGGTGGGAGAGGAATGCTCAAAATGCACTTTGGGAAAATAAAAAGACAGAGGGCTGCTTTGGCCTTTCCCCACGACTCAAGGGTCCCTCTGCAGCCAAGGGCTGCCGCTGTTTTCTGATGTCAATTCCCCATTTCTGCCATTTTACTAGTAGGACCAGCTAGCCTTTCTCCCCATTGTGCAGATGAGGAAAACTGAGGCCAGGCTGCAGAACCCTACTGCAGCGCAGGCAAGAATGAGTCCGTGGCAGAAGCCAGGAAAAATCCCTTGAGAGTGTGGAGGTCTTCTTACCTTCCCCATCGGGAGCATATATAAGAAAGCTTGCAATCCAACCCAGGCCAAGACTAGGGCAAAGTCCCGGGGGTCCCACAGGGAGCGGAGGGTGGGCAAAGGATAGGGGATGTTCAACAGGCTGGCCTGCTCCGTTCTGCAAGTCAACAGGAGGTAGAAGACAGTGGTGGGCATCAGGACGATAAGGAGGGCAGCCCCTGTGATGAAAAAAGATGGAGCGGTCAGAAAGGGGAAGAGACAGAACCCAGGAGTCCTGCATCCCCTGCTCACACCATTCCCAAGCCTCCCTAATAGAGGATTCCTGGGGAGGGATGAGAGAAAGGTATAGTTACAAAAGTTGAGTGCCTCCCCCTCTCTCTGCCGAGCAGTAGCCAGAGTCCATGGGATTCCAGGCACTCACCCAGGCTCCCTTTGGAGACTGTCGTAGCTTTAAGAAATATGGTTTATTCACCTATTTACACCTTCAGTCTGCATGGAGTCCAGATCTTAAAGCATGGTCATCTCAAGAGGGGCTTGTCCCCCACAGCAGTGCAGCCCTGGCATCTCTCCCAGCCAGCCTTCAGCCAGCCTGCCCAAGATGGATCCCAGTCTTTCTTCTCTCCCCCTTCTTCTTCCCAGCACACCTTGCTAAAAATTATCTTTTCTTGTCATACAACACCAAGTTATCCTGGCAACCTTCTGAACTCCCAGTCTCTGTTCACAACTCAGGGCAAGTGGGGGGCGGGGAGAAGGACAGTTCTCTTGCATTGACAATGGCCCTCAATAACCCTGTATTGTTTCTTAACGGCCCTAAGCTTGGCCAGGTCGTTTGGCATAGTATAGCTCAGGAATTCTTCCGCAGCCTGTATCGCATCCCCAAATAATAAAAATCTTACCATTTACTAATTTCTAAGGTTTAGCCCCTGCACCCAATCTATAACAGTATTCTTCTGCCTGCACACACCCACCCTGAGCTCAGCCTTCTCCCCTCACCTAGGACGCCTCCAAATTCCAGCTCTCTGGTGCGGGGGACCTTCAGTCGATCCATTGTCCTCTTGAGCAGGTCCTGGGCCAGAAACCTCTTCTTGCAAGTTTCCCCGGTCTTCAGCAACCACACACAGACCTAGAGAAAGAATCCATGAAGACCAAACAGAGACCCTTGAGACAAGCCTCTGAGTATCCCCCCACGTGTGTTTGAGCTGATTTGGATCGCCTGTTAACAGAAGCCACATTCTTTCTAACTGACTGTGCCTTACATGCAAGGCCGCCTGCCCGTGGAATAATTCCGCCCAGGTCCCCTTCTTTTTTTAGACATTAATCACCAGGAGGGCACAGCCAACAAAAGCTGGCCAGCTGGAGGCTGGGATTCCAGAGGAAGGGCATGCTTGTCAGACTGTCATGTCTGTCCCATTAGACATCTGCCACTAGTCTACCTCACAGGGCTGTTGTAAGGTATGCGCAGCATTGTGAACCCTTTGGAACAGACCTCCAGTCGATACAAAGTGCTACTGGTTCGTGAGCACCTCTCATAGGAATACAGGATGCTGCCTTTGGCAGAGTCAGGCTGTTGTCCCATCGAGTTCAGTATTGGTTCCACTGGCTGGCAGCATCTCTCCAGACTCTTCCCCAGGCAACCATCATAACCGGGAAGGATGTTTCGTATTCTAAACTAGTGCTTGGCAAGTCCACCTTCCCTTTCCCAGAAAACTTGCAACTCAGGATAAATATTTGGGTGCAATTATTTCAAATAGCAGGTGCAAAGTGTACCCCCTACCCCACTTCTGGGGGTCATGAGCCCAAGAGTGTGTCAAGCTCCTCACTTAAGTCTCCAGCTGCACAAAATTGGAGTTGGCGCTTGCCAAGGTTGAGCTTCACCACCCATTTCTGGCACCAAAGCACACCTCTCAAAGTTACGATCAAGTGCCTCTGAGCATATTGGGAGTGCTTGCTCTCTCACCACTAAGCCCTCCAGACACATCTGGACACTGTTAGAACAAGGGAAACGTGAGTCCCAGCACACACCCATCCTATTCCTCACCTTTCCTCCTAGGAGTCCACTGTGGTATTTTTGTGTGTGTGACTAGCCCAAGGTCATCCAGAGAGTTTCATGGCCAATTAGGGATTTGAATTTAGGCCTTCATGGTCTAGGTTTGCCAACACACCACGCATTTAAAGCATCCCTGCTCAAGGATCCTGGAAACTGCAGTTTGCCCCTCACAGAGCTACAATTCCCAGCACCCTTAACAAATTACAATTTCCAGGCTTAGTTGGGATGTCTTTAAATGCCTTACAACACACTGGTTCTCAACTGAAGCCTCATCCCTGTGAAATTGTTAATTGATTTACTGGTTGCAAAATGAATTGGCCTTTCTCCTCCTCTCCTTTAGAGTCCTGTCAGTTTCGTAATTTAGCATTAAGAACATGCTAACTGCTTTGTAGTCTCTGTCTGAAGTTCTCAGCCCAGTTCCCTGTCTCCAGCAGAGAAAGCAACCCTCCAACAAAGAATCTTCCGGATCCAACAGCCTGTGGCAGATTTGTCCTCATAAGCGAGAGAACTGCCAACCTTTGAAATACATGGCTTTTGTATGTATTTTGAAAAACATGGCCTTTGTGTGTATCTTCAAGAACTATTAAACAACCTGACAAGGTGCACGCTTGAAATCTGTGCCATTTGCATCACCCCCAAAGTGTCTGCACCCCTAAATAACGGCCACAGCAGGCACCATAATCTTCCAACAGCTTGACTTCACCCACCCCCAAAAAAGGCACACACGCCCATTGTTTCCTGAAACAGACTGAGGCCAACAACATTATGAAGTAATTCAAGGTACAGTGGTACCTCAGGTTACATACACTTCAGGTTACATACGCTTCAGGTTACAGACTCCGCTAACCCAGAAATAGTACCTCGGGTTAAGAACTTTGCTTCAGGATGAGAACAGAAATTGTGCTCCGGCAGCGCGGCAGCAGCGGGAGGCCCCATTAGCTAAAGTGGTGCTTCAGGTTAAGAACAGTTTCAGGTTAAGAACAGACCTCCGGAACGAATTAAGTGCTTAACCCGAGGTACCACTGTACTTTGGCAGTCAAAATTTGTGGCGCTTCTGAGGAGGACAGTTCTGCTGCTGACCTCAATACATTTCAAAAGAGGGAGATGTCAGATGCCTTGCAGGTCTGGATGCAGGATCCAACCCTCATAGGAAGCTGCCATACTGGATCAGTCCCCATCTTGCCTGCCCAGCAGCCACCCTCAAATGTGTGTGAAAGAGAGAGAGAGAGAGATTGAACCTGGCCGGGGTGGGTGCGGGGACCTTTTCCGTGCAAAACATGCGCCCTCCCATTTGAGCTACCGCCACCTTTCCCCTAAAAGAAAGGAGCAAGCTCCCAGTCCTCATGTTTCTGTAGAAAATTCGTCTTTTCTGTAGAAAAGGCAGCTGCCTCATTCTCCGCCGGTCCTTGCTGCGCCTAAGCTCCGCATCCACCGACGGCGCTGCAGTTCCAGACGGTGGCCTTTCCCAGCCCAGCGGAAGCGTTGCTGGCGAGGATGCCAATCTCAGGTCGGGCTGGCCCTTTCGGGAAGGTCCCTAAATCCACCCTCCCCCGCGGGGACCACACTCCCCTGCCTGGCTTGTGTGCATCCCGAGAGGGACCCGCGCATGTCTGCCCCACCCACCGGCCCTCCCGATCCCGCCAGCAACAGCGGCGGCATCCTCTGGCACGGGAGAGGGGACACACCGGAGGAAGGCTTACCTGGCGGCGCCTGGATGCGGGAGGCGCTCACCTGTCCCGGCCACCTGTCCGCCCGCATCAGCCCGGCATCAGCGGCGCCACCCTCTGCCCATCCTGTCCCTATCCCGGAGCAGCCAATCGCGCCCGAGGGAGGAGGGCGCGGAGCCTATCAGGCGAGAGGAGGCGGGCCCGCCTCACTGCTCATCCCGTCCCGTCCAGCCCTGTTCGTGCATCCAGGCGCCCGCAGGAAAGAAATGAAATCGTGGTGGTGAAAAGGGAGAGGACAGAAGAGGGAGTGGGCGGTGGACGGTGGTGTCCCAATCCTTCGCTTTCGCCGTCCTGGGTTCCCTTGGTGGTGGAAGAATGCGCTAATGAGAAGGAAAAGAGAGTGCCTGGGCATACGCAGAGTGCAAAACGCCTCCTGCTCTAATGCATTGGAGTTCAGTGGAGAAATGAACAACTGGGGGTGGGGGGAATGGACCAAAACGGAAATAAACACCAGGACGCGTCGAGATGGCTTTTAAATCTCGCCTGTTGTTTCTGAAATGGAAAAAATATACTGCCTTCAAGTCTCCATTAAGCCACAGGAATTTTATTTATTTATATCCCACCTTTTTTACGCGAGGCAGTGTGCATGACTCGGCTCTTCTGTTGTAAGTGGCCTTTTAATTAAGGCGCTGCTTGGAGTCTGGCATCTCAACAGCACCTGCTTTCTGCAAAACCAGCTCATCCACAATGATGTGATGGTGGCTGTGGCTGTTTGTCCACCTGGGGGCGCTGCAGCATAACCATGGTATTATCTCCTTCGCTGGCCTCATAGGCACCAACTCCTTGTAACCGAGGTCCCTTCGACCCCCCCTCCCCAAAAATAATAATAATTGAGGGGGCCGCCCCTCCCCCATTTGATGCGCATTGCCATTCAAATGGTGTGTGAATGCCGTGTGTTGTATAAAAGGTGTGGGTTTGTTTTCCCTTTGGCTGCTCAGATTTGGCAAGTCGGTTTTTCGGATAGGGATATACAGTGGTACCTCAGGTTAAGTACTTAATTCGTTCCGGAGGTCCGTTCTTAACCTGAAACTGTTCTTAACCTGAAGCACCACTTTAGCTAATGGGGCCTCCTGCTGCTGCTGCGCCGCTGGAGCACGATTTCTGTTCTCATCCTGAAGCAAAGTTCTTAACCTGAAGCACTATTTCTGGGTTAGTGGAGTCTGTAACCTGAAGCGTATGTAACCCGAGGTACCACCGTAGACCATATCCGTGAGTACCAAGCTTCTGCGATCAAGCCCAAAGCAGTGTGCCATCGCAAGGCAATCTCCATTCAAAGTAGCTGCAAGGAGTTCTTTATTAGGAGTTCTTTATGGAAGACCCACATAGACCATGTGTCCATTATTTTCAGTACAGTGAGTTTGTGAGAGGGTGCTGTGCGTGTCAAGTTGATCAGGCCTGAGACGCGCAAGAACCTTTGTTTTGCAAAGGGAATGCAAGGAGACAAAGATGAACAACTAAACCTCAATCTGGGGGTTTTTTCCTTTGCAAGGGAATGTATAGGGGGAAAATCCAGACCAAAAATGAAAGTTCAAGACTTTATTACCTAGCAAAATATTTAAACCAGGGGTGTCAAACTCAAATTCATCGGGGGCCGTACGAGCAATTTGGTCACCCTCAAAGGACCGGTTGTATCTGTATCTTGCATGTAAAGTGGAGGTTTCCTATGTAGAACGGCCGGCGCCGCTAGAGGGCAGACGTTCTCTGGCTTGTAGGCTGCTGTGCATGCGCTGAAGAGGCGGCTTTCTTGTGTAAAAAAAAAAAAAGCGAGAATAAAAGGTGAAGGCTGGTGGCCGGCGGCGGCTACACGGGCCACATGATGAGGTCTGGCGGGCCGGATTTGGCCCGCGGACCTTGTGTTTGACACCCGTGATTTAAACAGTGAGGTGTTTTATCCCTTGTGGAGACTGACTCTGGGAAAAAGGGAGAGAGAAGCTGGAATGAAGCTATTACCCTAACCTAGCAGCACACAAACCCTAAATTCATACACACTCAGGAGTACACACACCAAGGAATCCGAGCAAGGGTTCTGTAACAACCAAACATAGGGGGAAAGTGAGGCCTGCAGATATGTGTTGACTCTTCAGAATTCTGCTGTTTAAGTCTTTTCTGAATTATAATCCTTTCTTCACATTGTAATATTTTCCCCAGTTGCCTTCTCCCACTCGGTCTTCTCTGCCCCAAATTGCCTTCCTGGTGTCGGCACTGAAACAGAACTGCCTCCATAGACACATGGCAAAGGAAATCCCACCCCACAGGATGTAGAAAACAGTGCTGGGCTGCGGAAGCAGGCATTTTCCCTTTGCCCAAATAATCCATGATTGTCTCAATATTTGTCCTTTTCACATGCGCTGGAACTTCCATTTGCGTAGGTTCAAAGTTAGGGCCAACCCTGCTTCTTAGCTTCTTAGTCCTCTGTAAGCAAAACCTGATCACTCGCAAACACACACACACACACACACACACACATGTGTTAACTGTTCTGTTCAGGTTGCCAGGTCACCTTGGATTGCTTTCAAGGCTGAATTACTCGGCAAAGCTAATGATCAATCTAATTGGATTAAGGACACAGTTTTACTGATAATGAAAGGAGAGATGTTTTAAAAGCATTTATGTATGAATACATCATCAGCATAAGTATCTCTAACAAACGTTATTTATTTCATTAAATGTATACACGTCTTTTAAAAAAAACCTTGTTCAAACTATGTTATGTATTTTTGTGTTTTTATACTTAAGCCACCCTGTGATCCTCAGAGGAAGGGCGGTATATAAATTTAATAGGTAAATAAAATAAATAAATACAGTAGTAGGTTACTTAACTTGCTAGGTTGCCAAATCCACAAGTTGGCTCTAAAGCTTCTGCTTCTTAGGGTTATCAACTTACTAAAACCATGTTTAAAGATACAAAATGCATTTTAATCATCACACACCCACACCCCAAATTACTGAGGGTGGAGGAACTACCAAGAACTGATAGGTAGCATCTCTAGGAAAGCACGTTTCTCACATACTTTGGACCCAAGTCGTTTAGGACTTAGTAAGCAAAGGGAGAGGGAATTGGAATGGGCAGTTTTGACAGCAGGGAGTAGGAGGGTAGACTCACTTCCAGGACTGTCCCTGGAAAATCGGGACATTTGGAGGGCCTGCAATCACACAGCATTTGCCTCTCTCTGTGTGTGTTTGGATTGTTTTGCTTACACATGCCAGAAGCAAAAAAACAAAAACAAAAAACAAAAAGCCAGCTTGGGGGTGTGAGTTACGAAACGTCAGCAATTTGGCCTTTGCTACTTGAATACACAGAGATTATGGGCCTACCAAATGGATGTTCCCAGGCATGCGAAAAGGACAATGAGGCATTTTTTTTTGATAACTGGAACACAGATTTTGGCACTGCTGTGCAGCTTGATGGCATCCCGCATCCTGTGGGATAAGATTTTGTTCTCCATCCCAATCCCCATATTGGGTCGTAACATATTATTGGGCACACTTGCTCTGGAGGAACCAGGACAAGGAGAGATGCAGGAAATCAGGGCTGGTTTGAATGCACAGGAGATTGGCCACAGCTCCACTCAGCCTTGAGTCTTTGTCCTGCATCAGACTCTGGAAGTCAGAAAGTCCACAGTCGCACAGCAAGGACAACTCGCTCAGGTCCAATGACTGCAGCTGCACCAGTGGTTGAAATGTAGAGTGGGAAAGGGTCACTATGGGGTTCCCATGGAGGCTAAGGCTGCGCAAGGATTTCAAGCTGAGGAATGCCTCCTCAGGAATGATGGGCAGGAGGTTGTCAGAGAGATTCAGAGTCTGGAGAGACACCAGACCCTGGAAAAGTCCTTCAGGAAGGGCCCGAAGGCCATTGGAGCTGAGATTCAGGACTCTAAGGTTCTCCAAATGCTGGAAGATGTCCGCACAGCTCTCTGTTTTCCAGATGTTTCCCAGGTCGTTATGGGAAATATCTAGTTCTCTGAGCTGCCCGGGGCCTCTCTCAGCCCTGAAGCACGTTGCCAGCTGATTGCCTGAGAGATTCAGGAAACGCAAGGTGGGGTTTTCCCCTAGTTGACCCCAGAGACTCCCTAAGTCACTCAGGCGGTTGGAGGAGAAGTCAAGGTGGGTCAGGTTGCTGCTAAGACGTTCAAGACCCCAGGCATCCCCAATCCTGTTTTGCCCCAGCATCAGGCGCAGAAGGGATGGGAGTTTCCCCGCCGGGACCCTCACGAGAGCATTGTCCCGGAGGTCAAGGGTTTGCAAGGAGTTCAGCCCCACCAGGGCATCGTGTTGAACAATCCCAAGGTGGTTGGACTTCAGGATGAGGTGCTGGAGTGGGGATGACCTCAGGGGTCGCAGGGCTTCTGTGTACAGCTCCCCAAGCAGATTGTGGGACAGGTCGAGAATACGCAATTGGCTCAGCCCAGAGAAGGCCCCATCCTTGATCTCAGTAATCTGGTTGGATCTCAACAGCAGGATGTTGAGGTCTGGGAGCCCCGAGAAGACAGATGGGCCCAATTCCCTGAGGAAGCCATTGGACATGTCGAAGGAGTAAACTCCGCTGCCACGGAGGCCAAGAAAGGTGCTGGGCGAGATGCCCTTGAGGTTACGGAAACCAAACCCGCTGCCGAGGGCGGCTGAGTGCTGCATCTTGAGGTTATGGATTCGAGTGCCATTTAGTCGTGTGAAGAACTTCTGAGCTTCCATCGCGTTCCATGAGTTCGAAGAGACGTCCAGAGTTCCCAGCACGATGCTGAAGAAAGGGTTGGTGCAGGCATTGGGATTAAGCAGTCGGTTGGATGAGAGGTCAAGCAAGGCCAAATGGTGCCCCCTGAGGTGCTGTAGGTCTTCCCCACAGATTTCCCCAATTTGGTTGAGCTTCAGCTGAAGGACACTCAGCTTCCTCAGGCCCTGGAAAGTTGGATCAGGCCTCAGCCTACGGATGCGGTTTCCAGAAAGATCCAGCCTCTTCAGTGATACCAAATCCTGGAAATAACCTCTTTCCAGTACTTCTTCGTCAAAACCATTGAAATCCAAGAGCAACACCTCAAGCTGGGTGAGGCCGTGGAAAGCAGCTGGGTGCAAGGTCAAGTTCTTGTTGCCACCAAGATCCAGGATCCTGACACTGGGCACATTCTGAAACGCCCTTTCTCCGACATAGAGGGATCCTCCCAGTTGCTTCCCAAGAGACAGCATCTTCAGGGACGGCATTTGGGAGAAGGAGGAATCCGAGATGTTGGATAAGAAGTTGAAGTTCAGCAAGAGGACCTGAAGGGAGCTGTCCATTTCAGGGACTTCCTTGTGTCTTTGAGCTTGGCAATTGGCCACCAGCAGAGAATTCACTTTGGTATGGTAGCAGCGGGGCTGGCTGTCAACAGTGGACCCCAAAACCAGCAAGAAGATGATCCTACTAAAAGGAGCTGGCAATTAAGAGAGAAGAAAGGGGACATTTGTTAGTTCCCTGTTCATTTTCCTAGCACAGCTTGTCCTAACTTTCCTCAAGTTTAATGGGGCAAGAAGAAGCTTTGACAGTTGACTGATCAGAGAGATGGCATAATTTGGCTGCTGATAGTCCCAGATTTAAATGCCACCTCTGCAACAAACACACAAAGTGGTCCAATATTGTCTCATTTGATGGGCAGCAGGAAGAGCTCTTCAGGGTGTTCCTGTGCCGAGGCCGCTCCCAGCACTGCTTGTCCAATAACCCTTTAACTGGAAATGTGAGGATTTTATAATTTCGGGTATATTCTGCCTTTCCTCTTAAGGAGCTCAAGGCAGCAATCATGATCCTCCCCTTTCTCATTTCTTCCCTGCAACACCCCAAGTGGCCCAAGATCACCAAATGAGCTCCATGGCTGAGTGGGGATTTGAACCCTGGACTCACAGACACTAGCCCAACAGCCACTGCACCAAACTGGCTACACAATATCCCAAACTGAATAATCTTGGGCATGCAAAGCACGGGATCTAGCAATAGAGTTGCAGACTGACCAGCAAAAGGACAGACCATCTTTTAACCACCTTTTAACACCCTCTTGATGTGCAGAAAACTGCAATAAAGCTTCCCTCCTCCCACACAGTAAAGAGATAAGTCATGGCCATCTGCTGATGTCTGCAGTTCAAGCTGTTGGCCTTGTGAGTAGTAACAAGAACAATAACAACAACAGCAATAATAATAATAATAATAATAATAATAATAATAATAATAATTGTACCCCACCCATCTGACTGGGTTTCCCCAGCCATTCCGGGTGGCTTCCATCATAGATAAAAATAAAATAAAACCTTAAACCTTAAAAAAGTCCTTATACAGGGCTGCCTTCAGATGTCTTATAAAAATCAGATAGTTGTTTATTTCCTTGACATCTGATGGGAGGGCTTTCCACAGGGTGGGCACCACCACTGAGAAGGCCCTCTGTCTGGTTCCCTCTAACTTCACTTCTTGCCAGAAGGCCACCAGAAAACCCTCCGAGCTGGACCTCAGTGTCTGGGCTGAACAATGGGGATGGAGACGCTTCTTCAGGTATACTGGGCCGAAGCAGTTTAGGGCATTAAAGGTCAGCACCAACACTTCGAATTGTGCTCGGAAATGTACTGGGAGCCAATGTAGGTCTTTCAGGACCAGTGTGAAAAAAACATTTGCATCCCACCTATGCCACGGAGTAACGGGCCTTCCCCATCTTAAAGCTCTTCACTAACCTGAAAGTTGATGACTCACCTGACAGGGGAGAATTATTGAATTTCTAGAAAGAGGACCAGTCATATTGAGGGACTCAAACCCCACTTTATCTTCTGTCACTCACCTTTTGGAGCCCTCCAAAGTGGGCGACTTTGGTGAAACCTCGGCATGGTGTTGAAGCTGGTGCAAAATGAGACTCTCTCTCTCTCTCTCTGCTGCTGCTGCTTATGGGTTGGCACAGTCCTTGCCCCATATAAACACCACCCGAGCAGTTCCCTTTCTGGGCCCCACGTCAACAGCCTGTGTTGACTCAAATGTGATTTGGAAAGATGCATAATGGGGAAATACTGGGGAAATTCCCTGAGGGCCCTTCAGCAGATATTACTGTTCCCACCCCCACCCCCCGCCGCCGCCCTCCACCATGCTAGCTCAAGTGCAACATTTCCTAGGTGCACACAGATCCTTAAAGATTGCTAAAACCAAGTCTACCCAAGAATAACTGCACACAGGCTTCCTGCACTTTGTATCATTGGGTGAAAGTGGAAATTTCAGGCAAGGTACCTTGTCGCCCTGCTGGAATGTCCTCTCCAGAGCAGCGAATCATTTCCATTTGTAGTTTTGTCATCTTGCATTTAAGGCCAGAGTGGCGAACTCTCAGCCTTCTGTGCCACATATGCCCCCGAAAGCAATTTCACTCAGCTGCCCATTTCCCTACCAACTTTCTGAGAAGGGGTGGTTAAAAATTATTCACAGTTGCATTTGCAAGGCAGGGAGGGCAGGGAGAGCAACATGTTTCAAGAAGGGGGGAAATGAAAGACCTAAGCTTTCAATGTTGCGTGTCCCTTTCAGCTTGTGCATGTCACATGCATGTAATGTAGGACTGTAGTCCTCTGTATGAAATCCCTGAACTCAGCCCAGAACTGAGTTCAGCAGTTTGGAGAAGCTGTGGTATAGGAGAGCCGAAAATATTGCCAATATATTTCACATCTGGCAACCCATGTGCCCCTTGGGTTTTAGTTAGTACATGGGTAGACGAGTCTAAAAAGCCTGGGATGCAAATTTTCACAGTCCTCTAGTGACTATGGTGGCTCATTTACCAGGTATAATGTATTTAGCATTAACTCTGGAAGTGTATACCTGATTCTGACCAAAAAGTCTTCTGATGTATTTTTAGTTCTAGGAGGCTTAGTTTGGTCAAAATCCAGTATACACTTCCAGAGGAAGGGGGAGACCCATGCATGCTTTTTCGGCTGTGGCCCCGATCTGGTGGAACGCTCTGTCACAAGAGACTAGGGCCCTGAGGGACTTGACATCTTTCCGCAGGGCCTGCAAGACAGAGCTGTTCCACCAGGCCTTTGGCCAGGGCACAGCCTGACCCCCTCCTCTGGCAATCTTCGCGGAGCTCTGGCCCAATGGTTGCCATTGGTTTGATTTGAATTGAGTTTAGAATGAATTGATTTTAGACTATATTTCAATTAATTGATTGTGATTTTATGTAAACTGTGTTACTTTTACTGTTGTTAGCCGCTCTGAGCCCGGCTTCAGCTGGGGAGGGTGGGATATAAGTAAAATTTTATTATTATTATTGAGCTCCTTGGAAGGAGGTAGGATATAAATTGAATAACAATAATGAACAAATCTGGTTGGCCACAGAGACAGGATGCTGGACTGGATGAGCCTTTGGCCTGTCCCAGCTGCTGCTGCAGGACTTTTCTCATGCTCTCGTGAAATCATGCAAAAAGGAGCAACTGACACGGTCTAATTTTATCCAGAGCTACAGTTTCCTGGCTGCTGCGGAAACAAAATAGCCTTCACCAGTGAATACGGTTTAAGTTATTCTTTATTTATTACAACCACATTGACATATTTTGAGGTCTCACCTGCCAGACATTCCCGTTCTCCCCCTACCTGGCAGGGAACAAGAGTGCAGACACATAGCTGCCCTTCCCCCCGGTCCAGCCCCCTCCTCGTGCCCTAGCCGCGCTCACAGATGACTTCAATGACACTCTGCTCCATGGGCACGGGGTCAAGGCAGCGGTGGGCTGTGCTGCCCACAATCTCATCCAGCAGGAAGTGCACCAGGTTCTCATCAGAGACAAAGCGCCACAGATAGAGTTGCAGGTAGTAACAGTCCACCTGGATCTGCTGCAGGCCAAAGCGGCCAAAAGTTCGCAGGCGGACACACTCCAGGAACGTCTTCAGGCTGATCTTGATGATGCCGGTAAGCACAGAGACCTGAGTGGAAGAAGACGATGAAAAGGATTAAAAAATGGACAGCAGACTGAAGATCCAAAAATCTGCCCAACAGATATTTTCCTGATACTTTCCCCCGGAAGTGCTCACTGAAATCATTGTATGGTTTTGGACAACTGCTCAGTATGCCTCTCTTCAGCCAGGCCTTTGGTTAAGTCAATGGGTGCCTCCCTTCCCCTTGCATGGCCGTTTTGTGTTTTTATTCTATGATTTTCATTTAAATTGCACTTGCTTTATTGGTAATGTTCTGCAACCTACTTGGCCTAAGAGTGCCAACAAAACAGGCAAATGCCATTGCCTGTGGCTTCGCCCTCCTGCCCCAATCACACATTGCTGTGTCAATTTTGATGATTACAAACAGAAAAAACTAATAGAGAGGGGAACACCTAAGACCCAAGAGTAAAGGCACTTATGTGGCTTCTCTTACCAGCCAAGCTTAACCATCCATCCTGGCCAGGTCTTACTAAGGACCTTCATCATGGATGTTCATCACAAGCTTCTTAATAAAGGCTTGATTCACCTCTGTCCTGGTGGCAGCCAAACGGTGCTCAGAAACTGAAAGAGGGCGGGTGATTCATTCAGCAAAGGTGCCAAGATGACCACAAGCTCTGATTCTGGGCTCCGCTGAGAATCAGGCATTTTGGGAGGGGAGAAGCAGATTGGAGCTCCGTGAACTATTAGCCTTTAACACTGAGAGGGAGAACCCAAACGGACGCCTCCCCTACATATTGAGAAAATTACGGTTCTCTCCTGATCTGAGTGGTGTAATCGAATGAGGTTCAGGCTGCAACTGCAGCCCTAGTGAAAGATATATACATATATATCTAGCAATAACCAAAGAAAAGGAACCTGCTACCCTTTCTAGAGATCAGTCCCATCATCTGTTGGCAAGGGCAATGGCTCCTCTCTCCCTGTGGGGTGCATGCACATCTCCCCAAGAGGCAGATCCAGGCACCCCTGTAGAGAGGCCACCAACCTCACGTGCTTTGGCAGGAGGAAGCACAACAGAGCAGGCCACTGCAGGCTCCTCACCTTGTTGAACTCCGCAGGGCTGAAGATGTCGATGCGCTCAGAGAAAAGCTTCTGGATATTGCTCAGCAGGTTGGTATCCATGGGAGCGCTTGGGGAGAGAAGAGAAGAGATGAGGCTCACACAGAGTGGCTGACTGCTTGTGGGGCTAAGGGCCGTGCCCAAGAGATTAGCACACCATCCCCGACCCCTGAACTGCCTTGCTGGAGAGGGGTTTGGATGGACATCTCTTTCCCTCCACCCAGGCCTGTGGCACACAATAACTATGCGAGATATCCATGGCAGGCAAGCCAGCATCAATTCTTGCGAACCAGAAACTCTTAGGGGCCAATTTGCAAGGTTGCATTACATACACACAGTGCCCCGCCTGCTCCTTTATGATTTAGGGATGATTCAAACTCCCCGTCCAGCAGGAAGGACAGGGCCTGCCTCCCCAGCTCACCTGGGCGTGTAACTTGGCGCGTAGCGGCTCTGCTGCCGGGAGCTGCTGTAGACGGAGAAGGTTCTTTTGCTGGAGTCACTGCTCTGGGCTTTGCGCACACCTTCCTCATAGAGAAGCCCAACCTGCGTGGGGAGATTAACGTGTGAGGCAGTTACTCGAATGGAGAGGGAGCCTCTGCACAGGTTCACCCTCTTTCAAGTGAGGACCCCTGGCACCCCACGCCTACCCTGTAACAAGCAGCATATGACACCACTGTCAAAACAGCTGCACTGGCTGCCCATTTACTATTTGTATTAATTTACAGAGCCCTGACCAACTTAGGTCCAGGGTGCCTCAGGGACCGACAAAGCTCTTCTATCTCAGCTCAATTACTGAGAACATCTGCAGGAGCATCGCTGGTCGTTCCCCGAGTTGGTGAGGCTCATTTGACATCAACAAAAAAAAGAGCCTTTGGTGTCATTGGCCCAGTCCTGTGGAACGCTCCACCACTAGAGATTCAACAGATGCCTTCTGTGCCAACGCTTGCTGAAAATTTTTCTATTCTGCCAAACCTATTTAGCCTGTTAAGAATACATTTTCCATGACGATTAGCCGATTTTAAATTTTAATGTGCTTTCCGTATAGATACACTGGAAACTGGTATTTTCATGGTATCATTATAAATAAACAAATAGATAAAAAGGAACAAACCCCCAAATTCCAACCCCTTCTTCCTCATATGGTGCCCTATCTTACCCTATAGCTGACTTTTCCATTTACAGGCAAGGTAAGAAGCTGGAACCGGGTGGTTTTCTGAAATCCCCCCCCCTCCACTCACTTGAACATCAATGGAGGTGGCATCCTCCACCACACGCTTCATGACAGCACGGACATTGCGTGGTTCAATGGTGGTGATCCAATCCCGCGTCTCGACGCTTTTGCGCAGCATCTGAGAGATGACCAGGCCTTGCACCTTCACGTAGTGGTTCAGCAGCTTCTGGGCGGCTTCCCGGGCTTCAGCACACAAGCCAGTGACAGGGGTGACGGGAGAGTGGTCCTGGTCCAGAGGCAAAGCAGAGCAGGAGGAGGATGAAAAGGGTGGCACACTTGGCAGCTTGATGTGGGGCTCTGGAAAACTCAAGGGGCTTTTAGATACATAAAGAGGCCTCGCCACAAGGCAGGCCAGTCCGCTAAGAACAAAACTGGAGGTGGAGGGTGGGAAAAGCTGAGAGGGACTGGCTTGCCCAATGTCATCCAACAGGCTCCCAGAAGAGACAGGATTTGAACCAGGGACTTCCTGGCTCAAAGCTCACGCTGTTAACTGCTACACCATACCAATACTAAACAGGCTATATTTGGATAGGCTTTGCTGGTTTCTGAATGGTTTGAGATTTACATCTTTCTGAACTGCATCTGGAGAAATGAAATACGGTATATGTTTTATAGGAGGCGAGAAATGTAGGGGTTTCCTGGGGTGGTGGGGAAGCAGCAGGTGCGCCCTATGCAGTGACCGAAAGACTGAGGAGCAACTGGAAAGCTAATCGACACAGTCACCAAAGAAGCGGCACAGAGGACCAGAGCCATAAATGGAGTTAACACATTTCATTCTCAGCCAACACATGTGGAATGCAGGGGCCACAATACTTACATTTCAAGCTTCTTCCAAAGTGACAAAACCCAATTCTAATGCATTTCTAATAAATAGTATTGACTCTGCATAAGATGACTTCCCTTGAAAGAGACTCTGGCCCTGTGATATGGGGGGGACCCCACCTCCACCCCACACCTGAACA
Organism: Podarcis muralis; assembly: GCF_964188315.1. NCBI lineage: Eukaryota > Metazoa > Chordata > Lepidosauria > Squamata > Lacertidae > Podarcis > Podarcis muralis. Next base: position 14,783,197 of record NC_135670.1, on the reverse strand, counting down.
CACCAAGCAACATGCTCAACAGGGAAGGACCCCTCCAAAAGCCAGGAGCAAGCTAGCCAGGATTTCTCGTTTGGGGCTGCCCCTTGGCTGAGAAAGTTCTGTGAGTCACACATACTGCAATCCCCATATTCTGCAATAAGGAAATCAGCAAGCTCTGCCACACACAGAGAGAGATGATGCAAATGGGACAGTATGTACAGTTCTGGCTTCCGCTATTTCATTAAATATTATGTTATATATGTTTTTTTAAAAGACCTGTTTACGGAGCTTGCGTAATGCTTCCCCCCCCTTCTTGTTTGGTAGTTGGCTTCTAAAAGTAAACTGGCAGGTCTAAAATGTGCTTCTTTGTATATATAAAGAAGGAACAAAGCCCTATGTTTGTTCCATAGTTGTGTGGAATAATGGCACAGCTGAGGCCTTATTCAGATCTCAATGAGCTCGGTTCTGAGCAGAGGAAAGGAAGCACAGCCCCCTTCTGCCCCCCAATCTAGCCATTTAAATCTCCCAAGCCTGAAATGACTCCCAGCATCCTCTCTTCCCACGTGTGACACACCTGCACCAGAAACTGTTCATCTGTCAAAGTGAGGATGTAGCTGATGGTGGAGGTCTCGTAGTCCAGGCAGAGGCGGGAGAGGAGCAGCAGCAGGGTGGGGGGCGTGGAGCCCCCCTTGTCGCCAGTGCTCTCACAGAACTGCCGGGCTGTCTGGCAGATGGACTTGATGAAGCTGACAATGAGGCCTTCGCGGACACCCTGGCTGCAGAATTCCCCCTAGGAAAAAGCAAGGAGAGGCACAGAGGAAAGTTAGAGGCATCGCAGCAAAAAGTCTCAGCCACCCAGCCTTGACATGAGCCACAGTTTGATTCCAGGGCCAGCACTGAAGGGAGTTGGTGGGCTCTTTAACCCTTCCTTCTCCTGCAAGAACAGGGACAGAGGCTCTGCCAGAGTTCGCCCCTCGGGTCCCTCAACCACTCACTGGGTCAGCAGGAACACTGACAAATGGGAGGGATGCCTGAAGTGGAGGATGCTGGCAAAGCCCATTGCTCATAGGCGGTGAGAAAGCTTTGAGCCTTTGCTTTTCTTAAGAGAGAAATCACATAGCAGGACTGGAGCTATGTGGGGCAGTTCAAGTACGGGGCCACCAGCTGCTGAACTGTCAGGAAGCCACTACGGCTGTTCACATTGGGGAAGAAGGGTTAAGGAGCCCTAACCTCATTTCAGACATTTCATAGAATTGTATGGCTGGAAGGGACCCCAAAGGTCATTAGTCCAACTCCCAGCAATGCAGGGATCTTTCAGAGATGCAAGTGGCTGAGGGGCATAATGAGAAGGGATTCATGAGGACTAGCAGCTATGGGGCCCCATCGCAGAGCAGGCAGAGGCTTCAGGCTGGCAGCTGCATATCCCAAAATGTAAACTAAAGAGACAGAGGCTGGGTACACCCAGCTCTGCCTTAACCCCTGGAAGGGAGATATCCTGGGGTGCTTCTCCCACAATCAGAGAGGTCCATCCTACAAAAGCAGGACCCAAGGAGGAGTTTCTTATGGGGATTCTGGTGGCAGTGGAAGGGTCTTGTTGTGAAGCCTACAGAGGGTTTGGCTCTCATACAATTTGTATCACCATGGGTTACCTTATGTAATTCTACATATGCGCATTTTTATTTCTTGCAATGTATCAAGTCTCTGGGCTCCAGCAAGCAACTTTCTCTCTGAGAAGTCTAACAAAATCTCTTTCTCTCTCTCCTTACCTTGAAATAAGGCTTGTTAGAGAAAGTGATGTCCTTGGCAGTGAAGAGGTGGACGTAGGTGAGCACAGACTTGATCTGGTTGAGGATGGAGGCTGAGATGGTGGCCAGCAGCTCTGCCAGGTTGGGGCTGTCCTTCCCCATGAGCCGAGGGGCGGCCAAGGACTGGCGCACGTCCGTCAAGCAGTCCAGGTAAAAGCTCTGCAGTGCCTGTAGGTACTGGCGGATGCGCTCCTTGGCTGCCCGCACCACGATTTCTGTGCCCTCCGCCGCTGACCGCGAGGCGGGCAAGAGCTTGACCAAAGCCTGCAAGCGGCGGTGGAAGCGGTCCAGGGCCCGCACCAGCAGGGAGTTATCGCCCACGCCCCGCTCCAGCTGGATGCGCCTCTCCACCAGGGCGAAGTAGCGCTCCATCAGGCCGTCCACAAAGGCCACCAGCTTGTCGTGGGCCATGCTGGCAATCTCACGGGCCCCCTCCCGGCTGACAAACAGCTCTTGGTATGAGGCAATCACCAGGCACATGTTGCTGACAAAGTTGTTGCAGCCGCGGTCGGTGAACTCCAGGATATCGGTGGCCGGGGTGGCCAGCTGCCCCTCGCCCAGCTCCGCCTCCAGGGCTCGCAGCTCAGCTTCCAGGCGGCAGCAGGCGTGAGAGAGGAACTCGTCGCACAGCTCCTCGGCAGGCTCGCCCAGCTGCAGCAGCAGCTCCACGCACTCCGCTAAGTCCTTGGCGCAAGAGCCCCCATCCCTGAGGAGGCAGGAAGGAAGGCTCTGAGGGCTGAGCTGCAGATTTTAAATTGGCTCCTCCTCTTAAGTGACATTTTCATCCCACCCTTCCTCCCAAGAGTCCAGGGTGACACAGAAGATTATCCCCCAGAAATTTCATAAAGAAGAAGAAGAAGTAGTAGTAGTGGTGGTGTTTGGATTTGATATCCCACTTTATCACTACCCGAAGGAGTCTCAAAGCGGCTAACAATCTCCTTTCCCTTCCTCCCGCACAACAAACACTCTGTGAGATGAGTGGGGCTGAGAGACTTCAGAGAAGTGTGACTAGCCCAAGGTCACCCAGCAGCTGCATGTGGAGGAGTGGAGACACAAACCCGGTTCACCAGATTACGAGTCTACCACTCTTAACCACTACACCACGCTGGCTCACAACGATCCTACAAGGTAGGTTAGGCTGAGAGATAGTGAGGGGGGCCAGTATGCCCATCATGCTTCAGGGCTGCATTGAGCAGGGTGGTGGTGTACCTGAACCCCAGCTCCTCGTTAGGCACTCCAACTCTGGCACCACATTGGCTCCCTGCAGCCATTCTCTCCCCCCAGGGAACTGTAGGACTCTGGGGAATCCAACTTCAGGATTCCTCGAATGGAAACCATGACAGCTAAGCTAATCTAAATTTGTACAGCAGAATCACAGAGCAGCCACCCTTCTTTGCCGGGTCTTCTGGCTCACAGCCTCCTCTACTTCAGTCCCCAAGAACTCCCCAAACACAGCCCCATTTGTAGCAAACAGTCAAGTGCAACAGCTCCCCTGATGTCTTCTGTTGCCTACCTGAATTTCTCGCGCAGCTTCTGAGCGAGGTCAGCCATGATCTTCTGGCAGTCATCCTGGATGCCCCGGAAGGAGGGCATGTGTTGGTACTGGTGGAGGATGGAGCGGGCCTTGCTATAGTATCGCACAGCCTGCCCGTAAGCCTCCATCTCCACACATTTGGTCAGGCGGGCTGGCAGCTCAAACAGGAACTGCAGCTTGCGTAGGAGCGCGTGAACACCTGGGGTCAAGAGAGAGGGAGGAAGTCAGAGCAGGGCAGGCAAGCTGCTTTGCAGCCCCAAACCCCAGCTGGTGCCACCCCACCTTCCAGCACTCAACAAGCTCCTCCTGGAGATGCTGGGGATTAAACAGGTAGCCTCCGACATGCAAAGTGGATGTTCTGCCACTGAACTGGTGCCCCCTCCCCATCAGCTCTGACGGGCTCCTGACACCCTTGTCGCACATTAGCAGCAATCAGAGAAGAGGTATCGCACCAGAAAGTTTGGTGATCTGCTCATGTTGATCCTGCAAGGTGCTGCTGATGCTCGCACTGAACTCCGTGATGACGGCCATGTTTGCTGCCAAGCAGTCCATCTCATCCTCCATCTTCTTGAAGTCATTCTTCATCTTACGGATTGTGTCTGAAGAATGGAACGTGAGAATGTTAGGAAGAGTCTGCTTCAAAAGCATTTTCTTCCATTGGCACTAACAGAAGCTGTCTGTTTAAGCTGAAGGCTGAGTGGGGAAGTTCTGTGGGTTGCAGGTTTCCCACACCTGATCTAAATAATAATAAACTGGAAGAGGGAGGTGAACCACAAATATAACTTTCCATGACCCCCCCCCACAAGCCTCCCAGTTACCTGTGGCCGAGATGAATTTGTTGTAATTTTCATAGACTAGAGTCTGCATGTCACTGTCCAAGGATCGGATCTGCTTCACCATGTCTGTCTCGCAGTCCATCAGCTGGGCCAGGGGGCATTCTTTTCGCAGCTGTCACACACAACAGAGGTGGGTGCTGAACTGAACTTGGCCAATGCACCTCTGGCTATCCTTGTGAACACTCCTCCACCCCCACCCCCACCCCCACCCAGTTTAATCATTGAGCCCTTGCTTTGTGTACAGAAGGCCTTAGATTCAAAAGGATCACCAGCTGCAGGGCTAAGATCTGGGCTAAACAGAGCAAGAGTCTGACTTCTGGATAAGGCAGGTCAATAGGTGACTGAGCTGCTGCAAGTGAAATGCAATACACTGCCGTTATGCATGCTTGTTTGGGTTATTCGTTTTTTTTAAAGGAGATTATTATTTTTTTACTCCCCAATATTGCAGTTGGGGAGACAGAGGCTGAGGGAGTGGCTTGCCAACACCAAGGAACACATAATAATAAAAATAATACATTTTTATTTATACCCCGCCCTTCCTGGTTCCAAACCGGGCTCATAGTGAATTCAGGGTGGAAATGAGAGCCAAAACAGGGGAGGATAAGCCTATCAGCCCAGATCCTGCTTGGGGGCTTCCCTTTGGTTGGCCACTGTGAGAATAGGACTAGATGGGCCAGTGGCCTTATGCTCTCCTTATCCTCTTATGGCCTTGCTGATTAATAGCTTAGTCTCTTTACCACAACACCACACCAGGTCTGGCATCCTTTGGAGATGGCACTCTGCAGATTACCAGAGGCACTCTGTTCTCAGATCCAATGCTTCAGTAATAATAGACGACTCCCTTCACCATGAGGAACCCTGAGATCTTTTGAGTGAAATCTGGATCTGTGAACATGCTAACCCTTCGAGGCAAAAGGCACTCTGCTCATGCCCAGAGACACTCAGCTCAAGCTGTTCAGCATTTTGGGAAAGCAAAGCAGCATTTCCCGGAAGAAGTGAGTTTTGGGGACGGGCCAGCTCGACACGGGACGGTGGAGCCAGCCCAGAGAAGGTTGCCATGGAGACCTCGCCAGTGGGCAGGGTGTTGCTAGGCGCGGAGGGTGTATCTGCCCGTCCGTGCCCCCCCTCACCTTGGTGAGGAAGACTTCCGGGTCGAAGTGGGGACCGTTGATGTCGGTGGGGCCCCCGAGATCCCCCCTGGCCGATCCCGCCAAGGCCTCCCCAGACGGGTCCGGCAGCCCGTAGTAGAGCTTCAGCATCCCGTGCGGCCTCCGCTTGCCGCCCGCGCCCTCGGGGCCCCGCTCCGCCTGAGGCGCCGACATGACCCGCTGCCTGTTTGGCCGTGGGGTGGGGGTTGGGGGGAGGCTGGGGAGACCGGAGAGGGGAGGGCGGCAACGGTCAACAGCAACTTCCACTTCCGGGAATAATAAAGTTTTGTTGCGACAGGGCGCAGGGAAGGCCTTCCCGTCTCTATGGAGACCGGGCGCTCAATAAAGTTTTGTTGAAGCGCTTCCGCTTCCGGCTCTTCCTCCAGCTGCTGCAGCTGCTTAAGGGAAAAAGCAACCCTACCGCTGCCTGGCGACGTTGTCAGCGCTCGGCTGCTTCCCAGGCCGGCCCCTGGAAAAGAGGGGGGAGCCTCCCCCCAAACCCCCCCCCACCCACCCTCTGAGGCACACAGGGAGCGCCCAGCCTAGCAACACAGGGACAACCCCTTGAAAACGCTTCTCTCGCCCCCCGGGAGGCCCCCTTCCACTGAACAGGACTCGGAAGGGGGGACTGGCAGGGTCTCGGGGTCCCCCCCCCTTAAGGAGCATACTCTTCACTCTCCCCCAAGGGAACTAACCTCCCCCAGGGGCACTGAGGCAGGTACAGTGGTACCTCGGGTTACATACGCTTCAGGTTACAGACTCTGCTAACCCAGAAATAGTACCTCAGGTTAAGAACTTTGCTTCAGGATGAGAACAGAAATCGTGCTCCGGCGGCGCAGCGGCAGCAGGAGGCCCCCATTAGCTAAAGTGGTGCTTCAGGTTAAGAACAGTTTCAGGTTGAGAACAGACTTCCAGAACGAATTAAGTACTTAACCCGAGGTACCACTGTACATTGAAGTCAGATCTCGGCTTCTGTGCATGGAGGGAGGGGAAGAGGAGGTGCTGCCTGGTCACGAAAGGGTTAGGGGTCAGCCTGCCCTAGTGCCAGAGACCCACCCCGCATTGTATGATGTGGAGGAAGGTTCTGCCCATCGTCTGGAAAGTGAGGCTTGAGGAAAGCAGCCTGGCATGCTGAGAGTTTGCTGGGGTCAAGGATTCCAGCTTCCTGGGACTTTGCAAGGTTGCCCACCCCCTCTTCCTTATTCTTCCTCAACTTGTTGCTGCACCCCAACACTCTCTTGCCCGTGGCTGCCTTTTCCCAGGCCAAGAGTTCTGGAACCTCTGGGCCTCTATGACTTCAGCAGGCCAGGATCTGCATCTGTCAGAGGCTGGGCTGTCTGAATGCGCGTTGCCTTCCTCAGGGTTCTAAATCAATGAAGCAGCCAACTGCAGAGGGGCATAGAGAGGATGAGCTGGAAGGATCCATTCATAACTATCACCTTCCCAAGCAAAGTCATCTACACCATTGGCTCTATCCTTATGCTCATCATTCACACAGGTGTTCTCATTGGTGACCTGTATCACTTCTTCGTCTCCCAAAGGGGGGACCTCATGAGCTTCCATTTTACCGTAGTGCTATTGGTAAAAAGCTCTATCTCTCTCCCTGTCTCTCTCACACATTTCCTCTATTTTGCAGGCAGTCATTTCAAAGAGGCTTACACAAGAAAAACTCCCTGGTGGTGCTTGCGACTGTAGAAAATGGATGAGTTCTGGTGCATAAGTACCAAACCCATCAGGATGGACATTGACACACTGTCCCTTCATAAATAATTGGCATTAATTTGTGTTTTCAAATCTCAAAGTCACTGTTTATCAAAAAGGTTGTTGTAGAGGTGGAGTAGGGCAACTTAAATGATCAGGGACGTGCAGCAACTCCCCTAGGAGGAAAGGTCACTATGCTTGAGTTTTTTTAGTTTAGGTTTAAAAGCACTGAAGAGGGACATGATAGAGGTGTGTCAAATTGTACATGATGTAGAGAAAGTGGACAGAGGAGTTTCTCTCTCCTGCAATACAAGAACCCAGTGGGATCATCCAGTGAAGACTGAATAAGAGAAGCCCAGGAGCTCAGGGTGGCATCCACACTTCTCCTTCTTGCCATTTAACCCCCATAACAATCTTGTGAGGTAGATTAGACTGAGAGGAAGTGACTGGCTGAGGGGGGATTTGAACCCTGGCCTCCAGGGTTCTAGTCCAGCACTCTAGCCAGTGCACCACACTGGCTCTCATGTTACGGGTGAATGAGAGAATTAACTACCATAAGATGTAGGTGATGGCACACACCTGGACAGTTTTAAAAGGGGACAAGACAAATTTGAGGAGGATAAGATGGTCAGTTAGAAGTGATAGCACTTCAGTTGTAGACTGCTCTGCCAAAACAGACAAGCTCCTTTGTCGTATTTCCAGCACCATCAACTCTTTCAAAAATTAAATCCTGAAAACGGTTTTAAAATATTCTTAGTGCTACTTGAGTTTGAGATGTTTTTAATTTTGTTGGTGGAATTTTGTTACTCTTCATTAGATATTCTTGCCCTTACTATTTATATCTTAAATGTTTCTATTGCTATTGGGCAGTCTATAAAAATAGTGCTAAGAAAATAAATACATAAAATATTGCCAGTCACCCACTGTAGTTCTTGCCCTTCCTTCTACCTGTCTCTGTTTTAAACATCCTGACTTGGTGGTCATGGGTGCACTTAATTTTATGCACTGCTGAATCTGCATTCAGCATTGCAAATAGAAAACCAGGAAGGTTAATGAAAAAAGTTCTTGAATATGACCAGCATGCTGAGACTCACTCCAGATTAAATGGATGTGGAGAGATTTGGGGTATGTGGTTTAGGATTCTAAGCTAACTTTTCCACAAATGTACCGGGGGTTTGCAATAAGCATCTAGAAAAGTGTCCCATTTGCCCCCTTCCATCTTAATCCCCCAGACAAAAGTGCATCAGAGTATAGAGATGATTCCCCTCTCCCACTTTTCCTTCATTGAAGACAAATCACTTCTGCTCCTTCTGTTTGGTTTCTGCAGTCCTCACATACAACCAGCTTCTACTGGGCACTGCTGGCAGCGATCTACACTTTACAAGCAGACGACGATGTGCTGATGTACATTGCCATGACATCCTTCGGTAAGGCAAATTGGGGAACTAGAGGGATGGGGACCCACCACATATTCCGGGGCTCCCTTCAAGCCCAGTGATGTGAGCTTTCTGGGAAAGATTGAATTGGAATCTTTTGTGCAAATTAGGGCAATTTCCATAGAGCAGGGTTTTTATTATTATTTTGCCATCATAATGTTTTATGAGGCTCTAAAAAGTGATTTAATTTAACAGGTTTATTTTGCTTTTATTTAGTAAACAAAGCAAAAAACACTAACATCGTCCAAGGGTGCTTAATACTTACTGGCATCTGTTGATTTCTACTAATAAGCTCATGAAATAGATCTCATAGAAAAATGCACACTGAAAAACCTGCCCCAGCTCTAGCCAATGAACCAGGACAAAAGGAATCCACTCACCGTGTCCCCATCTCCAAGTTGGAACAGCCACCTCCAAAAGAACCCAACCCTGGGAGGAGGAGGAGTGTGGCTAGAGCTTAGAGGGATGGGCCTTCAGCTGGGATTATCGGTGGTGGAAAGAGGTGGGCCCAGTTAGGAATGTCACATTTGCTGCAAAGGAGAAGGTGCCGCCTCATGTCGCAGCAGAAGCCAACTCTGGCCCTGGGGTAGCAAGGTTTTCCCTGATGCTTCCCAGACATAAGACCCAGTCCCCTAGCCCAAACTCCATACTGAATGGCTCAACTTCTGTGAGGGCTTCCCCTGACCTCCCAGGCTGCTGTCAGCCACTCCACATTTTGTCATACCCAGAAACGCATAAACTTGCTTGCTTCAAAGCAGTGGGTCCCTCCCACCCCCATTGTGCGTTGGAGAAGTGGAGTCACTTTTTTCCATCAGCGCTTTCAGGTCCCCTGCCACAACGTACTTTTCCACATGATGTTAGTGGTTTGTGAACGAGTCTCCTCTGCTAAAGCAGTGAAGAAACTGGAAGCTTCTGCTTTTGCTTTGAAATGTAGGATCAAAGCCATGGTTTATGGTGCTGCCACTATCAAGTTGTTGGTTTGTGGTCCTGGCTTATTAACAAACCAGGAGAGGGCTGCAGCTCAGTGTCAGGGCATCTGCCTCGCATGCAGAAGGTTACAGGTTCAGTCCTCAAAAGCATCTCTGTGTAGGGCTGGGAAAGTCCCACATCTGAAACCCTGGAGAGCTATTACAAATCAGTGGAGCGGGGACAGTACTCAGCTGGGTGGATCAATGGCCTAACTGTATGAGGCAGCTTCTCAGGTTACAGTTTAAGCTAACCAGAGTTCCGCCAAACTGAGAAGCAGCAAGGAATTCTAAATAGTTTGAAAGTGGGTACTTCGAATTTCCTCATGGGAGCCATGCCAGCGGAGAGGGAAAGGGGAAATATGCTAGCCCATGGCTTATTACCATAGAGCTAAACCATGGTTTAGCGCTACATTCCCAATGGGCCTGCATATCTGTAGCACACAAGTAACTGTGAAAGAGCTCATTGGCCTAGGTTGTGTGGAGGATGTCAGACTTCAGATGTCCATCTTTCAATTGGGAAAAAGCAGTGTTTGTACTGAAATGATTACTGATGCCTTCCTCTCCTTTCTGCCCAGCCCTGAACTTTGCCGCCTTCCTTGCCCGCTTCAGCATGGACTATGCCACCATTGATTACAGAGAGGAACAGTACTAAGCAGCGATTCTCAAAAGGGGGGTGCACTCCCCAGGCTTGTTCCAGTTTGCCTCCAAGGAAGAAAGGAGGGAGCAAATACAGTTTCGGGTTAACCAAGAGTTTAATGGAACACCAACAAACAAACAAACAGGTCTATTGCTTCAGGTGTAATAAAGTCTTGTATTTTCACCAAGAGAGAATTGAGGTGGTCAGTGAGCCACACAGTCACGTTGCTGGGGCAATGCCTCCAAATAACCTTTCCTTGCTGCAAGGGATCATGGGAAGTCTTGTGTGCCCCACTCCCTTTCCAAACTGCTATGAATGGGGCCAGCACCTCTCAGTTGAAGAGCAGGGTCTGAGAATCACCCAGCTGCTACCAGCCCTGCAACGTGAGATCTGGGGGGTGGATGAGCAGAGAGAGGTGGTGCTTGGGATTGGTACACAGGCATCACATTTGCCACAATAAACTTAACATGGAACCCACGATCCCAGCCACTGCACTGTTAAAGCAGGAAAAACAAACCCCACTTGTGCTGCCAGCTTTCAGTTAGATTTCTGCTATTTCAGCATTCTGCTGAGCTGACAATGAGCCATTTATCCATGTCTCCATTACTGCCAGAGTATTGTGGTAAGGGGATTCTGCTCCCTCCTCCCCAGTGCTCTCTCCAGCTGCAAACGCCCTGTTGAGAGGTGCACACTTGGCAGGGCAAAGATGGGCTGTGCAAGAAGCAGGCACCTTCTCCTTGGGGCTACAGCTGTGCTAAGGAAAGCTATCGGGAATGGTGCAGACCCTTGTGCTGGAAAACCAACTGCATTAGGTAAAGTGCTTGGCCCCCCACGCACCAGCCCTGCCAGGACCAAAAGGAGATTGAAGTAGGGCTTCCCTATGTTCATGGAATTCAGATAGACCACAGCAAAGCACTGAGGCAGGTCTGAAACAGCAGAAGCCTATTACTGAAACCCGCTCCCACCCCAAATTGGTCAAAGGGAGGAAACTCCTCCCCACCCCCACTTGGTCCCACTCTTTTACCAACACTGTTACAGGGCACTGGGAGGGAGCTGGGGTGCATGGGGAGTGCTTGGTTTCCATAGTTCCTTTATAATTATGAACATCAAAGCTGAGAAAAACAAAACAGAGTATCTCAGCTGCTAGTAAAAGCAGAGCGAAGAGGATGGGCTTTTCACTTCAGTAAAAGAAAGCCAATGAAACTTTGGGGGTTGGTGTGTGTGTGACGGGGGTGGGGGGAGCGAGAGAGCTCCTCTGCTGACTCAGCAGCTGTCATTTCACATCAGTGAACGGAGGAAGACTGGGGGTACTCCATTGAGTGGTAGTCAGAAAAAGCAGATGCAGACCACTGAACTGTTATTCCTCTCTGTAGTGTCATGGGGAGATGCCCAGGAAAAGCGAGCCTCCCTTGCCTGTGACCATCCCGGCATTTGGATGCAGCAGGAAAGGGGTGGGGTGCTCTCTGGGCCCCCCCAAAAATGCAAAAAGAGAGTTCCCAGCTCCAGCTTGAGTTTGCAGAAGACAGAAGGAAGAGGGCGACTCCTTCACCAGAGTCTCTTTGTCCAAGCTGTCAGGAGTGGCCGTGGTCCCCTGTTTCTTCCTGGGAGGGGCTGAGATTGCAACCAAAGAGCTATTCCAGGACTCTCTTCGGTCCAACTTTCTCCAGGAGCGGGCAGGGGAGCCCAGAACATAGAAGGGAGCCCAGCAGGGAAGAGGCTGCCCCCCCACTCACTCCTGCCCAACCCGGATGTGTGGGTTGAACTTGGGGTCCAAGTTGGGGTCATGGTCGGCAGAGGCCCGTCCCACCTTCATCATGATGATGACAAGGGTGAGGAAACCAATTCCACCAATTAGGAGGAGGATGACGAACCTCTGCATCATGGAGCGGGGCTGCTTCCTAGAGCTGAAGCGGTTCCTGACAGCAAGAGGAAGGAGAGAAAGTGTTAGCAAGAGCTCCTTCCAAGCAGGGAAGAGGCGAAATCCAAACTGGTGCAGTGTGAGCTCCTTCTAGACATTAGCTGAGCTGCTGTGAGGACACAGCTGAGGAGGAAAGCCTTAGGGACAGAACAGTAAGGAACAATGAATTTTCTGAAAGGAGTTCCTTAATAAGTAGGCTAAAGAAATAAGTGCCTGCTTTCAGTGGCACAATCCAAGGTGGGGGGAAAGCAATTGGAAGGTTGAACATACTTTGCTTTAAACATTTTATAAGCTCAAATAAAAAAGATGGGTACCCAGAAGGTAATGGAGGGAAGCTTGGGAAGTTTGGGGCGAGAGACAGACCTCGTGCCTCCCAGCCTGCTAGGTGGATTTCAGCCCTCTCCACGTTACAAGGATGAGTCAATTCAGAACAGGGATGATGAGACAGAAATATTTGGAATCAAGGCTAAACAGAGCTCAGTCTATGAGGCTCAATTTGGCTTCCTGCACAACATCATAGCCCAAATGATGTGTTTGAAAATGTGAAGGCAGTACTGCCCTGAAGGTACAAACAAAACAAAACAAAACAAACAAACAAACAAACAAACAAACAGAAGAGAGTGTGTGTGCCCACATTTGCATACACACCACAGCCCGGCTTCCTGCCCCTCCCACTGGGACTTAGGCTTCCCGCCCTTCCCTCAGTACAAGCCCAGACTCCTCCTGTATCTGATCTCTCTACCATTCTCATGCCAGCCTGTATAGAAGCCTCCCAGATTCCACATCAGCCCCATGGGAACAGGAGCCCCCCATGTCTCTGGCCAGTCCCACTCTGAATGGCTGCAGCTTCTTCCAAACTTACTTGAGCAGCTGGGCAAGCCAGCCAAGTGCTGGCCGCCGGCGGTACTTGTCTTCGTCAAAGTCCACGTGAGCCTCAGAAGCCCTGCTGCCCCCGCCTTCCCGGGTGTCATACACTTTCCGTGGCGAGGAGGCTGCCAGAAAAGAAGCGGATAATGGCATAGAGAAGATGGGTTGGGAAAGGCCACCCACCCCCACGAAAAAGGCCTAACCCACTTTACAAACCCTGATATGCCATGGACAGAAAGTCTCTGCAGAGGGTGGTGAATATAGCACATGATATCATGGGCTGTCCCTTGAGTCCACTAGATGACATTGCAAGGGATTGTTGCATTCGGAGAGCGAGAAAAATTCTCAGGGATGACTCACACCCCGGCCCTCACCTCTTTAATCTTCTACCCTCAGGCAGGAGATATAGAAGTATAATCAGCCGTACCAACAGGCTAGAAAATAACTTCTGTCTGTGGGCTCTTAGGCTGTTGAACGGAAAATAACATAGCAAAATTGACTTGCGAGATGGTGTGTTGTTCAATAAGAGATTGAGTGTTGGGGGGGAGGCTCATTTAATTTCATTGTATACAGGTTGTACAATGACAATAAAGGTATAATTATTATTATTAGCAAGAGGATGACCCAGGAGGCATCCCAGAAGCTGCCCTGTCCCAGCTCAGATGAGTCAAAGGCTGCTGCCTCTGCACACACTGACCAGCAGAACTGACCCACCAGGCAGGCAGGCAGGCAGGCAGGCAGGCATAGCCTTCCCAACACCTCTTGCTGCTACTGCAGCTCCCTGATCCTCTTTTTAAATGGAGATGCCAGTAGGGATTGAACCCTGGACCTCTGGACCTCCTGCGTGCCAGGCATGGGGATGGCTCTCCTCCTTGTTGCTTGCCTTGCCCTCCATGCCAGAAACCCATTTGGCTCCAACTTGCCGCTTGCCTTGGGACTGCAGAACTGAAGAACAGCACCCTCTGGCTCCTGCCACTGATCAAGGGGCGCTACTGGGGTGAGGTTGCCAAGGAGACAATCAACAAAAGAGGAGCAGCAGGGAGACCCATGAAGAAGGCAGATGTGTATCCAACTATGTGTGGTCTGTGCTGTAAAAAGGTTCTTCCTTTTGTCCATCTTAAATATCTGCCCGTCAACTGGCAGCCTCAGTAGGATGGGAGAACTCTCCTTTCCCTGCTTCCCACAATCCAATTTGCCCCATTTGCCAATTTCAATTGATTTGCCAGCTTCACATCTGAGAGGAACGGGCCACAAGCAGCAAGGCAGAAAGCAAAAAGGCATGAGATCCCATGCTCTTCCTCAGCCCACGTTCCATCGCAGGGGAGATAGTATTGTTCCCCCCAGGCACCCTTCCCTGGATGAAAGGCCCCCCCACCTGTGTGCCTACCTGCGTTAATGGTGACGGGGTCATTGGACAAAGCATTCATGCTGATAACCGTGTGCTGATGCTCCTGCACCGCCCCGTTGTTCATGCTTTGCTGTTGTTGGGAGGAGGGGAAGCTTGCGCTTGAACCGTAAGAGAAGGCCGAATGGGGGCTCTGCTGCACAGCCTCCTCTGAGTTGAGGACTTGATATGGGGTGAGAAAGAGAGGAGAGGTCATTGAGGCAAGGCTGGAAGAGAGCAGGCTTGGTTCATGCGCTTGAGACACTTCTTCACAAGTTTAGGCCAGAGACCCAGGGTCACCAGGGCCATGCCCCTTCCCTCAAGGAGCAAGGTCTTCAGTGTGAGGCCACGGCAATTCCTTTCCACCAAACACAGAGATTCTGGCTGCTATGAGGGTAAGCCCCTTCCCCAACTTTCCTGCTTGCAATGCACATGGGAGAGAGGGGTAGGAAATCTCCCAACGGGAATGGAATTGTGAAATGCCGCCCCCTCCCCAGTTAGTTCCTAAACACAGCTGTCTCCCTGAGTGGGGCACCTTGAATGCTCTGCGCTCACAAAGCCTCCAGAGAAAAGGAGTTGTGTTATCATGCCAGGAGACCCTGCCAGAGGGGTGGGACCAGCGGCCAAGAGACAGAACAGCTGTCACAGTGTCTGGCTCCTCCTACTCCGGCAATACTCACCGGTGAAGCTGGACCAATCTGTGTAGTCTGCGGTGTCGTGAGGCTCCGCTTCCTGGACTGTCTCCATTTCATCAATCTGACCAGAATGAAAGCAAAAGTCAGATTCAAGGCTAATTAGGAAAATCAACAGCAGGCAGAAGAAACGTGCGGGTGGGTGGGTGCAGAAAGTCCTCTGGCCCTGGAATCTATGCCTTCAGTCCAGCAGGCCTGGCTGAGGTTCATCTTCCAGCTCGCAGAGATGCCCTGAAGCTGACCCTTCACTTCCATGGATATGTCTGTCTGTCCACAGATACAAACACCCTGGATTTACCCAAGTGGGAAACGTTTGCACATGCTGAAACATGGAACTGGTCCAGTCCCCGAGAGGGGAAAGGAAAAAGGGAACTGCCATCTGGGAATCTGTTTGATGAGGAGCCCACTGCAGATTCCCCCTCCCCATCAAGGATGTTTTGCTGACTGCTGCATCACATTCTTTCCTCCTCACAAGACAATCCCAGAAGCTAAAAACAGCAAGAACTTCTCTACCTGGCAGCAGGCTCTAGGCAAATCATTCATAGCTATGCTCTATTGGCCTCGGTGAGAGATGCTGGAACAGATGGGTCACTGGCCTGATCCAACCAAGCTTTTCTTATGCCTTCAATTAGCCCTCCTTAGAATAAAACAAAAACCAAAAATGCTGGAATTGCCTCTTACCAGTGGGAGCCCAAGGCCAGCCCGAGCCCAATTCACCATCGACAGCTTCTCTCGCAGTATTGATGCTACTGGACTGACAAGGTTGGCCGGTGGAAAGACGGGGCCCTGACAGTTGGGACACTGGTAGCCAGCTGGGGCAGTATTCTTCGGCAGCTGGTTGGCCATCTCGTTGAGGCAAGACCAGTGAAAGAGATCTACAGGAACGGGGATGGGGGATCTGTTAGGGCGAACCTTCGCATGGGGACAGATAGAGCAGAACCACACCATACAGCTAAAGCATATCCAAAACACATGACTTCCCACAATGAATACTGGGAACTGTAGCTTCCCCCTCCCAGTAGCCTTAACCAACTACAGGTTTCTGGCAGACTCGGAGTAGGGGGCATCTCCCACAAACACCCCACCCTCTTTCCACAATCAACATTTTCCTGCCTCTCTATTTGCATGAAGCCTACTTTAAAGTTGCTGCAGTGGCATTTCAAGGTCCAGTGAAGGGGGGGGGGGAATTTTCTGGATGGCCTCAGGAGGACGATTTGCTAAGTTTAGCAGAGTTACTGCTTGCAGAGCCTGGACCTTCATGGATGGATGTCACACCTAAGAGCGTAGAGAACTTTTACTGACCATAGCAGACCAGCCGGACTGTCTCTTTAGTGGAGAGAAGTGTATTGCACAGCCGACAGTTGGGATTGTAATCACTGTCCTGAAGCCACTGCAGGTATGACTGGACAATGCACTAAAAGAAGAAAAAGAGAGGCAAATGCTTGGCAAGAGGGAATTGGGCTCAGGGTAAGTGTGGTTGCACCAGAGTTTTAGGATATTGGTAACAATGATAATGATAACAATAACAAAATTTTCTAAAGATGCTCAGGTCTAGTAAGATCCCCAAAGGAAAACACAGCCTACTTTTGTGTGTCTGAGAGGTCTGAACTTGGTGCAGAGTAGGTGTTACTAAGAGGGTGCTTAGGAAATTGTCGAACTGAAGGAAGGAGACAGTCACATAACTGAATCAGAACCAACACTATTTGGAGGGAGGGAGAGGAGCTGCTTCCTTTGAAACCCGGGAAATTTAAGGGACATCATCAATAAGGGACAGCAGCGGGACACGGCGCTGGGCTAAGGGAGTTTCCCGCCAAATAAGGGACGGTTGACAGCTATGCCCTGGTGGGAGTCATAGCCCAAAATCTTGAATGATGCAGGTTCCTCTCACACACCCCATCACAAAGGCAAATACTTTTCAACATTCTGCTTTCGTGTTTCTAACAAGAGCAGGAAAAGGGAGAAAGACGAGAACCTAAAATCCCCATTCCCCCCTTTTCCAAGGTTACATTGCCTCCAGGCACAAGGTAACTCTCTAGCCCAGTCTCAACCCTCCACCCTTAATCCAGTGTCCCCATTTACCTTGGCGTGATTAGCAACAATGCAGTTCTCACAGACGTTCACCCGGTGCTCAAAACAGAACAGATTGGTGACTTTCCTCTTGGGGCATTTACAAAGCCCCATGATGGCAAATACAGTGCCAACTCAAGAGCAAAGAAAGCTAGGCAAGGAAAGAAAGAAAGAAAGAAAGAAAGAAAGAAAGAAAGAAAGAAAGAAAGAGGGATTACTGCCTTGCCTGGATGAAGGCTTTCCAACCCCACCTAGATACCAGATTAGCAAAGCACAACCTGCACCCCAAGTCTTCATCATTAGCTCCAATTCCTACAAGTTCCTCACGAGCAGAGTCCAGAATCTACACTGCCACCATCTGAATGCTCTCACAGCATCTGCACTCTCCCCTCCACCTCCCACCCCAAAACACAGCAGGTAACACTGAGGAACATGGCGCTGCAAAAGCAGAGAAAGCTAGACCTGTTGATTTCCCTGATCTTTCAGGCAACTATTACTGCTCTATAGAGGAGCTATACCAGAATCACCCCACGGAGAGAGCAATACTCTGCCCACACAAATACAGTACTGTCCTACCCAAGTTAGTCCCAGGCGCACTGGAGATATCTCCACGAAAGCACCCTCAAGACTGGGATGTTTAAAAACCACAGAAGCTTTTCTCTCCCCCCACCCACATGCCAATCGTCATCTCTTCCAGCCAAGCATCCCAGCCGCCGCCCCGCCCGGATCCAGCGACGCTTACGCCCCGCGAAGAACCCAGGAGCAGTGATCGCCCCACTGCCGCTCCTCTTTCACAGAAGGGGATCCGGGCGCCCTGCTCTGCAGCCCCGCCCTGTCAGGAACCCAGGACTCCTGCACTCCACCAGGAAAGGAACCCAGGCGTCCGAGTGACGCGATCCCTTGGCGCCCTAGCCCTTATTTACCGGCCCCGCGCGAAGGTCCGCCGATACTCACGGATTCCCCTTACAGATTCCGGGGAAGAGGCGTGGCCATGACGGGAGGAAGAAAGGCGGAGGAGGAGGGAGGGGGGACGACGATGCCTTCGCCTGTTGGCCCTGTTGCCACGTCTCTTCCGGGAAGGACGCGCTCTGATGGCATCATCCCCAGCGTCACGCGAGCGGCGCTAACCTCGCGAGAGCGCCGCGCGGGGCGGCTGCGGGGGCCTCTCCCAAGATGGCGCTAGAGCGGCGACTCGCTTCCCTTGCCGCGCCTCTTCCCTTACGCTACTTCCGCCGAAGCGGTGGCGGGCGAATTCAACGGCGAAGAGGATCTTGAAGCGAAGCTGCCCGCAGGCCGCAATGGCGGGAGGAGGCCGCGCAGGGGCCAGGAGGGCTCGCTCCGCTGGGGAAGCCCGGGCAGGTGAGCGGGGAGGGGTCACGTTACCAGAGAGCTGTTATCAGCAGGGGGCGGTGGGGGGCAAAGAGAGGAAGAGGCGCCCATTTTGTGGGGGGCGGCAGTCGGTCAGGCCGTTTCCGTCTCTCCTTCAGCGCCTCTAGCCCCGCTCTTCCCTCCCTTTGGGGCGACCTTCAGGCCCCCTCGGCTGTGGGGTCCCGTTGGCTGGCGGCCTGGCTGCGCACGAAGGGATCCTGCCCCCAGGACGGGCGTCTGTCTTGCCCGAGCCCAGCCCGCCTGGGGTGGCCGCTGCTGGGGCGGCGGCGGGAACGAGCAACATCCAGAGCGGCCGCCCAGGGGGATCGCGGGAGATCTTGGCGGATCCCCCCGGGGTTAGCTGCTGCTGAGCGCCCCCCTCTCTCGGTCCCTTTCTCGCAGGTGCTGTTAATGCTGATGCTGCTTCTCCCTCGCGGCGGCGCCGGTCGGAGAGGATCGCGTCGCCCTCGGCTCAGCCCGTGTCGCAGGGGAAGCCGAGCCCGGTGGCGAGCAAAGTGCCAGGCGGCAAACTGGTGGGTGGAAACGTTTATCCTGTTTTCCTGCCCAGGCTGCGATCAGGGCAGGAAACACCTCAGCCTGTGTGTTTTCCCTGGGTGCGCTCCTCCTGCTTGAACTTTGACTGCTTCTACCAATGTGCTTTTTTGACAGCTGGTGTGCCTAGGGAATTGTTAGCAAAAGGCTGGTGTTGGGGTTCTTTTGGACAGAAGGAGCATAACCCTTTCTACTAAGGTTCCCTTTCAACACTCACTTCAATTGTTACTTGTCTTCTCCACAGACATCTGGACCATTTGCAATGCGGCCGGTCACTGTGAAAAAGATCATGCCACGAAATCGGCAGGTACGTAGAGTTTCAGAGGCCTCGTGCCATTTTCTGCTAGTGCAGAGAGAGCCATCCATGGATTTTCTCTCTCTCTCCACCCTGACCTTTAGCCTCTTTGCACCCAGGACCCAGATTAGAGCCTAAACTGCAACATAGTATCCCCTTCAGATTAATGTTTTGTACTTACATGCCACTCTTTAGGGCAGTGTTTCCCAACCTTTTTTGGGCAAAGGCACACTTGTTTCATGGAAAAAATCTCGAGGCACACCACCATGCCAGATGGGGAAAGGTCACTTTTTACTTATGTAAAAAAAAAAAAAAATAGTAACAGCATAGAAGGTAATGGTTAGGCTAGCATCCCTCTTCCAAATATGCTAGGTTTTTATTTGCAGGGACTGTTCTACCTGGGAAAGCATTCAGCACTGTCATTCTCCCATCTGCCATCTGAATTGGTACTATTCTGGGTCAACTTACTCTGCTGCATGTGTAGATGAAAATGGCACCAAGTGTGGGGGAGGGGGCAGAACAGGTTTCAGATACAGGATATTAAGCATACACGTACTTCAGATTGAACTGGTTGCTTGCTTTGCAAGTTTTCATTTCCCAAATGACTGCCTTGGCAAGCGCAATACCTACCAGGCTCAACGCCGGTCTCGCGCTGCCGCTTCCCGTGCTCTCAAGGACCCGGGAGGAGGAAGGCGTGAAGGGAATCCCGAAGGCGCTAAAACCTCGCGCATGCGCAGGCCTTCCGCCTGCGACAGCCCAGTAGGCCGGCCGAAGCGAGCGGCGATGGGATGTGGGAGGGAGCTCGCTCACCGCCCCGCGTGTGCCTATGTGGGGCACGTTACAGCCCCGTGACGTCAGCGCCACGCAGGCAGCCAGGCAGGCAGACGGCGAGAGCCCCGCGCTGGGCGGCCTCTCCTCGCCGCCGCCGCCCCGCCTCTCGCCGCCCGACTCGCCTGCCTCCCTCCAGGCAACATCTCGCGGCACACCAGGCAACGTCTCGCGGCACACTAGTGTGCCGCGGAACACCGGTTGGGAAACACTGCTTTAGGGTGACCAGATGCAAAGATAGTTAAATCAAGTTTCCTGTTTTGAAATTCACAAATTTCCTTAGTAGTTAACTGGTTGCTCTAAGAATTGGACTATAACTCAACATCTTTTGAAGAATTGTACTGAAAGAAGACATGCTGGAGCTTCTGATGGAGGTTGGAAAAGCTGCTACCACCAAAAAATCTCCCTGCTGCTTGTAGATGTGTGATACTCTGCCCTTCACACCTGCTCACCACTTCTTCTTTTCATCTACACTTGGCTCTTAAAGAACAAGTAAATCCAAATATTGGCAAAATTTTAATGCTATAGTGCATCTACCTTACCGTATTTTTCGCTCTATTGGACGCACCGGACCACAGGACGCACCTAGTTTTTAGAGGGGGAAATCAAGGAAAAAAATATTATTCCCCCCCCCCAGCCCCAAAGAGCAACGGACAGGCTGCACGCAGCCTATCCACTTCTCCCAGAGCTTCTCGGGGCTGCGGGGGAAGCCCGGGTTCCCCCCCCCCCAGCCCCAAAGAGCAAAGAAGCCAAGACAGCGCGTGGGGTCCATAGCCGCGCAACCTCTCCAGCCAGGAGCTAAACCTCTCCAGTGCAGCTAAAGAAAAAGACAAGGCAGCAAGCGCAATCCATCCCGCTCGCTGCCTTGGCTTCTTCTTTAGCCTTGCGCAGCATCTTTAGTCTTGCGCAATGGGATGGATTGCGCCTGCTGTCCACCGGGGCTGGACTAGATGACTCCTGGGGTTCCCTTCCAACCCTGCAATTCTATGACCTCGGAAGGTGTTTGGGGTCTCCACCACTGGAGGCTTTTAAGCAGCAGTTGGGGGACCATCTGCCTGGCGTTCTTTAGATGTGATTCCTACATTGTGAGGGGGCTGGGCTAGATGACCCTCGGGTGGCCCTCCCAACTCTATACAGTCCTACAGTTCTGCGGCAGGGGATCCACAGCCACTTCACACAATGCCCACTCCCAATTTTCATTGGAGAGACATGTGGCTTCACTGTCTAGGTAGGTACCCCCCTACCTGCCACACTTCCCCCACCCCACTTAAGCTGAGGGAATTCCTGCCCAGAGAAGCTCCCAGCAATCACGGAGGAGGAATCCTCTGCAGCCTCCAGCAGCGGAGGATCCATGGTCCCCTTCCTTCCCTCCTCCGTAGTTGCTTTGAAGCAGGAAAGTGGGAGAGGAGCTGCTTACCCGAGTGTAAGCTGCCCCCCTCCCACTTTCCTGCTTCAAAGCAATCACGGAGGGGGGGAATCTGCTGAAGCCTCCAGCAGCGGAGGATCCATGGTCCCCTTCCTTCCCTCCTCCGTAGTTGCTTTGAAGCAGGAAAGTGGGAGAGGAGCTGCTTACCCGAGTGTAAGCTGCCCCCCTCCCACTTTCCTGCTTCAAAGCAATCACGGAGGGGGGGAATCTGCTGAAGCCTCCAGCAGCGGAGGATCCATGGTCCCCTTCCTTCCCTCCTCCGTAGTTGCTTTGAAGCAGGAAAGTGGGAGAGGAGCTGCTTACAGGAGTGTAAGCTGCCCCCCTCCCACTTTCCTGCTTCAAAGCAATCACGGAGGAGGAATCCTCTGCAGCCTCCAGCAGCGGAGGATCCATGGTCCCCTTCCTTCCCTCCTCCGTAGTTGCTTTGAAGCAGGAAAGTGGGAGAGGAGCTGCTTACACGAGTGTAAGCTGCCCCCCTCCCACTTTCCTGCTTCAAAGCAATCACGGAGGGGGGAATCTGCTGAAGCCTCCAGCAGCGGAGGATCCATGGTCCTCTTCCTTCCCTCCTCCGTAGTTGCTTTGAAGGAGGAAAGTGGGAGAGGAGCTGCTTACACGAGTGTAAGCTGCTCCCCTCCCACATTGCCGCCTCAAAGGGAGCCCGGGAGGAGGGAATCTGCTGCAGCTTCCCCCACCTCCCGCAGAAGCCGCACGCTCTTTAAAGGGGCGGTGCGGCTTCTCCTGGCTTTTCTGGGAGGTGGGCGGATTCCCCCACCTCGTAGAAAAGCCTGCAGGAGCCGCACAGCCTTTAAAGAGGGTGCCGCTCTTGGGGGCTTTTCCCCCAGGAGGGAGAAGGGACTGCTACAGCCAGTCAGTCCCTTCTCCCTCCTGGAGAAAAGCCCGCAAGAGCGCACGAAGCTTGTGTGCGGCTCTTGAGGGCTTTCCCCGCCTGCCTCCCCCCTGCATTCGCTCCATAGGACGCACACACATTTTCCCTTGCTTTTTAGGAGGGAAAAAGTGCGTCCTATGGTGCGAAAAATACGGTAATTTGAAGATCAGGAGGGGACATACAGACCCTGGATCAGACCCTGAATGCAGTGTTGGTCTGGGCCAGTTAACTGAATCTGAATCCTGGCAAGAAAGATGCCCTGTGGAAGAATGGTTCCATGTCTAAGAAATAGTTCTGTTACCTGTTCTGGATGAGATTGCACTCCCTCTGAAGCAGGGAGGCAACCACTTCAGACGGCATGATCCACAGGAGCAGCAGTTCTGGCAGCAGAATGCTTTTTCATTTGGGTTTTCTTTTCCTTTTTCCAAACCAGATAAAAGAAACAGCCTTAATTCCTCGTCGGAGTCCAAGGGTAAGTCTCAAGCACCAGGTTCTGTGGTTAACAGAAAGGCCACGCCTTTCCATCAGGGCTGTGAACTTTAACTTGCCAATGTTGGAGCAGGGATGCTGTAAATGACGGACACACTTGTTCCTATTATAATTATTATTTTAAGCCTCTTTGATTCTGGTGTGTCACTGCACAAGGAAATGAAAAAAGAGCTATTTAAAGATGATCCCAACTCGCAATGTGATGGGTTGTTAATTTACAAATGAATATGGATATACTGTATTTGATACCTGAAAGGTGCATAACATTGTTACTTTGGCTATATGCAAATAGGCTTAAATTAATTTGTTCCAAGGCAGGTAGTTAATCAGCTGAAATTAGTGAATCATTTGGCATTCTTGCTGGAGTACTCTTTTCAGCATTATTCAGAATAGAGTGCTAAGTCTGTCACCTGCAGAAGCCTTTCCTATTGAAGGTTAAGCTTGCATCTTCTCTTACAGAATTCATTAAAAGAAGACAAGGAAAACATTCCTCTGAGAACCACAGAGGTTGAAAGTAATGCCAAGGTGGAACTGAAGCCTTCTCCCCTGCACAGCTCTTTGCATCCTGAGGCCGAGGCCTTACCGGCAGGGACCGACCTCCTGCTCCCAGTCAGTGCTGATGACGAGCAAGAACTGGCCAGGCCAAAAAGAGTACGCCGGTCTTACAGCCGCCTGGAGAACCCCTTAAGCTACAGTTTCCTGGGGAGGCGACAAGAGTCTCCCAGCTCCGGCCTGTCGGACACTTCCACACCTACCCATGGCCCAGTCAAGCGGCAAACTCTTTTTGGCTTTGATAAGCTTCTGGTTCCAGGTGAGCTCGCCAACATCTCTCCTGTGAACACAGCTGTTCCCCAGAAGTCAACAGTGGCAGAGCCTGGAGCCATCAATGAGAGAGACACAGACATCCCAGGTATCTCATTTGTCAGGGAAAAACGAAGGAAGAAGAAGATGCCACAATTTGATGTAAGTATAACATTTCAGACGGATACAGATAGGTAGCCGTGTTGGTCTGCCATAGTAAAAAAAAAATATTCCTTCCAGTAGCACCTTAAAGACCAACTAAGTTAGTTCTTGGTATGAGCTTTCGTGTGCATGCACACTTCTTCAGATACACTGCCAGTGTATCTGAAGAAGTGTGCATGCACACGAAAGCTCATACCAAGAACTAACTTAGTTGGTCTTTAAGGTGCTACTGGAAGGAATTTTTTTTTATTTCAGACTGAGTGGGGGAAGCATGAAAGGGGGACATAACATGGACATTAAAGTCTGCACCAACTGGGCTTCTGGGGCTCCACTGCTGAAAAGAAAAGAGTCGCCTAACATCACTGCAATGTCAAGTGATTGACATGTGGGGGTCCCCAACCATCTTGTCAAAATGGGCTTCCCAGGGATTGGAGAGATAAAGATCTGGCCTTGTGGCTGAAAAATATTTCCCTACACCTGTGAAAAGTGTAACATGGTCTTGTTGTAAGGATCTCAACTAAATAATGCACAGGAAGCCTTATCGAGCACTTTAAAGTGCTATATCTAGTTATTTACTATTGAAGTTGCACCTTGGAGGGCTAGAAATGGCCACATCCTGGCAATCCTGGAAACAATGTTAGAAACTCAGATGTATAAGCTAATCACTAAATGACACCTTAAATCTAGGTTATAGTCACTGCAATGGAATGTCTAGGCATCTACCCTGCTCCGGCCCCAGTGAAATTTGTTGTTATAAATATTCATTTCTATACTGTTTTATATTTTAAAAAATATATATCAAAAGCAGTTTACAACACACTAAAACATCAAATAAAACAATCTAGAATAAAACAAATTCAAGCTTCAAGGAAAATATTTCAGATCCTTCTCTGAGTGACATTTTACTTTCCCCATTTTTATTCACTGATTTAATTTATATAGCTGCCCCTAAAGCAGAAGTACTGTAGGAAGCCAGGGTAATGTAGTGGTTAGAGCAGGGGTCAGCAACCTTTTTCAGCCTGGGCTGGTCCACCGTCCCTCAGAGCATGTGGTGGGCCAGACTATATTTGGGGGGGGGGGGGGAGATGAACGAATTCCTATGCCCCATAAATAACCCAGAGATGCATTTTAAATAAAAGGACACATTCTAATCATGTAAAAACACACTGATTCCCGGACCATCCGCAGGCTGGATTGAGAAGGCGATTGGGCTGCATCCGGCCCACAGACCTTAGGTTGCCTACCCCTGGGTTAGAGTGTCGGGACTAGGACCTGGGAGGTCAGGGTTCAAATCCCCACTAGTCATGAAGCTCACTAGGTGGCCTTGGACCAGTCATAGCTTCTTAATCTATGTCATGGGGAATCTATGTCATTGTAGGAATTAACTAGGGGGTGGGTGAACCATGTACTCCTTCGGGGGGAAAGGTGGAGTGTAAATGCAATAAATAAGCTCTTCTGCTTACCTGCTTAAGAAAGCTGGAGAGCCATCCTGATGGAGATGTCAGTCGCCAACCTGGCATCCTGAGATTTCCACAGTTGCAATTGGACACATGCCAGTTGCAAAACACCTGGGGGATTTCAAACATTGCCTGGAGGGTGCGTGTGTGGAGAAAGGAAATGGTTGGCCATATTTGCTAAGGCCTTGAAAGCTGCTTCTACTGAGTAGCATTGCCCAATGGTTAGCACCCTGCTTAGATATTTTCCCATCCCCGTATCTAGCAGAATAATTGTAGGCTCATGTTCTTAATTTGCAGAGCCCTTCCAGTAGTAGAGTTTAGTCTTGTCTCAGAACTTGGGTCACCTTGGCAGGGAGTTCTGGGATTTTAACAAGCACAGCTTCCTCTTTTTAAAAAAGGGTGACAAGCACAGTTCCACAGGGCCCTATAATATGCCTAAACTATAACATAGGTTTGCTTATTTTTATATTATTTGAATCTTTTTTTAACCACACACAGTTCATTCACTAAGATGTACATTTCAAATTTGCTTAACTCTAGAGCACAGAATTTCATTTCTCCCTTTAGTGTTTCCTTCTGCTAAACTGTTGGCCTTTCTGGCACTTTGCTGCCCCAACCCCAGGCATGTCCAAAGTCTGTTTCAGGGGCCTAATCCGGCACACTGGTCAGTGTAATCCGGCCTGTGTGGCAGTTTACTTCCTGGGGTAAAATCCTTAAAAAAATCTCGACAACTTCAATCCTAAAAAAAGGTTGGCCCTTTGGTTGGCCCTCACGGCCCTTCACTTCATCAAATCTGGCCCTCTTTGAAAAAAAGTTTGGACACCACTGCCTGTTTGTTATCTTGTAGGGTCACTAAAGTGGAGCCACCCTTTTAGCTGAAGCCTCTCTGTGCCTTTTCAGGTATCACAGCTGGATGAATGGGCAGCCCAGATGAACGCGGAGTTTGAAGAAGCGGAGAGATTCGACCTCCTTGTGGAATAAAGTCTCCTCTTTCACTGGAGCGCTGCCTGTCTGCTCATTGAGTGCTCTTTGTTCACAGATTTTGGGCTTGTCCTATGGAGCTCTTCCGGTTCTCCAAACCCAGAAAGCAGTACGTTTCTTTGCTGCCAGGTGGACTTGGTGGCAAATTGCAAACTGGGTAATGATGTTGTACAGGTCCAGCTACTGGGTGATGACTTTCCCTTGAGTTTTGACACTGGCGGAAGCAAGGACAACAGCTTCTGGCTGCATCCCATGTAATACTTGCTAAATAGCCTGCCTTGTGCATTTGAAACATCACATCTGCGTGATCTGCCTGTGTTCATTCTGTTTTTATTCTGTATTTTAAAAAGGCTGTTTATCCTTTTCTTCATAGGTTGGCAGGTAAATAATAATTACTTGGACTATTCAAAATGTGCTAAGGTATTGTTGCACCACCAGAACATTGCTGTATTTTTAAATTCAGTGGGTTTTTCTAAAATATATATATATATATTCTGTGTTGGCTTTCTGTGTTTCTAATTCCTACTTTGGAGCATAGAGTGAAATACCAGCTCTTCTTGATTTTTAGGGGTGATACATTTTATTACTATTTTTTTTTTTGCAGTGAAATGTCACCAACAGAGTGACATTAGTCCATGGTTGGTAATTCTTATCATGTACTTGTTAATGGTAAGGTGGGGTGGTTGCCTGAGGCTCTTTCACTGGTTTTCTCTGGCTGTGTTTCTGTTTCTCAGTGCACTTGTTTAAGAGTAAGTACAGAAGAAATAATGGGCATTCCCTCACTTCATGCTGACATTTCCCTGTTGGAAAAAGAACTCCCCCATGTACACCTGCTCCATTGGTTGGTTTGGAGAGTTTCTTCATGGTGACACAGTGTGTTGTATAAGCTAGCAAAAATGTCTAAAAGCACAAATTACTGGGAGGGTTGGGCAGTGAGGGAAGCGTGCCATGTTTGGGTTCAAAACATTTTATAGCAATAACATGTTTAATAAAAAAAATACTTCCATGTTCATCCTTTCCTGGTTTTCCTTTGTAGTTCTGCTGGCTGGTCTTGTCCAGAGTGTTTATATTGATGTGTCCATAATAAATGACTTTTAAATCATGATAAATGCATGCCTCGCCAACTACTGCTGCAAGAGGCAAGCAGGGCAAGTTTCCTTAATGTGCCACATCTGCTGGCAGGATCCAAAGAATCAAGCCACTAGCTCCACACAGCAGAGAAGAGCCTCTGGGCTTGTTAGAGCGCTAGAGTAATAACAGCGGAGGAACGTATGAGCAGCAAAATCTCTGGCTAAGACCTCACTTTGGCTAAGAGCTTCCTCGGAGGGTGAAGAAAGTCGTTCTCTCTGTGTCTCCACAAGATTGAGAGCCCTTGCCTGCTTTTAGAGAGAAAGAAGACGTGAAATGGAGCCACAGAGTTAAACTTCCCTGGAAATCTCAGTTTTCAATGAAAAGACAATGCCAGAAGTTGGAGAGATGGCGGAATGCATTTCCAGTCTGGCTTAGAGCAGCTTCAGCATAGCCTTTCCTTGTTGTGAGCAAACTAGAGAAGACCTGTGCAAACGGTCTTGAGCAGATGCTCTACGACTGAACCATGGTCCTTCCATAGGAGGTGGAGTGAGTAGGATTAGGCTTGACTTTCTAAAACACCTGCCTACCAGCAGCTCAGCAGCTGGACACTACAACCATCCTGGATGCCAATTCTGCCCTGTTTCCGTTACTGCATTGTTCTGTCTTGCGATCAAAGGAGAATCTTATTTGGCTGCCGTTCCATTCATGTATTGGAGAGCAAAGCAACTGCAGCCTGCCAGCTGATGACGTGAGAAAGTGTGCGTATCTTTAGGCTACGTAGAATTTAACTTGACCTTTTAGGCTAGTTGCCTACACATGTGAGTAAAAGGGGACCTGATATATCTTAACAAGCTTGAAAGGGGAGACCCAAAGCTTCTCAGCTGCTTGCTCTGAATCAGTTTTTAGTGGCTGTTATCAAATGCTACCTGTAAGTGTCCTTAAAGTGGATTTGTAAGAAGGAAGCACTTTGTTTCAGCACCAACAGGTGTGGGGAAACTCTGGCCCTCCAGATGTTGGACTCTGGATTTTATTGGCTCTGGTCAGTGTGACCAGAGGTCAGGAATTATGAGAGTTGTAGTCCAGCAAGCTTTGCGGACGGGAGGGTGGGTACCAGTTTCATACCATTGCTCTATGAAACTCAGAATCGTAGTGTTGGAAGGGATCCTAAAATCCACCCCCCTGCAATGCAGGATTGAACCTGCAACCTTGGCATTATCAGCACCACACTCTAACCAACTGATCTATCTAAAGAGTCTTAATCAATTGGTTCAATCCACATATGTTTGCATATAAGTAGTTTGTGCCCTCCCCCCCAAAAAAGTAAACACCAGAGCATACTCAGCATCTCCTGGTCAGGCTGGAGAAGATCTCTATCTGAGATACTGGAGAGCAGCTACCTATAAATGCTTCCCCGTTGTCCCACCAAAAGATACAGAAGGGATGGATCAAGATCCTGGCATCTACATAGGGTGGGCTTTGCTGTTGACTAAGTTGTGAGAAGCATTTTTGTGAAACGTCTAAAATTGCCAAATAGGACCTGAGAGAGCTTCCTCTCCTGGATGTTGGATTTGTCATAGTAATTGATAAATCCTGCAAACGATGCTGTTTCAATGCATGGAGTAGTTAGGGGAAGGGGGGAGCTCTGGCGATTGGGTGCTGCTGTACAGATTACAGTAATTTCTCTTTGGCTTTAACCTGCTCTGCGTCTTTGCTACCCATTGAGTTCCTGCCAGTCACAGAGGAGCAACCACATAGCAAGGCCACGTGTGACCTTGCCAGTGTCACTGCTCGAGGGCAGAGGAGCCGCACTATCGATCTTTGCTTATTGCTGGCTACAAGAGGCGGGGGGAGCTCCTGCTTGGCTTAAAGCTTTCCGAGTTGCCTCCAGGGGGTTATTGCAGGAGGCAGTCTTAACCCTCGGAGAAGATCTGAAAGTCATGCTGATGGCAAATGTCTCAACCAAGACTGCAGAAAGTTTGCTCTGTAAATGTCTACGGGTGATACATAAATGTGGCATCAAATAACTCCAACATTTAATTACGGGATTGTACTCCCTCCTCACATGTCACAATGCATCAATATTGTATTAATACAGTAGCTTAGAGGCTAGGAAAAGCGCTCTCGGGTATACACATATTTATGTACTGGTACTTTTGTATGATGTATGGAAGTGAGAGCTGGACCATAAAGAAGGCTGATCGCCGAAGAATTGATGCTTTTGAATTATGGTGCTGGAGAAGACTCTTGAGAGTCCCATGGACTGCAAGAAGATCAAACGCATCCATTCTTAAGGAAATCAGCCCTGAGTGCTCACTGGAAGGACAGATCGCGAAGCTGAGGCTCCAGTACTTTGGCCACCTCATGAGAAGAGAAGACTCCCTGGAGAAGACACTGATGCTGGGAAAGATGGAGGGCACAAGGAGAAGGGGGCGACAGAGGACGAGATGGTTGGATAGTGTTTTCGAGGTTACCAGCATGAGTTTGACCAAACTGCGGGAGGTAGTGGAGGACAGAGGTGCCTGGCCTGCTCTGGTCCATGGGGTCACGAAGAGTCGGACACGACTAAATGACTAAACAACAACAACAACTTTTGGGTGCTTCGTTGGTTTGGCTGAGTCTAGATCGTTCCTCCTGCAGTCTCTCACATGTACCATCATCCCCTCTCACAACAATAGTGTGCAGGAATGGGTGCCACTGGTTGCTTTAAAAAAAAAATGGTCACTGTTGATTTTCTGTGTCTAAATGGCCAGTCTGTGTGCTGGTGTGTGCTGTTACAGGCTAAGCCTTGTGCAAACTCCTTAGATACAGAAACCTGGCGCAGTGGTTTCACAGCAGCTGAACATCCTTGTTGCTTATCCTTGCCTATGATGAGCTGGACTTAAGGCATTGGCTCCAAAATCTATTCCTCTATTCCGCATTGACCAAAGATGACACACAGAAGCAGAGATTAGTAAAACAAGACCATAAGGTTATTTAAAGTCGTAATGTTGGGGTGGCATATGGGGCCCAGGATCCTGCTGTGGGGCAGCCAGAGTGCTGGCCAATGTCTCGTTCTCCCAGGCCAGTGGATAGGAACTGGAAGTAGTTACCATAGCTGGCCAACAGAGAAAGGCCACTCCAGCATGTGCATTTCTGGTGGTCCCTGTACCCACCCAAGGCCCCTTATACCCTCCAATATTTCTCAAAGGCAAAGTGGGACATTCTGGGATCAAATCAGAAACAGGGACAGCTTCTGTAAATCTGGGACTGTCCCTGGAAAATAGGGACATTTGGAAGGTCTGTCTTATGTGGTAGGTAATAATCTTGTTTAGCTATGATTCCATGAATCTATGAGCAGGGCGGGAGAGGGGTGAGGCAAAGCATATGTCACAACAGCTCGGCCTGCTTCTCTCCGCTTGATGAGATGCTCCAGTGCCCATCATATTGACATTTCCCACTTCTGCTCCACTGAGCCAGGCGGGGTGGTTAAATAATCGAGTCAGGCAGGGAGAAACTTGGCAGTCGGTGCAACAGAGTGAGCCCAGCGGAGCCCAGTTTTCCAGGATGAGCGCCTCAGCCATCCGCCGAAAGTCCTACAAGAGAGCCCAAGAGGAAGCCGGGCTGTTCTCCCCCGTCCACTGGGAGGGCGACAAGGGCAGCAACGGAGACGTTCCAGCTGGGAAGCTGCAGGTCATGGAAAAGTTCTTCACACCTGTCCGGCAGACCAAGGAGAACAAGGGGGCCTCCTCCTCTTCCTCCACCGACTTGGGGCTCAGGGACTGCAGCAGCTGCCACCATCAGTGGGCCGAGAGCCGAAGCGGCCACTTCTCCACGCTCTCGTCATCCTCAGCCTCTTCCACCTCGGCCTCCTCCTCAGCCTCTAGCTCGGCCTCGTGGTCCTCTGAAGCCAGCCTGGACAAAGAGGCCTTCTTGCTGACCAGCTCTCGCTACCACCCCCAGCACTCGCAGTCCTGCGTGGACCTTTCGGGAGAGGCCAGGGCCTTCCGCCGCGGTCGGGAGGAAGAAATGGCGGAGTTCGAGGAGGAGGAAGCTCCCGGCTCCTTCAGCCGCTTGAGGAAAGGACAGAGCAAGAGTGCCGACCGGCTGGGCAACCGCCACGGCCTGCAGTCGCAGCCTGGCCAACCCGACGGAGTGGACAGACACCTCTACAAGGCCGCCAGCCTGGAGCGCAGCCTCGCCTTCAGCGAGCAGGCGGAAATCCTGGCCCCGCGGCAGCCCCACTACGCCGGGGCTCCGGCGCCGAGCAAAGGCATCTTGAAAAACGGGGCAGTGGCCGGTGGCGACTGGCTGCGGAAGGCCAAGTCCATTGAGACCATCACTGTGCGGTCCATAGGGAAGGAGCCTCTGTCTGCCCCCGGGCCTGCTAGGCCTCTCCAGAGGGAGAAGCAACCCCCAAACAGCTTGGATCTGAGTACCCCCAAAAAGCCCCCCATCACAGAAAGGATGAAGCTGGTGGAGGAGAAGCTCCGCTTCTCAGAGTTCCTGAACGAGATCACCCAGCAGGTGATGAGCCCCTCCAGCCTCAGTTCGCTGGGCTGGAAACCCCCAGAGCCCTCCCTGGCCAGCAAGGCCCCCAGCACCGACGGGTCAGACTCGAAAGGCTCCAGCAGCAAAGGCAGCTCCCCTGGGTCCTTGCTGGAGATGGCTGAGGCGAAAGCAGAGGCAGCGGCGAGGAGGAGGACGGGGCAGGCCGAGGCCAAGGTGGACGCCCTTCCCAGCCCCCACAGCCGACCCCAAGCCAACCTGGCCTTTGGCAGGGCCACAGATGAGGCCAGTACCAGTCCAGAATTGGCGCCCTTTGCTCACTTGCCAGCTAAGCTGGGGAGTTTGCCTAAGCTGCCAGGAGAGGCAGCCAAGCGGCCAAAGAAGCCCAGCGAAGCCAAAGGTGGACACGGGCAGGAGGCCAAGAGGCTGGAACAGCCCCTCAAGAAAGCAGAGAAGGGCCTTCCTGCCGGAGGGACAGCCGAGAAAGCCAACCCCCTGGACGAGCATGAGGGTGTAGCCGCGAAGAAGAGGATGCACAACAGCAAGGTATGGGGGCCTGGCAGGGGCCTGTGGGGTTTCCTCCTCGGAGTGCCTTTCCCTGCCAACCTGCTGCCCCACACCATTAACAAAACCCAGGTGATCCGCCAAAGGCTCACACCTTCTAGGCGGCCCATTCAATCTCAATGATGGAAAAGCACTCTGTACATATTCATAAACAGTCAGGCCACAGGGTCTGTTAACCTGAGGTCGAGCCGCAGAATTTAGGAGGGATTTGAACTTGTATTTCCTGTGCATTTTCAAAGGCCACACACTATGTTTTTCATTTGGCTAACTAGAGAGAACAGACCTTTAACGGCACATGGCCTTACCAGGCTATGTTCTGACACCTTTTCAAAAACCGATGGGGAGGCCGCACTTGGAATATGGTGCCCAGTTCCAGGCATCGCATCCCAAAATGAATACTTGGGAAGGTGCAGAAATGGGTGGCTAAAATGATTAGGGGGCTTCAGGAACATCCATTTGTGAAAGGCTAATTTTGGGGGGAAGTGAGGAAGAGAAGACTAATGGTGGGGGGAACATGATAGAGACTTTAAAAATCATAAAGGTCTCTACAATATCCTTTTTGATGTGAAGCAATCGGTATTCCACATCTAGCTGCATTGGATAACCACTCTATCACGTTGGCTCATGGGTCCCAGATTGGGAAGATGCAATCCTATTTCTCCTCCAATGCATGGGGAAATGTTTCTGGAGTTGGGGACACTGACTCATCTGGTAGGTGTGTGTGTTTAAACCTTTTGTCACAATCTTAAGTGCTTGTACCTTCGCTTTAAAGAATAATTTAAAATAAGAGCATGGAGATGAATTTTCTCCTTTTTTTAATCTCCAGGAGCTGCTGGCAGAGGCAGAACAACCTGTGTGAGTATGCAAATCAGCAGTTGGTTGATCCAGGGTCTTCCTTCAGGGATCATCTTCCAGCACCTATCCCCTCCCTTCATGGGGCAGCAGTAGCAAAGCAGGGAGCCAGTGGTAAAAGTTGTACCTGCTTTCCAGTTGCCCTGACTCCTGCACCCTCTCTTGCTGCTGCTGCTGCTGCCGCTGCTTGCTTAATACACTGCAGCTACAGGTATCAAACTGCCTACCACCTGCAGAGATTTTGATCCTCTGCTGCTGTTCGCTAGAATTGCTTCTCCATCTCATATACACACTCCCTACTGTCATTACAGGCCCTCACAGGAGCAGGAGCCAGCATCCCCAGCGCAGAAGGAGGAAGCAGATGCCAAACCCAGAACGGCTCAGCGAGACCTGCAGAAAACCTGGGACGAACTGGACGCTCTAAAAGAAAAATTTAGCAGGTGACTCGTCAAAAGCACAGCGGTCAGGGCTCATCCTGTATTCAGGATTTGTGAGAGAGCTTTTTTCAGGCCAACCTGCATGTGGCGGGGAGGAGTTTGCTCTCAAAGCCTTTGGGGGAGGAGCAAAAGATGCTTCAATTGGATTCATGCAACCAATAGATATATTAATATATAGAGTAATTTTGTGCAGGGACTTTGGCTCAGAGTTTTTGCTGTCGTGACTGTATTTCCTTCCTTTCAGGCTTCAGGAAGACTATTCCAACACACGGCTCACTAACCAGCTGCTGGAAGACAGACTTCAGATTATTGTAAGGGAAACGTAAAAAAAACGAATGAATAAATTTGGCTCTCGCCATTATATTATACATACTGGCAAAAAGCAAAAATACATCGCCACTGGGAACTGTACCGCTGTGCTATGTCAAAACATGCATGAAGTTCTCAAGATGAGGCTTCCTTTTTTAGCAGCCACATGTCCAGCTGTTAGTGAGAAAAAGATTCTCACCACCCTGCCTCTTTAGAGTAGCAGCTCCTAAAAGTATGGGAGATGAATTATATGGTCACACTAATTGATCTTGTTGGAAGAAGAGAAGGAATATAATTATTTATTTGGAAAGAGGAGCTTTTTTTCGTCTTATTCTGGAACCATTAAGTTCAGAGCACAACCCAGTGCCCTATGAATAAGGTTGTAAAATGAGAAGACAACATTGAGACCCACTGAAAAAGATGCACAGCAAGACTCACTTAGGCCCATTTATCTTTGTGGGTCTATTCTAGATGAATCCACCCCAAGATGTTTAAATACATAGCTGTTTTTGCTTTTTTATTATTACATGTTATTCCCTCTGCATCCCTGTCTCCCTTACAGTAACTGGCTCCCAGGCTTGTTGCAAGAAACATACTTAAATTACTTATTTAATTAAGTTACACTTTGCAGCACCAATTAGAGTGTATTCTATTTGTATTATTATGTCTTGCTGCTCTCTCTCTCTCTCTCTCTCTCTCTCTCTGGCCTCCTTTGCTGACTTGCCTCCCCGCCCCATGCTTTCCTCACAACAGGCTCAGAGCATGGCTGAAGAAAAGCAAACTTTGAACCAGCGGATCAATGAGTTGCTGGAGAGGCTGATCAGTGCCCAAAACACGATTTGCACCTTGGAGAAAATTAACGTGAGTACTTTGATCAACGTACTTTTTTGGGGGGGAGGGGGGGAGGAGAGAAAGGTATAACAACAGAATAATGGAGGAGGACTTGAATCATGGGAGGTCCAATTTCCTCTGCCCCACTACTCTAGCGGGGGAAATTCAGAGTGCGAGACCATTCCCAACAAAAGGCTCTTGAAATTCCACTTCCAAGACCTCTAAACCCAGCACCCCCCCCCCCCAGCTTAGGTTGATCTCACTTATCCATCAAGAGGTTTCTCCTACAGCCCTCTTGCTCCTCTCTTGAAACCCCCTTAGATCTAGTCCTGCCCTTTCTCTTGGGCAGCAGAGAAGAGAAGCAGCCTTTTCTCACTGCTGTATGTGATGGTGCTGCTGGCAAGAGCCCTTCCAATATTTGCCATTGCGATTGTTACCCCTTCTCTTATCCAGTTCCTTCAACTTTTCCTGTTTATCCAGGCACCTCACACGCCTGTGAAATCGCATATGATTGAAACCCATTGAAAACCCCCGCAAACAAACCACTCCATCCCCGTCCCACCCTTTTAGTGATATTTCAGTGACTTCAGGATTCAGCGTGATGCGTTTATACATGGTTCCACACCTCTTGAATGTGCATAAACTGCTCTCCTCTGAATCTGTTCCACTTTACAGTGCCAAACATATTTATAGCATATCCTCATACATCCCATACAGGACCTGCTGGGATTTTTTTGGGAGGGAAGGCCATTACCTAAATGGTCCGAATGGTCTTTGCTGTCTCTCCACTCACAGATCTCAGGGCTGCTGGCAAAGCCCAGCCTGGAAAAGCAGCGGCGCAGTGGGAAGGACGAGTCTCCCTCCGACAGCCTCTGCTCTCTGCACATTCTGGATGTCGCGCCCCCTCCTGCTTTCATGGATGGCGCCTCTGAGACGCAAACCACCCCCAACCAGTCCGACTCGGCCACCGAAACCAGCAAGCTGGGCTGCAGCTCCGAATCGGACACAGCAGCCGGGCCTAGCGAGGAGAGGAGCCTCCTGCTGAAGTACGAAGCGGCCCTGGTGGCGCCGTCCCCAGAAGGGCCAAAGAGACACAGCAAGAGCCACAGCCGGGCCACAGCCTACATCCCCTGGAAGCAGAAGTCCACCACGTTCTCAACGCAAGACACGAATTCGACAGAAAGCGAGTGCAGCGGGGAGGAGGAAGCAGCCCCGCTTTGCCCTCTCCCAGCCCCACGCTTCCTATACTTGAGGCAGGAGGCCCTGGTGGCCCCGCCAGGGCCCAGCAGCCATTTCCCAGCCTTGCCCACACTGCAGCCAGAGGTCTTTGAAGCAGCCCACCTGCCGTCCCCCACCAACCTGCCGCCCAGTGGGAAGCTTGAGGAGATGGTGCCAGAAATGAGCAGCTCTGAGAGCTCTGAGGATGGCGAGGTCTCCTGGAGCCCTGGCTTGGTGGAGAAGACATCAGGAGGACCCCACCTGGATTACCAGTCGGCCCAAAAAATGCTTGACGGCTTGCTGCAGAAGAGCCGCCGGGGGAATGAACCACCCAAGGTGGCCAGGTTGGAAGGCTTCCGCTTAGCTGGTGCCACAGAGGGGAACGGAGCAGGCCGGGGCCTCCCTCACTACCACCACCAGCAGCAGCACCAGCAACACAGGATCCGTTACTACCAAGAGTTCCCGAGTCCTGAGGAGGGAAAGAGCTATCCATGCCCCCTGGGCACCAAGGGGGCAGTGGTGGGGCCAGAGGGCAGCGATGCTGCGCAAGATTCTACATCCCTCTGAGGTGGGACGAAAGGAAGCCGCTCCCTTAGCCATGCCATACTTCCCACCCCCTGCAATCCATGGGACTGTCTTCCCTTCCTCAGTGGTGAAGAAAAAGCACTCTGCACGTGACTCAGATGAACTTTTTCCTTTAGGCTTATCTTCCTATGAATCAGGGCCTGAACCAGGTCCTGAGCTAAGCCCCTGGACCCCATGGGAACCTTGACCAGCTCCTTTCCCACCTCTCCTCCAGGTGTGACTTTTGGTTGTAATTCAATCCCCGTTTTGCTTTAAAAAGCAGCAGCAGCAGCAGCTAGGTTATACTAAATCTCTGTCTTGTAGTTTGGAAAGTTTATTTTAGTGAAGAGGAAATCTGATGATGTGCTTCTTCTTTCGTAACAAATGGGGCGCAACTTTATTTACAGCGTGAAGTACGTCAGACACATGAGAAGCAGTCACCTAAAGGACAATTCACTATTTGCATTCAGAAGTGTGTGTTGTTGTTGTTTAAAATTAATTCCCATAAGGCAGAACTTTCCAAACTTTTCATGTTGGTGACACTCTTTTTAGACATGCATCATTTCGCGACACAGTAATTCAGTTTTACAATGGTACCTCGGGTAACGAACTTAATTCATTCCAGAGGTCTGTTCTTAACCTGACACCGTTCTTAACCTCATGGGGCTTCCCACTGCCGCCACACCACCGACGTGAAATTTCCATTCTCATCCTGGGGCAAA
Source organism: Podarcis muralis (assembly GCF_964188315.1). Lineage (NCBI taxonomy): Eukaryota > Metazoa > Chordata > Lepidosauria > Squamata > Lacertidae > Podarcis > Podarcis muralis. The sequence goes on along the minus strand of NC_135670.1, from coordinate 14,745,927 downwards.
GTTCTCAACCCGAGGTACTACTTCCGGGTTAGCGGAGTTTGTAACCCAAAGTGTTTGTAACTGAGGTACCACTGTACTAGCAAACTGAAGGTTAAATGAACGTATTCACATGACACATCTACATACTGCAGCCAAAATGCTAATGTGTCACTACACACAGTTTAGAAAGCTCTGCTGTAAGGGCTTAGTATGGCAAAGAATGATCTAATTTTCTAACCAGGCTTTTACCTGTAAGCATTGTATCAGGCCAGCACTGTTCTTGTGGGTTTTCGTTGGGTGGTTGTTAGCTTTTGAAGACTGTGAACTAGAAAATGTATATGCAACTAGAATTCTAAACAGGTCATATGGGTTTACCACTCATCTTCAACATTCTCCCACCTCCTTGATCAAAAGAAGGATGGCTCAAAATAATGCCATATTGGGGAAGGTACAATTTGGGATAACAGGATTTAAACTAAAATACAAAGAATGCTTGAACACAGTAGAAAATAGGGCAATTTTACAACCAGTGAGGAAGCACAGTGACAGCTTAATTTTAATTTTCTATAGTGGAAATCCTGGTGGAGTATTTTTTATTTTCATCCCTCAGATGTGCACAGAACTGGCAAACTATGTAACGAAAAACAATATTGGGCAGCAATCTGATAAGCATGTGTGGAGCGTGTGTTTCTTTTCTGCTATGCTTCTCGTAAATATACATAATTGTTTGGAAAGGAAATCTGACGTTAATGTTAATGTAAATAAATTTATCAACACAAGCATATTAAAATTAAATCAAAATCAGTTAAAGGCTGGGTTTTTAATTAATATACTGGAGAGAGAGAGAGAGAGAGAAAGAAATATATGACTTCTGAGCATAATGTCATGTTTTATTGTTTATTCAGAGAACCAGCAAGCCTTCACGGATGCTAGAAGCCAGAGGATGCCACTCATATCCCTAAGCACAGCAAACTTTGTCCACAGGCATAAGCTACACAAGCGTAGTGGAGCCTCCACATCCAGAGGCTTTCTACCTCTCAGTAAACGAGCTGTTCCTCACCTGGTTCTTCCCCTGCCCTCCAAGAATAGGGTAGAGGCGGTGAAGAAGGACGTCGGTGTCTCCCATCCCTCTTCCCACCTCATTCTCCGGGAACAGAGTTGTCTCACCCGAGCCCTCCTCGAGTCCTCTCTTCCCACTCGGGGCGTTACGGCGTCCCCGAGGGCACCCACTGAGATCTCCCGAGCAGGGGCGCTCGAGGTGTAATAAGAAACAGACGCCGATTCTGCCTTAAAAATAAAAATATCCCACTCCCCTGTCTCACTCAGTGGAGGTGGTGGGGTAGACTGCTGACTGCAGCACATGGGGGCTGCCTCTGGGCAGATGCAGCGTGCTTATATGGAGCTGGAGACTTAAGAGCGCAGCGTCCGCCCGCTCCTGAAGTCCTGCCATCGCCTGCAGGCAGACTGCGCTGAGCCATGGAGGCTCCAAGCAGCCCTTCCAAAAGAGAGACTCTGGGAGATGGAGGGGGTGGCCGGTTTGGAGTGTGCTGCTTAGGAGATTCCCCCGTTGGTGTGTGTGTGGCGCCCTCTGCACATGCTCTACGGTCTACGGTACCTAAGGAACTGGAGCTCCGCGACGGCGCCCTCTTGCAGCTGCTCCTCCGGGAGCGCTGCCCTCTTGAGAAAGGCGCTGCGGGATAAGGTCGGGCGGAAATGCGCCATCTTGAAGCTGCAGCGGGCGCCGCCACCGAGGGCACTCAAGACGCCATCTTGCGAGAGGCACCAGAGGCGGAAGTGAATCTTCACAACTAGAAAGGCTGCTCCTGTGTGCAGTCTTCTGGGTGCAGTCCTGGCGAAGTCAACAGAAAGAGCACTTTCCCAAGAGTACTCTTTAGCCTGGCCAGGAATGGGGGAGAGATTTGAATCAGTTTGCAGACCAGCCTCACCCATGAGCTGTGCTTTTTTTCAGGAGGTCCTTAAGGGCACCTCTTTTCTGTTGTTAAAAAGTGTGGCACTTACTGCAACAACTTCATACTGAGTACCGGCACCTATTTTTTCTAGAAAGAAAGCACTGCCCATGAGCATACCCTCCAACATTTCTCTAATAAAAATAGGGACATGTTATTTAATAAACATAAACTTTATTATTTATACCTTGCCCATCTGACTGGGTTGCCCCAGCCATTCTGGGTGGCTTCCAACATATATAAAAACATAATAAAACATTTTTTTTTTTTTTAATAATGTTTATTGAGATTTTTCAACGTTAAAAACACACTTCACAACCAGTCAAAAAAAGAAACACAATATCACAATCACACCAAAACACACTGAACAATAAACAGCAGAAAAAGAAAGAAAGAAAAAAAAAAAACACACCAAAAAAACATAAGAACAAACAAGGACATTTACATACAACATTTAACAATCAACAGCTGCTTCCTTCCCTCCTGGTTTCGGGTTTTAACTTTTTCTCTTTTTGTTTAACCACTGGTGTTAGTCTTTAGTTTTCGCGTCAGAAGTGATATGTCAATCCTGCTATAGTTGGTAGGTTCTTAAAGTTACTTTCCAGATAAACCGAAAATTTGTTCCAATCCTCATTTAACTTTGCGTTTTTTTGATTTCTAATTTTTTGAGTCATCTTTGCCAATTCAATGAAGCCATATAGTTTTGTTTGCCAATCTCTTACTGTTGGCAAGTTTGCATTTTTCCAGTTTTGAGCAATTAACATTCTGGCCGCTGCTGTTGAATATTGAAATAAAATTTTATCTTTATCCTGTATTTCTTTCCCGACCATCCCTAGCAGGAAGGCCTCTGGTTTTTTGGGGAATGTGTATCTAAGTATTTTTTTCAGTTCCTCATATATCTGATTCCAAAATTTTTTCGTTTCCTCACATGTCCACCACATATGTATGAAATTACCTTCTTTTGTTTTGCATCTCCAGCAATCTCTATTACCGGTCTTATACATCCTGCTTAATTTTTCTGGTGTTAAATACCATCTATATATCATTTTCTCTAAATTCTCTCTGACTGCCGCGCTTGCTGTAAATTTTATTCCAACATTCCACAGCTTTGACCATTCCTCATATTCAATGTTATGCCCCAGGTCTTTCTCCCACTTAACCATGACTTCTTTGGTTTTTTCATCTTTTGTATCCCATTCTAATAATATGTTATACATTTTGGATAATAACTTGGATTTACTTTCAATTATTTCTATCTGGAATTTGGATTTTTTTTCGTTCATTCCTAGCTTTTTGTCTTCCGTCCATAATGCATTGATCTGATGGTACTGTAACCAGCTCTTCAAGTTCTCCTTCAACTCCTCGTATGGTCTTAATTTCCAACTGTCTTGAGCTCTTGTCAATAGATCTTCATATGTCAGTTTTCGTTCTTCCGAGTCAGTCTTCTTGATTGATAGGATATCTGTTGGGGACAGCCACCAAGGTGTTTTCCTCTCCAGCAACTTTTTATTTTTTTCCCAGACTTCACATAGTGGGCCTTTGATAATGTGGTTCGTGAATCCTTTATGTGCTTTCCCTTTGTTTAACCAGAGGTAGGCATGCCATCCGAACCTGTTGTCTGCCCCTTCCAGGTCCAATAGATCAGCATTCTCCAGGGTTATCCAATCTTTGACCCAGCACAGGCAGGCTGCTTCGTAATACAGTTGTAGATTGGGGACTGCTAGCCCACCCCTTTCTTTTCTGTCTGTAAGCAGTTTGAATCTTATCCTAGGCCTTCTGCCCTGCCATATGAACCTCGAGAGGGTTTTCTGCCAGTCTTTAAATGTTTTGGATCCTCTAATGACCGGAATGTTTTGAAATAAGAACAGCATCTTAGGTAATATGTTCATTTTTATTGATTCCATCCTACCCAGCCACGAGAGCTTGACTCTATTCCAGACGTCCAAATCTTTTTTAACTTTATTCCATGTTGCCGAGTAATTGTCTTCAATTAGATTTATATTTTTCGATGTGAGCCAAATTCCTAAGTATTTTACTTTTTTAACTACTTTAATTCCATATTGCCTCTCAATCTTCTCCTTCTCTTCAATATCCACGTTTTTTGTCAGCATTTTTGTTTTGGATTTGTTTAGTTTGAAGCCTGACAGTTTGCCATATTCCTCTAATGTCTCTAGCGCTTTAGCGATACTTCCTTGTGGTTCTCCCAGGGACAGTATCAGGTCATCCGCATAGGCTTTTAACTTATATTCTTTTGGACCTATTTTAATCCCTTGGATCTCTGGCTTTGCTCTAATCTTATTCGCCAGGATTTCCAGAGCCATTATGAATAGAAGCGGGGAGAGAGGGCAGCCCTGTCTCGTTCCTTTCTCTATTTTAAACGTGTTTGTAAGATTATTATTTATGACCAGTTTTGCAGATTGGTTTGAATATATCGCCTGTATTCCTTTCAGGAATTCGCCCTCAATCCCTGCCTTTTCTATAGCGTTCAATAGGAATGCCCAGGAGACGTTATCAAACGCCTTTTCTGCGTCTATAAAGATCAGAGCTGCCGGTACTTCATTTTTAATCTCCAGATACTCTATTATGTTAATAACGTGTCTCACGTTATCTTTTAGGAATCTGTTGGGTAGAAATCCCGCTTGATCTTTATGAATAAGGTTTGTTAAACACTTTTTCAATCTGGTTGCCATAATATCTGCATAGATTTTATAATCGTTATTTAGCAGGGATATTGGTCTGTAATTCTTGATGTTCAGTCTATCTGTATCTGGTTTTGGGATTAATGTTATAAAGGCTTCTCTCCAAGACTCTGGTATTTTTCCTCCTCTTAGAATGTTATTCATGGTGTCGCACAGCGTGGTTGACAGTTGATTCCCCAAAACTTTGTAATATTTAGCCGATAGTCCATCCGGCCCTGGCGCTTTCCCCAGTTTCATTTTTTTTATCGCACACTGGATCTCCTCTATGTTTATGGGTCTATTTAATTGGAGTTTTTCTTCATCTGTGATGGTCTTCCCTTTACAGTTCTTTAAATAACATTCTATATGGGTTAGTTCTTCTTCACCTTTCTTGTATAATTGCTCATAGAAGTTTAAAAAATTTTTTTGTATTCTTTTTGGGTCCACTATCAGTTCTTCTCCTTCTCTTATCTTGTTTATCACGCTCTGTTTTTGTTTCTCCCTTAGTTGCCATGCTAGAAATTTTCCGGTCTTATTCGCTGACTCAAAATATCTTTGCCTCATCAACTTAATCTTCCATTCAATCTCTTGATTCGTTAACATGGAGTATTGTGTTTGTAATAACTTTAGTGTTTGTAGGCTTTCTTCGTCTTTCGGATTTTTTATTAATTTTTTCTCATTCTCCCTTAGCTGTTTGAGAATTTCTTCCTTCTTTTGTTGTCTTACTTTTTTCTTGTAGTTGTTTTGCTGAATGAAGAGGCCTCTTAGGACCGCTTTGCTAGCGTCCCATACCATTTCTATACTTGTTCCTCTGTTAGTATTGATGTCAAAATATTCCTTTAGAGTGGCTTTAGCTTTCTCGCTGATCTCATCGTCATCTAATAAATATTCATTCAGTCTCCATCTAAAGCCTCCCTGGGTCACCCCTTTTATTTCAAGTGTTAATGAGTTGTGGTCAGAAAAAGTTCTCGGGTGTATATCACATTTAATGGTTCTTAAAGAGAGTGCCTTTGAGGTCCATATTTGATCTATTCTGCCCCAACTTTTATGTACCTCAGAGAAGAAGGTAAACTGTTTTTCTGTTGGGTGTTTGTATCTCCATATATCTATTAGATCCATGTTTTCTTCCAAATCTAGGAAAGATTTCGGTAATTTCCCTTGTTTGTGTTTTTTCTTTTCCGTTTGTCTGTCCATTTCTAATGTCGGGACCGCATTAAAGTCTCCCAATAATACCGTTTTGTTATTATCAAGGTCTAATAGCATTTGTTCTAATTTTTTAAAGAATTCTGACCTGTTTGAGTTGGGGGCATAGATGTTTACTACGTTAATCTTTTCCCCCTGGAAGTTGATTTGAACCCCCAGTATCCTACCATCTTCGTCCTTACATATCAGTTTGGGTTCCCACTTTTCGTTGACATATGTTACTACCCCTTTTTTCTTCTCTTCCGTGGAGTTTATGAACTCTGTTCCTAGGTTTTTATTTACTAATACATGTTTGTGTTTTCTGGCTACATGAGTCTCCTGCATACAAATTACATCCAGTTTTTTCTTTTTTAACACATTTACAATTTTATTTCTTTTAGTTTTTTCATTCATGCCATTTACATTCCATGTTAAAATTTTTAGATTCATTATCACTTTTTATTACTATTTAGTCAGTAATCTACGTTTCGTCTAGCTTAGATTCGGGTGAGTTTGTCTTCTGTTTCTTCCTCTTCCTCTCCCTCCTCCTCCTCCTCCTCTTCACCTTCCTCCTCTTCCCCTCCTCCCCCTCCTCCCCCCCTCCCCTCCGCCTCCACACCTTCTCTCCTCTCTCTCTCCACACCTCTCCCTCCGCTTCTCTCTACTGTCTCTCCGAAATCCTTCTCGTATCTACGTAAAAATTTGCTGATTTCCTGACTTTCTGTAATCTTGAACCTCTTCCCCTTATAAAAGAAAGAGATTCCCTCGGGGAATTCCCACCTATGCTTTATGCCGTTCTTTTTTAGCGTATTGGCTAGTTGTTTGTAGCCTTCTCTCTTGCGGAGGAGTCTAATTGGAATTTCTTTGAAGATGATAATTGGTTTCCCATCAATTACCAATCTTCTCTGGTAGCTTTCTCTCAAAATTATGTTCCTCATTTCTATTGATTTAAAGATCACTAGACAGTCTCCTGGAATCTTTTTCATTCTGTTTTGTTTGATTTTTATTTTGATTCTGAAAGCGTTCTCTATCGTTTGTTCGACTTCCTCCTCTGTCAACGCTAACCATATCGCCAGTTCTTTGACCATTTTTCCTTTAATATCTTCTTCCCTTTCCTCTCCTACTCCTCTGAATTTTAAGTTTAACTGTTTTTGTTTCATTTCCATCATAGCTAAGTTGTCTAGTACTTGGTCTTGACTTTTATTCAGCTCCTCCAAGTTCTCTTTAAATTTCTCGGCCTCTCTTCTCTGGTCTTTCATCTCTCTTTGCAGCCTCTTGTTTGAGTCTTCTACGGTTTTTGTTCGGATTGTTAGGTCTTTTATTTTGTTAGATATTTCCCCTACTATTTCCTCCATTTTTTTATCAAAGGAATCTTGCATCTCTCCTAGCTTTTTTTCCATGTGTGTTTCGTTTTGTCTAAACTCCTCTTTTATTTTTAGCCATAGTGCATCCAAATCTCTTATTTCCTCTTGCTTTGAAGTTTTCCTATCTGTTGGTGTTCCTACTACCTTCCTCCCGTCCTTTCCCATCATCCTCCCTCTCCTCCTCCTTCCCTCCCCTATCTTTAGCGTCAAGCACACCTAGAGTTCTTGTATCTCTCCCCTGTAGGGGCTCACAGTCTTATAACCTTTTTCTTTTCACCAAGAAAGTTGCTGTTACTGATTCTCCCTTTATGGGTTCTGTTTTTTTTTTTTTATCAGCCAATCTCTCAGCAACTTCCGGAGAAGGAAATGAAAGCTGAAATAGAGTGTCTCAGAAAAGGGAAGAAAGAGGAACTGGGGGGGGTAGAGAACAAAAGAGGGGTGAAAGGAGAAGAAGAGAGAAGATGGGGGCCACAAAAAAAGAAGAAAGGAGAGGAGAAAAGAAAAGGGGAAAGAATAAATATGGGGGTAGATTAGAGGAGGGGTTGTACTGATATGGAAGAGTCAGTGATGAGAGGGAGTCGATGTGTAGTGGGCACAGAAAGTCTTCCTTTTAGGTAATTTCCAATTAAAGTCTGTCTTGGTTTCTTCCAGCCACTTGCTTGGCTTAATCCATATTTGCACGTTATAGGCATTAACCAATGTCACGACTCTTCTCCCTGCTCTCTTTCTGTAAAACTTTCTGTAAAAACCACCGGGGCTGGGAGGGGAAAGGGAGAAAAGGGGACGTGAGGAGGGAGAGGCGAGGGAGGGGCTTTAAAGGCCAAAAAAAAAAAAAAAAAAAGAAAAAGAAAAAAGGCAGCAGTCAGGACAGGGGAGGGGCAGCAGTGGAGATAGGGAAACGTATGTTACGCTTGAGGTTTAACGTTCCGGAGGTTTTATCAAAAGGTAGTATACAAAGTAGATATTTCTGTCTCTGTCCCTCCTGGACTTATGTTCCTTGAAGGAGTCAATATCAGAGCAGATCCAACAAAAGATCACCGTGGAGCACAGAAGAGGAATCTGCCGTAGCACACAAAGGAAAAAAAAAAAGAGGGGGGAAAAAGGTGGGGGGGGGAAACTCCGCTTCCGTGTAGTGGTTTAAGGCGGGTTCCGGCCAGGGGCCTCGCCGTCTAAATCTCTGTGAGGCTTTCCCCTCCCGATGTCTGCAAAATGTCGATGGCGGAGAGTCGGGGGCGACAAACCACAGGGGCCTCAAGGCTCCGGGCGGTGGGTCGAGAGCGGAGGGGAATCTCCGCTTTCGTCTAGAGGCTCAGAGGTTTAAAGCAGATCCCAGAAAATATCGCCGTGGAGGTTTAAAACAGGTTCCGACCAGGGATCTCACAATCCAGATCTCTATGAAGCCCTCTTCTCCCGTCGTCAGCGAAATGCCGATGGCGGAGGATCGATGGCGGCAGGATCACTGGAGCGTCAAGGCTCCAATACTTTCACGAGGTAGCGAGATGGGAGGGGGGGTGCTGGATCGGGCTGGATCGGGCTCAAACCTTGCCCTTTACTGCTCCTTGGGGCTTATGAGAGGAGGTTTATCTCGTTATTATTTCGTTATTGTAACCTCCTCTTTTTCCTAGGCGCGAGTTAAAATGTCTTCCCTCGTTCCTGACTACCTCCTCCTTTCCTCCTTCTCAGTGTTTCCCTTAAGCCCCTCTCCGAAGTCTTTCTCTAGCCGCTCATGCAAAGCAAAGTCTTTAAAGTTTCCTCCTGTTTAGATACTTTTTTTTTTTTTTTTTTGTTACTTTTGCCCCGACAAACTCCCGTCGGGGACTTTCCCTTCCACGGTTTTTACAGCAGGAAAGTACTGGTTTCTTTGTATCACTCTTCCGACTGAGGTCTCAGCGCCATCTTAAACCCCGTCAAACCAGATGGACTCCGTAACTCAATCTGTAACCATCTTTCGCTCCCTTGGGTTTGTTTCTCATTTTTTTAGTACAACGTTGTTCATTTCACCCCAAGGTTAGCCTCTCTTAAATTAACGGAGGTCTGTCGCCTCTCTCAGTGGGAGCTTAGAGGCATTGCTGAACAGGGTCCGCAGAGCTTACCAAGTGCGCCTCTCGGTCCCGTCGCTCCTGGAACAAATCCACTTAGCTTCGGGCCACTCCGGCGCTGCTGGTCACGCTTCCCTCAAGGGGACCCCCCTTGAGGTTTTGGGGGGCGCAGTGCCTTTGCGTATCCCCCAGAAACCCCGTTTAGCTCGGAGAAGTCGGAGAGCAACTCCTCCGCGCTCCCATACTGCAGGCGATCCAAACCGGAAGTCCAAAACATAATAAAACATTTTAACTACTTTAAAAAAAACTTTCTTGTACAGGGCCACCTTCAGATGGTTCTAAAGGTTGTATAGTTACATCACTCCATATCCTCCAACATTTCTCCAATGAAAATAGGGACGTCCTAAGGAAAAGCGGGACATTTCTGATTTGATCCCAGAATGTCCTGCTTTTCCTTAGGATGCCCCTATTTTCACTGAAGAAATATTGGAGGGTATGGAGTTATCCAACCCCCTTAGCCGTCTGAAGGCAATCCTGTATAGGGAAGTTTTTTTTAATGTTTAATGTTCAGTTATGTTTTTCTATATGTTGGAAGCTGCCCAGAGTGCTGGAGTGACCCCGTAAGATGTGTGGGGTATGAATAGTAAAATTATCATAATGGAATGGGATGTCCCTATTTTCATCAGAGAAATGTTGGAGGGGATGTAGAAGAATCTGTGTAATTAATATGTTTCTGCCCCCATGGGTGCTTTCCCTTGCATACACTGCATTGGCCCTTTGATTGTAATCGATTCTTATTGTCAGCCAAAACACCAAGTAATTGTATTTTTAATTAGTGGTTTCTTTTCCAATAACAACCATGGAAATAAAGCTTTCCCACGGTAGCCAAACACCTGCACCTTACATAATCCCTTGCTCTTTTTAGGAGCCTGTGAAAAGAGCAGAGGCCCAGGAGAAATTAAAGAGTAGCTGTGTGGATGTTTGTGTGTGTAGACGTGTGTGTGTGTGTGTGTGTGTGTGTGTGTGTATAGATGCGTATATAGTCAGTCAAGACTCAATAAACAGATTCAGGCCTCTTTTGCAATTTGGGATGCTGCAATTTCTTCAAGCTCCCTCAAAATCTGTTACATGTTAGGGCATCACAGGGATGAATTAAAGGATTCCTGCAATCCAGAAAGCCTGTCTCATCTTTGCCCATGCAGAGATTTGGAACCTGTTCTGTGCCTGGTAAGTCTCCCCCCCCCCCAGTTGCCCCCTATACCAGCACTGCTTTTACCTGCCCAGAAGGGAATTTTTGATCATATTGTGCACTGATTAATTCCCCTGGATCTGAAAGCTTTTCTCCTTGTTCTGCGGCAAAAATCCACTGTTACTTGCTGAATCGGATCTTATCAGATGTACGGAAAATCCAAAGAGATATTTTGCTTAGCAAGCTTCTGATTCAGTGGGTAAGATCCGATTTTCCAAAGGCACAGCCATGGAACAACAAGAGGAGCTCTCATACACCTGGGGAATTTATTGGTATGAAATCCCATCAAAATACAGGGCAAGGAAAAGTGTGAATGAGCCCTTAGTTCATGCAATTAAAGTGGATAAACTTTTTTAATAAACAACAATTTGGGGGGTAGTTAGGAAACTGATGGGAAAATACACTAAAAAGTGTGGAATTCAGAGAAAAACATATAACTTCTGCACAAACAGAACCTCCTTGCAATCAAATCAGAACAAAAACTCGATAAAGACAGGATCTTATTGGACTTTAACACAAGCTTTGTGCAGGCACATCTGGATGAATGTGCAAGAAATACTAATTGGAGGGGACACTAAAATGCCCACTAGAAGTTGCAGGTTGTTTTCCTCTGTCTGAAAAAACAAGTGGAAGTTGTTGGGTTATTCAGCGTTTAGATTTCTGACTTAGATTTGGGGGGGAAATAATACGTTGTGTTTTTTAAATATTGAGATTATTGTTTCGTTTCAGATTCAGTTACAAGGCTTTAGTGTTCAAAGCTGCTTGGAAAGTTCAAAACGGCTAACTGCTCTTCTTGGGTAAGCTTCGATTCCAAAGGGCTTTCCCATAAGTTGGCCTACGTGGAGAGAAATCCAGAAAAGTAGATAACCTCACCTGTTCTATCCAATTGCACAGTGATCCTCAACTTTTGTCATGGCATTCAATGATGTCTTGGAGTCTATCGGAGGAGTTGGCCGCTTCCAGATCTCGCAAATCACCTTCTTGCTGATCTCTGTATGCCTTATTGGTTGCCACAACTTCCTGCAGAACTTCACTGCCGCTGTTCCAGACCACCACTGCAAGCCTTTGCTGCCCACCAACCAGACCTTGCCCTCTAGCTACACCCAAAGCACAGCAGAAGGAGTCTTGCTGAAGGCACCTGTCCCCATAGACCAGAATTGGAAGCCGGAGAAGTGTCTCCAGTTTGCCATGAGTTGGCGGCGCCTATTGAGCCCAAATGCGACTGTGGAGGTTGGGGACTCTGCCACACAGGTGCACACCGAACTCTGCACAGGTGGATGGGTCTATGATGTGAGTGTGTTCGAGTCTACCATTGTGACGGAGGTGAGCTTTCTTCATCATCAACAAGAAATGAAAGACGGGAAGGCAGTTTTAAAACACAGAGTGGCAGGGATATAAATTAAACATTCCAATAACAAATGAAGTAACTCGTTTGGGGTTGTTTGGCTTAGATTTAATTTTTAAAAGATAATATACAGTATTTATCATATTAAGATCATGTCTAACTGGGGAAGAATTAGTATTAGACCCTGCAGTAGTACCTTTTGGCTATTTACGGTAAATCCTGCCATTTTACAATAAGATCTGAAAAGGACCTCTTGTTTCTAATGTGTTTGTTATGTTCGCATTCTGCTTTTCCTCAAAGGGGCTCAAGGCAATGGAGACAAAATTGACTCAGTTCTCCTCTTTCTCCCTTCCAGTGGAATTTGGTGTGTGACCTACAGAACCTGAGAGATGTAGCCCAGTCACTCTACATGGCTGGTGTGCTGGTTGGGGCTGGGGTGTTTGGAGTCTTATCGGACAGGTGGGTGGTTGTTGTGATGAATGTTAGGTGAGTAGGGTTGCCAGACCTCCAGGTTTGTCCTGAAGTCTCCGGATGAGGGGATGGGGATTGTAGTCCAAAAACAGCTGGAGACCCAAGGAAGCTAAGACCCAGCTAGATCCTGTCCCCATAACTCACCACCAAGCAATATATTAATTAATGCATCCTACTTCTCCTTTTTTGGGGGTGGGGACTCAGGTTTGGCAGGCGCAAACCTCTGATCTGGTCATATCTGCAAATTGCCATCGCTGGCACCATCACAGCATTCCTGCCCAGCTTCAGCAGCTACTGCGCCTTCCGCTTCCTGGCTGGCATGACGTTTTCAGGAATCATGCTAAATTCTCTGTCCTTGAGTAAGTAGTTTGGTTTGCTCCAATTCAAATTTAAAGAGCAGATTTTGCAGCGAAAGCTCAGGACAAACAAACAAGGCTAAAGCCCAGGCCTGTGCAGGGGTAGAGAAAGTGGGGATGGTGGGGGCGGACCGCCCCGGGTGTCATCTCTGAGGGGGGGTGACATTGGGTGTGCTGACCACCCGTCACTCCCGCCTATCCCTAGCCATCGGGGGAAGGAGGGGGAGCTGTGGTGCGCTCCTGTGCTGCTGGAGGAGGCAGGCAGGCAGGGAGAGGATGGGAAGGAGGCAGGCGAGCAAACAAGTGAAGGGTGGAGGGAAGGAGAGAAGCAGAAGCTCCCTAAACTCTGGACACAAACCCTGGAATCCCAGAAAAAGTTCAACAACTCTTGACAATGATAATGGGTAGATCACAGGCAGTCTTTTTATACTGCGAGTAGATCGCAGGCTCTTGGGAGTCCAACTAGATTGCAATGTGGGTGGGTGGGTGGGTGACAAGAAATTTTCCACACCGGGTACCACCTGACCTTGCTACGCCACTAGGCCTATGCCTGGAATGAGTAGAGAAGTAGATAAGCCTCAGACAAGGCACTATAGATACGAATGTCCTTTCATCTTTATATCAGCAGTCAGCCTATGGTGCCTGGGGTTTTCTGCATGGAAGCCAAACGTTTGCATGTGACGTGTTGCCCATTAAAAAATGTTCATCCTGGTTTTTACTGCAAGTCCTTTTAACAGTTTCTCTTGCTTCTCTCCTAGTTCTGGAGTGGATGCCCAACAAGGGCCGGACAGTGGCAGGTGCCCTCTTAGGTTATTTTGTCACCTTTGGGCAGATCGTCTTGGCAGGAGTTGCATACAGAGTCAGAAACTGGCGCTGGCTCCAACTCTCCGTCTCGGCACCATTTTTCATCATTTTTGTCTGTTCATGGTAGGGGGTGATAGTGTCAAATACGACTGTGGTATGGCTTCGGTGTGTCTCTCTTTTCCGCTCATGTAGATGTGGCAGCCATTTTGTGTTAGGCCAAGACCCTATGGCCGCCATGTCTGATGTTCAGGCAGTGTGTGCTGTGCATTATGTAGACAAAATGGCACCATCCACACCGAGGAGGATGTGTCAACAGACTTGGTTGGCAGAAGAACGAAACAAAGAATACAGTGTGTATGTGTGTGTGTTGGGGACCAGTGGGAGGACCACCAAAACAGCCCAGCGAGGCCATGGAATGCAGAATGCATTTTGGAAGACGGGAAATAGATGTTCCACCTGGGAGATGGATGGAACAAAGTGGCTGGAAATGTGAACAACACTCCATTACACAAGCTTTTTTCTTTTTCTTTTAATCATCCCCCTTGTTAATAATATCTATCTATCTATCTATCTATCTATCTATCTATCTATCTATCTATCATCTATCTCTTCTCAGGAAACTTCCAGAATCACCACGCTGGCTCCTGCTTCATAACAAGGCACAGGTAGCAGTCCAGAATCTGAGGAAAGTTGCCGCAATAAACGGCAAAAGCAAGGAGGGAGAGAAAATTAATAAAGAGGTTAGCCATGACCAATGCTTTGGGTTTTTTGTAATAATAATAATTTCTATAATAGGAGATTAGCAAATATGATATAATAACGTAATAATATGTTCAGTTTTGCTTTTAGTATTTAAAGCCCTCGGTGCCACGAGTCCCATGAAGACTTTGTGGAGAGGCTGGTCAAATGAAGAAGAGTGGGGGCAGATTGGAGAGTTGCAGGGGTCCAACTCAGGGGAAGGTCCCAGCAACAGGTGCCTAGTATTTTTGCTTTTAGGCAGATGTTGAAAACATATCTTTTTCAGAGGGCTTTCCCTGAAGGGTGACTCAGACGTTTTATATAATCAGTGTAATTTGATGTAAAGTGGCAGCCTGCCATTGCCACAGAGGGTCACAAGCCAGAGCATTCTGGGAAATTAAAATGGAGGCCTGGCATTGAGGGAAGTTTTTAATGTTTGACATTTCATTGTTTTTATATTTTGCTGGAAGCTGCCCAGAGTGTCTGGGGAAACCCAGCTGGATGGGCAGGATATTATTGTTGTTTTTGTTGTTGTAATATTATTATTAGGCTAGGACAGAAGGTGACAGGTATCTTGGGGTTCAACTTGAGACCACCAAAGCCTCAATCCACACTCTTTCTTCTGGATTAAGGCCCCTGCCCAGGCCTGCCAAATTCCTTCCACTCATTTCACCCCCTCCTGCACAGGTATTGCATTCCTACATGCAGATGGAAGCTGGAAGTCTGAAATCCCGGCGGACTGTCTTTGACCTGTTTCGCAGTCCAGTCTTGCGGAGGGTCACCTGCTGCCTCATGGTTGTCTGGTGAGTGCAAGAGGACCTCTGTTGTTTTTATCTGAAGAGGGAAACGGTAACTGAATGCTTTGAGCCTGTTCTGAGAACACAGAAGTATGATGGCAACTCAAGAACATATGAGGTGGTTTATGCGTTAAATACTACTAATTATAGTAATTTTGTATTGTGTCTATTGTATTGTAATAAGCAGGCAGAGGCTGTGGAGTTGTCGTTTTTTCAAGGGCCGCATTTAGAACATCTTAGGTGCTTTGTAAGTGCTGAGTTGTAGCAGCAGCATCAATGATCACTCATTAGTAGCAGTAGTAATAATAATAATAGTTTGTGCATAATATGCAATGCCGACACCCAGCCAGATGGGTAGGATATAAATAATATAAATATTATTAATAATAATAATTATTAGTTATACATCATTGCAGAAATCCAGCCTTTAAATTTGCAACTCAAGCTTGCTTCCCACTCTACCTAGGTTTTCCAGTTCCTTTTCTTATTACGGCTTGGCGATGGACGTGCAAAAATTTGGCCTGAACATCTTTGTGGTGCAGGTGTTGTTTGGAGCAATCGACCTTCCTGTTGTGCTGCTGTCCACCCTTGCCATGGTCTTCATCGGGCGCCGCCTTACCATGGCCGGCTTCCTATCCCTCGCTGGGCTCCTGGTGTTCGTCAACATGTTTGTGCCAGATGGCAAGTTGCTTTATGGGTTTTTGACCTGCATCTGCTTGGGTCACTGATGCTCCATGCGATGAGTTTTCATCAAAACACCAAAAAGAGTCTGGCTGCTGGATCAGGCCAGTGGCTTATCAAAGCCAACCTCCTGTTCTCACTGTAGCCAACCAGATGCCTAAGGGAAGCCCCAAAGTAGCACAACCTCACCGAGAGCCAGTGTGGTGTGGTTAAGAGCAGTGGACTCGTAATCTGGTGAACCAGGTTCAATTCCCCGCTCCTCCACATGCAGCTGCTGGGTGACCTTGGGCTGGTCACACTTCTCTGAAGTCTCTCAGCCTCACTCACCTCACAGAGTGTTTGTTGTGGGGGAGGAAGGGAAAGAAGATTGTTAGCCGCTTTGAGACTCCTTAGGGTAGTGATAAAGTGGGATATCAAATCCAAACTCTTCTTCTCCTCTTCTACATGTGATCCACAGTGAGTGGCATTCTGATGCACACAGCCTCCAGTGCTGGAAGTAAAACACAGCCGTGGCTAGTAGCCACCGATAGCCTCCAGGAATTTGTCTAATCTGTTTCCGCATGAATATTGTGCTCAGTCCATCCTATCAACCTGTGAGCTGTACTGCTGTCACCCTTGGTATCAGCCATGCAGTGTTGCGGCTTGAGCAGGGGCCACCAACCCAGTTCCATGAGGCACACATGCGCCTGTTGAGCTATTCCTTGGTCCCATAGGGTCCCTGCCCCTGCTGAAATTAGGCTTGAAAGACACTTCCATGGTAGCCTATAAAACAGGTTGCAGTGTGTGCTTGTTTGTGGGTGTGTGGGTGTGCCTGTGGTGCCCACAGTAGTCTCTCAGGGTGGCAAATATGCCCACAGACTCCCAGGGTGCACCGCGGCTGAAGGGGGAACCAAACTCTCTTCAGTCCTAGACCACCGCTCTCGCTCACTGTGTGACCTCAGGCTACACACCCTCAATCTAACCTACCCCACATGGTTATTGTGAAGTTAAAATGGGCGGGGGGGGGGGTCTTGAATTGAATTCCTTGGAGGAAAGACAGCATATACTGTAGTAAGATAGGAAGATTCTTCAGACTGAGCCCAGGCCATTGGTCCATCTAGCTCAGGGTTACAGAAACATTTTCAGACTTAGGAACACAGTCCCTTCTGAGCATCCTCTTGTGGAGCTACATACTAGTGATGGACAGGGCCAGAGCCCAAAGTGTTTGGAGCAGTCAGTGAGAATTTTGCCCTTGTACAGTAGGTTTGCTAGTTTCTTCAACCACACACATCCCTCTCCATCCAGGAAAATAAGAAGCATTATTAGAGCCCAAGGTAAGGCAAAGGGAGGTGGTTGTGTGTCCTTCCAATGCTAGTTTTACTCAGAGCAGACCTACTGAAATGAATGCTGCTAAGGTAGTCAGGTTCACTAACTTTAGTGGGTCTGCTCTGAATAGGACTAGCCCAATGAATTTTAATAGCTTTATAGTTTGTTGTAAAGGAGCAATATGTGATTTACACTGGTGGGGGGGAGTATTATTTTTCTGTTTTCTTTTGTGTGAGTACATGAGGGGTGTGTGTATGTAACTGCCTGTTCAATAGGTAAAAAAGACAGTTTGTTGTATTTATATTGTGACGGTCTATGGCTGTAAAAAACAAGGTTTCGTTCATTCTATATATTTCTCCTTCCTGCAGAACTGCAAACGTTGCGTACAGTGCAGGCAGCACTAGGGAAAGGGTGCCTCGCCAGTTCCTTTATTGGTGCATATCTGTATTCTGGGGAGCTCTACCCGACAGAGATCAGGTGAGCAGCTAGTATCATCTAAACCAGGGTTTCCCAAACTTGGGTCTCCAGCTGTTTTTGGACTACAACTCCCATCACCTGCAGCTAGCAGAACCAGTGGTTAGGGATGATTTCTGCCAGATAAATGGCCACAGGGTTCAAGCAGCTGGTGTTTAGAGTCTTATAGACACCAGTGTTTCTTCTTGCCAGGCAAACAGGCATGGGATTTGTGTCCATGCAAGCCCGTCTCGGAGCCATGGTTGCGCCCCTGGTCTACGTGCTCAGGGATTCCTTTCCTGTCCTGCCACCAATTATATTTGGAGCTGCTCCCCTCCTCGCGGGGGTCTCTGCCTGCTTCCTGATGGAGACGAGACATTTACCCCTCCTGGAAACTATTGCAGAGATGGAACGCAGGTAAGTTTTCTTTCCCATCCCTGATAGGAGTTGAAAAACGATTAGGATGAGACTCTGACCCAAAGAGTATTTTCATGCCATTTAGCATGTATGGAGGAGGGGGAGACCATTTTCAGTCTGAGCACCACATTCTTCTATGTTCAACCTATTGGGGGGGGGGGGCACCTGTCAGCGGTTGGCAAGGCCAAAGGCAAAAGTGAGCAGAGCAATGGATGCAAATTTCACCTTTATACAGTAGGGTGGTTTCAGTAACCTGCTGTTGCGGTGAAGGACAGATAATTAATTAATAGAACACTGTCCATAAAATGAAAATTATCATGGCGCTAATCAATATTCTGGTGTTTGTGTTCATTTAGGTCTAGAAATGTACCCTCGATGGAAACAGTAGAAGAAATTTGCCTCCAGCAAGTAGAGAGATCTCTTTTCAAAGAATCCGTTTAGCACAGCAATAGCGCTCTCTCTCTCTGTGTGTGTGAGAAAGAATCCCTTGACAAACCACACATTTCTGGAAAAAGTGATTCAAGAACTGGAAAAGGGTAGCATTAAAACCAAGCATCTTCCTTTGAGAGAAGACTGGAGAAACAGGAGGCTGATACTTAGTTCAGGGATCGCCAACTTTTTTAGAAATGTGGGCACATTTAAATTTTTGAGCGAAAGCTTGGGACCACCCCCTCTGGTGGGATATAAATGTAATGATGATGATGGGAAAGTCTGGTGTAAGATTCAGTTCATACAAAATTAAATGACTTCTTTTTACTCCACTTAATTTGTGGAATTCACTTGTTCATTGAAATGTTCTTTAGCTGGGAGCTTCCCCCGTGTGAGACTCAATAACTTTTTTGTTTGTAAGCGCAGACATCAAATTAGATTTAAAAACCTGCAGAAAGGTTATATGACCCGCATTATTTATTGATTTGTTTGGGGTGGAAGCTATGCAGCTTTAGCCCAAACTTTTTAGTGCATCTCCCTCAACACTTTCCTAACCAACAAAAAGTGTGTGATGTGTTTTTAAGTGGAATTGTTGTACCCAAACACTTTAAGAAGAAACGCTGTGTCAATAATAAAGCCCTGTGGTGCCATGCAGGTCAGTCTTTGGGAAAGAGGTCCACGGTCCCCATAACAGACTGAGCAGGAGGGCTCCAAAAAGGAGAGTGGGTATGAAATGACCGGCAGAATCCGAGATTTGGATGAAGAATCAGTTGAGGGGGATTGGAAAAAATTTAAAGACTATTTGCAAAAATATTATAAGTTGTATGAATCTTAAGATAGTGCATGTTATTGGAAATGTTATGCTTTAGCAAATATGATTAAGCAAATGGTAAAATAAGTCACAAATGAGAAAAGAAGATAAGTAAACCAAACATATTATGTTTATTTTAAAGGTATCAAAATTGAGATACAACATATTGAATACGGAGACATAATAATTGAAAGTTGTAACAAGGTTTGAAATAAGGTAACAAATTGCTGATATTGTTATTACAAAGAACGCAGATTTGGAAGGTGTGGGGAAGTCCAATGGGGATTTACGGAAAGTGGAATGTTTATATATCTATAACTTTATTAAGGTTTTTTCTTTTTCTTTTGTTAAAAAAAATATATCAAAAAAAGTGTTTCTTGTATTTGGTTTCTTCTGTACTATTTGGAATGTACAAAACTATGAAAAGAAACGCAATAAAAAATATTTTTTTTTTAAAAAAAGGAGAGTGGGTAATTCACCTCACTCAGAAGTAAATGAAATAATGCACATTACCATCTAAATAGCACGCTCCGCAGTCTAGAAGTCCATTAAGGACAGGATTCTTAAGTACCCACCTGCATCACTGCTGCTATTGATTTTTTTAAAAAATCCTTATCTTTATTACATTTTAAAACCACTTAAAAAGAGAAAGAAAAAAATGTATTGCTGCTGTCAAAGTATTATACACTTCAAAGAAACAAACTGACACAACATAAGATTGCCAGTGATAAAAGTACTAAAGAAAGAAAAAATAAGTAAATGAAACCAAACCATGCATTTCCCCCCTAAAACCCTAAAGCCAATAAATCAAGACCTCTGCATATCCAAAACATATCTATCAAGCAGGTAAGTTTGTAGGTACTAGGACCCTCGTATCTACAGAACCGCCTCTCCTGGTATGCTCCGCGGAGGACCTTAAGGTCCCTAAATAACAACACTTTGGAAGTCCCGAGTCCCAAGGAGGTTAGATTGGCATCAACCAGGGCCAGGGCCTTTTCAGCTCTGGCCCCAGCCTGGTGGAACGCCCTACCGCAGGAGATCAGGGCCCTGTGGGATTTGACATCTTTCCGCAAGGCCTGCAAGACGGAGCTGTTACGACTGGCCTTTGGACTGGACTCAGTCTAACCCCCCCCCCCTTTTTTTTTGATGGAACCCCTTATATGGGATTTTGTATATAAATTTTCCCTCGGCTCCCCTTATGGTTTTGATCTATGGGCTACCACTAAAACGAGGCTGTATTTTAAGCTGTATTCTGATTTATATTTCAATCAACTGTTTCGTTTTTTAATGTTTTTACTGTATTCATATTCGGTGTTAGCCATCCTGAGCCTGGTCTTAGCCGGGGAGGGTAGGGTATAAATTTTTATTATTATTAATTATTATTATTATTATTATTATTATTATTATTATTAGTCTCCAATGTGAGAATAATCCCACCGTACTATATTGCAGGGTTGTTGTGGACCACTCTCACAGCCTCAGCCCATCAGCCACTATTCATTAATTAAGTCAAAATACAGCATTAAAGACAGAGAAGGCTTTACCATCTCAAATTAATGATGACCTGTTATTTAATTTGGCGGGGAATAAAAATACTTGCGTTTATAAAGAACAGGAGCTCTGTTTATTCTGGCGCAGAAGGGGCGGGGCGAGGCGAGGGAGGGAATTCCACGGCGCAGGCCAATCAAAAGCAGCCGCCTTTTTTTCACTCCGCAAAGCGTCGAAGGGTATCCCGGCGTTCTTAGCCACTCTAGGAGTTTCAAGCAACAGCAGCAGCAACGACGCATCTCTATGCTCCTCTGCAACCTCCTCCCATTCATGTAGAACTGGCACGCGCCCAATCAGGAGTTGAAGCTCCGCCCCCTCCCGCTCTTTCCTGCTCCTTTCCATCTTCTTGCAGGCGAGGAAGGTGGCGCCGTAAATAACCGAATAGCTGCGCGCTTCCCGCCTGCCCCGCCAAGAAAAGTGGCGGGAAAGGAGGTCTGCGATGGCGGCGCTGGTGGTTGAGGACGTCTTGGCTGAGCTCAGGCTCTTCGGGCTGGACTTGGAGGAGGGTGAAGACGGGGCTGCCCTTACCGACAAATGTGAGCCGCATATAGAATGGCGAAGGCGATAAATGGGGGGTATTTACTAGGAAGGGCGCTAGTTCTCATTGAGGAGCTTTTTATTCGGAGGGGGCGTAATTTGGGATAAGCAGCTATGTGGGGAAGAGCGGTGGGCTTGGGGGGATTTTGGGGGGATGGAAGAAGCGTGGAGAGAAAGTGGGGAAAGAAGATATGGGGAAAAGAGGGAGGCGGATTCAGAAAGATGGGCAGTTTTAAAAATGAGACTTGCCTGGATCGGGCCAGAAGATCCGTCTAGCCGAGGATCCTATTTTCAGGAGTGAGCAGCTGTAGATTCCTCTGGGAAGGCAGGACCTGAAAGAAACGGTTGTTCCCTGTACCTGGTCTTCAAAGGTAGACTGTCCCTGAATGTGGAGGCTCAGTGTGACTCTCGTAGCTGCTGTCTGCAGGAGAAAGTGGCTGTGAGCTTTGCCTGTTTGAAATGCTGCCCCTTAATAAATTGTTTTTGGCTGGCTTTAATATCGTTGTAACCCAGCCCTGGGGCCTTATGGTGAAGGGTTGCCTTCCTGAATCAGACGAGGGGATTTAGGGTTGAACTGTTAGTCTTACATTCAAACAAATCCAGGAAATTATTTTCATTGTAATACTTGTAACTATTTTTTTGACATTTCAATGGAATACAATGTACAATACTTCAGTTATTTAGATTTTAAGAAAAACAACAAAGGTGCTAAAAGTTATAAATATATTTTTAAACTTTGATTTTAGATTTCACTAGTATGGTTTCAATTTCCCATTTTGGACTGGATTGTGTGTATTCTGTTCACTGATTACATGAGACAATTTCAAAAACTGGAAAGTTTTCTGCAGAAAAATCTAATGGTGGAAATTTTTCATCGCACTTCTCTGAGGTGGATCTCGCTGTCTGTTAGAGGGATGTCCTTGAGGAACTGATAAACTACCACTGTTTAATAACTCCTCTCTTTCTCTCTTGTAGTGGTGGAACTTTGCACGTTGTACAGGTTGAAAGAAAACGAGATTGCAAATGAAATAATTGCTTTTGCTGTAACGAAGCAATTCAGTAAGCTTACGGCAGAGTCCCTGCACATCTTTGAACATGAAGTAAGTGAGTTTTTGGAAGGCATTGCGGTAGATAGATGTTTTGATTTGCCTATTTGAGGTAGATCCACTATAAAGGCAGCTCTGCTATGGTGCATTCAGTGCATAGAACGTTATATGGAGCATAGGCAGCAGCCCCTACTCTCTGGAACTCCCTGCCTATTGATGTTAGGCAGTCTCCTGGGCTGTACTGTTTTTGGCACTGGCTAAAAACTTTTAGAACGCCATCTTGCATGCAATTTAACCGTGTACAGTGGTACCTTGGGTTACATATGCTTCAGGTTACATACGCTTCAGGTTACAGACTCCGCTAACCCAGAAATAATACCTCAGGTTAATAACTTTGCTTCAGGATGAGAACAGAAATTGTGCTCCGGCGGCGTGGCAGCAGCAGGAGGCCCCATTAGCTAAAGCGGTGTTTCAGGTTAAGAACAGTTTCAGGTTAAGAACGGATCTCCAGAACGAATTAAGTACTTAACCCGAGGTACCACTGTATGTTCATTTTAAAACAGCAGATTTTACTTTTTGATACATTTCATATCAATTTGTTTTTAATGTTTCATGTTATGACTGTTTTGCTAGAGAGAACAGAAGGGAGGGCGTCATCCAATGAAATGTGGGCATGTTTAATGGGACTTGCAGGAGGAGCAAGCAGTCTTTTCTTCATTGCTGATATTTACGGGGGCCATAGCAGGTACTGATGCACATAGCAGTTCCCATGTCTGCCCTGTTGGTGCCGGCTAAGCCAAAAGTGTTGTGATGATGGGAGGTGTTGGCTTCCCTGGGGTTTCGACTGCTCGTGCTCTTCTTTCAGGTGCTGCACAAGCGATCCACGAAACCGCAGAAGAGGAAGGAGAGCCATTACCCTAGAATCAGAGATGTCAACAGCATCCAAGAACTGTATCCTCCCAAGCAGCTGAGCGTGACTCAAATGGAGAGGCCCTTTTGAACATGGCAGCAAACCGCCCTAGTGGTAAAACTAAATCAAATGCAAGCTTTATCTCTCTGTACCCCACTGTTGTCTTCTAATGTTTGGGTGAGAGGAAAAAATCTAATTTTAAAAATGGGGTGAATTGGAGCAATTTTCCCTTTTTGTGGTGGCTGCTATTATGGGGTTTAGCCCTTGACTGATTTCCGTGCTCTGCCTTGAAATAGGCACACTAATACTGAAGAGGAGAAGGCATCTAAACACGTGCAAAGTGCATTTGCTTCACCAGCGTAACCTATGTTCCACACCCATGTAGTCTTCTCCACCTTGTGCAATAGCACCCTATGGGTCGTGGACCACATCTGCCATCATGCTTTGCCATTGGGTCTTTCTGGGTGGGACCGATGGGGATCGGACAACCAGTGAGCGACGATGGCTCTTGTGTAATTTTAGCTCATGCATTTTCTGTGTGCGTTTGGCTCCCTTGACTCTTCTTAGTCTCGATGTAGAGGAGGAGGAAGAAAACCTTCTAGATACCTACACGTCGCCATCAAAAGTAAGTATGTGGAAGGGAGGAAATTTTGAAGAACATGTATAGGAACGAGCTCACAACGCATCTTGCACATGTTGGCTGATGCAGGAACATTGCAACTTAGAAAGCTGTGTGCACCTGTGACCTTCTGCATTCAAAGACGGTGCCTTGCCTCTGTGCTATCTTTAAATCACATCAGACTATTTATCTATCTAGTCCAATGTTTATCCTCTGTGGCTTGTGGCAACTCTCTAAGCTGTCAGGCAGAGACCTGCTTTTGTGCTGGGGCAATTTTTGTATGGTATATTTGTATTTGCATTTTATATTGATTTGTATCAATAAGAGCACTACTGGGGCAAGGCAAGGGCACATCTAGAAATCCAGCACCCAGGGCTGTATCCAACTAATTTCTACTTAGAGTAGACCCAATGAAATTAATGGGCTCAAGTTAGTTGTGCTCATTAATTTCATTGGGTGTCCTCTGAGTAGAGCTAACATGGGGTGCAAACTTCTCACAGTGGCCAACTGGATATCTATAGCAAGCAGGACCTGAGTGCAACAGCACCAACAATTGGTAGCAAAAGACATGCTGCCTCTGACTGTGGAAGGAGAACTTGGATTAGCTATTGTGACTAGTAGCCACTGATTAGCTGCATAGAATCACAAAATTGCAGAGTTGGAAGGGATCAACTTCGGCAGTGCAGGAATCTTCTGCCCAATGTGGGGCTTGAACCCATGACCCAGAGATTAAGAGTCTCATGCTCTATCAACCTGAGCTATACCGACTCAATAATTTGTCTACCCCTCTTTTGGCCCTTGCTGCCTTTCGCTGGAGCAAATTTCCTAGTTTGTGTGCTGTGCAAAGGACTTCCGTTGTGTGTCCTGAATTTTCTTCACCTGGGACTGGGAGGCACCTCTGTCTGAGACCCTGGAGAGCCACTGCCAATCAGAGCAGAAAACAGCTGTCCAGATGTTTTTAGTTTAGTCTTTCTTTTTCAAAAAAAGGCAAGGAAGGTGAGAAAACACAAACGATATACAGTGTAGAGCCAGTTTTTCTCCCTCTCACATATAACACTAGAACCCAGTGATGCTGGATGATGGGAGGTTCAGGACAGAAAGCAGGTAGGCTTGTGAATTATCCCCCACCAAAAACACTGCAGAGCTTCTGCCAGCCAGTGTAGACAGTACTAGGCTACATGGACCAATGTTCTAACTCCTGTGCTTCCAACAAGGCTCTCTGTGAGGCTGAGCTGCTCTACCCTTTACTGTCTTGCAGGGATCTCAGAAGCGGGTGATAACCACACCGGAAAACCCGCGTTCCAAGCGGACTCTCTCCAACTGCAGTCCCCGCCTGGCCTTCTCCCCCAGCAGCTTCTCGCCCAGGTATGCCTTGACGCAGCCCGTAAATGTGTGGCCCACCTCTTTCTTTGATTAGCCAGCGTTGCTTCTCCGAAGGACTCAGAACCTGCCTCTTGTTCAGAGATGTCAAAGTGTCCTTAAAGAAGAGAGCCCATTCCGGCTGCTGCACAAATGCATTGCAGCTGAAAATGGACCCATTTCTGGTGGAATTTTGAGGTGCAGCAAACCAAGTCTTGGTACAGTGGCTTAGTAACTGCTGTTTCACTTTGCCGGTTGACCGTGAAGCATGTCTAGCTGTGGTGGCGCTGATCCTTCGGTTGATTTGCCACATGCTGAACTTGCCGGGGGTCCTCTTGGGTGAATTGGGATTTTTTGTTTTTGTTTTAGATGCTGGATTTATTACAGGGAAAGGCCTTGCCTAGAAAAAGAATCTGTGTTTTCTAAACTAGCTTTTAGTATTGCGTGTGAATAAGAGGGAAATCCTAACCCTAATCCTAGCTGCAGCCCTAAAACTAACCCTAGCAGCATATCTGCACCACAGGCATAAAACTGGTTTAAGATCCCATATCTCTGCTGCAGAAATCACTGGGAAATGTCACTGGGTGGAGGCTTAATGTGTGTAGGGGGCTGGGTGCATGCGTGGGAGCCACACCCCAATATCTCCTCTGTACTGGTTGCACCTTGACTTTCATGCCGAAAACATTTAAAAGTTGGAGTGGCTGTGTCTAGCGTTCAGGGGGAGTTGGTTTGCGCACTTCCAGTCACATTTAGATTAGGCTGGGCACCTGAACAGTGCTTCTCTTAAATGAAGATAAAACCTGCTAACTTTAAAGTCTCTTGATTTCAATAGGACCACTCTGAGCCTGACTTAATTTGCCGCAACCTTATTGCTTATTACTCCTCAGCTCATTTCAGAGAGCATGCCCCAAGCCATGGTTCAGAGCTTCCAACAACAGACTGAGGAAACAACGGTTCTGGGCTTGTTGTCTTCTTTTTTGTGTGTTCTTTGCCACCTGCTTTAATGCTTCAGGCGTTGCGGCCTTCAGAGACAGAACAGTGGTTTGTCACTTCAGATGTGATACTAAGTTCTAGTTGGCACAAACTCAAACCATAGCTCCTGGTCTTGGCCGATCACAAACCACGGTGCATCTATTTAGACACTTAAACACGGTGCAAGCTGCTGTTAAAGACAGATTTCCCCTTCTACTTTTTGTTCCATTCCTTTTCTGCAGTAACCTACCAGAGGAAAAAAATGCCTCACATCTCATACCCCTACTAAGGTTTTTGTTGATTACTCAGGGGGGTGCGGGTGGCGCTGTGGGTTAAACCACAGAGCCTAGCACTTGCCAATCAGAAGGTCGGTGGTTCGAATCCCTGCAACGGGGTGAGCTCCCATTGCTCAGTCCCTGCTCCTGCCAACCTAGCAGTTTGAAAGCACATCAAAGTGCAAGTAAATAAATAGGTACCGCTCCAGCGGGAAGGTAAACGGCATTTCCATGCGCTGCTCTGGTTCACCAGAAGCAGCTTCGTCATGCTGGCCACATGACCCAGAAGCTGTACGCCACCTCCCTCAGCCAGTAAAGTGAGATGAGTGCCACAACCCCAGAGTCGGCCATGACTGGACCTAATGGTCAGGGGTCCCTTTACCTTTTACCAGATTAAAGACCCAGTTGCAACTGGATAAAACTATTTAACACTGGGCAATACTTGTAAAATATTGATGTTGAAATCAAGGAAGTGACCAGGTTTTCCTGAATTTTTAAATATTGTTTCTCTTCTTCCCCTTGCTTGCCTGTCCTCCTCAAGGGCTACCCCTTCACAGAAGTATGGTTCTCGAAGCAACCGCGGAGAGGTGGTCACCTCCTTCGGCTCTGTGCAGGGAACCTCCTGGAGGGGAAATGGCGGCTTGGCCACCTCTGTGAACCTCTTCCATTCCCCCCAAGATTCCCTCACCAAGCCCTACAAATTCATGTTCCAGGAACTTGTGGATAACCGTGAAGGTAATTTTTAGAAAACCCTCTTATCTGTTTCTACTTGTATATGGAAAATCTACTGGACATGATCCAGCTAGTGCAGAATGTGATTGCTGGTGCACTCACAGGTACTTGCAGAACTCCTGGTTTTTTTAAGGATCTGCGCTAACTGCCTGCATGTCACCAGGCCAGCTTAAGGTGTAGTCTGGAACTATACTTGATGATCTAATAATGTTTACTTGGACTTTGTTATTTTAATTCATGTGAAGCTACTCATTCTGCATGCCTACTTTACAGTTTTCATCTTTTAATTTTTTTAAAAAATTGAGTTTTGTGCAAATACAAACAAGACTCAACATAACAAACAAATCTACAGAAAACAAAGAAACAGCAAAAAACAAAAATAAGAGGAAATAAACAAAAAAGAGGAAATAAAAATAAAAAGAAAGGAAAAATAAAAGCATGAACAAAAATGAAGTGAAATTAACTACACAATACTATCCCAAAACATCTATTCTCAAACAAAATACTTCCCCTTTTGGAATAGATCTCTTTTGTTATTCTATTTATTTTCGTTTTCATCTTTTAATTTTTGCGTGTTGTTACAATTGTTCTCTCTGTTTTATATAAAATATAAAATGAAATAGTAATAAAAACATTGCAATAATAATAATAATTAATACAAATATCCATCTTTATCTGCCTCTTTCCCTCCCTCTAAAAATGAAATAAGTGCTTTCCTGCAAGATGGAAGACCTTGGTGCGGCACTGAAGGAACACTACAAAATAGAAGAATTTTCTTCTTTGATCATCCCTGTGCAGGTAACCCCTGTGCTAATATCTTCTGAGTGCTAGAGCTTAATTATTTACACAGATGAGTATATCTAAAGCTATCCAGTGGGGTTTGTGAGCATTCTGCACATGCTCAGAGAAACAGTTGCTTTAAACTAGCAGTGGAGAATCTCAGGTTTCCAAGCCTCCATGTCACTGCCAGGCCTCTCCATTTGGCCAGCGAGGCCATTTCTGCCAAGCCCATGCCCTTAGCACTCTACATTTGATGTCTGTTGTGGGGCAGGTAAAGACGTGGCTGGGCTGAACATGAGTTTGTGAACACCGTGGCTTCCCTAATCGCTGGGCTCTTCCAAGCCCCACTCAGTGGTTTGCAAAAGTGCCATCAGTTAGCTTATCGTTACCATGCTGGTCCTGTTTGGGGAGGAAAGGATTGCAATCCTTCCAATTTGTGAACCAGATCAGACTTTAATGGGTTATATCAAACTAATTTCTCCTTAATGTAGGCCAGGGGCCAGCAAACTTTCCGCAGGGGGCCTGTCCACTGTCCCTCAGACCTTGTGGGGGGCCGGACTATATTTTGAAATAAATAAATAAAAATGAATGAATTCCTATGCCCTACAAATAGCCCAGAGATGCATTTTAAATAAAAGCACGCAATCTACTCATGTAAAAACATCAGGCAAGTCCCACAAATAACCCAGAGATGCATTTTAAATAAAAGGACACATTCTACTCATGTAAAAGCACACTGATTCCTGGACCGTCCGCGGGCCGGATTTAGAAGGCAATTGGGCCGTATCCGGCCCCCAGGCCTTAGTTTGCCAATGCATGATGGTAGGCCCATGAAGTTACCCCACTTTCCCCCTCTCCATTCACAACAGCCCTATAGTGTCGGCTAGATCTGATGGACTCTAAGGCAACCGCTTGGTAGCATGGAGATATGCTGTGCTCAGGATTTTAGTGCTTTAAAAAAAATGTTCCTTCGTTTGTTTGTCTTTGAATGATGCTGGGAAAGGAGCCAGTCACTGTCCTGGGCCAGATCGGCTGCGATTCCAACGGGAAGCTGAACGCCAAGTCCGTCATCTTGGAAGGGGATCAGGAGCACTCCTCCGGAGGCCTGGTACCTGTGGATGTATCTGAGCTCCAGGAGTACTCGCTCTTCCCAGGACAGGTGAGGCATTTGGGAAGTGGGGTGTGTGTGTGTTCATGATAATTTATTAATTTATGAACCACCTTTTCACAGAGGACAAAAGTAGTCATAATAAATAAAACAGAAAAAGTACACAGCCAAGCTGAACAATTTCCACACAAATTATAATCCGATCTGAAACAAAGATACCAAAAATCTATGTCAATAATGGCAACTAACCCCCCACCCCAGCCAACAAAACACCCTAAACATTACCCAGCACAAGAGTTTGTTCAGCCGCCTCAGCTTTTGTAGCTGGAGTCAGTCTGGGCCCTTCCCTCTCAGGCCATATGGGAACAGGCCTGCAAGGCCGGGAGTAGATTTTCCAGGACTCACAGCCAAGATGACAGTGGAGATGAAACGTAGCCATTGTGGCTAGTAGCCATTCAAAGCCTTATCGCCCATGAATTTGTCTTTCAGAAGACTTGCCTGCCTTGAGAAAAGTAAATAAATTGTGAATGCATTCCTTGCTTTTGCCACCGTCTCTTTCCTGCAGTGAAAATAAACAAAAGTTGACGTTGATTGCCTGTCTTATTTCCCCCTTACATCTTCCAGGTTGTGGTTATGGAAGGCATGAACAGTACTGGGGAGAGGCTGGTTGCGTCCAAGCTGTATGAGGTGATAATTTATTTCCCCCCCCCCCCAATGCATTTCCCTACCACATTTCATGACCCTGAAGTCAGGTTATTCTGTTCTCACAACCACATTATTTGCAGAGGCCTGGTATAGAGGGGGGGGGGGAGAGTTGCAAGCATCATGGAGATATGGATCTTTTCTCTCTTTTTAAAGGAAGATGGAAGCACATTTAACTCCCCCCCTTTTTTCTCTTCCCCCACCCTCCCTCAGGGCGTACCGCTTCCTTTTTATCAGCCTGTGGATCAAGCGGAAGGTGAGTTAGACCCAGTGCTTCAAAGAGAGGGGCTGGGTCTCAACCTTGCCCAAAACAGGGGTGGGAAAGCTTTTCAACCTGAGGGCCACATTGCCTCACGGACAACAGTCTGGGGACCGCATGCCAGTGGCCAGCCCCCACGTGATACTTACAACCAGAAGCAGGCTCCAGAAACAGCTTCTCAGCTGGTAAAGTTGAGGAGGCAGGGAGGTAACAGGAGGTGTTTCTGAGAGCTACCTTGAGCCTCCTTCAGAGGGCAGGTCTCCGCCCTCTAGCCTGCTGGGACCCTCCCAGGGATCAGGGATCTCTTGGGGTTCAGAATCTGCTATCCCCATCCCACGGACACCCTCGTCACAGTCCTCCAGTTCTAACTCCCCAAATTCATCACCATTTTATTTGTATGCCGCCTTTCCATTGTTAAAACCATGTGCAAGGCAGTTTACAGCATGAAAAGATTTACATAATTACCGGAAGTAGGCATAAACCATAAATAAAACACATCAAAAAGTACACAACAGTAAGATCTGAAAATATACAGAAAATGTCAATAACAGCAACAAAAAATCTCCTAATGATACCGAGCCTGAGAGTCTGTACAGCAACCTTAACTTCTGTAGCTGGAGTCAGTCCGGGCCCCGCCCTCCTGGGCCAGGTGGAAAAATGCCACTCCACCTCAGGGTCTGTTCCCTTTCTCCATGATACCTCCACGACAGTCCTGCATCTTCCAACATTCAGCTTCAAGTGCACGGCATCCCCTAAAAGGGTAAGGAAACAGTTTCACTTCTCTTTATGAACTGGATAGGTATATGCCTATCCATTTAGAGTACCTCGCTGAAATTCTCATTGGCTTCTTGCGTTTGGCTCCTGAGATTATCACCCTCCCTCCCGCCCACCTTCTTGCACGCAACCCTAAGGACTAGAAACTTGCAATTTAATTTGTCCCCCTCTCCCACAAATGGAAGATAAAACTTTGTATCCAGTACCTGGTTCTGCTCTTGTATGGAATTCATAACTCAGGATCTGTTCACTGTAGGAACTTGGTTGGTTAGTAATGGAAGCGAAGTTCCTGTTTTCAAAGCCCGTTAACCGTTTCAGGTCCAGAGCTGCAGATGGTCCTCGTTGCCTGTGGTCCTTATACCACCTCGGACAGCATCACCTACGACCCCATGTTGGACCTGATAGACGTTATTAATAGAGACAAGCCAGATGTTTGCATTCTGGTAAGGGCGGAGCGTCTGTGGTTGCTTTATAGAAGGGCGGGGGACCCATTTTCAGCCTGAGGGTTTCATTCACTCGTGGGCAAACTTCCAGGAGCCACATACCAATAGTAGCCAAGGGGTGGGCAAGGTGGACAGCCAATGGCGTCGTTTCTCTTCCATTTGACCAGCCTGAATCAACACAGGGCCTACATGCCTGCAAGACGAAATGTGTTGCCCTTGGCAGTGCTATGGGGGAGGTTCTAGAAAACTCCACTCGTAGAGAGACTCTGCCGCTATGGACAGACACAACTAGAATCAGTTGCACATGTTGTTTCGAACTGCCCCTGGTATCAGACAATTTGATCTAAGTTCATTAATCGGTTGGTTGTTAGCAGGGAGAGGCATTCAAGCGAATGCAAGGTAGCCTTCCTTATGTTTACTCAGGATGGGGCTAAGATGGAGATAGTAGCTAGGTTTCTGCAACATGCAATGAGGATTCGTGAATGCTATACAACACTAACTTAGGTGTTAGATGCAGGATTTTCTCTTTCTTTCTTTTATTTTTGATTTTTGTATTAAACCCTACTGGAATCTTGTACATATGCCAATAAAGGTTTGAGAATCTGGTGGCAAAAATTGGGCAGAGCAATGGGTGAAGCTCTTAAGGTTACATTTCAGCCAAGCAAAACACTCAAGGAGGATGTGGCCTTGAGAAGTGTCCTGAGGGCCAAATGAAGAGGCAGGGGGTTGCATTTGGCCCTCGGGCCCTGACCTCTGCTCTATATAGGACACTGAGATCCAACACCGAGGGCCTTCTGGCGGTTCCCTCATTGCGAGAAGTGAGGTTACAGGGAACCAGGCAGAGGGCCTTCTCGGTAGTGGCACCCGCCCTGTGGAACGCCCTCCGTTCAGATGTGAAGGGAATAAGCAGCTATCTTCTTTTTAAAAGACATCTGAAGGCAGCCCTGTTTAGGGACGTTTTTAATATTTAATGCTGTATTGTTTTTAACACTTGATTGGAAGCCGCCCAGAGTGGCTGGGGAAACTCAGCCAGATGGGCGGGGTATAAATAATAAATTATTATTATTATATAGGTTATCAGTAAGTGGCTAGTTGCCCGTCTGTGTTCTCCTTAGCAGCCAAGGATGAGTACTTGAAATAAATGAAATGGCAATAAACAATGGTTGCTGGTTGTGATACTGTTCTAATGACGGAGGGGGAAGGCAGAATAATGAAAGTCATTGATGCATGGGAAGTCAATGTCATGCTTATCGCATCTGGTAAATGTTAGAATTTTTGTGGGGAGGAACAAAAAAAATTCCTTCCAGTAGCACCTTAAAGACCAACTAAGTTAGTTCTTGGTATGAGCTTTCGTGTGCATGCACACTTCTTCAGATACACTGAAACAGAAGTTGCCAGATCCTTCTATATAGTGAGAAGGTGGGGAGGGGTATTACTCAGAAGGGTGGTGGGAATGGGTGATTGGCAGATAGCTGTGATGAGCCTGTTGACGACTCTTAACGACTGCAGTGGGTCTTACAGGAAAAAGCAAGGGGTGAGAAGGTGAAAAATGGCTTTGTCATGTATAATGAGATAAGAATCCAATGTCTTTGTTCAGACCAGGTCTCTCCATGGTTTTAAGTTTGGTAATGAGTTGCAATTCAGCAGCTTCTCTTTCCAGTCTATTTCTGAAATTCCTTTGTAGTAAAACAGCTACTTTGAGATCTTGTATAGAATGTCCTGGGAGATTGAAGTGTTCTCCTACTGGTTTCTCTGTCTTGTGATTCTTGATGTCAGATTTATGTCCGTTTATTCTTTGGCGTAAGGTTTGGCCTGTTTGTCCAATATAGAGAGCTGAAGGACACTGTTGGCCTTCAACAGTGGGAGGAAGTTTTCCTGTGACTCCAGCCCTAGAATTGAAAACACATCCTTGTCCTGCTACCTTTTTATTAATTGACCGGGCTCTTAAGGGACCTTGATAGGTTTTTCAGAAATGTTGGTGGCGCTTAATTAGGGCCTTGTCGTCCCCTCTTTGATGACCTTCATTTCCTTTGATTGTTTTGCAGCTCGGGCCTTTCCTTGATGCAAAACACAAGCAAGTTGAGGTAAGTTCAGTGCATGGGGAATGGATTTGAAAGTTCATGTCTTCTTTCCCCCCCTTTTCTCCCTTTTCCTTTAGAAACCCTGCTGACTGTGCGTCCCACACTTTCCTTTTTGGAAACCAGTTGTGTATGGGGATCCCTGATTCTTAAAGCAAACATCTAGTCCTTAACACAGTATTTTCCTAACTAATGACAAATAGTATTTGTGTGCGTGCGTGTGTGTACACATTACCTTTTCCTTAGATTAAAATCGGATGTACATTTTGTTCACAAACTCCATAGATCTACTCCAGAGATATCCAAGGGAGAGTTTTTTCATTTATTTGGGAGACATCCAGGGCCATAGTTTGGAAAGCAGGACTTGCAGGAGAAAGGTTTCTCTCGAGGAACTCCCCAGCTTCTCATTTTAATTTTCAGATTTCATTTAAAAAGCAGCAATCTAGAATTCTTCCTTGGCAGGGGCATAAAAGAGGTCAGCTGTGGTGTAGTGGTTAGAGCGCCACACTAGGGCCTGGGAGAGACCAGGGTTCAGATTTCCCACTCACCCACAAAGGCTGCTTGGTCAATCTCTGTCTCTCAGCCTGGTCTACCTCACAAGGTTCTTGTGAGGATAAGATGTAGACAGGGAGAACCATGTCCACTTCCTTGAGACTCCTTGGAGGGAAGGTGGATTATAAAGGTAGCAGTGGTAATAATAAAAATATGCAGTCAGTATTCTTTCCCAAGTCTCTAGGAAAAAAAGAAATGCAAGGTTAATTGTACAGTGCTACCTTGGTTCCTGAACGGCTTAGTTGCCAAATGTTTTGGCTCCCAAACGCCGCAAACCCAGCAGTGAGTATTCCAGTTTGCGAATGTTTTTTGGAAGCTGAACGTCCAACGCGGCTTCTGCTTGAGTGCAGGAAGCTCCTGCAGCCTATTGGAAGCCGTGCCTTGGTTTTCAAATGGTTTTGGGAGTCAGACTCCCGGAATGGATTAAGTTCGAGAACCAAGGTACCACTGTATTTTAAAAATTAATTTGCTCCTCCCTACTAACATTTAATTAATTAATTAACATTTCTTAGCCACTTTCTGCCATAAGGTCTCTGGCAAGCTTTATAACAATGGAATCATATATATATATATGCGCCAAGTAAAACAGTTCCAAACAGAATAGTGTAGATGAAACAAATGAAGCAGGGTTCTAAGGAGAGGTGGGAAATCCCTTAACTGTCCAGGGCCAGGGTAAGAAACTATGCAATGAAGGTACCAGACACGCCTCTGTAATAGGGAGTCCTACCATTGGGGCTGCCACAGAGAAAGCCCTGTCTGGAGCATCCATTCTCTGCACTTCTGAGGGTGTTGGAACTAACAAGAGGGCCCCTCCCAAAATTGGGATTTATAAGGATGGAGGTGGTCTTTCAGATATTTGAACTCGTTATCCTGTGTGGATCTTGCTGATCTGGGGTCTCTGGCATGAAAAGATCTTCCCCCTGGTCTGTGGTTGGATCCTCCTTAACTGGTAACACCGGGGATTGAACTTGGGACGTTCTGCATGTGAAGCAAATGTTCTGCCACTGAGTTCCTGTTCTTCCTCTGCTTTTTCTTCTCTCCCAAGGACTCTCAGCTCACTGCCTCCTTTGAAGACATCTTCAAGAAGTGCATGAAGATGATAGTCGAAGGGACAAGGAGGTGAGAACAAGAACATGAGAAGAGCCCATGGCCCATCTAGCTCAGCCTCCTGTATCTCGCAGGGGCTCATCAGATGCCTCTGGGAAGCCCAAAATCAGGACAAAACGCAACAGCGCTCTCCTCACTTGTGGCTCATAGCAGCTGGCAGGCTGCGAGAGACTGCCTCCGACAGGGGTTACAGGACATAGCCCCCATGGCTAATAGTAAGAAGCAGGGTCTGATGGGAAAGGAATTGTTCACACGGTACATAATTATCTTCTGGAACTCACTGCCACTAGATTTAAGATGGCCTCTAGCTTCAGTAGAGGGTAAGACCTGGAAGAATGGTGGCACCAGGGACCCATCACCATCTCTTGGCCACAGAAACCAAGTGGTTCAGAGGCAGTGAGAGCTGTTGCCTTCGGGCTTCCCTTGTGGGCTTTCCTGAAGCAGCTTGTCAGCTGACAGCTCCCAGGATTCTTTGGGGGAAGCTGTTAAAGCAGTACAGTGGTACCTGGGGTTACATAAGCTTCAGGTTACATACGCTTCAGGTTACAGACTCCGCTAACCCAGAAATAGTACCTCGGGTTAAGAACTTTGCTTCAGGATGAGAACAGAAATTGTGCTCCGGTGGCGCGGCGGCAGCAGCAGACCCCATTAGCTAAAGTGGTGCTTCAGGTTAAGAACAGTTTCAGGTTAAAAACACACCTCCCGAACGAATTAAGTACTTAACCCGAGGTACCACTGTATAAGAGCATTTTAAGTGTATAGTGCGGAGGGGACCTTAGCTCTTCTGTTTCCCAACAGTGCTGGATCGCACCTTGTCATCGTTCCTTCGCTGAGAGACGTCCACCATCACTGCATCTATCCCCAGCCGCCTTTGACTTGCGAGCTCTCGAAAGAAGACAAACAGGTGCTTCCTACAATCCAAAAGCAGTGCCTTTGTTTAAAGGTTTTGAGTCCGTGTGTGCACAGCTGGAATATCTGTATTTTGGCCTGTCGGGTGGAGCTTTATAGAGCTTGATGGCTTTCAAAGCCTTTTAGGAACGCTGAAGTTTCTCAAATGCTCTGTGAGGCCAGAAATCAGCCTTGTCTGTCTGAAGACATCAACTTTAGCTGGAGTGCCTTCCATCAGCTTCGGCTGGTGGCTCAGCTACGCCCCTCTCTGGACAGGGATAGCTTAACTACTGTTGTCTATGCTCTGGTCACCTCAAGGGTAGATTACTGCAATGTGTTATACATAGAGCTGCCTCTGAAGATGGCCAGGTTGCTCACCGGAGCAAGATGGTTTGAGCATATTACACCGATCCTGGTTCGAATGCACTGGCTACCAGTTAGCTTCTGGGCCCAATTCAAAGTGCTGGTTTTGGCCTATAAAGCCTTAAACGGCGCAGGACCGCAATACCTCAGGGCCTGCCTCTTTACATATGAACCTACCCGGACCCTGAGATCATCTGAGGCCCTTTGTGTGCCTCCTGCTTGAGAGGTCCAAAGGGTGGCAGCACAAGAACAGGCCTTCTTCAGTGGCTCCCCATCTATGGAATGCTCTCCTCAGGGAAACTCGCCTGGCGCCTTCATTATACACCTTTAGGCGCCAGGTGAAAACGTTCCTTCTTAATCAGGCCTTTGGTTGATTTGATTGACATCCTATGCCCTTTTAAAGTTTGGGGGGAGGGGTTATTGGGTTGTTGTTTTTATTTTTATTAATTGATTTTGTGGTTTTTATATTTTGATTTTGTTCTGTATTTTGATTTTGATGATGGTGATGATGCAGGTCTCTGCCCCAAGGGACTCAATCTGAAAATAAACATAGAAGCACAGAGGAAGGAGACTGAAACAGAGACAAACAGGGGAAGAACCTGTGATTAACTTAAGGCTTAGCTGCAGTAGGGTATACCTTACACCAGGCTCCCTCAACCTTGGCCCTCCAGATGTTTTGAGACCACAATTCCCAGCATCCCTGACCACTGGTCCTGCTAGCTAGGGATCATGGGAGTTGTAGGCCAAAACATCTGGAGGGCTGAGGTTGAGGAAGCCTGCCTTACACCTTTACCTGAGAGGTCTACGTAGGAACCTGGTACTGAGTCGGGCTATTGGGGTCCATCTAGTTCCATATTGTCTACACTGACTGGCAGCAGCGCTCCAGAGTTTCAGGCAGCGAATCTTCCCCAGCCTTACCTGGAAAAGCTAGGCAAAGCTGATGCTCTGGCACTAAACTAAGAACTTTCCTGCTCCAAATGAGTCCCCTCACATGTTCAGTAAATGGGGGAGGGGGCTAGCAAGGGTGTTCCTGCTGGCCACGCCCCTCCCTTCACTAAACACATGAAGGATCCCCCCCCTTTTAACACTCCTTGTGTGGGTGCATTCTGCATGTGCAGCGTTTAGCTGGATCCCGTGAAAAAGCTCCATCTCCCATTAGGGGGAGCTCCCAGCTGAAGAAAAGGCACCGTGTTTGCCCTGCTGTTTGCTGTGCTCTTCTGGGCAAAGCCTGGTGTTTTCCTCTCGCTCCTGACGGGAGTTTGGAGGTGCTTTTAGTGAACTCTCAGGTTTGGTATGGGGTAGTGGGGAGACCTGTAAGCCTGTAGGACTTTTCCCTACAAAGAAAAAAGTGTGTTCATCGGAGCTGATGAGCTCTTTGCTGCACTCTGAAAAGTCTTCTGTTTAGACCATCTTGGGTCTCCAGCTGTTTTTGGTCTACGATTCCCATCATCACCTACCTGGCAATGATAGGTAAAGGTGATTTGCATTTAATTATGTAGTTTTATGCTCTACTCAGAGCTGACCCACTGAGATCAATTGACAGTAGGTCTACGCTATGATTTGCCTTCTCCGTGGTTTCAGACTGGGCATTCCCCGTACTACCTGGGGAGATGCTAGGGATTGAACCTGGGACCTTCTGAATGCAAGGCAGATGCTCTGCCACTGAGCTACCGCCCTTCCCAATCCCTGCCCATCCAGCCCAGTATTGTGTACTCGAACCAGAATCTAAGGGCCTTACTCTTCCCTCCCACAAGGGCCCTCTGACTCCTTCCCTGAGCTTGGAGAAAGAAGTGAAGAGAAACAGGATGTAGCAGAAGGGCGAGGCAAGGCTGTGGTTCTGCCTTCACTCATGGAGGCAGATTGCCTCTGAAAATCCAGCTGCTGAGAATTGCAAGCGGGTGGGGGGGGGTCGAGAGTTGTGCTGCGCTCAGTTCCTGTGTTCAGGCACCTGGTTGGCCACTGTGAGAATAGGCTTATGTTGTTCTGAGGCTCTGGATAGAGATGGAGAATCTTAGGCAGCAAAGGGCTTCTCAGCTATCCCAGAGTCCAGCTGCGTGTGTGTGTTGGTTATAGCGCTTTCCGAGGAAGCATAGAGCGCATTCCCAGTCGGAGCCCCTTGGCAGGAAGTCCTGTGTCATTTACTCTGCAGCAGAAATGCGGGGGTTTCCCTGGAGCAGCTTAAGCTTTTCCCACCAGGAACCAAATTTGTCCGTAGCCTTTCTGAATGTGTCCCTTCCTTACACACCTGCTTACTTGCCTTATTTGCTTATTGAAGGATTTTTACTCTACTCTTGGCATAAGAGCGCCTGAAGTGCGCTGCAGCAGGATGAGGCCAAAGGCCCACTATAGTCCCAGCACCCTGTTCTTATAGTAGCCTACCAGATGGCTCTGGAAAAAGCGCCCAAGCAGGAGCTGCCTGCTTGTGATTCTCTGCAGTCAGATACTTCAGGACATACTTTCCCCAACAGTGGAAGTTGAACATGGCCACAGAGAGCCTTATCCTCCATGAATCCTCCTTTAAAAAAATATTTTTTAAAATACCAATTTTTAAAATTGAAACTTTTCAATCTAGAATACAATAAAAGCCAAACTAATCTAAGTAAAAACAAAAGAGAAAGCAGGAAACAAAGTGAAAAAGGAAGGAAGGGTGGGAAACAAAGAGAAAAATTAGAAAAGGGGGAGGAGGAAGAAGGAAATAAGCCCTCTATGAGAGTTGTATCTTAACCCTTGTCACACACATAGGGTACTGTGTAGGCTTCTAACACACACACTTTATTTTCAAAACAGCCTTGTGAGACTCTAGGCAGAGAGAATGTTGTTGGCCCAAGTCCAACCAGGAAATTTCATGACCTAATGGGAATTTGTACCCAGGTCTTCCCCAGCCTTTGTCTGACATCATAACCACTACACCACAGTGGATAAACCGGGATTATCCCCATTTCCTCCCCCTTGGTGGTATTGCATACTGATGTGGCAGATGAAGAAATACTGTATTTACCCAAATGTAATGCACACCTTTTTTGGCCAAATTACGTCGTGAAAATTAGGGCGCGCATAAGGTTTGACGGTGCATTTACATTCACCAACAAAGACTTTTTTGGTTTCAAGATTTTGAAAATTGAGGTGCGCATTAGATTCGATGCCGCATTACATTCGAGTAAATATGGTAACTGAGGGGAGTTAATAGCAAAACACTTGTAGCGATCTATAAGGTAGAGTCTACCTTGGTCCCATTTTACAGATTTTTAGTGTGTGTGGGGAGGTGGGAAGTGGACCAAAACAATTCTCTTGAGGCTACCTGAAAATGTATGATTCTGACCTGGTATTCAAACTCTGAGTATCCCTGGGCTGTGCTGAGTCTCTTCTCTCTGCGCCCCCCTCAAAGTAGTGAGGAAAGAGCTTTGTAACTGCCTCATATCTTTAGGCCCTGACTCTTATCTTGCTTTAAAAATAAAAATAAAATCTTCTGCCGTGCTTTCTACTCGAATGCCTGATTTGGGAGCTGTTTGGTCAACCCGCACAAACCCTCTCTCCCCTTTTCTCCAATTCCAGAGGGTTCTCTTCGTTTCTGACCCCTGCACCTTGGAGATTAACGGTGTGGTTTTTGGCTTGACTTCTGTGGACCTGGTCTTCCACATGGGCTCAGAAGAAATTAGCAGGTATGTTGAAAGCAGGGGTGTAGATTCGCAGAACTGTAGAGTTGGAAGGGGACAGCAAGGGACATCTAGTCCAACCCCTTGCAATACAGGATGCTCTTAAACTCTAAAACCATGATGTGTGTGTATTTTTTTCCCCCAGCCTGAGGGCCGCATTGCATCTTGGCCAACTTTCCAGGGGGCCACACGACAGTGCTGGGTGGTGCCAGAGGCAAAAGTGGATTGAGCAAAAAAAAAAATGTAAATTTTACACTCCCTTTTCTGTCCCCCATCCACACAGAGAAAAGGCACTGCCATAGCTCATGGACACATTCCAGCGAGGCCAAAACCCTCAAGGAGGGTGTGGAGCAGGCCCAGTGAGGGCCGTGGGGAGAGTCCTAAGGGGACTGAGAGAAGCCCCCAGGCATAAGTCTTCCCACCCCCGTTCTAAAACCTTAAATCTCCAGCATTAAAATGAAGGGATTATTAATCACCCCCAAACACATCCATTTGCTGGCTGAGATTGTATTCATACTGGGAGGTACTGTGGTTTGGTGCTGGATTTAGCTCCTTGGTGTGGTCATTGTTCCTTGAGCAATTTTCTTCTTCTTTTAAAAAGGTTATCTGCTGATCTTCAGACAGCTGTGAGTGTGGAAGATGTGATAATGGCAGGGGGGGTGGGGGAAATGACACAGCATGAATCAGGCGTGATTCAGAATCCAAAAAGTGTAATCAGTCTGTGAGCGAAAGAAATGTCAGCCCTGAGCTGTGGAATCACATGGCTTGATGTCACACAAAATTCCCTCTTAAGTTGCTAACGCTTCCAAAGTGCAGTCCACATTTCTGCTGTAAACCCTTTGGAGGTGTGTGTGTGCACGCGCATGCTTACGTTACAGTGAAACCGTGTTATTAATTTTGATAGCGCTACAGGCTGCGTGTAACTTCTGTATGGGATGAGCTTTTTGTATTTACATTAAATATATTTATTTAATGTGGGACGCGGGTGGCGCTGTGGGTAAAAGCCTCAGCGCCTAGGGCTTGCCGATCGAAAGGTCGGCGGTTCGAATCCCCGCGGCGGGGTGCGCTCCCGTTGCTCGGTCCCAGCGCCTGCCAACCTAGCAGTTCGAAAGCACCCCCGGGTGCAAGTAGATAAATAGGGACCGCTTACTAGCGGGAAGGTAAACGGCGTTTCCGTGTGCGGCTCTGGCTTGCCAGAGCAGCGATGTCATGCTGGCCACGTGACCCGGAAGTGTCTCCCGACAGCGCTGGCCCCCGGCCTCTTGAGTGAGATGGGCGCACAACCCTAGAGTCTGTCAAGACTGGCCCGTACAGGCAGGGGTACCTTTACCTTTATCAAAAGATAAATATAATGCATCAAATTAAAATAAATGCTATAAAAATATAATCTAAAAAGGAGCAGAAGAAAAAAGAGAAAACAAGAAATGAAAGAAAGAAAGAAAGAAAGAAAGAAAGAAAGAAAGACAGACATTGAGTTCTCTGTCCTCTCAATTTAGTACTATTTTCTATAAGCCAATTTTTTTTTCAATCTTTGAATCCAGATGGATTCATTACAAGTTCATTTTCTCTTTCATGCCAAAAAGTCCAGAAGAAGTTTTCAGTCCTTAATAAACTGAAGCTCAATCCAGCTAAGACTGAGGCACTGTTAGTGGGGGTTCCCCAGACCAGATGGCTGGGAGATTGCCTGCTGATGATGGGGTTACACTCCCTCTGAAGGAGAGGGTACATACCTTGGAGGTGTATTCCTGGATCCTTCGCTGTCACTTGAGGCTCAAGTGGCCTCAGTGGCACAGAGTGCCTTCCATCAGTTGTGGCTGGTGGTCCAGCTGCGGCACTTAGGCTGCCCCTGTCCAGATAACTGCTGCTGTTTATGTTCTGGTAACCTCGAGGTGAGATTATTGCAGCGCGTTACATGTAGGGCTGCCCCTGAAGACAATTCGGAAAATTCAGCTGGCATGGAATTTGGCAGCCAGGCTGCTCACTGGGGCAAGACAATTTGAGCATATTCCACCAATACTGGCCCAAATGCACTGCTAATTAGTTTCCGGGCCCAATTCAAATTGCTGCTGGTTTTGACCTATAAAGTCTTAAACGGTTGAGGACTGCAATACCTCAAGAACCGCCTCTCCCCATATGAACCTATCCAGACCCTGAGATCATTCTGTGAGGCCCTCCTTCCTGTGCCTCCTCCAGGAGCAGTTTGGAGGGTGGCAACGCAAGAACGGGCCTTCTCTGCAGTTGCTCCCCATTAATGGAATGCTCTCCCCAGGGAGGTTCTGTTGGCGAACCTTTTAGGGGCCAGGTGAAGAGCTGGAGAGGTCCCC
Organism: Podarcis muralis; assembly: GCF_964188315.1. Lineage (NCBI taxonomy): Eukaryota > Metazoa > Chordata > Lepidosauria > Squamata > Lacertidae > Podarcis > Podarcis muralis. Next base: position 14,703,833 of record NC_135670.1, on the reverse strand, counting down.
TGGCTGAAAATCTGGAGAGCAGTGGTACAGTGGTACCTCGTGTTAAGTACTTAATTCGTTCCGGAGGTCTGTTTTTAACCTGAAACTGTTCTTAACCTGAAGCACCACTTTAACTAATGGGGCCTCCTGGTGCTGCTACACCGCTGGAGCACGATTTCTGTTCTCATCCTGAAGCAAAGTTCTTAACCCGAGGTACTATTTCTGGGTTAGCGGAGTCTGTAACCTGAAGCGTATGTAACCCGAGGTACCACTGTATAGGCAATACCGAGGGAGCAGTGGTCTGGCTCCCTACATCCCAAATATGGTGCTCCTGAGTGTATGCAGAGTTCCTTCTGTCTTAGCCAATGAATCAGTCATCTGGATGGGTTGATCTCCAGACAAGATCAGAAAAAAAGAAAGAAAGAAAGAAAGAAAGAAAGAGAAAGAAAGTCTGTCTCACTTCAAAGTGCAGTTCCTGAGAAAATCTCTTGACAAGTGGCGTGCCTCAGAAGTCGGCTGGTGCCAGCCGCCCATGGCCTGTCATTAAGTAAATCAAGCATCACAGTCATCCTCTGCCTTGAGGGTTTGTGTCACATCCTCTCTTTTCCCTTCACCATGTGTTTTTCTTCTTTTCTTCGTCTTTTATGGGGAGACAGCTCCCCATTTCTCAGTCGGCGCCATCGTCATCTGTTGGTGGCGTCACACATCTGAGTGAAAAGCGTGCTGCGACTCGAAGTCATGATTTTAGCCTTGTGGCACCAGTTCCCCGGAATTCTCTTCCCTCAGGAGGGAAACAAGCCCCGACATTATGATTCTGACGGTCACTGAAAATCTTTATTTCATATGAGCTCTGACTGACCAGGAAGGAGACCTTCAGGTGTAGTGGATAACTCGACAGAGGTGTCTTTCAGGTGTGAAAGAAGCAAATTCCGTGCTAGGGGTAATTAAGAAAGGGGCTGAAACTAAAACCGCCTATATCACGCGATTAATGCACACCTGCGGTGCAACTGCACTTGGAATTTAAAAGAGGATTAGACAAATTAATGGTGGATAAGTGTATGTTCTACCTTGATATTCCTCTGAATACTAGTTGCAAGGAATCGCAAGCGGGGGAGAGCATGGTGTAATCATGCCCTGTTTTTGGTCTTCCCACTGGGGTTTCTGGTTCGTCACTATGAGAACAGGATAAGGCACCAGGTGGGCCTGATCCTGAAGCTAGGCTCTTTCCATTCATTTCTCCCAAACTGGCCTGTTTTTTTTTGTTTCCTGAAGTTTTTAACTTCTGGGTTTTTATGCTTCAATACTGTTCATGGCCTGTATTTTTTAATATTCTATTTCTGTACACTAGTTAGATGTCCTCTGGAAGTATAGTGGGTTAAAAATTTTGAATCTCTCTCTTTCTCCAGCCCAGGCCTTCTCTCCTTCACAGTGTTGTCTTCTGTCATGTTACTTTATAACAAGAGAACAGGCCTTTTCGGTGGTGGTTCCCCTAGTGTGGAATGCTCTTCCCCTGGCACCATCATTGCAATATCTTTAGGTGCCAGGCCAAAACATTCCTCTTTACCCAGGCTTATGGCTATTAAATAATCTATTACCTGTGGGAGAGAGGACTGTTATTTTGATGACTATTTTATTATTAGGCTGTCTGTCCGTATTCTTTTTATTATGTTTTTATCACTGGTGTTCTGTAATGTGCTTTAAACATTGTACACCACCAAGGGATCTCTTTGATAAAGGGCGCTATATAAATTGAATTAATAATAATAATATCCTGGGAAAGAGGGGTTGATTATGAAGCCACTCTCAGAACTGTAGCTCTGTGAGGGGAATAAGGGTCTCCTGACGATTCTCAGCTGCCTTAATAAACTACAGTTCCCAGGATTCTTGGGTGGGGTGTGTGGAAACTGTAACTCTTTAAAGTGGTGTCACACCACTTTAAATGCATCGTGGAGATTGGGGTGGGGGGGTTTGTAGATTGTAGGAGTTTGTCTCCCTGTCCCATGTTGTAGAGAGGGAAGGGGCACATAGAAGTCACCTCACACTTCCTCCTTCAAAGGAAACAACCTCAAACACTTCCCTCGCTGGAGGAGAAAGGCCAAAACATGCCAAAAATATCTTATTGAATTAGTCCAGTTAGACTCTCTCTCGGGAGCTTCAAATTCTGCTGCCTTTCCTCCACTTCCCATAACAGGGAAACCAGTTCCTTAAACTTGCCCTGAAATACCAGGAAAACCGGCAGTTGGCTCTTATAACTGTCTTCTCAGTGCTGACTTTATTATTTTTAGATCTCCAGGGGCTGCTCATTTGGGGGGGAAAGAGGATTGCTCTTCTCCAGAATAAAGACAGGAAAGCAATGTTGTATCTCTAGGGGGGGCTGCATTTCTCTCCTCTCTCTTTCCACCCCATGCCCCCCCTTCCCCTGATGATTATTAGGATCTAATGATTCAATAATATTGAAGGATTGCCTCACCTCATCTGTGCCCACACAACCTGCTTCCGTCTGCAGAAGTGGCACTTTTGCAAGTGCCACAATATATTCATTCCACATCTGCAAGAAATCAACCCTTCAGTGTGGCAGCACCTAATCTCTGAAACTACCTGCCCCTTGATATTAGCCAGTTACCCTTGCTATATTGTTTTCAGTGCCTGCCAAAAAAATTTTTTTGTTTAGGCAAGCCTACCCAGATGTGTAATTTTGTCATGCAATTTTAATACGTGGTTTTGATAAGTATAATTTTTAAATTACAGTGGTACCTCAGGTTACATACGCTTCAGGTTACATATGCTTCAGGTTATAGACTCCACTAACCCAGAAATAGTGCTTCAGGTTAAGAACTTTGCTTCAGGATGAGAACAGAAATTGTGCTCTGGTGGCGCGGTGGCAGCATGAGGCCCCATTAGCTAAAGTGATGCTTCAGGTTAAGAACAGTTTCAGGTTAAGAACGGACCTCCGGAACGAATTAAGTACTTAACCCGAGGTACCACTGTACTGATTTTTAAAAGAAGTTTAAAATTTGTAATGTTTGCTTTCATTGGTATATTTTGAAGAAAACTTTAGATTGTCTTTTGTAAGTCGCTTAGAGGTCTTTTTTGTTGTTTAATTAGGCGGTATATAAATCTTGTGAAATGAAAATAATATCTATATTCTCACAGAGAAGGGCAGGGGGGCTTCTCAGCTGCTGCACAGAAAGAGTGGTTTTGTGGCTGGAGCAAGTTCCTCTCTGCCCCCATAGATTTATGACTTGTCATGCTGCTGAAATCCCCCCACTTCTGCACAACTGTTAGAGAAAAGGTGGAGGACCTCTGGACCCTTAGCTGGGCCTGCCAAATGGTCTCTAATTTGGCCCACAAGTGCATTTTCTCCCATACCGCACCCAGCTTCCCTACACCCAGCATCAGCTGTGGGGCAGATGAAGACACAGCTCCCATCAGCATGGGCAGTGGTCAGAAATTATGGGAGTTGGATGAAAAGCTATTAATTAAAGGTAATACTTTATTGCCTTTTCACCTTGCCCTGTATTTTTGGGATCACGTGGACTAGAAACCAGCAAAACGAAAGGTGCCGTGAGCAATCTCTCGCCTGGCAGGGAAGGCGTTTGATCCTGTCCTGTTGTTCTTCCACCCAGCTCTCTCCCTTATTATATCGGGGAGGGACTTGTTGGGTTGCCTTTGTTTTTCTTTTGTCCACTGCATACAAAACACGGATGACGTGGTGTTGTTTGTGTCTCTGTGTATGTGTGTTTCATGCCTGACTTTCGCACTCCCTTATGTCAAGGTTTCTGTGTTTTGGTGAGTCGCCGTGCCTTCAGACAACAGAGAGCTTTTAATTTATGAGTATTAGCTGGGACTCCACAGGAGGAGGGGGGAGGGTACAAAAACATGATGCATTAAGCTGGTTTTGTGGGTGATTTAACAGCGCGACTGCCAAAAAAACCCTCTCAACTGCAGCCGAGTTTCGAATATTACAATAGGCTGGCAGAGGGCCAGCTCTGACATAATGTAATGTAAGCGCATGAGTCTTTCCCTTGCACACATACATGGACCACACCAGCAGGGTAAAATTTGAACACAGAGGCCTCTTTTCTGGTTTTTTTCCTGCTTTGCCAGTTATAAAATCCACTCGCCGTATGTGTGTCCTTCATCTCAGGGAGTGGGGGAACCTGGGGGGACCTCCAGATGTTGTTGGACTCTAAATCCCATCAGCCCCAGCCAGTGTAGCTGATGGGAATAGTAGTCCAATAACCTGGACGCGGGTGGCGCTGTGGGTAAAAGCCTCAGCTCCTAGGGCTTGCCGATCAAAAGGTCGGCGGTTCGAATCCCCGCGGCGGGGTGCGCTCCCGTTGCTCGGTCCCAGCGCCTGCCAACCTAGCAGTTCGAAAGCACCCCCGGGTGCAAGTAGATAAATAGGGACCGCTTACTGGCGGGAAGGTAAACGGCGTTTCCGTGTGCTGCGCTGGCTTGCCAGATGCAGCTTTGTCACGCTGGCCACGTGACCCGGAAGTGTCTCCGGACAGCGCTGGCCCCCGGCCTCTTAAGTGAGATGGGCGCACAACCCCAGAGTCTGTCAAGACTGGCCCGTATGGGCAGGGGTACCTTTACCTTTACTTAACCTGGAGGGCCTCATGCGTTTCCCCATCCTTCCTATCCCTGCAGTATCTTAGGAGAGTTGGGCTTGCTTAGGAGAGCCAGTGTGGTGTAGTGGTTAAGAGCGGTAGGCTCGTAATCTGGTGAACCAGGTTTGAGTCTCCGCTCCTCCACATGCAGCTGCTGGGTGACCTTGGGCCAGTCACACTTCTCTGAAGTCTCTCAGCTCCACTCACCTCACAGAGTGTTTGTTGTGGGGGAGGAAGGGAAAGGAGAATGTTAGCCGCTTTGAGACTCCTTCGGGTAGTGATAAAGCGGGATATCAAATCCAAACTCTTCTTGCTCAGCCATGAAGCTCCACTGGAGCCAGCCAGCCAGCCACCTTTTCTTCAGCCTGGTTTACCTCACAGGGTATTTGTGAAGATAACTGGGGGTTAGGGAATCTCCACATACATCTCCTTGAACTCTTCAGCTTTTAATGTCTGATGTTTTGCTGGCTTTTTTATTATGTTGGAAACTGCCCAGAGTGCCTGGGGCAACCAAGTCAGATGGGTGAGGTATAAATATGATGGCGATGACAACGATAGAGAATATTATTATAATGATGATGATGACAACAGAGAGCAGAATACACATTTTAATGTATTTTTAATCTTTTGTTGGAAGCTGCCCAGAGTGGCTGGGGAAGGATTTGTTTGTTTGTTTGTTTGTTTGTTTGTTTGTTTGTTTGTTTGTTTGTTTGTGTGTGTGGCTGGCCAGTCAATTGAAAGATTGATTTGGCATCTTTAAAAATGCTTCTGTTCAGAGCTACAAGCCCAAACCAATCTCAAGTTTCTTTCCCTGATAAATTGTGGCGGGAGTCCATAGGGCAGTGCCTGATGTATTTATGAAAGCATTTTTATAGCCCACCTTTAAGCTATATAAATACTAATGGCGGCTTACAGAAAATTTGCTAAAGCCTATTTTAGCTGATTTTTAAAAAGCTGTTTAAAAATCCTGCTTGGAATAGCTGAACTGGCAGATAAACACGCCAAAAAAATAGAAAAAGGAAAAAAAAGAATGTAGACCTTCCCTTCTCTGGCTTAATCTCAAGATCCTTGAATCTGTCTCCTGAGAATAGAAAGCCTGGAGCCTTTGCATATTCAAGCTGGGGCAGAGCTGGGGAACTTAAGACCTAGCAGCTGAAAGCAGCCCCCCAGGCCTCTAGCTGACCCTCGGACAACTGACCCTCCAAGCTGCAGCCCCTCTTCCCAAAGCACATCCCTTACTGGCCTGTTTCGCTTGAGCGTCCCTCCTCCCTCCTGTTCCCTTTTCCTCATGTGCCGTATCTTGTTTGTTAGCCTGAAGGCAGGGATTTTTTTACAAGCTACTCTGAAACACTTTTGGGTGAAAAGGCTGGGGTGCTAACACTGCAGATAAATAATAATACTAAATTGCTAAATTCTGCAGATGTTGTTTTTGTTTATCTGTTTGATTTTTGTTTTTACACTCGTGCAGTATATTAATTTTATGGAACAAGTAAGTATTTTCCAAAGAGGGGACGGGTGGGAATATTCCTGAACAGAAGCAGCTTCTATTGGGAACAAGCCTGCCGATGTTTCCAATATGCCAGGGAACTGACTTGTGTTGTATTTTGAGGAGTGTGTGTGTGTGTAATGACTGAGGTTTATTATCCTGTACATCAGGTGCAAAGGGAGTCTTTGGCTTCCAGATGCTGCCAAACTACAACTCCCATCATCCCTGGTCCATTGGCCATGCTTGCTGGGGCTGATGGGAGTTGTAGTTCAGCAACATGAGCTGGGGGGCAAAGGTTCCACACCCTTGCTGTTGTATGTAGCAGCCTAAATTTCCTGCGGGTGGCTGACTTGATGTTGCCTGGTATGTGTACGTGTCTGGGTTGGATTTAAGAGGGTCAGGTTTAAACCTTTTAATTTTAATTAAGGTTTAATGTGTTGAAGCCATTTAAGGATGAAATCTTTACATCAGCCAGTCATTTCTAAGAAGATGATGATAATTAATCCCACTTGGCAAAATAGGCTTCTAAGCAGTTTTACAAAATATGAAAGCCCATCTACACAGAAATTAAAATACAAATAATTAAGGTATGCAACTAAGCAGTCCTATTATTAAATCTTCCATCTCCCCCACCCATTTTATCCTCATGACAACTCAGGACTTATTTTAGGCTGAAAGGGAGTCTGTTTTAGAGAAGCAGATATGGGAGGGGGGCTCAGTACTGGTTCTATTTTTAATACATATTTTCACGCCCTCTTTTTAATTTTGCCACCTTCCTCTCTCTCTTCTTTCTGTCCTAGTTCTTCCAATGTCTTGGACCGTTTTTCCCGAACTCTGAAGCACATCCTGACTCAGAGGAGGTAAGCTCCTTTTGTTGCAGCAAAACAAACCCTCCCTGCTCCCAGGCATCTTTTGTGGCAAGACTTGACCTCATTTCTTCCTTTGGCAGCGTGAGGCCTCCTGCTTTGCCTGCCAAAGGTCCTGGGTTCAAATCACAGCAACTCCATTGGTCCATCTAGCTCAGTACTGTCTGCCCCGATTGGCAGCCGCTCTCCAGGGTTTCAGGCAGAGTCTTTCCCAGCCCTACCAGGAAAAAGCTGGGGGGGATTGAACCCAGGACTTTCTGCTTGCAAAGCAGGGCCTCTGCCACTGAGCTATGGCCTTGCCCCTTAAAATAAAGTTGGTTCATTGCATGATTACGTGTAGTATTGTAAAGAAGCGCAGCATCTGTAGCCGTGGAGATGAGAGGAAGGGAAAAACCAGAGGCTGGGGTAGCCAGTTGGCTGGGATCTTTCCAGGCTCGATATTATTGCCATTTGTATTTTGTCCTTCCAAGCTGTATGTGTCCTGAACCCCTGGCCTACTTGGCGGCAAGTCCAGAGTCTGGGGGGGGGGTCAAGCCATGCACGCCAAGTCCAAAGTCCAAAGGTCAGGACTAAACATCAGGAAGCACTTTCTGGCAGTAAGAGCTGTTCGACAGGGGAACAGACTCCCACGAGAGGTGGTGAACTCTCCTTCCTTGGAGGTTACCAACCCTACAGCTCTGTGATTCTATGATATTTGGCAACTCCCTTTGTTTTCCTCCCCTTCCCAACACTTTGGAAACATGGAGATGTGGAACACGGTGCCTTTAAGGTGCTGAATTTAGAGACTGCAGAAACACACACATGCAAACTGAAATTGGCAGCAGAGTTGAAAAGCACAGCTTGGCATCCTGTGGGTACCCAAGGGGGAGAGGAACAGCTGCTGGGCGTGTCAATGTATGCGAGGGAGCGGGTTGCGGAATGGGAGGGGTAACGCGATCTTTCCTTCTTTCTCTAATTCCTGAGCAGTTACTATCCACTCTACCCTCCCGCGGAAGAGATGAACATTGATTACGAACATTTCTACCAATACGCAACCCTGCCTGTCACGCCGGACGTGCTGATCACTCCGTCGGAACTGAGATACTTTATCAAGGTTGGGGGGAAATGAAGCTGTCTGGGCGCAGGGCGATGGAGGGAGGGGACACATTCCAAACCGTCTTATGCACATTAGTTCAGTGTTCTCCACACAAATTGGCAGCGGCTGTCCAGGGTTTTGAGCAAGAGTATTCCCCAGCTCTGCCTGGAGATGCTGGGGACTGAGCCAGGGATCTTCATGCCAAGCAATTGATCTAACCACTGAGCTACAGCTCTAAAAATAAAGTAAGATTCCAGTCCTCATGGAGCTGAATAAAGGACCGATTTATATAGAAACATAGGAGACTGGGTCTAGCTCAGTATTGCTTGCAATGATTGGCAACAGCTCTCTAGGATTTTACTCAGGAGATATTCCGAGTCTTCCTTGGAAATGCCAGGATTGAACCTAGGACCTGCTCTGCCACTGCCCTTCCCTCTAATTCCGGCATTGGGATTCGACCTCCGGTCCACAGGTTCTTGAACACAGCCACACCACTTCATTGCAAGGATCTCTGCATGCTGCCCTGTTGAGCAGGAGTTGGGGTGGAGAATAGATGGCAGAGTAAGGCTTAGAGGGGGAGAAATACAGATGAGTTCACTGAAGATCCATTGATAAAACGCTATTATACCATTCATGTTCAGAGGCAGTCTATTTTAGAGGGCAAGCTGCTTACTTATCCTGCCCTCCCAAGGACAGCAAACAACAAAATGTCGGCTGGGGGGGCAATTACATTAAGAAAAACATTGAAAATCTTTAAGCCACATACACTCAATTGGATAGCAACATTAATAATGAGTGGAGCAGGCCCACTTCAGCAAGGAGGGCACCCCACAAACAGAACCACCACCAAAAAGGCCCTGTTCGGGTTGCCACCAATCAGGCACCACCAACATGGCCTCCCTTGCTGATCATAGGTCCCAGAATGGTTGATACTGAGAGAGACACCCTTTAAGATCAGTAAATGGTAGCCATTGCTGCCATACCCAGCTAGTGAGTGCTGAGAAACATCTGGCTGCCCCCATTTTTTGGAACTGGGATGCTGGACTAGACAGATTTTTCTGATCTGGCAAGACAGTTCCTACACCCATATTAGGGAGATTAAAATCAGTATGTCCTAATGATACCTTCCCATCTGACTAGAGAGCCTGTTTCTTGTTTTTAATGTCTCTTTCCCCCTCCCCTTGTTTCCTGCCCATCCCTAGGACGTCCTTGGGTGTGTCTGTGTGAACCCAGGCCGGCTAACAAAAGGCCAGGTAGGGGGCACCTACGGGCGTTTGTGCATCCAGCAGGAAGTCTCCAAGGACCAAGAGGAGCGGAAGAGCCCTTGCATCGCTGCTCAGGTCGTGAGAATCTAACTTGCATCCGTCTCCTCAACCCACCAGCAGAGAGGACTGCAGAGGTTTTGCTGGAGCGGGACCAAAACACAGTTTAGGGACGAGACTGTGAAGAGACGGAGCGGGTTTCTCCTCCAATGGGGTCTCTCAGGGCTGCAGCTGTTTGGGAATCTGCCTTCCACCTTTGCTGCCAACACAGCTGGAGAGAATCTCTTCTGTTTCAATTTCCCCATGTTTGGGCGGGGAAGAATGGATTTGCCTACGCTAATGTCCTTTTGACAAAACACTTTCTACTTTGAGAAGACAGATAAAAAGTTAGCTATAATCATTGGTGTGTAGCCTTTTTTTGGGTGGTGGGGGAGCAGCATGCCTCCCTCTGTGCTGCAAAGTTGATATCCTTTGAGGTGTCTTAATTCCCTCCCCCACCCCTCTCAGACACTCCTCTCCTGCAGAGTTGGTGGGGAAACTGACCTCTAGTTTGGAAAACTGAAAGTTCAGGTCTTGCGTGCGGCTGGGGTGCAGACATTTAAAACAAAAAAACCCACAATTCTTCTGCAGTTTCTTATTATCTAGTCTTGGATATATTCAGTGGTTGCTGTTGCCCATTGGGACCAGTGTGGTGGAAAGTAGAGAGGCCAGGGACAAGTTGAACCATCTAGCTCTGGTTTTGTCCCCATTCTTCTTTGCTGAGTTGTACAAGGTGCACCAGCCTGAGAGGTGGGGCAAAGAGATTGAACTATGAGTCCCTGGTTACTCCCAGGTTGCCTTAGGCTTAGCTTTGGCCCTGCCTGCAATGTGTGAGGGGTCATAAGTGATCTACTTCAGAGGCTTATTTTGAAAGGGTTCCCGAGTGCGATATACATATAGAGTGTTATGAACTTGAGCTCCAGAGCACACTACGGATGCCCTCTCTCATAACACAAGGACCCAGCGGGTGCCATCCATCGAAGCTGAATGTTAGAAGATTTTGGACAGACAAAAGAAAATGCATCTTCACACAGCGCTGAGTTGGATTGTGGAAGTTGCTCCCTCTTGATGAAGTGATGGCCATCAGCTTGTGATAGCTTTGAAAGGAGTTCTGGAGGATAAGCGTATGAAGTGGCTACTAGCCACTATTTTGGAGGCAGTATACCTCTGGATACCAACAGGGCTCTTCTTACGTTCCCATGACAATATTTTAAATAATGTAGCTCCATTTTTCTTCAAACAGTATTTATAAATGGATGTTCTATGGTTCTATCAATGGTTTGGTGTTCCTGACCCAGGTGGGCCCTGATTGACGGGTGGCTGTGGCACCTAGGAGATGGCTCAGTCGGTACAGCATGAGATTCTGAATCTCAGGGTTGTGGGTTCAAGTCTCACATCGGGCAAAAGATTCCTACATTGCAGGGGATTGGACTAGATGACCCTAGTGGTACCTTCCAACTCTATAATTCTATGCTTCTGTGTCCATTAAGGAGATCAAATAATCATAGAATTGCAGCGTTGAAAGGAACCCTGAGAATCATCTAGACTAACCCCCTGCAATGCAGGAATATGCAGCTGTCCTATAAGGGGATCGAACCTGCGACCTTGGTGTTCTCAGCACTACGCTCTAACCCAGGCTTCCTCAACCTCGGCCCTCCAGATGTTTTTGGCCTACAACTCCCATGATCCCTAGCTAGCAGGACCAGTGTTCAGGGATGCTGGCAATTGTAGTCTCAAAACATCTGGAGGACTGAGGTTGAAGAAGCCTGCTCTAACCAACTGAACTATGGTGTTTTCGTTTTTCAATAAGGCAGACCGACAAAGAGCTTAAGAAAGATATAATCTAAGTATTCCTCCTGCTTTGCACTGAACCTGTGATGTGTTTCGTTAAACCTATTAACACACACATTCTTCGGAAAGGGGGGTGGGGAGGAACACTGCCTTCCATGCTAATGACCCAGTACCGCCCGCCTATAAAACCACACTGCTCCATAAAAGCAAAGTGCAGAGCAGCTAATAAAAGAAATGTGACAATACTTAGATCTAGAGCTTAGAGCACTCGGTGTTGGCAACCCAGCCTCCTCCCCCCGCCCCCAGCCATAGATCAGTGCTTCTTCTGGAAGTAAACTTTGCCTTTTGGCTCTTGCTATGTGTGTTGGTTGGTTCTATGTAGTTCACTTTGCATTATTGGGCAGCGAGTGGGTTAGGGGGGAATGGAGGGACCTTTCCCCAGGCCACAGCCCCCCCCCCCGGCGAACCTGCTTTATACCCTCCTGGCTGAAATGTGCCCTTAACCTTTGAGGCTGCCTCTTTGCTTGCCTGGGTGCAGGATAGATAGGGGGAATGTACAGAATCTAGCTCACCGTGCAAAGTTGAAATTCACATTATTTGCCTCTGGCCCACCCACCCCCGGCATGTGGCACCCGGAAGGTTGCCTAGCTGGGTGTGCAGCCCTCAGGCTGAAAAGGGTTCCCCACCCCAGTTCTGGAGGGTCGCACGTCATCCATTCCTGGTCTTGACATTGTTTTAAGGGCTTCTCGTTGAGACAGCCCTGTAATTATTCTCCTCCTCTTGCCCATCCTATGTCTTTGTGTGAGCGACTGAACTTGCCGAAGGGCGTGTGTTCGTAGCTGACTGTCTCTTCTAATTCACTTGCTAGGTTAGCTGGTTAGGCTACTGCAGTAACTAGAGACAGCACCCACAACAACTTTCATGAAATTGGTTTTGTTTCATTTGCGGGGAGAGGGTCAAGCCGATATTTCCTGGAGTAAGGAGGGAAATGATTCTGAGAAGGCATTTGAAGGAAGAGATCAGAAGGTGATAATTCAAGGTGTTTCTATATGGATAAGTTGTTGGCGGGGGGATGACGACTTCTATTTCTTTATTTTCATTTGCATATCACCTTTTCCTTCAAGGATATTAAGGTTCTGTGCACGGTTCTCTCCCCATCTGAATCCTCCAAACACTCCTGTGCTGTCCCGGCACAGCCATTAGGTGGGGTGAGGCCGCTGCCTCAGGCGGTGGAAACCCCTATGGTAGCATCCACGTGCCTCCACTGTGACACCATGTGTCCCTCAGAAAATCTGACTTGCTGGCAGTTCGAATCCTCCCTGATCATTGACTGTCCTGTCCTGGGAGCGGATGGGACGAGTTGCAGCCTAAAGCCCCAGGTTGGGGAAGGCCACTGCAATGTCTTCTTCTTATTTAGGTTCGAGGTTCAGTCCAAAATGCTGTATATAACATATGATACTCCCCATGCCTTCAGCCATGCATACCTCAGACTTGAGGCTGGCTCCACTTCCCCCCACCCCAAGCCTATCATGATCGCTTCGTTCAGGAATGACCACCTGCTGCCACCACCACCCCCCAGCCCCATGGCTGGTTCTCAGAAGCATTTTGTCCGCCCTCCTCTGCTGGCAACGCATCCCCAATTGTTACCAGTGCTTTAAATGACCCCACAAATTGACTCGTGATAAAATTATGCTCCTAGGAAGCTGCCTTATACTCAGCTGTACCATTGACCCTTCTAGCTCAGAAATATCCACGTCAAGGGCTGCCAACCTTTTTAGGCCTGTGGGAACATTTGGATTGTTGAGTGACTGCATACCCCTCAAGTGTCCCAATTTAACCGGCACATCCCAACTTGACAGACGTCGTGGTGGGCAGCAGCAGTGGTGGAGGCCGGGCAGCCACAGCAGATATCTTGTGGGTGCCAGGGCCCCCTGGAGTTGGCGCCTATGCCCAACCCATTCAGACTTTTTGAAATAAGCCCACCACAAGTATGAGGGGATCGGATTGAGCCCTCCCCCAGTCTTGAGGGGTCAGGCCCCACCCGGCCTCCTCACGGTGGTGGAAGGCCTTGCTGGGCCTTGCGGCTTCCTCCCAACATGTGTGACATTGTGTATGTTGCACGTGTGATGTCACATGACAAGCCTCCCCCCCCCCCCAATGGCTGGGTGGAATTCAGCACCTCAAGATACCTCCTTTCATCCGAGGATCACAGGGCAGTTTACATTTGCATTAAAATGCTGGTGGATTTTCATGTGAACCTTTCCTTTAAAAAATTCTCAAGCTGATGTGAGAATGTGGAGAATTGACCTTAAGACTGAGAAACGTAGACCAGAATTGACAGATGTGACCATCCTTGACTGAAAGCAGTAGGTGGCTTCCTCTGAAAGTTTCCACTGGGGTGTACAACTGCTTTCCTCACTTAGCTGCCCTTTTCTTTCTCCTTTTCTGTGCCCCCCAAAAAACCCCCAAAGCTAGAAATCTGGAGTCTTTTGGGGAAGGGGGAGAGGTTCAGCTAATGAGCCAGCATTTTGAGTGTACAGAAAGTCTTGCACCCAAAGAGACAATACTGTACTGCCCCCGTTTCCTCAAGATCCTCACCTTTCCTCCTCTTCCTTCCCCTCCCTCCCTTCTGGGGATTCTCTTGCCTGCTGTCTCTGAAGCCAACCGCCTTGAATTCCTTTCTAAGAAAGTCATTCTCCTCTTTTAAGCCAGGGCTGCTTTGCATTATTTTACTTCCGAGTTTTGGGAAATAGGATTGAGTTCTGAAAGTGGGAGCTCTATTGCTGAAGCGGAAAGATCTGCATGTTTTCCGGTCAGGGAAAACGCCCTCCTCCCCAGACAAATCTCAGTTTTGTGGGGGGTGCTTGCAGTGGCGTAGCGTGGGGGGTGCAGGGGGGGCCGGCGGCACCGGGCGCAACATCTGGGGTTAGGGCAAATCCACGGGTTAGGAGGCGCAAATCCACGGGTTAGGGGGCACAAATCCACGGGTTAGGGGGCGCAAATTACTTGCCTTGCCCCGGGTGCTGACAACCCACGCTACGCCACTGGGTGCTTGTGAGGAACAGGTCTCATGGCCAAGCCATCCATTTTGCATGCAAAAGTTCTCGGCGTCAACCCAGGTTGTTTCTCCAGCTAAAAAATGGGGGAGACCGCAAGCTTAATATGATTCAACTGTGATGCAGCTAATGCAATTCTAGGCTGCATCAACTGAAGTCTAGTGTTTCAGATCAAGTATAGTAATAGAACTGCTGACGTCGTCAGACCCCACCTGGAGTCCTGCGTCCAGTTCTGGGCACCACAGTTTAAGAAGGCTATTGGATTCATCCAGGTCTGCACTTTCAAGCGCCTTATCCGAGTGCTCCCCCCCATACCCGATGTTTTACTGCTGAATCACAACAAACAGCGATCTGCAGAAAACCTGAATTGCTGTTTCAATTCAGTTCAATCAACCTTTATTGGCATACAGAGAAGACAGGAATATATGAATCAAAACATAAAATTGGCATCTGTTCACAGAAGAAGATGCTTTGAGATAAAACTATACAGACATAATAAGGTTAAAAAAACACTCGTGTTCTACGACAACATAGTTTCAAGGCATTGCTCAGAAATTGCTGTTCCAATTCAGCATGGGGGGGGGGGGTGAAAATGAAAAAAAGCTCAGATACGGCACTTTAAAGTGCAGATCCGTGTCTAGAAAGCATTGGTGGGGGGAAGTTAAGTGTGGACCGGCCCATTGGCAAGTTGGAACATGTGCAGAAGAGGGCAACCAAGATGCTCAACGGCCTGGATACCAATTCTTAGAAGGAACAGTTGAGGGAGTTGGGGATGTTTAGCTCAGAGAAGAGAGACTTAGAGGTGATATGATAACCATCTTCAAATCCCTGATGGTCTGTCGCATGGAAGATGGAGCAAGCTCGTTTTCTGCGGCTCCAGAGGGTTTCAAATGACAAGAAAGGATATTCTGTCTAAAACTCAGGAAGAGCCATTCTGCAGTAGAATGGACTCCCTCAGAAGGTGATGGACTCTTCCTTTGATGGTGAACGGGGCATTGGCAGATATTGGGGTCTCAAATTCCAGCAGCACCCTGTGCGACGTTGTGTTGGATACATTGAAGATGGGTGTGTGTGGCTTCCCCAAATTGGCTTTGTGGCCCAAATGTGGAGGACTGGTGGGTCAAATTTAGCCTGTGGGCTGGGGGTGGTCTTCACTCCTCTTGTAGAGGGAGAGAATCTTGTATGGCAACTTGAGTTCCTTGGAGAAAAGGCGGGACACAAATGAAATAAATAAATTTATAAGGGAAATGGAGAGGGCCATTGTGGATTTTCCGCCTGAGGCAAGAAAAAGTTGCTTTCAGTCAGCGATAGCTCATCTCACTGAGCATTTGGCCTCTCTCTATTGATGTGTGCAATACAGTTTGTGACTGTCACTGAAGACGTGCCTCCAAAGAGAACCTTTCCCTGTCATAAATGCTGATAACCTGAGGTAATATCAGCAATGGCAGAAGCTCAGCCCAGGCTTAATCTGTTAGGGCTGACCTTTGGCCTAGGCCAATCTGAATGCTTCACCCCTCACTCCCTGGCAATCCCATCCCAGCTGAAGCCTGGGATAAAATTTCCAGTCCCAGCCACAGCTAGTAAAGGGAAAGGAGGAAATATTCTCCACATTTTTGCTGCCAATTGTGTTTTTTTAAAAAGCAAAACAAAACTGATTGCATTTCTCCAGAAATGTTGCTGCAGGGTGTGGGGGTCGGGTTGCAGGGCGAACAGGGGGGGGGGGGGCAGGCTGTCCTTTGTTACGGGGATATTTGTTTTAGATTTCAGCTGAAATGCATTTCACAATAGGGAAAACTCAGCCTCTGGCCGCCCGCCAGATAGCAGAGCTGATGACATTTATTTATTTCTTCGCAGAATGAATCACGCATGGGAAAAGAGAGTTTATGTGTGTAAAGATACGGAGTAGGCCCTCCCTCTTCCTGTGTGACGTTCCCCATCAACCAGAAAAGACTTAGATTTCCTGGGTCCTTTTTCTGGAAGTGGGTGGGTGTTTTCTTGGAAAGGATGTAGGACTAGGATCAGGGTTCAAATCCCCACTAAACCATAAAGTTTTTCAAGCCTGTGACCTCAGCCTAATCTGCCTCACAGGGCTGTTGTGAGGATAAAATGGCGTGAGGCGGGGAGAGAACCTTGCACACCGCCTTGGAGGAAAGCAGAGGGAATATAAATAAGTGGGATAGCTCAGTAAAGCATGAGACTCTTAATCTCAGGGTCGTGGGTTTGAGCCCCACATTCCTACATTGCAGGGGGTTGGACTAGATGACCCTCATGATCCTTTCCAGCTCCACAATTTTATACTTCTAAGAAGTAATAAATATAAAATAAACATATTGTTCCTTTGGTGTTGAGTTTCCAACTTTGGACAATGAGTTCTTTCCAGCTAAATTGTACTCAAAATAGATTCACTGACCTGAGTTAGTCATGTCCATTTATTTCAGTAGGTCTACTCTGAGTAGGATTAACATGGGCTCCAACCTATTGTTACTCATGTGCAAGTGCACACCTGTATGTACGTCCTCTCCCCCCCCCCCGGCTGGAAATTCAAACCAGCTGTTGTAGGGAAAAGTAGAGGGATATTATAATCTTTGAGCCCCAGCACTTGAGGAGCCCGTGTTTCTCAGAGGCAGAGCAGCTGTAGACAATACTGAGCTAAATGGATCAAATGGTCACTCAATATAAAGCAGCCTGCTATCCTATCATACCCTAAGTGTCGCAGAAAAAACAGGACATCCCACGTGGGGGGGGGGCACGAAGGGGCCTCAGCCCTTAGCAGTTGGCTCCTATGGGTCTCAGTTTCTGATTTGATCCCAGATTGTCCTTCTTTTCCTTAGGACATTCCTATTTTCATCAGAGAAATGTTGGGGGGTATGGAGTTATATGACTCCCGAGCCAACGAGATAAGTAACTGAAGGCAGTTGCATCTGAAGGCAGCCCTGTATAGGGAAGTTTTTTAATGTATAATTTTTTATTATGTTTGAAATATGTTGAAAGCTGCCCAGAGTAGCTGGGGCAACCCAGTCAGATGGGTGGGGTATAAATATTATAAATATTATTATCATCATTATGATGGAATAGGACGTCCCTATTTTCATCGGAGAAATGTTGGAGGGTATGAAGGAGGCATAACTTATATATGCATGTTGTCTTTGTCCATGGAGTTTTCCTGGCAGGGATACTGGAGTGGCTTGCCGGTTCCTCCTCTAGGTAGATCACGTTTGGTCAAAACTCTCCACTATGACCTGTCCATCTTGGATGCCCTGCTCAGCATAGTTCATAGCTTCTTTGAGTTATTCAAGCCCCTTCGCCACAGCAAGGCAGTGATTCGTGAAGGGGATCCAACAAAGGTCCGTATAGTTAAAGCTATGGTTTTCCCAGTAGTGGTGTATGGAAGTGAGAGCTGGACCATAAAGAAGGCTGATCGCTGAGGAATTGATGCTTTTGAATTATGGCGCTGGAGGAGACTCTTGAGAGTCCCATGGACTGCAAGAAGATCAAACCTATCCATTCTTAAGGAAATCAGCCCTGAGTGCTCACTGGAAGGACAGATCCTGAAGCTGAGACTCCAATACTTTGGCCACCTCATGAGAAGAGAAGACTCCCTAGAAAAGACCCTGATGTTGGGAAAGATGGAGGGCACAAGGAGAAGGGGACGACAGAGGACTAGATGGTTGGATAGTGTTCTTGAAGCTACCAGCATGAGTTTGACTAAACTGCGGGAGGCAGTGGAAGACAGAAGTGCCTGGCGTGCTCTGGTCCATGGGGTCACAAAGAGTCGGACACGACTAAACAACAACATGAAGGAAGCAGGCAGGTGCGAACTGAGGTTGGTGGGGCAGGGCCTGCTTTGCCCTAATGGACGAGCAGCTGTGAGCTTGAACTGCCTCTCATCTCTCCGCTCCAGGTGGTTTATCCCAAGCCTCTCATTCCAGCCCCTAAACTTTGCAGGCCAAACTGAGCTCCCTTTCTCGCAGCACCCACCATGCAGGCCCTGGAACAGCTTCCCCACAGTCACAGGGTGTGTCCTTGGTGGAAAAGGTACTTGCCAACGCCAAATGCATATGGAAGCGCAACAGATCTTGGAAGGAGCTCCCTTCTCTTCCTGGGCTAATCCACAAGGCCCCGCCGTGCCTCTTACCTCCCAAGACTGGCCACACCACCTCTTTGTTTTGCAACTTTCCCCTAATCCAGTTTGTTGTTTCTCATCAGGTGGTCTGAAAATCCAAGATTTGGACAACGTTCAAGGGAAGATTTACTCCTCTCTTTTTTTGTCACTTTATTTCTAGTTCACTTAAGCTGCTTCTTTCCGTTCCGTCGCTTCCTTGTTTCTGTTCTGTTGATTCCCCAATCCCCGCCCCGCCTATGGAGAAAGGACCTCAGCTCAGTGGTGGAGAGCATCAGCTACACACACAGAAAGTTAGTAGAGCAGGAGACTTAATCTCAGAGTCATGGGTTTGTGCCCCGTGCTGGGCAAATGATTCCTGCATTGCAGGGGGTTGGACTAGATGACCCATGGTCCCCCAACTCTTCAAATCTGTGATTCTAAGGACACAGGCTCCATCCTTGTCACCCTGGGAATGCCCCATGCCTGAAACCCCAGAGAGCCACTTCCAGTCAAAGTAGACAATACTGATCTACATAGACCAATCACCTGACTCAGTGGTTAAGATAGTTGCATATATTCTTATCAGTAGACTCATCCTTCCTGAATTTGTCTTTTGTTGTTGTTTAGTCGTTTAGTCGTGTCCGACTCTTCGTGACCCCATGGACCAGAGCACGCCAGGCACCTCTGTCCTCCACTACTTCCCGCAGTTTGGTCAAACTCATGCTGGTAACCTCAAAAACACTATCCAACCATCTCGTCCTCTGTCGTCCCCTTCTCCTTGTGCCCTCCATCTTTCCCAGCATCAGTGTCTTTTCCAGGGAGTCTTCTCTTCTCATGAGGTGGCCAAAGTACTGGAGCCTCAGCTTCACGACCTGTCCTTCCAGTGAGCACTCAGGGCTGATTTCCTTAAGAATGGAGAGGTTTGATCTTCTTGCAGTCCATGGGACTCTCAAGAGTCTCCTCCAGCACCATAATTCAAAAGCATCAATTCTTCGGCTTTATACCCTTCCAAAGCCATCTAAGTGGCTAGTGTATGGCCGTCACATCAAGTATTGTTGCTCTATCAGTTTTATTATTTATTCATTTATTATATTTATATGTCACCTTTATTCTCCAAGGATCTCAAGGTGGTCTACATGGTTCTCTCTCCCCTCCCCCCCATTTTATCCTCTCAACAACCCTCTGAGGTAGGTTAGGCTAAGAGATAGTGACCAGCCCCTGGTCCCCCAGTGCTCTGATCCTGAAGTGTCTGCAACTCCCTGCAGCTGAGTGGCACAAATATTTTACTTTTCCTGCCTCTGAAGAAAACCTGGATGAGTTTTCTTGCTTAAGCCTGGTAACTTTTCTTACCGCTGTCTTGCTCTCCTCGTGAAAAAGAGAAAAACCCAAGGCCACCTTTGCTTTCTAATTGGCCTTTCATTTCCCACCCTTCCCAAGCAGAACTGATAAAAATCTGCCCCACCTCGAGGCGTGTTGCATCTGACTTGTGTCAGAAGAAGGAATCTTTGTCACATTCCTCCAGCCCCGAATAACAGTCTGTTTCGCCTTGAGATGCAGTGCTTTGCAGAAGACGTTAATCTTCTCCCGAGTCTGAAGGATTCCACGCTGACAGATTATTAAAAATTATAGGCTTGGCTTGCTTTTAGGGAGAGGAAAGTTCAGACCAAGTATGGATTCAACTTGCAAGTTCTGATGGCCTCTCCTGTGGATCAAGTCAAGCGGAAGTGGAGGCGGGGGCTCCCCTTGTTGCACCCTTAAATTGCAACTAAGCTCTCCATCTCTGCTCAAGAGAAATGGTTTGTTATTTAAAGTCCTCCTGGGTAAAAGCAGAAAGCAAATTATAAATGATCCATGAAATAAACGGAACAGATGGTGAAATTACATATTTCACTTGAACAGTTTAGGGTTTGATGCAAGAGCGTGGAAGCTATCAGACAGCAGATTTCCTCAACAGCAGGCATGGAAAAGCAGGCAATGTTTCATATCGAACAGTCCTGCAAAAGCTAAGTGCAGCTTGCAAGCTATGTATGGTGTCCTGCCAGTGGCTCTATAAACTTGTTTTCCTACGCTTATCTGAGATTGCAAAATGAGGGGGAGGGTTAACATGGGAAGGGTGTAACACAGACGCAAAGCCACCAGCATGTGGAAGATCCCAGGGTGAGTCACTAGCATCTTTTGATAGGGCTGGGAAAGACACTCACTCTGTAAACTTGTAGAGTCTACACTACTGGTCAGTGTAGACCATGGGTAGGCAAACTAAGGCCTGGGGGCCGGATCCGGCCCAATCGCCTTCTCAATCCAGCCCATGGATGGTCTGGGAATCAGCGTGTTTTTACATGAGTAGAATGTGTGCTTTTATTTAAAATGCATCTCTGGGTTATTTGTGGAGCATAAGAATTCGTTCTTTTTTTCCTTTTCAAAATATAGTCTGGCCCCCCACAAGGTCTGAGGGACAGTGGACCAGCCCCCTGCTGAAAAAGTTTGCTGACTCCTGGTGTAGACAGCACTGAGCTAAGTGGACCAATGGCTGGACTCAGGGCTCGTGCACGCTTCCACTTGTCCAGCTGCTTTCACCCACAAAAAACCTGCTCTTTACAGCTGAATCAGAGCAAACATCAGACAGGTTTTCTATGAGTTGACATTGCACATATAAGTGAAGATAATGTACAAAAACGTATCATATTGGAACGGCTTTGCAGAAATATGTGCATTATGCAACACTGCATACAAAAAATGTGTATATCAGGATAAATTTGAACCCAGCTGCTGAGAACTTAAAAAATATATACTGTATATGTTGTGGAATTGTGGAGTATCAAACTTAAGAGTGGAAACCGAAACCGACATATTTGCCCATCCTGACTCAAAGAGCAGAGGTTTAAAGTGCGTTGTCCAAAATGCCAGTATTTTATTACGCTAGCTCATGCTGCTAAGCTATTGCAGCCAGCTTCCATCCAGGTTGCTTAAGTTTCCTCTTCAGGTAGTTTGGGCAGAGGCACCAATATAATTTTTCTCTTTTCCCTTGGGGGAAAAAGATACAGAGAAGAGGAGAAGCTCATTATCTGGATCAGTCAGAAGAATTATGCAGAGACAGAAATTAATTTAAGCAGTGGCTTCAATTAATATACACACTTACACGAGTGTAGGCTCCACTTAAGGAGACGTTCTGAGTAAGCATGCAAAGGATTGCATTGCAAATTGATATTTCCTCCTTCCCCATAGGTATTGAATTAAAACTTAAATAGTATCATATCTGTCAGGGGTTCAGGAGCAGAGGCGAGGGCAAGGAAGGAAACAGAGAGCGAGGGGGAGGAGTCCGAAGAAAGGATGAGTGATGACGACGACCCGAGATCTCCGAGTCTTTCCAGTGAATCGGAAGATTCACAGAAAGGAGCGCCAGTGGCCAGAGCAAAGGGGGGGCCTAGGGGGACACCCCAGGAGGAAGGGACCAGCGGGGGTTCAGAGGGCAGCAGTTGGAAATCGGGGCCAGCGTCCCCACCAGAGCGCAGTGGAGAGGAAGGACGTCAGGGATCGAGCCCTGGCAGCTCGCAGCAGGGAGGAGGGCATGAGTCAGGAGTGACCACGCCCCCATCGGGGAGCGAAGAAACGGTCAAGCGGAAAGTGGAAGGCTGGGCGCGCGCGCCAAGTTCAAATGCACGGGAAGGCGGCGCAGTAAGCAGCCCGGAAAGGGAGCCAGGTCCTAAAGCCCGACGCAAGGAGACAGGAGGGTCCGGGGGGGTCAGCGTCAGAGGAGTCCCGGAGGGAGGAGACCACGGGGGGCAGAGGGACCCAGAGAAGGACGGTCAGGCGGAAAAGGTGGAGTAAGGCGAGGATATTAAGTTGGTGTACGAGGGGCGGAGATTCAGACGGAGCTTCGCCGGTCTAGCCATAAGACGTAGAGTTGCACGCAGCAGCTTGGAAATGGAAACTGTAACTCAATAAAGACTTTTATAAAGCGAACGCTGGCTAGCGTGATCCTCTGTGAGCTGGGATCGGGGAGCAGCTCTGACAATATCGTTTCTGACTTTTCATGATATTCACTCTGTTTTCGTCTGTTATTGTTAGCTGGTCTGGGCTTCCTTTTCTGAAGGTTAAGCTTGAGTGCAAACATTGAAATGAAATGGAATTTGATTGTGCGCCGGGTCTTTCAGTGACCATGATAGATAAGTGTTCATACTCCTGCCCCTGGGGATTAATAATCAAAGATGGACATTTCGGAACTGCGACAAAATGTTGCAGAGTGGAGTCCCCTTGTTCAGAGTTCCAGCCAGTCAGTTTCCCATGCCTCTTTACAAGCTACTCCATTACATTCCCCCTCCTCTCCTGTATTCTATTCACACCCCCCCAAATATGCTCTCACTGAGCATGCTTGGTCATCATTTGGGGTCCCCTGCACCACTTTAGGGTAGTTCCCCTCCCCTCCTTTAACAAAAAATGTACTACAACTGTGGGATTTTCCCTAGCCTGCTGTTACCTTCCTCTTATGAATGGGAACTTCCATTTTGGCTACATAAAAAGGGTGTTGCTGGATCATGCCAAAGGCCCATCTGCTCCAGCATCCTGTTCTCATAGTGGCCAATTAGATGCCCCATATAGGAAGCCCACAAGCGGCACATAATGCAGCGGCACTCTTTCCACTTATGATCCCCACTCTGACAGTGGAGGGAAAACAACCATTGTGGCTAATAGCCACTGATTGCCTAATAACTACCGTGAATTTGTCTAATCATCTTTTAAAGCCACTCAATTGATGGTTGTCACTGCCTCTGGTGGGAGCAGATTCCCAAGTTCCATCATAAATAGAAGGAAAAACACAAACAAGATTAGCAAACCACACCTCCCTGTTAGACAGAGCCTCTCTTGAACCCCGGGAGCAAATTCCACAGTTGTGTGAAGAATAACTTTCTTTTGTCTGTCCCGATTCTGCAGAAGGACCCATGCTTAGAGGGCTGAGTTCACACAGTTAGTCAATAGGATATTGCCATCCTGCCCTGCTACGTCTCATCCAGTGTGTGTAGTTGCTGAGGTAGACGGAGCGCCAACAGGGTCATTTTAGGTAGTTTAGGAAATTGTAATGAGGAAGGGAAATTTTGAAATGCAATTAAACATTGACCCTCCCTGCTGAAAAGGAAGACAGCAGGAGAAACCACAGAGAGCAGGCAAGCTAGTGGAAATCCACCTATTGCTCATGGCCGGGCCTGTTTGTCAACATTCACATTGGCTCCCTCTATTGTACTGACTCCCTCTATTGTACACCAAGAAGAGGAGATGGCAGCGAACCAGCAGCAGGTCAGTGCATTAATCACAGGTTTAAAACGTGCGGCATTTTAATTAGAACTCTCTCACTTTCTCCTTTACTCCCTGTGAATATGTGCATTAACAGCCTCTTAATCGGTTTCAGGCGGCTGATTAAGCAGGCAAAAAGCAATTTTAATTCCACCTTCCCTCCTCCCGCCATCTGGGTAAACAGTGTGGGAAATATGCAAAGATTAGGGGCCCAATCCACTGAGCAGTTGCCCCATTGAAATGAATGAGGGGCTCAGGGATCTGCACTGGGATGCTGAACATGTATTTTGGTTCTGCCTAAAAATAAGAACCATCTGAATGACAGTCGTTTGAGAAATGGAGGAGGGTTACAAGGGTATATATATCCTGCCGATTTTAAACTTTTAATTGGATTTTTAAATAAATTGTATGACTAAACTCAAGCAGAACGAAAACAAAAAAGAAAACTAAACTCTGCTCCCCTGGTTAACCCAAAACAAAACAAAACAAAACAAAACCAGACATCACTGCTTTACTATATCTGTGTACAAAAGCATACAGACAATGCAAGTAAGTTGTCTGGAGGTGAAAAGTAGGAGCACAGTCGACTTAAGACTATGTACAGCTAACACACACACACACACACACACACACACACACACACACACACACACATTATTGGACCATTTCTATTTTTCTCACTTTTGCGTGCATAGAGATTTCATCCCTGGCCATTAGCCATGCTGCCTGGAGCTGATGAGAGCTGTAGCCCCCAGTATCTGGAAGAGACCATGTTGGCTACCCCTGGAGCAGGCAAAATTACAGCAGATGAACCAGCGATCTGACCTGAGATGAGGTAGGTTTCTGGTGGCTTGGAAGTTCAGAGGTCCATGCGTGGCTACTAGCCATGACAGCAATGCTCTTCCTCTACTGTCCGAGGCTTCTGAACGCCCGTTGTTGGGAATCGCAGGTGGGCAGAGTGCTGTTTCCCCATCTCCAGCTTGCAGGCTTCCCAGGGGCATCTGGCTGGCATTTGGTGAGAACAGGGTGATGGAGTAGATGGGCCTTTGGCCTCATCCATTGGGGCTCTTGTGTTTTTAGGGTAAGGGAGGAAAGATAGGGTAGCATATGCTTTTGACAGCAAGCAACTGCGTTCCACTACATTACCAAAGTTAATAAACAGAAACCAAACTGATTCAAAAGTGTCCTTTTCTGCTTACAGGCCACCCTCAACTTTGGCATTATTCCCCGCCTACCGCCCCCCAAAACAGCAGCTTGCCCTATTCTCTGATGCTATGGATCTTATGCCACTCTATTAAAATCCTTCCAGTGCTCCCTGTGAAGAGTGATGGAGCATATTTCCTGGACCACTCTCACCCCAAGTGTTGGTACACAAGAGCATTCCCACCACATATGTACCAATAAGTTGGCACCCCCTCCAAAAAAGAAGAAAATGTTCTAAGATACATAAAGAACAGTTTCCTCAGGGTGGTGTTGTATCACTTGTGCAATGGTTTTAAAGTTAGCTCCCTGACATTGGCAGATACAGTTTTATGGGAATGCCTATTCCATATTTAGTTTCAAGCATCCTCCTGTGTAATTAACCCATTAGCTTTCCTTTTTGTTGTTAAGGATTTGTTTTTATTGTAAGACAGACATCTAGTTTCACATTTAATAATATGGTAATTAGTTATAACTCGGGTGGGGGAATCCAGTCCCCAGTGGCGTAGCGTGGGGGTTGCAGGGGGGGCCGGCCGCACCGGGCGCAACATCTGGGGGTTAGGGTTAGGGGGCGCAAATCCACGGGTTAGGGGCGCAAATCCACGGGTTAGGGGGCACAAATTACTTGCCTTGCCCCGGGTGCTGACAACCCACGCTACGTAAGAGCCAGTCCCCCAACAGCTGGGGCATGGGAGGTTGTTCAAATGATAAAGCTGACAAATTTAATCAGATAAAAGGAAGACAACATGATAAAAACATTTAAAAATGGCATATCTTTATTATGTACAAGTGGAACAAAATACAATACGTTGAACCAAATAGTCTATTAGGAATTTTGTAGCAATAGTATTATAACAAGTTTGCAAATTAATTATTAGTAATTATTCAATGGTTTTTTTTTTGTTCATAAGCACTGATTGTGAATTTAAGCAATAGATTGTATTATTATTATATCCCTTCTTTATATATGTATGTACATATATATATTATTAGAAGTTGTTAATACAAAGAATTTCAAAAATGAAAGTGGAGAGGTTTTGATTTTAAAAAATATTAAATGGTTTATAAATGCTTTTAATTACATATGAATAAATAGAGGTTGAAAAAGCACCACTGTTGTGTGCTATGCATGTTTACTTAGACATTCAATGGGATTTACTCCCATGTAAGTGCGTGTAGAATTGCAGGCTTGGCCTCTTAGATTCCACTATGCAGTAATTTTCCACCCTGTCCATTCTTAACTTGAAAGATTATAAGTTACCAACTCTAGATTCACAAAGCTGCAACTTCAGACACACCCAGATATTATTTACGGAGACAATCTTTCCACACCCAATATCCTGAGGGCTTTAAAAACATATCCCTTAATTTCATTTTATCTCCACAACAGCCCTGTGAGGGTGGTCTAGCCCAGAAACGGACTTTCCCCCAAAGGCCACCCACTGAGTTGCATAACTATGAGGATCTGAATGTGAGTTTCCCACTTCTGAGTCCAACACAGTTCTATAGCATCGGGGCTTAAACTGATAATAACACAGTACGGTACTGAATCCAGGAACTCCAGTTTAATTCCCCACTTCTGCAAAAGTTCAAGGTGCTTCTGTACCTGTGCCTCTGACAATGGAAGGAGGATATAGCTGGGTGGCTTTATGGTGACCCCTGCGGGGTTTTCACTGCAAAATGTGGGGGGGTTTTGCTGCAAAACGCTTGCAAAACTCTGGCACAGGTTTAGAGCAGATCCCAGATTTAGGGGTTCATAGTTAATGGGGCCCCCAAAGCTGCCTCAAATGGGCTAGCGTGGGACTTCCTGGCCTCTATGTCAACCATGGGGCTCTCTCAGTACATCAGTGGTCCAACAAACCTAGCTGTGCATATACTTAACCCTTGAGTGGAATGGTAATACTCTGCTGATCAGGAGGCTCCTGTGAGCTGTTGAGGACATGTGTGCTGAATGTAGCTACTCCAATTCTGCAAGGACAGGGGACCCATTGACTGATGGAATCTGATGGATTCCTGAATGCTCTGGGGGATTTTCCGGCAGACATAGCTGGCACTCCTGCCGAGGCACTTGTGTCACTGTCGAATGTATGCTGAGCTGTGAGCCGTTGACGCAGATCACCTTGGTGTTCCAGTAACCTGCCGTGTGATGAAACAGGGTCAGCGGCTAGAGCACAGGTTGCATGACTCAGGGCCCATCTATGCTTCCATTTGTCATAGAATAATAGAATTGTAGAGTTGGAAGGGACCTTGAGGGTCATCTAGTCCAACCCTCTGCAATGCAGGAATCTTTCGCCCAACATGGGGCTCAAACCCACAACTCTGAGATTAAGATGCTCTATCAACTGAGTTATCCCAGCATGATTTCAAGTCATGGATCCAAGAGGGTTATTTTTTTGGTCCCACCGCTTTCCCCAGGAAAACCCGCTGTTTACTGCTGAATCGGAACAAATGTCCATCGGGTTTTCTGCAGATTGACATTTGTTCCAATTCAGCAGTAAACAACGGGTTTTCCTGGCAAAAGCAGTGGGACAAAACAAACAAAAAAACCCCCAAACCCTCTCGGAACAGATCTGTAACTTGACATCACGTGAAATCATAGGAGAAGTGGAAGTGTGGAAGGGCCCCTGGTCTGAACCTGACTTAACATGGGTGAGGCTGCCTCATTGTACAGTGGTACCTCAGGTTAAGTACTTAATTCGTTCCGGAGGTCCGTTCTTAACCTGAAACTGTTCTTAACCTGAAGCACCACTTTAGCTAATGGGACCTCCTGCTGCCACTGCGCCGCCAGAGCACAATTTCTGTTCTCATCCTGAAGCAAAGTTCTTAACCCGAGGTACTATTTCTGGGTTAGCGGAGTCTGTAACCTGAAGCGTATGTAATCCGAGGTACCACTGTATCTGCTTTTGGGTTTTCAGAGCTCCCTTTCTTTCTTGGACAGGCAGTAGGTGTCTGGTGCAGGGCACCTGTGTTAAGGGAACAAATAGAAAGAGCATATCAGGGATGTCATCTACACAGAATAGTGCATTCTGACTGGACTCCGAATTTCATGTTTGTGGGAGTTCATAGAATTGTAGAGTTGGAAGAGACTGTGAGGGTTCAACCCCCTACAATGCAGGAATCTTTTGTCCAACGTGGGGCTCAAACCAACAACCCAGGATGTGATTACTTGGAGGTGTGCCACGCTTTTTCAAGGATCTTGTTTTGGTTGTTACTGCTTAACATATCACAGCCCCTGAGCATGTGCAGAGGAACTTTGACTTTGACTACACCTGAAGAAGGCAACTTAAAACCCCAGGAAAGCAGGAAAATAAATACCTCCTCTTGAATTTCCAAGCTGCTGGTATTTCTACAGGACACACAGGAAGCTATATAGCTCAGGATTTTCCACTCTTTCTGGCTGCAGCTATCCAGGATCACAGAGACGGGTCTTCCCCATCACAGGCTGCTTGATAATTTTCTATATGAGATTCCTGAGCTTGAATTTGGGTTTTTCTGCAACCCAAAAAGCCCCTGCCGTCAGCGCTGAACTATCGTCCTTTCCTCTGGAGGAAAGTCTGGGATTGTAAGTAGCCTTCTTCGGCTGCAGCGAAAATCTAAGTTCCTCTGCACACGCTCAGGGGCTCTTGGGTCACAACAAGCCCAGGGGTTTCGCTTCCTTAAAAGACTGTTGCAATATGCAATTTTGAAAAGAAAAAAGCAGAAAAGCGACGAGGGGAGGAGTCTGAGAGAAGGGCGGGGCTTGCGGCTCAGAGCTGCCGCCTTGGATTGGCTGGTGGCCTCGGGGAGGCGGGGCTTTGTGGTGGGTGGCAATTGCAGGCTAGTGGAGCTCGCTCCTTCTTTGCTCGTCAGTTGCCGCAGGAAAAGGAGCAGCCGGCGCCGCCCAGCTGCGAGCCCGGGGTGAGTAAATCGCATTGGGAGAGGAGAACGAGGAAACTGCCTTCAAAAATACGGGGTGGAAGGGAGACCTGGTTAAAAGCTGCGTCCCTGACCCGCAAGATCTTTAGGGGGGCTCTGTATTTATTGTGGGGATCCAGATCATTGTGGGCTCTTGGGAGGGGATCCATCCCATTGACAACGCCCTGAAGAGATGCCGGGGTTCAGGGATTGCCCAACTTATGCTGGTGGTGTTATAGGGAGAGGGGGATTTGCAGTGTTTGGGGAAGGCACTCTGCACATGTTCAGAATCCCCAGGGTTGCAGTTCCTACCTGGTAAAAATCTAGCCGCGGGATCTCTCTTTTCCTTCTACCCGACTCTGTTCACCCCCGACCCTTCTTCCGCGTTGATCGTTCCACATTCTCCAGCACAGACCCAGTCGCAAAGTATGAACATCGTTTTTTAAAAGATATATACTGGGCGGGGCGGGAAGTTTTTTGGGGGTGGGGGTGCTGTTTTGTGTTAGCTGCTCCTGAGTCGTTAGAGGTGCCTTCAACTTCCTTGCTTCTTAACCCTTGGAGATGTCAAGAGTTGGCGGGTTTGAGATCATTCTAGATTAATTAGAACAGGGTGTGTGTGTGTGTGTGTGTGTGTGTGTTTTGCGGCGGGCGTTGCGCGCAATGGTTAGGGAGCCACGCGGCGGGGCGGGTGCGGGGTGTCTAAGGAGGATACAGAGCTTGGCTCCGGGATCTCCCAGCTTCCCCGCCGGGGATCCAGCATTCAGCGTGTGCCATAAGAACGAGAGTTTACTGGAAGGAGTGCGGAGAGCGGCTGGTGGGGTTTGCTTACTTCCTAGCCCCTCCCTGAGCAACCGGGGGGGGGGGGGTGCGAAGCAGAGAACTTCACTTTGCATCCGGCAACTTTTTGCCAACAACCTTTACCAGCCTCTGCTCCTGTGTCTATAGCAGCAGCAGCAGCAGAAGCAACTGGATCTATGGAGTGTCGCAGAAAACTTGCAAAAAGGTCCACCAGTGATACAATCCTGTACATATCTATCCGGAAGGAAGACCCGTTGAGTCCAGTGGGCCTTATTTTTACGCGAGGACGACCCCAGTCTTATTCCTGACAGATGCTGCTTAGATCTCCCTGGTAATCCTGATAACAGGGTGCAAATTCAACAGCCCCTTCCCTCTGTATTTATTTTTTGCTATTTATTTTTTAGCAGACGGGGAGGTTCTATTTAACAATCCTGACTCATAGCCTCTGATAACCCCCCCCCCAAAACCCGGAATTTATTGCCTCTTCCCCACACCCCAGCCATTTTGGGCAGTGGTCCCTGTCATTGCAACATCTTGTGGCTGGAGTTTCTACTAAGTTAAACATGCTGTGCAAAGAAGTGTCTCATTCTCAATGTGCTGCCTGTCAAACTTTATTAGGTGACCCAAGATATATCTCTCCCTCTCCCCTCTCCTGTTGTCTCTTTCTAAGCTACACAGCACTAAATTGAGGGTGGAGGCAGCCTGAGGGCCACATTTGGCCATCAGTCTAATTTCATGCAGGTGGCAGTGGGGAGAAGGGCGAGAGGAATGGAGATGGTGGAAAAAGAGAGAAAGGGCTATTCTTCCCATTTTTCTTGGTGCCAACTCCACCCTC
The DNA here is from genome assembly GCF_964188315.1 of Podarcis muralis. Lineage (NCBI taxonomy): Eukaryota > Metazoa > Chordata > Lepidosauria > Squamata > Lacertidae > Podarcis > Podarcis muralis. Next base: position 14,673,551 of record NC_135670.1, on the reverse strand, counting down.
ATGTGCACCTGGCAAGTTTTCTCCTTGCCCAGAACGTTGCCCTCATTAGAAAAAAAGTTTCTCCACCTCTGTCAAAAATGCTTTAGCCCAATCTTTGTCAACTGTGTGCCCTCCAGATGTTTTTTACTGGTCCAAACCATCTGGGTGGCATCAGGCTGGCAAAAGCTGCTTTAGCTGTTCCTTGTATCCCTAGTGTTCCGACCCCATTTTATTCATTTCGTTCACCCTTACCTGCACTTAGATGCTCTTCCAGCTCATGTGAACAATTTCCCCTCCTCATTTCTTCCTATCCTTGACTGGCTTGCTTTCTTTTATTTTTTTTTTACAATAGCGTACTGTTTTTAATATTGGGTTGTGTTCAACTAAGTTCTTCCCAGAGAATCGAATGGGCCCAAGTTACTCATCCTCATTAACTTCAGTGGGTCTCCTCTGAGTAGGAATAGCATTGGATGCAGCCCATTGCCTTGTTTGCAAGTAGCCCAGGGGATATTTATTCTGGGATGGCCTTGGAAGCAAATGATGTAAGTAGAAGGCATAAGAACAGCGCAGGCTGGGCTTTGCTGGGTATGTTGGAAACCCTGGCACTTTGCATTTTAGAAAGGAACACTTGATCATGTAATGTCAGCTGTTTTGTTTTAACTGTGATAATTCTGGAATAATACAGGGGCAGAAGACAGATCTCTTTAAAAAAAAAAAGTGAAAAACAACCAATCTCTCTCTCTCTCTTAAATATAAATTAAAAACTGGCCAGATGGCAAGCAGACATGTCTGTTCCCATCTGTCTTGGCCCGGCTTTCCACACCTCTCTGTATTTAAGGAATGGAACCTGGCAGCTACATTTGTGTGTGTGTGAAATAAATCTTGGACCTTTTACAACAGGGGTGTGGTGGTCAGGAGGGCGTCTCTGAGGTTCCAGGCCTGGCAGAGTAACTATAAACTCTCGGGTTTAGAAGCTGGCGTCATTGTAGTGCTTTCTCTCTCTCTCTTTCTCTCCCCACCACCAGACCCCCCAGAGATTCATCTTCTGGGCTATATAAAGCCCTCTGCAAGTGTCCACCCTTCTTTCACCCCCTCCCCAAGTTGCCCCCAATATATAGCCCTTTCCATTGCTGCCCAGCTATTAAAGACCCATCCGAATTGAATGGCATTGATTTCACAGAACAGGTGAGCACACGTGAAAGTTGCATCAGGGTCTTAGATTGGACAATACCTTGGCGGAGGGCGGGGAGATGCTTTGTAACTTTAGAAACCCGCTCCCCTCTCCTGGAGCTATCTTTGGATGCTACTTGGGCTGTGGGAAGTCTGAAATGGATACAGAGGGGTCGGTGGGTGGGCTAACTGGGCACGGCACGTAAATGACATAGTGCCGGGAGAGGGGGGCAGAGGAAGCTGGATGGAAGCCTTCTCTTCGTAAGCATTTTCAGTCGCTAGGCAAATGTACGGGAACAATTCTCGTTGGTTTTGTGAGGTGTTAGCTTGCTCTCTTCATTCAGTGTTTTGCTCTGCCTGCATCCCTGCCAGGGGAGAATTCCCATGGGTTCCCATGCTTCTCTCCCTGTGCATATGTCTTTATGTACTCATATGGGAGTCCTCCTGTGCTTCGAATGGGGACAGTGGTAAAAGCAGGAAACATGGGTGGTTGGCATGTTTGGACCTGTGGGCACATTTGGAGGGAGTGTGCCCTGCTCTCCCCATCTCCTTACCTGCTGACAGACAAACACCCCCCACCACCGTCACTTTCCCTTGGGACCTGGATAAAATGAAAATGGAGTCTCTAGAATTTTTACATGGGATTTCCTAAAAAAACAAGCCCACTATCAAAGTTTTTACTGCACAGTAAAAATCACAGATCAGGTTGGTTTAAGGTGCTGGTCCTCATGGAACTTCAGGGTTGGTTTTTTTCATGGGGGTAAGAAAAACAAATTGCAGGAGGACACACCTGTGTAAATGGGGGTCAGCTGTGATTTGATGGTGGTTTTTAACATTTGTGTTGTGTTTGCAAGTGTTCAGACTGCTTTAGTCACCCCCTGTTGTTCACCTCCCTAACACCTGGGTACTTGGAGATGGACTGCATCTGAGTATGGAGGTTCTCTTTGATAGTTCCTGTTGGAATAGGTCACCCAATTCTCTTAGATGTCCAGTATCCTGTTTCTAACCCCTGGTTGGCCAAATGCCTCCAGGAAGTCCATCTAAGCAGAGCATGGAGACAGCAGCCTTCTGCCATTCATGTGTCCCTCGTCCTCTGTTGGTCAGCAGTATAAAGCCTCTGACCATGTGGGGGTTTATTTAGCTGTCATGAGTGATAGCACGTGGAAAGGCAGCTTGGATCAGAAAGAAACAGTCTGCAGAGAAGGAGTTGAGCGCATTTTGCTGCAGTTTCACACCCTCCCAATATTGCTTTTCACAGACAGCAGCGTCTAAGTGAAGATACCTGGGTACCAGGATGGCGCCTGATGTCTCCAACATCATGCCTGGGGATCCTTGGTTCTTGCCTGTTTTCACACACTAACAACACAACCTGTAAAATTCTTTTTGTGATATTTTATCTGCACATTTGGAGCGAATTTCAGAAATCAAAAAGCCGTATTAAAAAATATGACTTTCGAGATGTCTGGTCCCAAAATGGCAACTAGACGTTCCGCTTTGGTGACTGTAGCCTTAAACCCCCATTTAAGGAGCCATGTATTTGAGTTTCTAACACTGATTCACAGGACCCTAAAGTTGAAGGAGGCCTCGTACAGCCCATTCCCCTGCTTGGGTCAGGAAATCCAGGCGAAGGTCACCCCATGAGAGCATGGTGAAGCCTCTGCTGGAAGACTTCCACTGACATAACACGCAGAAAGTAGATATGGATTTCCTGGCAGATTTCTAGGCAGTTAGTGGTAGGACTAGGAAGCTAACATATTAGTAGTAGTAGTAGTATTTGTCAGTGGCTTTTTACCTTCAAAAAAGCCTAATAATAATTTTATTATTTATACCCTGCCCATCTGGCTGGGTTTCCCCAGCCACTCTAGGCAGTTTACAGCACATTTAAAAACATAGTAAAGTGTCAGACATTAAAAACTTCCCGATACAGGGCTGCCTTTAGATGTCTTCTAAAAGCTGTGTAGTTCTTTATCTCCTTGACATCTGATGACATCTTGATACAACAAATGAAAAAACTAAAACCAGATTTTTTAAAAAAATATTGTATAATAAAAAATATCTAAAATGCTAATCCAATAACATAGTAATAAAGTATCAGTAAGAAAGAGTATTCTGACCGCCCTTTACGAGTGCATTGTGCAACATTTCATTGATGCAATGATAGTGGATTTAAATAGGCCACATCATTCCACTGTTGTCTGCAAGGGCACACTTTGAGCTATAGCGCAACAAGGGGCTCATCCACACTGCCTCTGGTCCTTCTGCTTTCATCCTGGGGGAAAGTGCTCTTTAGTGCTCAATCAGAGCAAACAGCAATTCGAGTTTGCTCTAGTTTAGCACTGAAGAGCAGGTTTCCCCTAAGGAGTGGGGCAAGTGGAAAACCATTCAGACCTATGACTAGAAAGCGTGGGTCAAGCATGAAACAGCTTGGACTTGTGCTTTCTAGTGACAGACCAAGCGGAAGTGTGGACCAGCCCCAAAGCGGGACAATGGGGCCTCCTCCCCTCTGGTACATTTGCGATACGAAAAGTTACAGAATTTCACCAGGAAGTTATGGGACATTTCCCGATTGGAAAGCTGCTCTGCAGCTTTGGTGGGTGCAAATTGTCCTGAAAGTGGAATCCCGGGTAACTTCCATCATGAGCGCAAACAATCACTAATGCACAGTAAAAAGGAGAGCCCCGCCCCCAAAGTTCAACCAAAACCTCCTTTCTAACTTCAGCCCATATTAAATCTAGTCCTGCTGCACCCTGGGGAAGAAGTCTTTGCCTTCTTTTTATATGGAAGCCTTTCTGGTCTTTGAAGAATATCAGGCCGCCATTTCTCCAGGCTAAAACAACCCCATAGCAGGTGTCTGCCCATCTCATTCTTGTTCTGCCTCTGTGCAGCTGCTCTGACACCTCGAGGTGCATCTTCAAACTGCTCGAAAAGTGCTTTCATGATCACTTGCAGGCCTTTGTTGCTGCTGCTGTTGCCACCTGCTCTCGCTTCCTTTGTGCTGCGTTTATTCAGCACCATTAATTGGTGCACAGCTCACTGTAACATAAGCAGCAAAGGCGAGGTCCCTGCCCTGAGCTGCTTCCAATCCATAGGAGCTGACTCCTAGGGGTTGAGGTCCCTTTTCCCTCCCCATAAGTTGATGAGTGTTGCCATTAAAATGGTGTCTGTGCACTGCGTCATGCAATCGATTATGTAGCGTGCAGTTTACCTCCCCCCCATATTTTATTCAAATTGGCACCCTGTTCCAATATTATTTTTTGTAATAATTTTTTATTCGTTTTCAATTACAGTTCAATAATAGCCTCATTATAACAATACCAATTTATAATACAATTATTAATACCAATCATTCAATTAGCGAATTATATAATTTAGCTAGAGTGAGGGCCCTCACATTTTAGATTTGTTGGTTTTCTTTATTTCTGCGTTCCAAAATCTTATTGGATTTCATTACATTCCGGTCATAATAATAATCCCTTATTCAACCACTGCAATATTAATAACTTCTATTCGTGTTGACACATTAAATGATTTATAAAACTTCAAGTGAGGAACTCAAACTGTATCCTTGTTCTTCTTGTGGGTGACAATTATATTGTCCTTGGTATTTCTTCCTGTCCTTGCAAGATGTTACGTCTTTCTTTCTCCTGATTATTGCTGTTATCTGTTGTGCCATGGGCAATTTTAGACTGGCTGATATCACAATCTAAAATTCATTGATGGGGAGAGAACCAAAGGAGGGAAGGATGCGGGGAGGCAAAAGGTTACAAAGAATGAAAGTACATTTCCTTATGGGTGAAAATGTGGAACATTCACCCTGATCGGTTTGCAGGAAGGTTAGATGGCGTGCGGCTTGTTTGCTGAGCATTCGTTCAGATTTGTGGGAAGGTTAGATGTTTCATCAAGCAAGGGTTAATCCCGCACTTTCTGATGCATTTTCTCTGCAAAAAGTTGGATTTCTGTGGTGTGGGGATGGACAGTGTGTTGGTTGTACAAGAGCTCCAAATCGACTTGTTCAACCTGAATTTGGTGGTATACGATTGAACGCCACCTGGAAGCAACACCCGCGGTGAGTGCAGTGCCCAAGTAGCTTGGAATGGGAAGCCACGACTGCACCACCATCTTAATAACGGTTCAATGTCCCAATCTTGTGCATGTCTAATCAGAAGTTAGTCTTTGGTCAGAGAACTGCAACTTGATAGGGATTCAGTTTGCACAGAGAATCTTAGGAAGCAGTGCCAGTTAAGCTGATTGCAAACCAGTGTGGCCTGGGGGTTAGAGTGTGTCTGAATAGGATTTGGAAGACCCAGGTTCAAATTGCCCTGTCTCTTTCAGCCTTACCCATGGTTGTTGCAAAGATAAGAGGCAGATAAGTTAGCCAGTACACTGCCCTGATGTCTTTGGAGACGAGGGTGGGATATAGGTGTACTCAGAGCTTGGAATGAGCTAGTTTGCTCTAATGAAGTTTGCTGAATTTGTTCAAAAAAATCTCTGAACTACACCTGAAAGTTCCCATAATTACCAGGTGAACTAAACATGAATTAAGTTCTTTTTTTTTTTTTTTCAGTAGAACTTGGGACAGTTTCTAGTTCACGTTCATTCTCTTATTGTGTTTTTTCAGGTTTTAGTCTCTTGTGAGCCTTTAAGCTGAAAGGGCATAACTGTTGGCAATAAATAAATAAAATAAGTGAAACGATTCACATTTCCGCTACAGGGACGTTTCCTTAGTCTTCAGTCCATTTTACACTTTAGCTCAGCAACTTGTAGCATTATGAATGCCAGGGAGAAAATTGCTGAGGATGATTGGGATGAACTTGAATTGAACTGTAAACCTGAAATGGTTCATTTTCTAAAGGGACAAACGTGAACTGGAATTTGTTCCTTGTCTCATGGTCTATGTTCCCATCCGCCCTAGACAACATGGGCAAAGATCAAGGAAGTTGGAAGCCGAACAGCATTGGGAGACTCACAGGTTCCTTATCTCTGGTTTAAAGAATTGGTTGGTGGTTTGTGGTTGCTCTTGAGAGGAGCCAGAGTTGCTCCTTTGAGAAATGTGACTTACCTGGACTTACACAGCCACCTAGTGGAATCTTGGAAGAACTTGGGGTCGGTTGCTCAGGCAGGGGACCCTTTAGAAATTTCTTTCAAATTCCCCATACACTCTTTTTGTGGGTTTGCAAAATTTTAATCAGGCGGGGGGAGGGATAAATGGGAAGCCTTGTTAGTCCCTGGATATTTTTGGCTTTTTAAAGGTGGATGTTCACATCCCCCTGCCTGGCCTAGGCCCCATCTGCACTATACATTTAAAGATGAACCATGGCTTTCCCCCCACAAAGCCCCCCCCCCTCAAAAAAAAACTACTCAGGACTTTCTCCTCAGAGAATCCGGGGAGTTCCAGTTTGTCAAGGGAGTTGCGAGTTGTTAGGAGGCCCCCTATTCCCCTCAGAGAGCTACAATTCCCAGAGTGGCTTAACAATCCCTCTTCACAGGGGACTCTGGGAATTGTAGCTCTGCAAGGGGAGTCTCCTACCAACTCTTGGCATCTTCAACAAACTACAGTTCCCAAGGTTATTTGGCAGAAGCCATGGCTGTTTCAAGTGGTAGCTTTAAATCTATGATGCAGATGAAGCCCGAGGTATGTAGAAAATCGCTTGATACCAAGCCCTGCACTGGCCTTTCCCAACCTGGTGCCCCTCGGATGCTGTTGGTCTACATCTCCCATCATTCTTGACAGTTGCTGATTGGGGCTGATAGGCCTTGAAGTCTGTTGCTTCAAGCTGTGCTGCTTTTTCTGGGTTGGTGACCTCCGCAGCAGTGCTTTTGAGCCCAGAGTCAAGGCTGTTTGTGTGTGGCATTTGGCGGGGCAAGAGAACAAGTGGCGATTGTCCAAAGCAGCGCATCGGAGCTGTGGGCCCAGCTTCTTTCAGCCGCTGGCGTATTGTTCTCTGTTGTGTACCCTCCGCTTGCAAAGAGAGAGAGAGAGAGAAAGCTGCCTGGATTGCTTTTCTGTGGTTGTTGCAAATGAGGCCCGTTTCCCCTTTTAAATCCTTCCCTTCCTGGCTCGTCCGTTAAACAGTTGCTCGTGATAACCTGCTCTGTCAGCAGTGCGCCGAGCCAATGCTCTTGAGGCTTTGGTGTGCACCAGCGCCCTGCCAGGCGCTCAGACAAAAGGCCGCTTTATCCATCAGCCCACCCCTGACAGAGCAGCCACCTGTTTCGAGTCGGCTGCAGAACGCTCTCGCTTGTTCAGACCCGGCCAGGCCACATGGACTGGGGTGTCCTTGCTTTTTAATGCCTCGGGGAGCAGAGGCCCTGCCAAATGGCGCTGGGATCAGCCGTTTTAGTTGTTATTTATTTCAAAAACAGGTATGCCGCTTAATTGCCGCCTCTGCCTCTGAGCGGTGCTCAAAAAGCTGAACAAACAGAGAAGAGAAAATCTGTTTTACAACGAGCAGCAAAAGTGTTGCTCTGAATATCAGTTTCTGGGAATTCAAAACTGGGAGAGCGCTGTTGGCCCTCAGGTCCTGTGTAGTGGGGCTCCCAATGTGCAGCCGGCTGGCCACTGTGAGAACAGGATGACGCCCCTCCTTCCTCAAACATCTAAAAGGGGTATAATGTGTTAATCAGGCAAAGGGCTGGTGACTAATGGTGTATATTATTATTGTTGTTGTTGTTGTTGTTGGCCTTTGGACTGATCCAGCAGCCAGGCTCTTCATGGCGACATTGCTGCTCCTTTTCCTCACTCTATGCCTGGGGAGGGGGTCAGATGAATAGCGTCTGCTGCCTGGTCACGCCAGCCCTTCCTGAAGGCATTCTGGGAAGGAGAGGGAGATGACCTTGACGGGCCCAAGGCAGCAAGAAATGCTTCCAATCCCAAACAACACAGGTTCCAGATTTGGCCCTTATGTGGTGAGCAAAGAGAGCTCTTAGTTCAGGGATGAGGAACCACAGGCCTAGAGAATGGATGTGGCCCTCCAAGCCTCCCTACCTGGCCCTCGGGACTCTTCCCTGGCCGTGCTCCTCACCAGCCGTGTTTTGGCTTGGCCTGAATGTAATCTGATAATGCTTGCCTGGAGGGAGGATAGAGAGGGGTTGAGTGTAGAATATGTGTGGGGAACCTTCAGCCCTACAGAAACTGCTAAACTACAACTCCCATCATCCTTAGCCGTTGACCATGCTTGCGGTGGCTGATGGGAATTGTAGCTCAGCAACACCCGGAGGTCCAAAGATTCCCAACACATGGTGTAGAAACTAGTCTCCTGTACAAAGGTAAAATGTGTGCTCATTGCTCCGCCCACTTTTGCTTCTAGCCCCGCCCACCACAGAAATAGGGTTCTCAGAAGGGAATGTGGTCTTCTGGGTGAATAGGATTCCCCATCAGGGATTGCACTTGGGACCTTCTGCATGCAAAATAGATGCTCTACCCTTGAGCTGTAGTCCTTCCCTCTATGGTTGGGCTTAAATTCCAATTGGGCGATCATTAAAACAGAATTCTTAATTTAATTTCAATCTTTTCTTCTTTCTTAGCAGAACTGCAGACAGATTCTGGTTATGAAGGAAGGAATTTATCCAGCCTGAGGTGGCTCTGGGGTTTCCCCCTTGTATTGACTTCTTGAAGTTCTGTTGGAATCTCCCGTGGCTCGGCCTCTGCGTTGGCGAACTTCTCAGGTGCACGGCTGCCGGGGAATCCTTCGTAAGGTCACTTCCTACCAGCAGAATCAACTTACCTCTAGGTAACTTGTTAGTGGCTCATGCCCAACTGAAAGCCGATCCCATTGTGGCTGATAACCTCCTGTCTTGCAAGGACTCTTCAGCTTTTAAGCGGCCTGGTTTTGACTTGATGATGATTGTTTTGAATCTGAAGCGCCAGCACTGAACGGCCCTTCTTCTTCCCCCCTCCCCTCCTTTACAGCAGTCGACAAAGATGTCCACCACCAAAGTGCCCATCTACCTGAAAAGAGGAAGCAGGAGGGGCAAGAAGGAGAAACTGCGAGACATCCTCTCTTCAGACATGATCAGCCCACCGCTAGGGGACTTCCGGCACACAATTCATATCGGCAGCGGTGGGGAGAACGACATGTTTGGTGACATCTCATTTCTCCAAGGGAAGTTCCACCTCCTGCCCAGGACAGAGGGCAATGTGAGTCCAGGTGGCACCAGCCAGTACATGGTGCCGTTCGAGTTCTCGAGGACCGCTACCATCTCGGGTTACGATCCGCCGCCTTCGGACATCCCCTCCCCTCTCCTCAAAAACGCCATCTCCCTGCCGGTCATCGGTGGCTTGCAGGCGCTGACCCTGCCTTCTGCTCCACCCCCGCCCAAACCGCCGCGCCTGCACCTCGACGACAAAGCCCAAGCCGCTCCCCAGACGAATGACCTTGTGCTGAGTCCTTCCTGCGCTGTATCTGCTAGGACTTCGGAACCCCTTGGCGCCGCCAACGGCAAGTGCCCGGCCCCTGTGAATGGGTTCTCAGGGGAAGAAAACAAAGACAAGGCTTTCATGTCCCACGCAGGCTCCCTGCTCTCCCTTCACGTGGACTTGGGCCCGTCGATTTTGGACGACGTCCTGCAGGTGATGGAGAAGCACCAAACGGCAGATGTGGGTGCTCCGTTGCAGGATTCCGGCAGACAGGAAATCCTGACGTAATGAGAAAGGCGGCCGGCGGAGGGGGACCTGTGACTTTGAAAGCGCAGCCTTTTTGTACATAAGAGAGTGCTTTGCTGTTAAATTGGGTGACTGGGGGTGCGTGTGCAGGCAAGGATGTGCGCACACACCTGTGTGAGATCCTTTGGTGCAGCTTCACTAGTAATATAATTCCTCCCAGCTTTCAAAGAGCATCTTGCAGAATGCAGGCTTCACTCCTTACAACGCAGCACTCCGTTTTGACAAAAGCTGAGATGGGTCCCTGTCTTGTGTGCTCTTGGCAGGCTCTACAAAAACACACCCTTCTACTGAAACTTGTATTGGAAGCAAAGCAATAAATTAATAAGCATCTGTTAAGTTACCCTCGTGAACAAATGTTATGGGTGTGGATCCTGAAAAGCTGATGGTTAATTGATGGGTTGGGGAAGAAAACCTCAACAGTGAAGAGGTGTGTGTTGTTGTACATTCTTTGTAGCAGGAGTGGCGGGGACGATGTTGCACTGCTCATTGATGGGAAGGGCAGCACGGCACTCTTGAGCAGTCGTCAGAGATTGTCCCGTGCTGGAGGGAGGAGGAAGCCATGTTTCTAGCGTTGGAATGTAAACAGGAGTCAGGATATTTCATTTAAGTTCTTAAGCTGGTAATATGGCCATGTTAATGAATAGTTAAGGGTGGCATTCCTGTGCTGGAATTTCATGGGAAAAGACTCTGAGTCATACAGGTTGGCTGTGGCTGGTGCAGTTTAGGGAGCTGCCTTATAACACATCACACTATTTATCTAGATCAGAATCATCTGCTCTGATTGATGGCAGGGTCCTAAGCAGAGAAGGTGCCTTTCCCATCACTTGCTACCTGATCCTTTTAACTAGAAACGCCAAGATCTGAACCTTAGTCCATAGTTAATGCTATTTCCATTTTCCCTGTGTGTGTTTCTCCTCCTCTGATGGCAGAAAGATGGGATGTTAAATTGGTTTATTTACAGGGCACCACTCCTTGGTGGTGACTCAGCAGCCAACAGCATAGAGAGGACTGTGGTTTAGCTGTGGAGCACCTGTTTTGCATGCAGGAGATCCCAGGATCAACACCTGGCATCTCCAGGTAGACATGGGAAGGACCTCTGCTTGAAGCTGCCGGGAGCCACTGCCCGTCAGTGAGCTAGTTAAACCCATGTTTTGATTCAGGAGAAGACAGCTCCCTATGTTGCCATTGGAATCCACGCTTTATTCAGAACCATGAGGACTGGAATCTTACTTTCTTTTTAGCAGAAGGGCTGCAGGTCAGTGGCAGAGCACATACTCTGCAAGCAAAAGATCCTTGGTTCAATCAATCCCTGGCATCTCCAGGTAGGACAGGAGAGAGACCATCGCCTGAACTTCAAGAAAGTTACTGCTTGTCAGTGTGGATAATAGTGAGTGAGATGGACCAATGGTATAAGGCAGCTTCCTGGATTCCTGTTACAGTATTTGGTTATATTGTTCAGAAGAGAAGGTTGCCTCGTGGCTGCGGCTCTCCTCTTTTGGCCGTTCCTGTGCTTGGTTTTTCCTGCACCATCCTGGCCGCTTCTGTAGTCGGCTGTCCAGCAAAGCAGACAAAGCCCCATTTCAGCATCTTCAGGGGAAGAATAAATAGAGGCTTGTTAAACTAACAAGCCGTGGCCTGGCATTGTCCCCAGGCAACTGGCTGTTTGGCAGCCGTTTCTCATCCGGCCCATCTGTCGCTGCAAAAGGCCGCTTCGCAAGGGGACCCCGTCAGAATGCTAGGATGCTGTCAGTCCCACGGCACATGACAAAAGGTGACTCTCGAATAGGGGCAGGCTTCGCCAAGAAAGCCATTTTCTGCGTCCCAAGTGACTTTTGGGCAGAGACTGCTGTTGCAGCTTCTTTGGAGCATCTTTGGCCTTAAGCCAAGTTTAAAAATCTCTACTTGATAGCATGGCTTCCTTGAGGACTGACTCCCTGCCAGATGCGTACTGGGTTTGTCCCAAGAATTGGATACTCCAATCTGTGGCGTTTCACTTTGGGTTCTCCAAAATTCACTAGAAAGCTGTGTTGGATTTAAACAAATTCAAAAGGGGCCCTGAATTTGAATATTGCGAATCTTTATTTTTATGTCCCCCAAAGCTATTTATGATACAGCACCAGCAACTTATATCAGGGAGGGGTGGGGAGCTTTGGGCCCAGGGGCCAAATGTGGCCCTCAGAGTTCTCTGTCTGGCCCTCAGGGCCTTCCTAGGACTGGTGCTGCTTCACACATTTCCTCTGTTTTTGCTTGACTGAAGTGTGTCTTCGAACACTGATGATGCTTCCTGCTTGCCTAGCCAGAGAACATGGTGTAGAAACTGCAAAGGTAACGTTTCGATTAGTTGCTCTGGCCACTTTTGCTTCTGGCCCTGCACACCTTGAGCACGTGGCCCCTGGAAGGCTGCCCAGAAGGGAATGTGGCCCTCAGGCTGAAATAAGGTTCCCCATCTGTGCTGTGTATGAACTGTTAAAAAGAAGGAAGCAGAGGGATGTTGGTGGTGGTGCTGGGGAGACAAACAGCATGAAAGGAGGAGGGAAACCTAGAACTGTAGAGCTGGAAGGGACCACAAGGGTCATCCAGACCAACCCCTTGCAATGCAGGAATCTTTCACCCAATGTGGAGCTTGAACCCATTACCCTGATTTTACCCATGACAACTGAGCTATCCACAGGGGAGAGGCAAGGCTGATGGGTAAAGCTAATAAGTACATGTGTGCTTAGTGGCTGCTTTCCAATGAATATTGGAGGATTCGGGACAGACATAAGATGGTACTTCTTTATGCAGTGCATAGTTAAACTATGGAACTCACCCCCACAGGAGACAGTGATGGTGACCATCACGAATAACTTAGGAGGACTGGACCAATTCATCATGAGATCAATGGCTTCTAGCCACAATGGCTATGTGCTTTTGGATATCTCCATTGTGCTTCTGAATATCTAGTTGGGAATTGGGCAAAAGATTCTTGCATAGCAGGGGGTTGGACTAGATCAGTGTTTCCCAACCTTTTTTGGGCAAAGGCACACTTGTTTCATGAAAAAAATCTTGAGGCACACCACCATTACAGCCCCGTGACGTCAGCGCGCAGCGTCACGCCGGGAGGGACGCACGAAAGTGTAAGTTTCAATTTTTTCCCCTCCCCCTTGCCTTCCTTCTGTGCCAACCGCCAAAAAGCCAAGAAAAAAGCCAAGACTTTAGGGCAGCAGGTCGACACGGAAGAAGCTCCTACCTAAGGACAGGTGCGACGGCCGTGTCCTCTTCTGCCACACTTGGCAGCCCTGCCTCACGGTCGTGACTCCCACCCTGATTTCTCCCCGCAGGTCGAGCGGCACAGGCAGCCCAATGTGTCCAGCCCAGACACAAGCCCCGCTTCCCCACTCTAGATCCTGAATGCGACCAAGTGCTCTGGACTCCCGAGCAGGGTGGGAAAGAGGACTCGCATCTGGTAGCCTCCGGGCTCCTCGCCTGCTCGAGGGATGGCATTGCAGGCAAGCTGCCGGCCGTCGCCATCGCCGCCCCCTCATGCGAGTGGACCTGCCCGGAGTGGTGGGCCGGGGGAGGCTCGCTCTCTGTGGGGATGTGGCCCGCACGCGCGGCCCCGCTTCCTCCTGCCCAGGGCTGAGCTCCTTACCCGGGATCTCGGTCTTGCGCACGCGGATCCCACTTATTCCGAAGCTCGCGCCACTAGCCGGGGCTCTCACACCGTGCCAGGGCGAGGCGGCGCGGCCCACTGACGTCATCGCGGCTCGCCGCCGCCCTCGACTTCCCTGTTCCCTCCCCTCCCTCGGGTCGCCGTGGTTACCGAGGACTGCAAGCTGCTCGGGCGAGCGTGGGGCATTAAGTGGGAGAAGGCCGCCTCTCCGGATATCTTTCGAATTTTTTAATTTTTCCCGCGGCACACCAGGCAACGTCTCGCGGCACACTAGTGTGCCACGGAACACCGGTTGGGAAACACTGGACTAGATGACCCCCGTGGTCCCTTCCAACTCTCCAATTCTATGAATCACAAGTAGGGATTCTACTGCATTCACTCAGGTCCTGCTTGGCAGCTTCCCACCAGTATTTGGTTGGCCACTGTGAGAGCAGGATGCTGGACTAGATGGGCTTTAGGATGTGCTATGGGAGATCCAGGTTGGTTGGTTTTTTTGAGTTTTACAGTGGGAGGGAGAAACCCTTTGGAAGCACAATTCTGGGGTTTGGGGAACTTCAATTTCCCATTGCAAATGACTCTCTTGAGGTAGCTCTTTGCAGCTTTAATGAAAAAGGTACCCATATGTGGGAGAAAATCGCCACAGGGATGAGAGTTAACGCCTCCTCTGCCAGCACTGCAGTGCTGATCAGATTTGGGCTCCCCTGCAACTGATATTAAACTTATTTTAAAATAGTACGAAAGCCCATTGTGGATTATTTGACTCTCTCTCTCTCTCTCTCTCTCTCTCTCTGTGTGTGTGTGTGTGTGTGTGTTGAGGGGGTGGTGTTCACAGAAAAATTGGGTTTTGAAGAAGTGAAGCAATGTGTGTGCCTTGGTGGTGATGGAAACACTGCAAACATGGCTTGTTTGCCAAATATAACCCAAGTGTAGTGTTTTGTTTTTTACCCTGAAAGCAGAATGTTCTCTAACTGGAGGAGACTGGAGACAGAAGCTCTTTGCAGCTTTGATTCTATTCATTATATCCACACCCCTCTCTCCAGCTCCCAGGGTGAAGCCCCCACCTTTTCTCTTTTTCTTTTTGCAAAATTACTGCCTCTCACGCTTTCCGATTCCCTTTTTGCAAGCTTTTTGTTTGTCCCCCCCCCCCCCAAACGGCCTGCAAGCCGATTGTTCGCGAGAACAAATGGGAGGTAAATTTCTGGAACCAGCAAGACTGCCTTGTGTGCAAAAGCCAGCCTGTTACAACCAGGCAGCATCTGTTGCTTTCTCCCTCTCTCCCTTTCCGTAACCCTTCTATGGTCTCCGTGGCCATGGAGATGGCAAAGCAGTCATGACGGACCAGTGCCTTCGTTGCCATGGGTTTCCCCCTCACCAAAGTCAAGCGCACAAATGGATTTGAACCCGAGGTGAACCCCGGACCTTCCATTCTCCTCGCCTCCTCCAGTTTCTCAGTATAGTCTCTGAAAGCAGTAAATTGAGGGTTTTTGCAGTAGCAGGAGAATGGGTACAGACAGGGGACTCTCTAGCACTGATGATGAAGGAATACGGCAGATAAATTTGATTCATTTTGCTTTTTATGGTTGATCTACCTAACTTGGTCAGAAATGAAGCTATCCTTCAAAATTTGCACAGTTCTGAATTTTGCAATGCGACTCTCCAGCCCGTAATGTGTGCACAAATGCATATCCTAAAGTGTGCACATAAATGCATATCTCAGTGAAAACGACATAATGTATTGTGCGTGGGGGAAATTGCTTTGCAAAAAGGTGTTTATTGCTCAAAATTGCAAACAAAAATTCATGTAAGCAGAAATTTGCACAACAGTGCTGATGAAATTTCATGAGGACTTGGGGGGGGGGGGAATTACAAATGGATGTGGAGAACTAAAGTTAAGGTTGGAAAAATGAGAAACAAAGAGAAACCGATAGGTTTGCCCATCCCTAATGGTGAATGAAGTTTCTTGAAAGGCCCCTTTTGTCTCTCATATCCTGGAGAGCAACTAGGGCAGCCAAACACTGGATTGCAATGGAGCAATTATTCAACCTAGTCTAAAACAACAGCTTGTGTTCATCTTCTACCACTTCCCTAGTAGATCAGTGTATCACTCTGGCAGAACACCTACCTTCTGTGCAGAAGGCCCCAACTTCAATCCCAGGAATAAGACCGTTAGAAAAGCCCAGCTGGTCCAAGCATCTTGCTCTCACAGCTGTCAGCCAAATGCTTGTTAAGCATCCTGAGTTAAGCAAGAATCAGGTGGAGAAGGCAGTACAGTAGGTGGGAATGTGGTCCTCCATATATCTCTATCCAGACCTCAGGACTAGCCAAGCCACACACCCCTCACCAGCTCTAACCTGCCTGGGATAGAAATGTAGAGTTGGAAGGGACCCTGAGGATCTTCTAAGTCCAACCCCCTGCAATGCAGAAATATGCAGCTGTCCCATACTGGGATCAAACCTAGAACCCTGGCGTTAACAGCACCATACTCTAACCAACTGAGCTATCCAGGCTGACATGTCCTTGAAGTGTTCTGATATCTCTTGCTTGCCTGCATGGGTTGGGGGCGGGGCATGTCAGGCCACACCAACCACTGGTACGTGAGCTGAAAAACATCTCCCCACCTCACACAATACAGGGCTAGGTGGACAAATCATTTGCCCTAATATAAGGCAGGGGCTAATGGGGGTGGAGCAACAAATGTATATATTACCCTTTGTATGGTAGGCTAGCTTTTACATGCCCCTGGCTATCTTCCATACAGACAGGGGTGCCAACTTGAAAAACAATATTGGGTGGCAGGTAAGCCCCACCCCACACAATCAATCACTTGATGTGGTGCGCACACACTATTTGAATGGCAATGCCTATTAATTTTGGCCCCTCCGGCTCCCTGAAATAGTTTATTTTGGGGGTGCAAAGGGACCTCATCCCCCTAGGAGTTTTCTCCTATGCATGCAGGCAAGCCTGGGGGACCACATCCAGCTCCCAAGCCTGAGGTTCCCCAGCCTTGCTCTTCAACACTGCGCCCAAGGGTGCCCCAGCAGAGTTCTTTGCAATATGCAAGGTGTTCCCCTCCCCAGACACATATACAATGGTACCTCGGGTTACATAACGCTTCAGGTTACAGACTCCGCTAATCCAGAAATAGTACCTCGGGTTAAGAACTTTACTTCAGGATGAGAACAGAAATTGTGCTCCGGCGGCGCGGCAGCAGCGGGAGGCCCCATTAGCTAAAGTGGTGCTTCAGGTTAAGAACAGTTTCAGGTTAAGAACGGACCTCCAGAACGAAGGTACCGAGGTACCACTGTATATGCGTATATGGTCCCATCCAGGAAAGGCAAAGTCCTTGTCGAAAGGGTTCTGCTCCAAGATGGAAAGACTTGGGTTGAAGCTGTCCTCCTGAGCCTTTCAGTACTAGAGGAATCGCCTTTGGAAGAAGTCCAGTTTGCAAGTGACTCTTCTTTCCCTTGCATCTTCTCACCCTCTTCCTTCCTCTTTCCCCACTGTCCAGGGGCAGGAGTGACTCATTGGCAGAGTTGTGGACCAGGCCCTTGTCCCGGGTTCAGATGTTCTCCCAGCAGCTTGCTAGGGCTTCCTTTGTTTGGTTCTGACTCCTTGGCAACCCCGTGGCCCTGTCTCAGAGCCCCTCCCTTCCGGCCCTTTCTGCATTCCCTTGCAAAATCAGCAGTGCCTGCCTGCGGTGTCCTTTAACTTTCTCAAAATGCAAAAGCACGATTTCCAACCCCCCAAGCTGTTGCGAAAGAAGAAACTGTGTCCATACACACATGATGGGGGTGGTGGTGAGAGATGTTGCTTCATGGGGTGGAGCAAGGGTCAGCAGCAACGGGTGAGTTGTGTGGGATGACAGAAAGTTGGAAGGGAGGTCATCCAGTCCAGGGCCATGGAAACTTTTAAAGCCCATGGAGTTGGAACAAGTAATAGGTTTTCTCCTGGATCAGAATAGGTAGCAATCAGGGATGATGGGAGTTGGAGTCTGACCACATCTGGAGGGACAGAAATCAGGTTCCCCATTCCTGTTCTAGGCCAGTATCCTGAGATTTCACTCCTTTTCCTTAAGACCCTGATGCTAAAATCCTGAAACTTCAGACTTCAGATTAAGCTGTGAGACCTGTCAAGCCTCTCTTGGGATCACTTGGGGATGAAGTGACTTTATCCAGTAAGCTCCAGAGCAGCATTCACCAGTCTGGCTCCCTCCTGGTGTTGTTGGACTACAACTCCCATCAGCTGGGGGTCTAGTCCCTTTTGAATCTTCTCCCTCGCGTTTTGGCCCGCTAAAGTTTTGCAAGAATTATTGCTGGAAAGGGGCAGTTACAAGGAGAGTTCCACAGCCGAGATGTCCCAGCTGCATCTGTTTCATCACTGGCAACTTCCTTCGTTTCTTCGCTCATCTCTAGATGTTTGTTTTTCTACAGCTTGATCCCAGATGTGTCTGCTCAAGACGAAAGTGCCAGACCACTGTGCCTATTAAGACCTTTTACTTGCTGGCAACTGGGCTCATGTGCATTAATTGAAAATGCATATTGGAAGCATATGGGGGAAGTTTTCTTTTTCAGTCCTGAGGCTTCATTTCTCTCTGGGCAACTTCCTGGCAGCCACATGCTGGCAAAAGAGGCATAAGAGGGCAGAGCAATGAATGTTAACGTCCACCTTTGTGCAGTAGGCTAGTTTCTACACCCACACACCCCTCTCTGTCCTCTATCCAGTCAAGCAAGAAGCATCAGAGTCCAAGGGCTCATTCCAGCCATCAAAAACAATAAATAAGGGTGTTGGGCAGGGCCCAACTCTGGGGAGAGTTTTGAGAACCAGATATAGAGACCTGGACAGTCACATTTGGCCCCCAGGCCTGAGGTTCCCCACCCATATAGATAAATTAATAGTAGCTCTGGCAGCAATGATTGGACCTAATAGCTGAATGGAACCTCCAGTTCAGAACCAGTCTACCTCCAAATTTGGAGACAAGGGGCTGGACTAGATGAAGCTTTCCTAGCAGGGCTATTAAGTTATTTGCAGTAACAACGGCTTGATTATGTCTAAAGGAAGTTTATAAGAAAAACAAAGCAGAATGTCAGAGGAGGGGGGAATGTTGATTTCTCATTCTTTTCCTATGAAATATGCCAAGAAAGTGTCTAGATGCAGCTGGCCAGCAGAAAGCCCATGGCACGAAATATATCCCCACTGGAGGAATCCACTCGTACCAAAAGAATGTTGTTTTTACCCAACAGACATGTCTCAGGAAACATTAAGTGCTAGATTATGCACTTTGTTTCCTTTCTGAGTGCTTAGGCCTTTCCTTTAGTGGGCAGATAAACAATATTAAACAATATTATTTATTAAATTATTATTATTATTGTTATTATTGTTGTTGTTGTTGTTGTTGTTATTATTATTATTATTATTATTATTATTATTATTATTATTATTATTTAGTTGCTCATTACACGAAAGGGATTGTATCCTTTTGAAATTAAGGGGCATGACTAACTGAAATCCCTTGACTGCTGTGGATCTACTCCAAGTATGACTAACATTGAATACAACCCAAGATGTCCCAGAGACTTGCAACATATTTAACAGCAGAAGTATATGTAAAAATGCATCATAATAAAATCACATTTACACAAAAACACATGCCGTTCATAAAAACTGCGACCCCCAATAACAGCAGCAAAAAGCGTCTGTTTTCATCCTAGTCATTCCAAAGCCTGGGAAAACGGTTAACATTCCAAAATATCAAGACAATTTACAGCTATCTAAAATACACTCATTAAAATCAATGCAGTAAAACGGGGGTAGCCAACATGGTGCCCCCACATATTGATGGACAACAGCTCCCACCACCCCTGACCACCATCCATGGTTGCTGGGGTTGCTGGGACGTGTAGTCCAAAAGTATATGGAGGGCACCATGTTGGCTATCCCTGAAGTAAACTAATAATGCAACTAAACATGCAACAATGGGTACTAATGGGCCTGTTTTGCAGACTGAAATATTATTAAATAAATACCTTATTAATAAAGGAATCCTGGTCAACATGTCTCTCTCTCTCTTTTAAAATATTATTAACAAGCGTTAATGCACCAACACAAAATTTTAACAAATTGACCCTTATACCAAGGTGGGGTTTATTGTTTTTGTTTGTTGCTATGTTATGTATTTATGAGTTTATGTATTTTAAATATATCACGCTGTAATCCTCTGATGAAAGGCAGTAAAGAAATTTTATAAATACGAGATGAACAAACCATTAAATGTACTTGTACAGATTAATATCTGGCCCAAGACAGCCACTATCTTGCATTTTAGTCGAATTGCTTATTTTAGTTCCCTCGTCAACCAACATGGTTTTCCCGCCAAATCTTTCCAGATTCACGCATGCGTCCTCGGCTGCTGACTCTTTGACCGCGAAATTTATTTCCCCTATGAGGGAGGATTTTCCCGTTGCGCCTGCGCAATATAGATAAATAGTCACCGTGAGTGGCGTCACTAGCAAGTCTTTCTTGTCTTCTCTACGCGTGCGCCTTCATGATATTTGACAGCAGGGCCGGCGGGAAGAGCGTGGGAGGATTCAGGGTTTTTTTTAATTACGCATGCGCCAAAGATGGTGGTAGCGGAGCGCATGCGCCATGCCGTGGAACTGAGTGAGATGCTTATGGAAGTCGCCCTGGTGAGCTCGAACGGCCGGTGGTGCATGCGCACTTAAGTACTCCGCGGCCCCAGGCGGCAGAGGGGAAGATGGCGGCGGTGGTACAGAATGTGGTGAAGCTGTGAGTGCAACTCTCGTTCTCCCCCCCATTCCCCTCCCCTGTTTGGTTCTAATGGTACAGCCCGAATCTCCGAGAAATGCTCGCAGGAGGGTCGTAGGAGAGACCATTCTGTTATCGGGGTGGACTTGGGGGCGGAATAGGAGGCGAGGGGGCAGCTGTTGGCTCTTTTTATTGTTCAGGGCTGAAGTTTTTATAAATAAAAAATTAAACTCCCTTTCTGTGGGTGGAGGCTGGATGAGGAGAGGGGAGAGTGCCTTCGTCTCAGAGTTTTAAAAGTGGATGGAAAAGAGGACACCTCGCCTTGAAATATCCCAAATTTTGGGGTGGGGGTTTGGAATGAGAAAAATAAAAGGCTGCTCAAAAAATAAAAAGGAGAGGGAGGCGAAGTAGAGCCCCCACGGGGGAGGAGAAAGGAGCAGGACGACCCCCCCCCCACTTTCCATAAAGTCCCAAAAGAAAATGGGGAATGATGAGGAAAATGGTCCTTCTACCTCATGCCCCCCCGTGGAGCTCTGAAAGAGGCCGGGAGAAAGACAGCCTCCTTCCCTTGAAACAGTAATCGTGAAAGATAAACGGGGTGTGGGGAAAAGGGGGAAATACCCATTCAGGAAAACAGATACAGTTTGTGTCTTGCGGGGGGGGGGCGCGGGGGGATACACCAGGTGGTCCCTCAAAAAAGTGTGTGGGTGGAGGTGGAGTGGATTTTTAAGAGGAGTGTGTGTCAAGAGAGACTATCTCATACCCTTAAAAAAAAGTCTTTAAAATGGAGTGAGGGGAAAGTAGGAAAAAATCACTCTTGAAAAGTAGGATTCCAGTCATGGGGGTAAGAATGAGTTCCTCCCCGCTTTCTATCAGAATCCAGAATAAAATTGAGACAGGGGAGTGAAATGGATTTAAGATGAGAACATAATATATAGATCTACCACCCACTCAGTTCAGATCTCCAGAAATAAAATGTGATGGGGGCACAGTTAAAACACAACACAGCCACCTTCTCTTCCTCTTCTTTATATGGGAGATGAAGGGCGGCAAGAGATTCTGGCTAGCAAAGAGGTAGGGTGGCTAGAGAAGCTAGGGCAGGGATGGGCAACCTGTGATCCTGATGGACTACGACTCCCATCATCCCTGACCATGCTTGGCTGGGGCTGATGTGTCCAATAACATATGGAGGGCAAAAGGTACATCGTCCTTGTGCTAGAGAAAAACAGATTCGTCGCAATGTCAGGGGCAAGTTCCAGGGGTTGGAATAACAAGTGAAGAGATGAAAGTTGCTTGCCCAGTAGGAGGATAGGCTGGAGTGAAGAGCACAAAGACCCACCTTCTTGCAGGAGTTTAAAAGAAGTTTTCAGGTAGGGGAGAGAATGATTTGAATTCCTGCTCCAAAGAGGCAGGATGGAAAGAGGAACCATGACCCATAACGGTCAGGACTGCTAATGGGAGGTGGGCAGAAGTTCAAATCGATGGGTCATTGCACCATTGCTCTCGAATGGAGAAAAAGTGATGGGCCTGCTTTCCACATAAGAAAAGCTAAGCTTCTGAGCTGGTGTAGAATTTTAAGATGGCAACTTTGGCTATACAGCACGCGGCTGGTATTGGAAATCAAGAAGTAATGGATGTAGGGTGGACCCAGGTTCCAGGTGTGGTGCCCTCTGGATGTTGCTCTGGACTCCAGCTCTCATCAGCCCCAGCCAGCATAGCCAATGGTCAGGGATGGTAGGAATTGTCCCCAGAGGGGAACCATGTTGGCAACCCCTGGCATACGGTATGTTGGTACCTGAAGGTTCTGTATGATACATTCTTGCAATTATGTTGTTGTTGGCATCCATCTATCTTGAGAGACAAAGGAGTGCGCCTCTGAGAGTAAAGTCAGACTGCTGCATTGGTAGCACCAAAGTTACCTCTCACGGCGCTAGCCTGGGCAGTGTGTATGGAGGTCCTGGGCTGCCCAGATGACAACCCTCCCCTCCTCCTTGGCCTCGCTGATGGTGGTCCAAAGGAAAGCAGAGCAATTTGTTTAGCACCAGCTTGGCTGCAGGAGCTGCTGGAAGGAGGCATAGAAAGTGCCCTCCAACAGTCTTAGGGACTCCACTGTGGATTTGTGTAGGGTTTACTCCTTGGCCTTTTCTTCTTCTGAATATATCCTGCAAGGCAGTGGAGGTTTTGGATCAGAGTTTTCCTTTTCCTAGGTGGGCTACCTTTCCAGGTTGATGAGCCCCAACTGCTCCTCGCTTACCTCTACAGCTCCTGCAGAAACCACCTTCTTGACCACTGGGCCCACTATTGGTCTTGTTGACTCAATCTGCCAGAGCCTGTCTTCACATGCAGGGGATGTTCCCATCGGCTACCCTCACATAGTTCAGCTGGTCAGTCGAAGCTGTTTCCCGGGTTGTGGCAATTTTCTGTCCTGATTTGCATCCTCTAAATTTCACATAGCTGCTTC
The DNA here is from genome assembly GCF_964188315.1 of Podarcis muralis. Classification (NCBI taxonomy): domain Eukaryota; kingdom Metazoa; phylum Chordata; class Lepidosauria; order Squamata; family Lacertidae; genus Podarcis; species Podarcis muralis. The sequence continues at coordinate 14,650,865 of NC_135670.1, read as the reverse complement.
AACTGATGATAGAGCGCCAAGAGGATTATAAAACATTGTAAACAAGGTGGACTTGCAATTTAATTACCTAATTTTCTCTTTCATCCCTCTACTCCCCCCAACAAGCTTTTTTCCTCCGGCAGCAAAGATATTAAATTCTTTCCCCCCAAAGCAAGCTGATGCCCACCAGTTTCTATTCCCTTCCCTCAGCTACTTTATGTGGCGAGATTGAAACACTAAAATTACTGTAATTATAGGCTGCTCAATTAAGGAAACTTCATTGCTGCCACACCACAGATTTTTAAAGAACAAGAATATAAATGCAAGCGATGTATTTTCCCCCTCCCTTTCCGCTTCGCTCTGAGAACTCTCCATCTGAGTCTTCACTAATGGTATTATTGAATAGAATTGGGCATTTTCCTTCTTCTGTGATTGTAATAGATTGAAAATGAGATGTGGTAATATAAAAAGCTAGCTCTACAGATGCCTCTCTCTTTTGTTCCAAGAAGGGAAGCTTAAAACCAGCTTTGTAATCAGAATTTCGATCCTGACACCTTAAAATTAAAAGTACAGTGGTACCTCAGGTTACATACGCTTCAGGTTACATATGCTTCAGGTTACAGACTCCGCTAACCCAGAAATAGTACCTTGGGTTAAGAACTTTGCTTCAGGATGAGAACAGAAATTGTGCGGCGGCGGTGGGAGGCCCCATTAGCTAAAGTGGTGCTTCAGGTTAAGAACAGTTTCAGGTTAAGAACGGACCTCTGGAACAAATTAAGTTCTTAACCCGAGGTACCACTGTACTTTCTGCACCCCAGTTCAGCATTGTTGCAATTATTAGCTGTGGGAAGGTCCAGCTTCCTAGAGTTCTTTTTGTGTGATGTAGTCAATCAGTTGGTAGAGTATGAGACTCTTAATCTCAGGGTTGTGGGTCCAAGCCCCACCTTGGGCAAAAGATTCCTGCATTGCAAGGGGCTGGGCTAGATGACCCCTGGGGTCGCTTCCAATTCTATAATTCTACAGTTCTGTGAACCTAGACTCTTGGTGAACTATCTAGATGGGAAAGACTTCCTCTAATACAGGAGTAGGCAGAAGGTATAGTTGGATGCACTGGTAGATCGTGAGGTGATCTTCACTGGTAGGTCTTGAGGCAGGTGTTTCTGATGCCCAGTGATTTAGCAATAGCAATGCAAAAAGGTTTCCCCACGATTAGATTGAGGACATGAAGAAAGCTTGAGTGAAAACCATAACAACATAAAAATAGCTTGGATGCTGGATCACACTAAAGGCCCATCTAGTCCAGCATCGTGTTCTTACAGCAGCAAACCAGGTGCCTATGGGAAGCCTGCAAGCTGAGTATTCAGAGGTAGTCATCATGGTTGGTTACTGCTGATAGCCTTATATTCCATAAATTGGTCTAATTTTGTAAAGTCATCCGTATTAGTGGCAGTCACTAGCTGCTGTGGGAGCAAATTCCATAGGTTAGCTAAGTGCTGTGCAAAGAAGTACTGTCTTGCGTCTGTCTTGAGTCTTCCCACATTCAGCTTCATTGGAAAACAGTGTTTTTACTTATGTTTCTCTCATCAGTTTTGTCCTCTTTTAAATTCGCCCAGCAAATTTATGGGCTGAGCATATGTTCAAGAGGCACCTTGCTCCTTATTTGCAAATGGCTGGTTTGTGCATCCTGAGGTCCTTTAAGAACAAAGTGGATTTATCAAGCCTGAAGTTGGCACACCCATGTTCTAACGCATGCTTGCTTTTGCCTCCCACCAGCCTTGGCGAACAATATTATAAGGACGCGATGGAGCAGTGCCACAACTACAATGCCCGACTGTGTGCTGAGAGAAGTGTCCGATTGCCATTTCTGGACTCGCAGACTGGAGTGGCGCAGAGTAACTGCTACATCTGGATGGAGAAGCGGCACAGGGGGCCAGGTTGGATACACATAGGATGTTGTGAAAACTTGAAGTTTAGGGGCACTGTGGTTTTCTTATTTGGGCTGCAGTTTGTAACACTTTGGGGTCCGGCAGCAGATTTGCTTGTTTTTGATAAGGCACTGCACCTGTTCTTTGACAGCTCACCTGAGAAGTGGGTGGGTGAGGAGAGGTAGGTCTCTTCTTTTTCCTTCATGGAAATATCTTTACTCATTTAAGGGAGCCTATCTGCATACACTGCATTTATTGTCCTTTATTTATTGGTCCATATCAACTGTGCAGATTAGTGGCAAACTAGGATGGACGTGGGTGGCGCTGTGGGTTAAACCACAGAGCCTAGCACTTGCCGATCAGAAGGTCGGCGGTTCGAATCCCCGCAACGGGGTGAGCTCCCGTTGCTCGGTCCCTGCTCCTGCCAACCTAGCAGTTCGAAAGCACGTCAAAGTACAAGTAGATAAAGAGGTACTGCTCCGGCGGGAAGATAAACGGTGTTTCCGTGCGCTGCTCTGGTTCACCAGAAGCGGCTTCGTCATGCTGGCCACATGACCTGGAAGCTGTACGCTGGCTTCTTTGGCCAATAAAGCAAGATGAGCGTCACAACCCCAGAGTCGTCCGCGACTGGACCTAATGGTCAGGGGTCCCTTTACCTTTACCTAGGATGGATTGTAAGGAGTGGCTGTGTTAATTCCTGAAGTGAGGGTTGTTGGGGAAGTACTCAAGGCTAGAGCTCTGAAAAGGCTGCATTGAACTGATAATCTTACTCTTTTTCTTCCTTTTCTGTCCTGGTTTGCTTTTTTTATTGGAAGGTTTGGCATCTGGCCAGCTCTATTCCTACCCGGCTCGGCGCTGGCGGAAAAAACGTCGTGCTCACCCTCCTGAGGATCCAAGGCTTTCCTTCCCTTCCATTAAACCAGGTACATATTTTCCTTTCTCTCTGAGCTGCTGCTGGGACTTCACTTGGGATCAAATTAGTTTTTCCTAGGGATTGGGGATGGGTTTGTACATCATAGCAAACTGTTTGGAGAGAACCTCTTCTGCCAGGGTGAGTTGCATCACCGACACAACTGTGCTTTCAGGAGCATCATTATCAGCATCTCTAACCTTCCAGGTAAATTCCTGTTTTGATTTTAGTAACCCTTGGAAGTCTTTGAGCCTTATATTATTCAAAGGCTACCCCTTTCCCCATTTATCCCATCACATCTCTAATGCAGGGGTGGCTAACGAGTGGCCCACCAGAACTTGTGGAACTAAACCTTTCATCAGTCCCAGTCAGCATGGCCAATGGCCACAGATGATGGAAGCTGTAGTTTAGTGACATCTGGAGGACCACAGGGTACCCACCACTGTTCTGTTACCACATGAGAACTTATTAAAGTCTTGATATGTCTTGATGAGCTGTTTTGGCTTGCATTCTGTTGTTGGACTCCAACATTTCTCAGCTGCATTCAGCATAGCCAATGGTCAGGGGTGATGGGAATTACAGTTCAGGAACACCTCAAGGGCCACAAGTTCCACATCCCAAATCAAGGCAAACCTTAAAGTTTTTTTAACGGGTCAGGAATAAGAATTGCAATTACACTCCTGACATGCTGACTTTTCATGAGATTCACACTTGGTAGCACATTTACATTGGATTTTAGGTTTCTCCTGGAATGCTCACATTTTGGCAAAACACAGGGGAAGAGGAATTTTTCCTAAGCTGGAAGGCAGAGCAATGAAGTCCCTCCAGCTTGGGAATTTTCCCCCTTCCCTTTCTTCTGCTGTGGCTGGTTCCACATCTGGAGGGCCACAGGTGATAACAGTTGTTTGTATTGGCTGTTAAGTTTTCTGCTTGGGCCAAGTATCTTGTAGTCAGGGACAGATGAAATAGGAGGGCCTTTACATGCATGAATCATGGTTTTTGTCTGGCCTTGCTGGCTGAGCCAGAAATTGTAGTTGCTGCTACCCCTGCCCACCCCACCAAAAGCTGGCCTGAGGTTGTTGGGGATGGGATGAGAGACTGAGCATTTGGCGGCCACTTTCCAAAAGTGCACTGAGTGCCTTTGAGCAGCAGAGCCCAATACTCCACACCCTGCCCCATCCTTTCCAATGCATATGTGCACAGTTCTGACTAGTCGGACCAGTGGGATCACTTGGTAACAACCTTCATACTATACCCTTTGTTCTTCATGAAAAAGACACACCAATCACGTAGCCTGAAGCAAGCCCGATTCTATGTGAGCCATCCACATAGTGAGTTGTGTCCTCTCATTTGCCTAAGGGGTGGTGGTAGCAGTGGCATGTGATTATATTGTTTGCTGTAGCATCCTCCCTTTTGATTTCTCTTTCAGTTTCAGGCCCTGCCTTCACCCAAATGTGTTCTTTCATCTCTCTGCCTTGTGCTTGTTATTCTTTCTCTTAGTTTCCTTAAAAAACCCCTCTGTATCCACTTTCTCCCTGCCATGCATAATTTTATATTTTTCTACCATGTTGCCTCTTACTCACCTTGTTGGTCAACTAAAGAGCCCGAAATGTTGCAACCTTTCCTCACGGGGAAGGTGTTTAAAAGGCTTTGTTCCGCAATGGGCTCTGCTTCCTTAACTGAGGTTCACAATCCCTCCTCCAGTGAGTTCTTTCCTTCCACCATGTATTGGAGCCTCCAGTCCTTCTCCTTTGGTGACGTGGGTGGCAGTTTTAGCAACGGCCAGCAGAGGCCCTTGGTTGGCTCTTGGTTTGGAGAATTCCCTACCTGGTGAGATTGAGAGTGTCTTGCTCCTTACTGACTTCCCGGAGAAATTTAAGTCATTCCTGTTTACCCAAACATTTGATGGCTGACAGATACTGACCATGGCAACCTTGAAATTAGTGACTGTGAGCATATGTGATTGCTTTAAAATGTTTTTAGATGTTTTAAAATTGTTTTAAAAGTTTTCTTCTTTTATTTTAAATAGTATAGTTTAAACATTTGGTGTTTAACACCCTGGGCTTCTCTGGGAGGAGGGGCAGGATACAAATTTAAGTACATAACCAAAAAATTACACAGCCAACCCTCTGGATGTTACTTCTGTAGACACTGAGCAGACCCTAAAGAAAGAGGGTTTGATCTCTCAGGATGGCAGCAGCCTGGAGGCCCTTTTGAGGACGGACTCTCTTGAGAAGCGCAGTCTGCCCGATCCTCGTACTGACGAAGACAGCCTCGGCGAGTTTCCTGTTGCCAATAGTCGCGCGCGGAAGGTAATGGCAGGCAGAGGGTAGCATTGACTCTGTTTCGAAAGGGGGCTCCATGGTAACATATGAATGGCTCCTCGCAGCTTCTTCCTACCTCTCTTCTGCTGTCCTTGCCTTTAACTACAGAATGGATAGAAATCTTGCACCATGGAGATCTAGTTTTTGTACCCACAAAAACAGAAGTTTGCTGCGTGAATAAATTGTTCAGATTTTTAACAAGTGCACAAACAGTTGCTGAAGTTTGAGCACTTAAATCCAGTTTACATCAGAATAAGGAGCTGTGTGGAGCTTTAGGCTCCTAGCCCATGACTTCTGGAAGTACTGCTGATCCCACCACCCCTTGCTGTTTCACCAGCTTCTCCCCTCAGACATAAGGGCTCAAAACCTGCTTCAAATGCAGAAGGGGGAGAGAGCTGAGAGCCTCTTTTTTGCGTCTGTGTAGTAGCTGAGGAGTGCACAGCCGTACCCCTGCTGCTAGTGTCCTTTCAGCTTGTCAGACTGCTTCTGTCTCAAAGATCCTCATTGCCAGAAAAATCATTTCATAGACCAGTGTTTTGTTCCACTGTGGTGCTAGGCATGCTTCTCTCAGCCCAGCCCAAGGTCTCTTCTGTTGTTCCCCTGCTCCAGTTTCTTCAGCTTTATTTGTTCCCAATTCCACCCTTTTACTACAAACTATTGGTTTGGATTGCAAGAGCTTCCTTTAAAAATTAAAAAAAAATTGAACCAGAGTGGAATTTAGTGTGAAATGAAAGCCAGTCTATTTTGCAAAAGCCATGCTGGGATGGGGGTGGGGGTGAAGCGAACAGGGAGGGAGGTGATGGTGCAATGACACTTTCTGGTTTTCATCAAGTTTTTTGGCTTGGTGAGATACTGAATGTCATAATACACACTGGCTGCTTCCCAGGATCAACTCTAATAGCCTAGTAAGGCAGCCGAAGACGGAATGCTGTAGCTTGTCTTCCAGCATCCAGGAAGACAGGATGTGTGTGTGAGAGAGCAATAGAGAAAAGAGAGAAAGAGCACTTACTGATTTTGAAATGTGGGCATGAAATGTGCTTTTTTGAGCCCATGCGTTTTCATAGAATCAAAGAACTGTAGAATTGGAAGGGAGCCCCAAGGATCATCTAGTCCAACCCCATGCAGTGCAGGAATCACAGCTAAAGAATCTCTGATAGAGAGGTAGGATATAAATGTAGCGACAAATAAAATTATATATGACGTGAAGAAAGCAGATATAGAAGACTTTCTCTTGTTAATACCATGACCCAGGGTCATCTGATAAAGCTGAAAGGTAGAATCGCAGAATTGTAGAGTTGGAAGGGACCCTGATGGATCATCTAGTCCAACCCCCTGCAGTGCAGGAGTATACAGAGGCTGCATACGGGGATCGAACCTGCAACCTTGGTGTTATCAGCTCCATGCTCTAACCAACTGGAAGATTCAGGACAGAGAGCAGGAAGTATTTCTTTACAGAAAGCCTATGAAATCTGCCTCTGCAAGATGCGTAGGTGGCCCTAAATGGATAGTTTAGGAGATTCAACAAATTACTAAAAGATGAGGCTGTCAGTAACTACTTGTCATGATGGCTGTATGTCTAGATGATGAAGGGAGAACCTGTGGCCCTACAGCTGTTGTTGGACTACAGCTCCCATAATCCTTCTTGTTCGAGGCTCATCTGAGTTGTAGTTCAGTGACATTTGAAGGACCACAGGTTTTCAGTCACTGGTTAGGCTCAGAGGCACCATGCCTCTTGAGTATCATGTGCTGGGGAACAACAGTAAGAGTCCATGCCCAGCTTCTCAGTTCCTCATAGGTATCTGGTTGAAACAATGTGCTGGACTACATAGGGCACAGGTGAACCTTTGGCCCTCCAGATGTTGCTGAAATATAACTCGTGGGGATGATGAGAGCTGTAGTTCAGCAACATCTGGAGGGCCAGAGGTTCCCCACATCTGGGAATAGGCTTTTGCTCTGATCCAACAGGGCTTCTCTTATGTCCTTAAGACAGTTTTTAATGTTACCTGAAAGCTCTGCAGTGAAAATGAAACTATTAGGTGGTCATTGCCATTGGTCTAACTAGAATGCATTTGAGGGGGTGCTTCTTAGCTAGACTTCCAAGTCTTCTGTCCGCCCCCCTTGTCCTTTTGAACCTCTTTGTTTTCTCTGCAGTAGTCTTGCTTCTCTGTTCTAGCGGATCCTGGAACCTGACGATTTCTTGGATGATCTAGATGATGAGGACTATGAAGAAGACACGCCAAAACGCCGAGGCAAAGGCAAGGCCAAGGTACAGCTCACATATTGGGGCTCAGTAATGCTTGCTCAGTCTTGAGTCAGTGTGCGCTTTGAGTCTGCATGGAGTGGAAAGGAGCACTGGGGCTCTATGGCAGTGGCAGGCAAGATAATTCTATGGATGTCCCAAAATATGTTGGGTGCTGGAAAGGAATGAACACTCTATGCTTGTAGAGACTAGTGAGAATGGGATGGGGAAAACATGTGGTCTTCCAGATGTCTTTGTACTACAATATCCATCATCATCCTTTCTGTGGCTGATGGGAACCGAAGTCCAGCAACATCTGGAAGGCCAAGCTTCTCCATCCCTGTCCAAGTATTTCTCAGTCTGCCTTTCTGTGGTTTTAAAAACCTTGTTGTCCCTGGGAAAGACATTCATGGACACACTCTCCTGCCCCCATGCCCCAAGGCTAAAAGGGTGAAATTGATATAACACCATAAACACGTGGTAATTGTAAGTACTAAAGGAAAGGGACGATTTATCCTTGCGGGGGAAGGGGGGATTCTGGGGCTATAATTGCTTGGCATGATATTAGTTGTCATATGAATAATAATGAAATGGAAGAAGAAATTTGAAAAAAAATCATTCAAAGCATGTGCCACTGTGGGGCAGTAGTGGATTGTCTTTTAAAATATTGCCAGCTGAGCTCATCGACTCTGCAGCACTTCATTAGTATGACTCCCTCTGCTTGGCTTTTTGATTTACTGAAGTAACTGTCCTGCCCTATTCTAGTGGTGAAAACATACTGAAAGACAAACAAAACAGTTTTAAAAGTTAAGACTTCAGCCCTGCAAATGACAATTGCAACTGTTCCCTTAAAACATCTTGGTGATGGCTATGTTACTTGAGAAGGAGAATACATGTGATTTTTTTCTCCTCTGAAGGTCATTATATGTAAATAATGGTGCATCACATAAATGCATGGTGCACATCATGGCTGCAATCTAGAGAAAACATTTAGCCATCGTGGTGGGAACCACATATGTTTTTCTTCATGACGGATCTAACAGTTGCGCTGTTGGGCGTGGAGGAAGAGTTCAGCATGGCACCTGTGATTATCCCCTGTCTCATAGACCTAAATAATGGTGGGGTCACTGTCTTCAGATCATACTAAAATACTGTTCTTACCCATGGATAAATCAGCTAATTTAATAGTCTCATAAAGGGCTTGAAAGTGTTTTTGAATTCTTTGGACCCACAAGAACTGTCCAGCAGGAGTACTAGTAGTTGTTGTTATTCCTTGCTAGATTATATGTTCATTGGTCTTCCCGCAGCATGGTGCCCTCCAGATATTCTGGACTATATTTTCTATCACATCCAGCCTTCTCCCAACGTATATGTTGTAGACTACAACTCCCAACACCCATTGGGAGTTTCAGTCCAGGATATGTGGTCTGAAGGGTGCTTGGTTGGGGAAGGCTGGCATAGACTACCTAGCCTGTATCATGACTCCCAGTGTGGCCAGGCATATCTCTCTCTCTCTCTCTCTCTCTCTCCTCCAACCCCCAGCAACTGGCATTACTCAGATCCTTTTATGAATAACAGCTCATTTGCCATGAATTTGTTTATTCCCCTTGCCTCACCCTGTGGCACTGAAGCAGGCCTCCTTAACAGCTACTTGATTTGTTTCAGCTCCCACTTTATGTCCCCTCAAGGTTCTTTCGGTGAGGGGTTGTTGGGTGAGGCATTTCCCCCCTTGCTCATGACATCCTCCTGTCTGGCTTCCTAGGGCAAAGGAGTTGGGAGCGCCCGGAAAAAGCTGGATGCAGCCATTTTGGAAGACCGAGACAAACCGTATGCCTGTGACAGTGAGTAAGAAGGCGAGCCGTGCTGTGGGACGCAGCTGCCGTGAGCAGAACACCTTTGCTTTTCCTAGATAGGAGGACGGTGTGGTGGGGAGGGTGGGGGAACAGAGGATGCAGAGGTCAAAACTTCTTTGAAAGAGGGGCTGCGTGAGCTACTTGTCCTTGGTCCCTTGCTTTTTAATTGAGCTTCTTGGTGGCTATAACATTACTTGTCTAGTTTGGGAGCGTTGGAGGTCTGGCACTATCTGGAGTCTCCTGTGGGTATGGGCAGTTGCTTCGATGAGATCTTAGGCTGATAAAAGGATGCCTTTTATTTGCCCGGTGTGCAGATTTTCCTGTTTCACAGAGCGCTTTATTCTGGCTGGTGAAGAGTTCTGTGAAAGTGCACAAAATTACATACCTCTGCACCAGCTCAAGTCGGCCCAATAGGAGATAACTTTACCAATGTTCTCATCTCCATTGGGACAGACTTGGCAGACTAACCCAGTCTTGTCCATGCAGGGTCTTAGCTCTGCCACCATTGGTCCTCTAAAATGGAGACATTGGGGACTGAGCCAGGGCTTCATGGATGCAAAGCAGGTGCTCAGCCACAGTGCTCCAGCCCTGCCTTCCTCTGGCAGATCCCAAGACGTGTATAGACCTTGGTATCGCTTTACCAGTCCATTGGGGGCTGTGTTTGTGTGCAGACACCCAAGCTATGTGACCAGCCCTGCTGCGTGTGGCTGCCTTTGCCAGTTCCATATTGCATGACTTTTCTGTTCTTTAGAGCTGCTCCCTGTGTGCCAATCTGGAAATGAACGCCCGTGCAAACCTGGTTATTAACGTAAAAGGTGGGGGGCAATTGGCCAGAATTTTCAAAATTGCAAACAATGAGTTTTTGAAATTACTTTTCTTTCTCTTCTCCTTTTACTGTCCTGTAAGAATTTTATACTCCCCCTTTTTACTTTAAAATAACACCAGTAAGCATTTTTCTTTTCTCCCTTTTAATCGTTGTATATAGCTTTACTGTGTGCATGTTATGTGTGTGGCCTATAGAGTGTTTTCACCTTTTCTCTCATTATTCTCTTTCTGTATTTCAGATAGTTACAAACAAAAGCATACCTCGAAACCTCCTGACCGAGGTAGTCCATTCTCTCTGTCTTGCTATTTATTTCCTCCTGACTTTGTTCTTCTGAAATGTTAGTTTTAAAAACTCTTCTTTTTTAAAAAGCAGGTCTTTTGATGCAGGGCACAAAAAAAACCCTTCCCTCATATGATAATGCAGTTCAGGTTTTCATTTAGTGTGTGTGGCTTAATAGGGTTAGCACCCAGCTTTTTGGCCTGATTCTCTCCAAGTTGCTGTGGGAAAGGTGATAATTTTTTGTCTGGAAATTTGGATAAATACATATCTCCCTCAGTGGCTCATAGCAATTAAAATTCAATAAGCATTGTTATTGTAAGGTGCTATGCATTGAGTTGGGAAGAAAGTACATAAGGATGTTTTGCAGTAGATTGGCAAGAAATTCTGTCTTCCTATTGTCTAGTAGTAACAAATGAAACAGCTTTCCCCTCCCCTCCAGCCCCAAATTAGGTTGCTGAAAAAGAAACGGGGAGCAGATTTTTATATCAATGGACTTGTGAGCTTCGCAGCGCTACATTCCTGGACTCATCATGTGCTCATAAGCGGCACCCTGTTCTTTAAATCTTGAGAGTGCGTCTGCCCAGCTACTGTGCAGGTGCTCTGATTGGTGGACCTAGTAAAACCACCACCAAGTATATTCCTCAAGCCTGTCTGCTCACCCCTGGCATACATGAACAAAAATAAATCTGTCTTTGCACTCAGGCTTATTTAATAGCACAATCCTATCTATGTCCACTTAGAAGCAAGACCAGTTGAATTCATTACGACTTCCTCTTAGAAAAGGAGGGTTAGGATTGTGCCTGAAAGGACAAGAGACACAAGGGGAAATGGGTAGGAGGGAGATGGATTTGCCTGACCTAGAATGAAGTGGCGAGTTGCCAGCAGGCATTTAAATTCTTGTGGGACTGGGGTGATGTTCCCTGCCTGGTATTTTCACTGAAAAGGAAGTGATGCAGTTATCTAGTAGCCCTTAGGCTATTCCCTTGTAGTCATTCCAGATGTTTGGAGGAGGGAAGCAAATGTCTTGAAACTGCTTCTTCTCTGGTGGATCTTCTCTTTCTCTGATCCCCTTCTTGGAAAAGTGGGGGGAGACTTCCACATGACCTTGATCTCTGGCTAGTGACAGAGGCTAGAGTGGCCTTCTCTTCACTCCTGCAGTCACAGAAATTTGTCCTTTGGTTCTGACCCACTGAGGTCAGAAAGAGAGGTGTTTTGTCCCCCCCCCCCACTTTGAGTATGTGACTTTGAGTGCTTGCTTCCTGTTGCTCCCAGGGCAACAGGATCTGCCACACCAGGAGTATACCCTTAAAGGCCACAAAAATTAGTAGCTCACAAATACTCACACATGCCTACACATGCCCATGGCTTTTATTTATGGCCTGAAAGGGTAGGTGGGTAGAAATAAGAGCCTTTTTTGTAAACTTGGCATGCTCTAATTTGCCCTGGGTGACCAGGCTATTTACAACTTTGCACTGCAGGAGGTTGAGTGCTGCAGAGTTGTGTCTAATATCTAGTTTCCTTGAGAAGATGCTGGATTTTGCTTGGGGGAATGGATGTTGGCTAGTGAAACTGTTATGTATTTTTGCTTTCTCCTGTGACTTCTAGTTTGACTTGCTTGCACGAGTCACCTGGCAGTTTTGGAACTGCAGACCACCTTTTTGTGGTCTTTGCTTGCAGCACTCTGTGGTTGATCTGCAAGGGCTTTGGTGTATAGAAGGGATGAGGAACCTCTGGTCCTCAATATGTGCTGGACTACAACTCCCATCTTCCCCAGCCAGCATGGTCAGGGATGATGGGAGCTGGAGTCCAGCAACTTCTGGAGGCCCTGTCAGGTTCCCCTATCCCTGGCACATAGGCTGAATTCCTCCCATCCTGGATAGCTGTTGAATATTATCCCCCACCCTACCTAGCTAGATGTGCTAGGCAGCCAAGTTGTTCCTTCCAGAGCTAGATAATGTATTAACACAGTCCCAGGGTCCAAAAGGCCTTGGAATTTTAGAAGCTCTGTTAATGATAGGCTAAGCCCTGAGTCTTCAGTTTTCTCTGCCCTTTGGACTCTTGCTCCTTCTTATAGCCACTTGAACCAAGGGCCAAGGCCACCTTTGGCCACAACCTCAACCAGTTATGTTTCAGTTTAATGTTTTATTCTGGTTTTAAAAGTATTTAAGCATCATGGGGAAATGTACCTCAAGTATCGTTGCAGGCTTCTGAGAATGAATTTATATTTATATTTTGCCTTGATTTATTGCTTTTTTAACTCCCAAAATAAATCTAGAGTAATTTTTGTGGTATTAAAGAAGCCTGTACCCAATAATCAGCTTCATACCATCATTTTTCCGCTAGTTGTATTTTGACACAGTGCAAATACACAAAAACTTGCATGATCGGCTATGTCATTCTTCTTCAGCTTTGGGTCTCTAGGCGTTGTTTGACTATTACTCCTTCCATCCCTGTGATCCTTAGATTAAAGGCAGTACAGAAACAACAACAACAACAACAACAACAACAACAACAACAACAACAACAACAACAACAATAATACTGGGACCTGTAACTGTTCCCATAGAATTGTAGAGTGGGAAGGGACCCAAGGGGTTTTTACCACCTTCCAGGGGAGTCTGTTCCCCTCTCAAACAGCTTTTATTGCCAGAAAGTTCTTTCTAATGTTTAGTCAGAATCTCCTTGTCATTTAAATCTATTGGTTTGATGTTCCTGAACTAAGCCCCCCCCCCCCCCATTATCCATGGTCATTGGTCATCCTTGCTGGTGCTGATGGGAAGGCTTGCCTTTGGTTTGTCAAGCAGAGCAGCCTGATTTTACCCCTCCCATCCCGTGGAATTAGCCAACCAGAGAGCCCCACGAGCTTGCTGAGGAAGTTGTGGAACGGCAGGATTGTGCTATTCTGGGAATGTTTGCTCACAACTCTGAGCAGAAGAGAGACCCACAAGGGTAACCCCTGTCCCCTGGCAATCCTGCCCAGCCCTTCATTTGAATCCTATAGAGAGACATTTCTTTTTCTTATAGTTCTGAAACTCAGGAGCATCCAATGAAGCCGAACATTTGAAGTTTAAGGCCAGACAAAGGAAGTCCTTCACAAAGGGCATAGTTGACTTACGGAATTTGCTCCCACCAGAGGCAGCGATGGCAACTTAGATGACTTTATAAGAGGATTAGAGAAATTCATGGAAGGTCAGACTACTAGTGGCTATTAGCCACAATGAATGGTCAGCACCCTTTGGGGGTCGAGATGCAAGCTGGCTAGCCCCTAGCTGGATCATGCCCTTCCAGCCGTGACGATCCCCCAATCTCTGGTGCGACGTAAATCAGCGACTCAGACTTCAAAAGCCTGAGCAAGGTATATTAGCAGAGCATACTGCGCAGACAGAACAGGCGTGGGCCTTGTGGAAACATACTAACAGCTAAAGATTTATTAAGCATAAATCAGGACAAAGAAAACATGTCGTCTCCCTTTCTTCTCAGAGAGACAGTGAAAAGCAAAAGCTATACAGAAATGGAAGTTCCCAGCATGCTGTGCTGGAATGTAAACAGACATGTGACACGTAACAATCCCGTGTCTGCTCCTTAAGGTGGAATGGAAATTCTCAACATGAATATGTTATCCCTCCTTTGTTGGAGGCAGTGTATGCCTTTAAATCCCATTTGCTGGGAATTGCGAGGAGAACACGGGTGCAGTCAGGCCCTGCTTAAAGGGATCTGGCTGGTCCCTGTTGGCCTGAATGGGCCTTTGGCCTGTCGCCAGGTTCTTACCTTCTTACATCTGTGCAAGTCTGAAGAACTAATTTATTTTAATTTTATTGTTTTTATTAACGAAAGCCGGGAGTTGGTTCTGTGAAGGAAAACATCGGAATGAAGCAAATTTGCAGAGTATATTCAGCCTTGCCTCCATTTTCTGGTGCTATGAGCAAGTGGGCTACAGGAATGAACATAGGACTTATTTATTTTTAACTGAGAATTGTTGGCTATCTCAAGTATCCCGACCCTTAATATCCCAGATACGTGGCTCTGGACTGTTGATGAGAGAAAAGCGCTCTTCTTCTGCCCAGAAGCACACAATGGATTGTATCCATCTAAGTTCTCTTTGGAGTAGACGCAATTGGAAATTAATGGCTCAGCTACTGTTGAGCATGACTGATACTGGATACAACTCAGTATTTCATGAACAAGCTCCCATTTCACTGTGTGTGTGTGTGTGTGTGTGTGTGTGTGTGTGTGAGAGAGAGAGAGAGAGAGAGAGAGAGAGAGAGGAGCTACTTTGGAACCACAGCCCAAGGAAAGAGGATGGAGGTTGTTTTTTCTCCTCCTGCATCTGCTCCAAAGTGAGCTTTTTTTTTTTTTGGTAAGCTATGTTGAGCCTCCTTGGAAGCAGCATGTAGCAACCACTGCCTCTGCGGAGGGAGCCTGCCAGCATAGGCTCCCTACTTAATCAGCTGTGTTTACACAGCCCTTAAGAGAGCCATTACTTTTCCCCTGCAAATTGGCTTTGCAGTCGCTGTGCAAAAGACTTGCTGGACTTAATGTGCTTTAGAAAACATTTGTCTCCCTCCCCGAAATCAGAACTTGATTAGACCTGGAGTGTTTATGGGAGATTGTGTGTTTGTGTATGTTCTCCAGCCCCAGCGGTTTTTTTTCCAAGCAGTGTTCCTCGCTAGATATGGCTCACTTCCTTGTTTCTGTGCCTTAGCTACTTCCAAATCCGGAGCACGCTGTTTTGGTGGTTCAGCCTAGGCTGTTGAGCTGCGGGTATTAATCCCTGCTCTCCTTTAGATATCCATAATGCAATTCTGAATCAGAGCCAGATCTTCAAACAAATTGCTCTTTTCTCTTTGCCAAGGACTTGAGGGTGGAAGGTGGAGGAATGGTGGAGTGGCAATTGGGGAAGAGTGGACTTGCAGCAAGGCTGAAGAGCTGTGCAGGGCAACTAAAAGCTGGCCACTAGAAATCTGCTCTTAGCTTTTCCCTTTCTGAAACCAGACAAACAGAGTTTCAGGTTGTTCTTTCATGAGGGCCAGAAACATGTGCTGTTCGTGTTAAGAGTCTTCGATTACTTGGAGTGCCAGACATACACAATTGTGTACTATCCCCTTTGTTCATTACTGTTTGGTTGGGGGTGTGTGGAGATGCTTTGAGAGCATTCTGAGTGCAGGTCGCAAAGGGTGCTACGACATGAACTTACCACTGTGTTTAGAAATCTGGTTCTGGTGCTGAGCAACAGCAAATATTTTCCCCACCCTTGTTTTGAGATTTGTGCAGTTTCTGTTTCTGTAACAGGTTGACGCAGTAGCACATTGAGGGGATGGGCAGTGTGTGCTTTTTGGAGTGGGGGGGGGAGAAGGGGATAAAGATTGGCTGAGAATGGGATAATTTCGTTGCGAAGGGAAGGGGGAGGAAAGCAGCTCCTCTGGGACGGGAAGCTCAAACCTGTGTCTTGTCTGCCTTAAAATTTTCTTCCTGTTCAGTCTGTGGGAAGCGTTACAAGAACCGTCCTGGGCTGAGTTACCACTATGCGCACTCCCACCTGGCTGAGGAAGAGGGGGAAGACAAGGAAGACTCGCAGCCCCCCACGCCGGTATCACAGAGATCTGAGGAGCAGAAATGTAAGTGTCTTCCTCCTCCTTCTGGGGCTTTTCTAAACTGATCTCTTTATGTAACAGTTCTCCTCTACCCCAGTTTAAATTGGATCTCAAGATTTGCCCTGGAAAAAGCGATAGACCTAGGGCGAGTCTCACACTTAACTGTCGTGTTGTGATGTCGGGATTTATATGAGCCAATTGAAGGACTAAGGGAGTCAGTTTCAGCCAGAATGGTGGCATGTGCTAGCAAGTGACCAAGCCTGTCGTGCTTTGAGCAGCTGCATGTGGAACCATCACAACCAGGACTGAAGGGCTGGATCAGGGGTCAGCAGCCTTTTTCAGCTGTGGGCCGGTCCACCATCCCTCAGACCATGTGGTGGGCCGGACTATATTTTGAAGAAGAAAATGAACAAATTCCTATGCCCCACAAATAACCCAGAGATGCATTTTAAATAAAAGCACACATTCTACTCATGTAAAAACACGCTGATTCCCGGACCGTCCGCGGGCTGGGTTGAGAAGGTGATTGGGCTGCATCTGGCCCATGGGCCTTAGGTTGCCTACCCCTGGGCTGGACCTACATATGTCCGAGCCATAGGTAAGAGCCAGCTGTTCTCTTTAAGTAGGCTGTGAATACAGGGTGATCAGCAGGATGAGATGCTATAGCCTGTATCCTGTAGTGGCAATGGAACAGTGCTGCTGAGAATGCACACAAGAAGCTTTTCTCTTGTGGTCACCCCTTCCCTTTGAGAGAAGCTGGGCTGCAGTTTAAAAATACAGTGGTGCCCCGCAAGACGAATGCCTCGCAAGACGAAAAACTCGCTAGACAAAAGAGTTTTTCGTTTTTTGAGTCGTTCCGCAAGACGAATTTCCCTATGGGCTTGCTTCGCAAGACGAAACGTCTTGCGAGTTCTTGCGAGTTTGTTTCCTTTTTCTTAAAGCCGCTAATCACCGTGCTTCGCAAAACAAAAAAACCGCAAGACGAAGAGACTCACGGAACGGATTAATTTCGTCTTGCGAGGCACCACTGTAATAAACTCCCCCTAGGTCTGGGTGGTGTGTGTGTGTGGGGTGGGGCTCTGTTTTGACTCTGTCTTGTCATTGATTAAAACACCTTTTTCCAATAGCCAAGAAAGGTCCGGATGGCTTGGCCTTGCCCAACAATTACTGCGACTTCTGCCTTGGAGACTCCAAGATCAATAAGAAAACAGGGCAACCTGAAGAGCTGGTTTCATGTTCTGACTGTGGACGATCAGGTATATGAACTGTGGGGAGCAGTGGGGCCAGATCCTGCCAAGAGCTGGGGTGTCCTGTGTAAGTTTTATGAGTTTGCTTGGCATTTCACTCCTGATCCTTGCCACCTGCAGCTTCCCAAGCTTCTTGGTTTTGGTCCCAAGAACAACCTTTTCAAAAAGAATCTAAACAAGAAAAATGAAGTAGGCTCAGGAGGCATGTTCTTACAGCTGCCTCCTGAAGCTGCAATATTTTTTAAAACAAAACAAAACAGTTCTGTTGGTTTTTGTTTTTGTTTATAATAATTTTTTTTACTGATTTTCCACATTTTCCACATCTTTACAATAATCATTTTTCATCTCTTATTTATCAGGTTCTTTTGACCTCTCGGACTTCCCTCCATGGGTTCTCTCCTTGTCCCATAATTAATTGCATCTTTTATGTTTTCCAAATAATTACTCTATTTTTTGCTGTATAAGATGCACCAGACCACAAGATGCAGCTAGTTTTTGGAGGAGGAAAACAAAAAATAATAATATTCTGAATCTCAGAAGCCAGAACAGCAAGAGGGATCGCTGCGCAGTGAAAGCAGCAATCCCTCTTGCTGTTCTGGCTTCTGTGATAGCTGCACAGCCTGCACTCGCTCCATAAGACGCACACACATTTCCCCTTTCCCCCTTTTTAGGAGGGAAAAAGTGAGTCTTGTAGAGCAAAAAATACGGTATATAAATCACAAGTAAAATGCAGTAAAATTTCACATTAAAGTATCTTCACATTCCTGTCAGTGACTTTAAAATTTTACAGTGATCTTTTAAATAAAGTAAGAATTTATTCCAGTCCTTTTTGAATACTTGATCATCATGGTTTTGGATCTTTCCTGTCAATTTTGCCATCTCCGCATAGTCCATCAGTTTCGCCTGCCATTCCTCTTTCAATGGCACTTCTTTTTGCTTCCATTTCTGGGCTAGTAGTACTCTCGCTGCTGTTGTTGCATACAGAAATAATCACTTATCTTCTCTCAGTATCTATTTACCCATAATACCTAATAAAAATGTTTCTGGGTTTTTTAAAAAAAATTCCTTAAACATTTTCTTTAACTCATTGTAAATCATCTTCCAGAAGTCTTTATCACATAACCACCACATATGGTAAAAAGTACCCTCTATTCCCTTACATTTCCAACATAAATTTGAGCTCGTTTTATACATTTTTGCAATTTTACTCGGCGTCAAATACCAGCGATACATCATTTTCATATTTACTTTCATCAGGTAGCATGCAGTAAATTTAATTTCTTCCTTCCATAATTTTTTCCAATATGACATTTGAATATTATATCCAAAATTTCTAGCCCGGTGTATCATAATAACTGCCTTAACCTCTTCATCCTTTGTATGCCAATCCAAACGTAATTACAATATTCTTATGCGAACATTGTGAGAACAAAATTCAGTAGCGCTTTCCCTCTTCCTGTCAAAACGTTTGCCAACCTGGTTTTCCTTGGTGAAAAGGTGAGTGGCAAATTTGCTGAAGTTTGTTTATCCGCTTGCTGAGGTGCCCACACAACCTTCCTGTCTTAATGCCTGCCCCACTGTC
Organism: Podarcis muralis; assembly: GCF_964188315.1. Lineage (NCBI taxonomy): Eukaryota > Metazoa > Chordata > Lepidosauria > Squamata > Lacertidae > Podarcis > Podarcis muralis. The sequence goes on along the minus strand of NC_135670.1, from coordinate 14,632,110 downwards.
TCTCCCCACCAGGGCACCCTTCATGCCTGCAGTTCACACCAGTTATGATGGCGGCGGTGAAGACCTACCGCTGGCAGTGTATTGAGTGCAAGTGCTGTAACATCTGTGGCACCTCTGAGAACGATGTGAGTACCCCTTCTCTCTCCTGCCCCTGCCCTTTGCATGACTGAATCCCTTCTCCCTGTGTCCTTTCGTCCTGAATGTCCCTCTTCGTCGCTGTCAACTTCTCCCTCTCTCTCCTTGTCGTCTTCATTGCCGTTCCTTCTCCTGGGCTGCTCTGATACCTTTGAGGCAACCCAAAACCTCTATCCCACCCTTTTTCACATGTCCCCAGGCAGGCTGCCACAAATACATAAAACAAGGATTTATTTATTTATTTGATTTATATTATATGCCTAAAAGGTCTCTAAACAATTTGGAAATTTAAATCTGGAAATTTAAATGCATTACACCAATTCATGCAAAACTGTAACATTCTCATAGACATTGTTCGTCCCCCCGCCCCCCAGTTACAGCTTCAGGAAGCACACTTCCAGCAGAACAAAATCAACTCATTAAAAGCCTGATGAAAGAAGCCTGAGCGACCCAGAATATCAAGGGAGTAAGAATTGGAGAGAAAGAATATAAGCTAAAAGCCTACGCAGATGATCTGGTCTTCTTTTTTGAGAATCCATTTGAAACCACCAGTAGAGCGATAGAACTTTTAGAAGATTTTGGTAAACTATCCGGATTTAAGCTAAACAGGGGGAAAACAAAAATATTAACAAAGAACTTGACAATCCAAGAAAGATCACAGTTAGAAAAACAGGTGGATATCAAAATAGCAAACAAGGTGAAATATCTGGGAATTTGGTTATCCCCAAAGAATATCAATCTGGTAGAGGACAATTACAATAAATTGTGGAAGGAAATTAAGAAAGATATGAATATCTGGCGTAGACTGAATTTATCCTGGACCGGGAGGATGGAATCGATTAAGATGTGCATTCTCCCGAGACTGCTATTCCTATTTCAAAACTTACCAGTTATAAAAGGTACCACCTGCTTTAAAAACTGGCAAAGGGTCTTAACTAAATATATCTGGCAAGAGAAGAAACCTAGGGTGAAATTTAAATATCTGACAGATGCCAGGGAAAGAGGGGGTTTTGGTATACCAAACTTAAGGCTTTATTATGAGGCGGCATGCCTACTCTGGATAAAGGAATGGGCCACCCTGAATGATACTGACCTATTAGATCTGGAAGGATTTGATTTAAGATTCGGGTGGCATGCCTACCTTTGGCAAGGAAAAGACAAAGTTCATAAAGGATTTTATAACCATATAATTAGAGGATCACTCATAGAAGTTTGGAACAGGAAAAAAAAAGTGATTGAACAAAATACCCCCTGGTGGCTCTCACCCGTGGATATTATTAAAATAAAGAAACCAAATATGACAGGCAAAAGGTGGACATATGAAGATCTATTAACCAAATCAGAAGAGGGGTGGAAATTAAGATCACAGGATGAACTGAAAGAAAAAATTAAAGACTGGTTCCATCTACACCAAGTTAGTGCAATATGGAGGGAACATAAGAGAACAGGCATGGGAGAAAATAAATCTAGATTTCAAGTGGAGATTTTGGAGAGTAATAATAATCTACTGTCTAAAATGTATAGGCAACTGTTGGAAAGCGAAAATAAGGAAGTGTTGATTAAAGAGGTGATGATTAAATGGAATAAAGATCTAGGATATGAGATAGGATACGATAAATGGCAAACATTATGGAAGAGAGGTATGAAATTTACCGTATGTACTGACCTGCGTGAGAACCTTTACAAGATGATGTACCGTTGGTACCTGACCCCGGTAAGATTAGGGAGAATGTATAGAACAGCAGACAATACCTGCTGGAGGTGCAAGGATAAGGTGGGGAGTTTCCTGCATATTTGGTGGACCTGTGAGGAAGTGAAGGGTTTCTGGGGACAAATTTATGAGGAGTTAAAGAAAATCTTGAAATATAACTTCCCCAAGAGACCAGAAGCGTTCCTCCTAGGGATGATTGGGGAGGAAATAAAAAAGACAGATCAGACTTTTTTCCAATACGCCGCCACTGCCGCGAGAATTCTAATAGCAAAGAATTGGAAATCTTCAGTAATACCCACAATGAGAGAGTGGCAGTTGAAAGTGTATCAATATTTGGAATTGGCGAGGCTTACACAATATATTAGGCGAGAAAATTCTATTAAAAAGGTTGAAGACTGGTCCAAATTCATAAGTTATCTTGAGATTAATTTGAGAATTAATAATTTAACGGTAGATGATGGCTAACTCCTACGACATGTAAAAGAAAAGGAAAGTAACTGCAGAAGAATAATGTAAAATCTTTAATCCAAAGCTGAGGCAAATTGGAAGTCAAATGTGTGTAAGAGTATGATTGGAACTCTTTTTTCTTCTCTTGAGTCCTTTTTTTTTTTCTTTTTTTTAAATTTTTTGATGTATGTGTTTTTTAAAGTGCTGTTTGTATTGTATTTCTGTATTTTTGTATGTTTGTGTAATGTGTATGTGATTTAATAAAGCTTATTAAAAAATTAAAAAAAAAAAAAAAAAAAAAAAAAAAAAAAAAAAAAAAGCCTGATGGCAGGCGGGGTCATAGGCCAAAGTGGTTGGAGCAAACAACGTAAATTTTAACCTTTTAAATTTTTTTTTTACAGTAGACTGCTTTTACACGCACCCCTCGTTCCATCCTCTTTCTAGGCAAGTGACGAGTGTTTATCAGAGGTCAAGGCTACCTCCCAGCCAGGAAAAAGATCACAAGGATAGTGCAAAGCAAAGTCAATTAGGGTCTTGGCCTGGGGGAGAGTCCTGAGGGCCAGATAGTATGATCTGGAGGGCCACATCCATTCCCCAGGCCTATAGTTCCCCATCTCTAGATCCCCATGGTTGTCGTGAGGCTGAAGTGTGGCAGTGGAATGCATTCCTCTCTAAGCTCCTTGAAGCAAAAGTGGGATATAAATTGGATGGATTAAACCGTAACATCTTGATTTTTAAGGGTGCAGGACAGATTTTCTCCCTTTCTGAAGAGAAGTGGAATAATTTGCATTCTCCTTTTTTCTGGCTTTTCCTCCCTCCCCATCCTGCTTAGGACCAGCTGCTCTTCTGTGACGATTGTGACCGTGGCTACCATATGTACTGCCTCACTCCACCCATGTCAGAACCACCGGAAGGTGAGTACTTCTCTGCTTCCCCATTTGCATCTTCCCACCTTTGTGCGATTTTGAGTTTCTCCTGGTTTTTGCATAGGGAATCCTGGAGGCCATAGTTCAGTGACTGCTTTGTAGACAAAAAGCCCTGGTTCAATTTCTGGTGTCTCTTTGAAGGGCTGGGAGAGAGAGACCCCTGCCTGAAACCCTGGAAAGCTGCTGCCGATCAGTGTAGGCATTGCTGAGCTCGGTGGATCAAGGTCCTGACTCAGTATAAGGCAGCATCCTATTGGGGGGGCATAGAATAAAAGGCTGCTCTCCACAGCTTGCTCCCCTGTTTTGTAATTAACTGGCCTGCAATTTAAATTGAGTAAAAGAAGAAGAAGAAGAAAAGTTCCTTCTGGGCCTCATTCTGCTTAACAAATCAAATAGGATCTTTTTTAAAAAAAATCTTTGGGATTTTAAACCTGCCTTAGCGTGCCAATTATATAAAAGAAGAAAGTTTGCATGTAGCATGACATGGCAAAACGCTGGTGACTTGTAGCAGGCAGCTTGCTGACTCATTTCCTGAGCAGGTGCTGACTTGGGATTTTGAAAAGATGCTTCCAGCAACAGGCCCACAGCCAAAGGTAGCCTGTGTTAATCTTAAATCGCCTGTTTAATCTTTACATCACTTCTTTTGAGTCGCAGGTCACAGCTCAGGCTTTTCCGAGGCCTAGTTGGAAAGGGCTTCCAGTCAAGGCCCGCAGACTGCCTGTCTACTGTAAGACCAGTAGAAGGGGCTGTAGTTTTGGGACGGAGCAAACATTTCATACATGGTAGATTTTGGTTCTCACCTCTGACACCCCTGCTGTGGCGTCAAGTTCTGCTGGTGTACAGTGTGTGTCTAGTGTAGCTATAATGCATCCCACACACTCCAGAGAGGACAAGTCACATACCTGTAAACAAGGAGGTGGACAAAATGACACTCTGTGTGCACCGCTGTCTGCTGTGCTTAAATTTAGTTTGCTTATAAGTCGCTTTTCCACTTTGACCTTGGTGGCTCACAATAAACATTAACTTATTATCAGAACATACAACATTTGACACAACTTTGTGTTTCAAAGGTAAAGGTAAAGGGACCCCTGACCATTAGGTCCAGTTGTGACCGACTCTGGGGTTGCGGCGCTCATCTCGCTTTATTGGCCACGGGAGCCGGCATACAGCTTCCGGGTCATGTGGCCAGCATGACTAAGCCGCTTCTGGCAAACCAGAGCAGCACACGAAAACGCCGTTTACCTTCCCACCTATTTATCTACTTGCACTTTGACGTGCTTTCGAACTGCTAGGTTGGCAGGAGCAGGGACCGATCAACGGGAGCTCACCCCGTCGCGGGGATTCGAACCGCCGACCTTCTGATCAGCAAGTCCCAGGCTCTGGGGTTTAAAAAGGGCAAAATCAGCAATTCAATAAGCATAGAATAAATTCGATATTATGCTAAAATAACCAAGTACTTAATGGAGACCCTTTCTCAGTATGTCCCGTCTTGTAGTTTATGATCAGGGAGAGGGGCACTTCTCAGAGAATCACTGAGTGAACCTTTGAACAAAGGGTATCACTTTTGGAGTGAACAGCACTTGCTTGTGCAGCATCCCTCACCCAAATTTAACAGCAGCTCATAGATGGGTAACCTGGCACCTCCCAGATGCTGCAGTTCATCATAATTATTGGCCATGCTGGTTGGGGTTGTTGGGAGTTCATGTCCAACATCCTCCAGAGAGCCACTGGTTCTCCCACTGCTGCAATAGGGGTCTTATCCCTCCCCCTGCCCTCTTTTCTGTTGCAGGAAGCTGGAGCTGTCACCTGTGTCTGGATTTGCTGAAGGAGAAAGCCTCCATCTATCAGAACCAGAATTCCTCCTGATGGGTGCTGGGGCAGCAGAGAAGAAAGGGAGCTTGAAAGAGGAACCGCCAGTTGTCCACTACCTTGCAGGGCTCTTTTTCCCTTTCTTGGTTTAGTCTTTTTCCTATGCTGCCTCCCACTCTTGGTCAGTGTCTCCTTCACCAGTCGGATCCAGCCCCTGCCAGCTCTCTCCGTTGTCCTCTGCGCAGCGGTTTTTGGGTTTAGAACTTTTCCTTCTTTCTCTCTCTCCCTGCTCTCCTGCGAGGGAGGATTCTCCATGCCCTTTCCTCACTTGCCTCCAGGCTGGCTGAGAAGCACCAAACAGATCATCATATCTACGGCCTTAATACTCAAGGACAAATATATATATATATATAAATATATTCCGACCGAACTGGGCTTGCTGGGAGGAGGCGACTCCTTCTCATCTCACTAACATTGTGCTATTGAATCAACAGCTGATCTGCAGGCTTCTATGTCTCCGAAAGCAGAGCCAGCAATTTTTAAAACTTTTTTTTAAAACACAAAACCACCACGAGCACTCTTGATACTACCCACAGGGCTTATAGGCTCCCTCCCAGCCCTTGACCACCTGTTCCTCCCTCTCCATAAGAAAGTGGTTTTGTCCCCTATATAATTACAAATGGATCCGGTTCTGGTCTGGAGCAGCCTCCTAGACCCAAGAGAACTCTGGGAAGGCATTGTCCAGTGGAAAACCTACCTTTGGCCTTCAACAGTGTGGACCAGGACTTGGCTCAGGCAGGTGTGAAAACAAAGTGACTTCGTTTACCTCAGTCAGGGAAGAGCTTTTGAGGCTTCCCCTTGTCCTGATGGAGGCTGGATCCTGACCCAAAGAACCCTCCTGTTGTTAACACAAAGCACCATTGCCTCCTTCCTTGTTTTCACACACACAAGGCTATATATATATATTTTTAACCAGGGGTTGTGTTGGGGTGGGGGGTGGGGATTGGGGGAGCAGAGAGAGGGTTCCAGCACTTTCCCCCACCTCTCTTTAGCAAGCCCTTAACCCATGGGGTGTTGACTACAGCCCCCCCCCCCAAACAGCATTTCTGTCCCATGGTGGGTTTTAGTATGTTTTTAATTCTCGGGGGAATGTTTCCAGTCCTGGCACCATTTTACATTTCCCCTCGTATCTTCCTCCCACCATATGGGCCTCTACAGGAATATGCGAGTTGCTCGGAGGTGGATGAATGGAGGGCTGGCAGCTCTTTCTTCCCTGGAGCAGGGCTTGTTGGCAGGAGTTGACCCTGGTCTCCCCCCTGTGCTGCGTGCCTCTCTGGGGACGTTGGCCACAGATCTCTGGGGTTGCCTGTGCAGGCCACTTCTTTTTTTCTTTCCCTAGCCTCACTTGATGCCTATTTGCTGAGTCCTGATTTCCCACCTTCTCTGTGTGCGCGTCTGCAGGTGGAGGGCGAGCCCTTATACCTTTGGGCTGCTCTCCAAGGAGAAGTAAACAAGCTGGCATGCGGAAGCCTCCTCCCTTTCCAAGAACGGAAGCTCTCTTCTGCATCCATCCTGCCTCCCCCCTTGGTTGCCTTCTTCACCTCCCCACCCCCACTCTCTGGAGGAACCGGCCCTTAATAAGAAGTGACATTTTGAAAACCTTCCTTGGAAATTCCCACCTGTCTTCCCCCTGACCCCCTTTGTATGGCCACCCCATTTGGGGAGGAGAGGTGTTTTTCTCTGGAATAGGGTTCTGTGTAATATACTAATGATGTGCCTGTTTTTTCTAAAAATTGACTTCATACCTACCTCCAAAGCCCCTTGCCCCAGTCATACATCCTCTTGCACTCCCCCAAAATGCGTCCAGCCCTTCTCTGCATGCATCTTTGCAGAGGCAATACCTGAAGACTCAGGGGGACTGGCAAAGCAAAGGGGGCTGGTTCTTTTTAGAATAGCTTGCCTCACCGAGTTAACTTCCATTCTGTGAGTGGGCACTGCAGCCTCTTGCCTCACCTTTCCCTAAGGCAGAGGTGGGGAACTGATCCCCCCCCAAAGATATTGTTGGGCTATGGCACCCATCATCATCTCTTGACCCATTGGGCTTGCTGGCTGCCGGAGCTGCTGGGAGTCAGACTCCACACCTCCAGCCAGACTGCAGGAAGGGTGCCATCCTTGCCTTTGTTCTCACTGCCCTGCTAGCTAAGGTGGGTCTTAGTGGGGCTGTATTTGGAAGGGGAAAGAGGCACTTTGGGAACCAAAACGGAAGCTTTCACCCACCCACCCCTGCCCTCATTTGCTATGCCCTGTGGACTAGAGGCTTTCAGGATTAAAAAGGTCCACAGACTCCCCATTGAGTCTATAAGGGATGTCAAGAGAGGTGGAGTCATTGTGCACTTACATCCCTGGATCCCCTTGGGGGCCGCAACCCCACACAGGGAAGCCATTTTGGTTTCTTTAACCTTGCACTTGATTTCTCTCCCATAGCTGGTTGGGATTGGGTAGGAGGGAACAGGTAGAGGCGGCCTGTTGATGAAGGGGGGGTGGGGTGGGCAAACCTTGCGTTGGGGGGAGTTGCTGTCCCAACCCCAGATGGGGGCATGTCCTCGTTCAAAGCATCACACCCGTGTCTTAAAACTCACAACCCGAATAAACACCAAAATGGCTTGTTTGGACTAATTATTTTATTGCAGTCTTTTGTCTGTGGGGGTGGGTTGAAAATAGCTTTTTTGCAGGGGATTTTTTTTTTAAAAAAAGCAGTGTTGCATTATGGAGATTTTATGCTCAGGTTAGATCTGTTGGTTTGAGGGAAGGGGAATTGGGAAGGGTATATAAAAACATGGTCCATGTTTTTTTCTTTTTCGTTTCAAAGTGGGCTTTGCTTCAGTGCTCTGCATCTGGGGGAGGGGTGGGCCTTGGGTTTTCACACCCACACCCTTTCTATTCCTTGAGCACTCAGAAGCTGATCAGAATACCTCATCCCCCCCCCCTTTTGCCGCAAGTTGATTCTGCAGCTCCTTGCACCTAGACGCCCTCCTGCCCAGCCATTACCAGTTTTACAATGAATTGGTGGCTATGTTTCTCCCTCTCCCAAGGCAATTAATTATGCAGATAATTTTATTTTTTAGGTTTGGAATTGGTTATGGTATGCCGAGGCTCTTCACCGCCCCCACATATAATTTTTTTTAAATTGCAGCTGAAGCTAAAGTGTGTTTTACTTTTTTTGTTTTATTTTAAGGTATTGTAATAAGTATTAGCGAATAAATCATTTTTACACAGAAAGCGCTCTCTGGTTTCTCTGTCCAACCATCATCTGGCGCTCTGGGATTTTTCTGGGTTTTTATGTGATTAGGGAAGTGGCGAGGTGTTAATTTTCAAGAAGCAAAAGGGTAGGAATAAATGAGCAGTTCTCCAAATGGAGAGAAGTATTGAATCGGAATTGTAGAGTTGAAAAGGACCAGAAAGTGGAGTCTCCCAAGGATTGGTATTGGGACCTGTCCTTTTTTTAACTTGTTCATAATCGATCTAAAGTTAGGAGTGAGCAGTGAGGTAGTCGACTTTGCTAATGACACTAACTCGTTCAGAGTTGTTAAAGAGATTTCAGAGCTCCAAAAGGACTTCCTCACACTGAGTGAATGACTGGTAAAATGACAAATGCAGTTCAGTGTAAACAAGGGTAAAGTGATGAATTTTGGGGCACCCCCCGCTGAAATTCACATATACTTCCATGGGGTCTGAACTGGCAGTGACAGACCAGGAATGAGACCTAGGTGCATAATAGCTCAATTAAGGTGTTGACCCAGTGTTTGGCAGCCACGAAAAAGGCAAATATCATGCTAGGGATCCTTAGGAAAGGAATTGAAGAAAAAAAACTGTTGACATCATAATGCCATTATACGAATCAGTGGTGCAGCCTCATTTGGAATGCTGTGCTCAGTTCTGGTTGCCTCACCAGTTGAAAAAGATTCAGAAAAGGGCAACCAAAATGATCGTGGGGATGTAACAACTATGTTACGAAGACTGCAGTTACCACCATCCCTGACCCACTGGTACTGCTGGCTAGGGAAGATGGGAGTTGTAGTCCCAAAGCAGCTGGAGACCAAAGTTTGGGAAACAGTGATCTAGAGGTTCCCACAAATGTGGGTGAAAATCTGTCCAGGAATTGAGCCTGGGACATTTAGCTTGCAGGCAGCAACACTACAGCCCTTTCCATTTGCCATGGGTGCCTGTGCTATTTCAGCTTTAAAAATAGAAACTTCAAGGGAAGGGAACCTGTGCTGATGTGCCTTGCAGGGAAAATGAGCAGGGCCTACAGCTTGGGGTTCCCCTCTGCAAAATCCTGTGTGTTTCCTAAATGTTGCAAGGCTTTCCTGCAGCCACCAAGGGGCAGTGTAAGCCTTTCCCCCACTGTGTTGTCCAAACACTGTCTCCTTAATCCAGGAGTAGCTAAACTGCTCTTCTCTAGCTTTGCCAGAGTTGGACCATCAACTAAAGGCATCCCGGATTAATTTGGCAGGACCATCTTTAACAAAAAATACGTTTTATTTTTAATATTAAAGGGGGTAAAGGGGACCCCTTACAATTGAGTCCGGTCGCAAACGACTCTGGGGTTGCAGCGCTCATCTCGCTTTACAGGCCGAGGGAACCGGTGTTTGCTTCCACAGACCGTTTTCCCAGGTCATGTGGCCAGCATGACTAAGCCGCGTCTGGCAAAACCAGAGCAGTGCACGGAAACTCCGTTTACCTTTCTTCCGGAGTGGTACCTATTTATATACTTGCACTGTGTATATAAATAGACTGTGTATATAAATAGGTATATAAATACCTATTTATATACTTGCAACTGCAAGGTTGGCAGGAGCTGTGACCGAGCAACGGGAGCTCACCCCGCCGTGGGGATTCAAACCGCCGGCATTTCGATTGGGAAGCCCAAGCAGCAGAGTGGTTTAAGCCACAGCCTAAATACAGTGCAGAAGGCAGACACCGTAATAAAGCCAGGCCTTCCCCATCATTCTGGCGCAGGAGGGAAGGCATTTTCTGGGACAGTATGTGTTGCAAAATGTACATGCATAATCTCAAGATTTGCCAACACTTTTAGGCCCATCAGCACATTTGGATTTTTCAGGGAGGGCCACGGGTGCCACCTCCAATGGTCCATTCTCCCTGCTTCATGGATCAGCCCGTTCCTGAGACACAGAAGGAAAGAGTGCACCACACACTCCTTATATTTCCCAGTCATTTGGGTGAAGGTTAGACACAATAGAATTAATCTGAGCCTTGAAAAGTACATAGAGCTGAAAGAGGAAGTGGGAAAGAGTGCCACTTTTCCAACTTCCTCCTTCAGCTCTACGTACTTTCCATGGGAGCTTCCCCACCTCTTGACTAAGGGGATACTGGGAGGGGGAGAGGGCAGAGGCACCCCAAGCATCAGGAGAAGACCTCAAAGTTACCCTTGCGCCCACGGGTGCCACGTTGGAGATCCCTGCATTATCTGAAGCCCAAGAAGCTCGCGTTCCCTTCAAAATTGTACATTTATGCAGGTTTAATGGATGCTCAGTGGATTAAGTAACTCACACTTCTTTCATTGGGCCACGGCCTTATTTGTAATCATGGGCGACATTAAGATTGCATGCTTTTTTTTGGTTCTGTTTTGAAAAGGTGAAGCAAGTTCATAGAATCGTTAAAAGCTGGAAATGGCGTTAGACGTTTATCTAGCCCAACTACCTGCTCTGAGCAGGATCTATAACTTACTCATTTCATTACATTACATTTATACCCCACCTCTCCTTCACAGAGCTCAAGGCGGCATACACCCCCCCCCCCATTTTAATCCTCACAACAACCCTGTGAGGTAGGTTAGGATGAGAGTGAGTACCTGGTCCAAGGTCAATCAGTGCACTGAAATGAATGAGTGGGGATTTGCACCCTGGTCTCTCAGGTCTTAGTCCAGCACCCTAACCACTATACTACACTGTTGTTGGATGCAGCTAAAACACCCCCTGAAATATAACTCTCCAGGCTCTGCTCAGATGCCCTCAGCAAAGCAGAACCTGCCATCTTCCTGGGCAGCCTGCTCTGTTCCTCTGCTGCATACCTCTTTCCATTTCAAAGTTTCTCCTAATCTTTAGTCCAAAACAGCTTCCCTGCAATTTCCACCCATTGCTCCCAGTTCTGCCTTCTGGAGAGGCAAACAGTAAGTCTGTTCCATCTTCTGCACAACACGGACTTGCTGAAGACTATTGTGTCTCCCCTTCTCTTTTCCACCCAACACCTTCCACCATTCTACATAGGATTTGTAAAGCACTCGTTTTTATTGTCCTTGTAACAACAGAAACAATGAGCAAGGCAAACATGAATTATGTGCATAGGGTTGTAGCTAGTGTTAGTGTAGCTTAGATCCATTCATTCCAGTGGGTCTGATCTGAGAACTTAGTTGGATACACCTATGGTTTTCTCTCTCTCTCTCTCATAAAGTCTCTGCCAATAAGCCTATAAATTCCAAAATCCGAATAACGAAGGGACACTGATTCAATCTGCACCTTCACTACAACTTACTCTGCTTCCTTTATTTCCTTTGCAAAGAATTTGTGGTGGCCTAGAAGTTGACAGAGGAACACTTTATTTTCTGGAACAAAGTTTTTCACAGGCAGCCTACTTCTGAATACCAGATTCTGGGGGTCTAGGTGGTTGAAGCCTTTATGTCCTGGTCTAGGATGGAGTGTCCCAGTGGTTCTTATGTTCTTAGGAGCAAAATGTCTTCTGAGCTTAAAAGTATATATATATTTAAGCATCCATTAAGGGGGAGACCACCTCTGTACCTCTGCAGTGCTGAATTCTGTAAACATACCCAGGCATATCATAGTTATCCTTCCAAAATATAAATACCTAGCCCTAAAACTGGGAAGGATCTCTGTTCCATCCCACTCTCTGTTTGCCCTTCCTTATTTTATGCACCACCTCGGGGTCTTCTTGCCCCTTGCTCAATGGACCGGTGCCACCTGGGAGTTGCTCCCTTCTCCCTCTAGCGCCGCCGAACCCCACGACACTGCAGCAGCATCCGGAAGGTGGTCCGGAATGACCTATTGCAGAGGGCGTAGCACATGGGGTTGATGGTGCTGTTGACATAGCAAAGCCAGTACCCCAGTTTCCAAAGGCCTTTGGGGATGCATCCCTGGCAGAAAGTCGACACCAGCACCATGATGTTGTAGGGAGTCCAGGTGATGATGAAGGCCAAAAGGATGGCGCTGAGCGTCCGGGCTGCTTTCTTCTCCTTCATCAGAGAGAGTGTTTTCCTTTTGGAGACACGATTCTTCCTCCTCTTCCTCCTGAAGGCTTGGCTCTTGGCCGCTGCTGGAGTCTTCTCCATCAGGGGTGGCATTGCTGCTTTCTTGAGCTTGTTCTCCATGACCGGAGGTTGCCTTGGGATCCCGACGAGGACCTTTCCGCCTGCCCAGTTCCTACCGGACGTTGCCTTGGGATCTCGGCACTGACCTGGCTGTGGTGGCTGCAGGACGGTGTTGATCATGGGCAGGCGGATGACTGCTGAGCAGATGGTGTGGACTTCGAAGGGCTGTTCCTCGCCCTCGGATGATGTCAAGGAGTCGGCAGAGGCCTCCTCCACTTCCTCGTCCTCCGTGTTGTTCCAGCTGCCATTGCTGCTTTGGTCTACGAACAGGCCCTCGGCCCTCTGCCCAGCAGGAAAGCAGCATGTCTGCAGAGGAAGGACAACCACGGCAGAGGAAGCTGCGACAGCGTGGGATGGCTCCGAGCTGCTACTGCTGCTGCCCCCACTGCCACTGTTTGGGGGTATTCTGGAGGCAGCTTGGGGTTTGCTCCCAAACTCTGAGCCCTGTAGTCCAGACAGTTCCTTGGCTCTCTTCTGGATCTCCTGGAAGATCTTCCAGTAGAGAGCCACCATTATGATGACGGGGAGGTAGAAGGCCGCAATGGCCGTTCCGAAGGTGATGATCGGCACAGAGAAGAACTGGATGTAGCAGTCGTCCTCGGGGACCGTCCGCTTGCCGACAAAGTTCTGCCAGAACAAGATGGCGGGTGCCCACAGGATAATGGAGATCAGCCAAGCCAAGCCTATCATAACAGCGGCCCTCTTGGGTGTCCGCTTGGCTCTGTAGGTGAGTGGGCGGGTGATGGAGAAGTAGCGGTCGAAGCTGATGACCAACAGGTTCATGACAGACGCGTTGCTGGCAACGTAGTCCAGGGCCAGCCACAAATCGCAGGCCACACTGCCCATCGCCCACCGCCCCATGACAATGTAGGTGGTGTACAAGTTCATGGAGATGACTCCAATGATGAGGTCGGCGCCAGCTAAGCTGAGCAAGAAGTAATTGTTGACGGTCTTCAGCTCCCGGTTGACCTTGAAAGAGATCATCACCAGAAGGTTCCCCACCACAGTGACAAAGGAGATGATCCCCGTCGTCAAAATAATCAAGACCACCTCCCAAAGAGAGTGCCCACCTTCTGACGAAGGCTTGGTGGGTTCCAGGGTGTCGTTTGGAGCTAGTGGGTTGCTTGAGATGTTCATGGTGTCACCGTGAAGTCTCTCCTGGCCACCATCTAGGAAAGGGTTCCAGGAAGACAGCCACATGGGTATGTCGGACAAGGTCCTTTTTTACTTCTGACGGCCACCTCAGATTAAAAGGAAGTGGCAGTTGCAGACTGTCCTTCAGCCCAAGGACTTCACCTGGAAGGAGAAGAATGGAGACAGAAGTAAGTAACATAGCCTGATGCCTGCAAAGCCTACATTGGTGGTCCCAGATAGATCCCCGCTCCAGCTCTGAGCCTTTAAAAAAAAATTAAGTCTCTAGTCCTCTTAGAAAAACAGTTGTGAAGCAAAATGTGCAGGTATCCTCATAAGTGAAATCTGTGAAATGAGACAACCTGCCTGTTCCACTTGTCAGACATTTTAGCCAATGAGTGAAGTCAGAGCTATGCTTGCTGCGCTTCCTGTTTGGACACCAGGCGATATAAATCCCCGATCTCCTAAAGAGCTCCTGTTTCAACCTCCCCCTTCAATGCACTTTTCTGGCTTCTGTCTTATTTTCTAAGTGTAAGCTCAACAGGTTAAGCTATTCTCATACAATTATGGGGAAAGCTTCACCGTGGTAGCTCAATCAGTAGAGCATGAGGCTCTTGACCTGGGGAGGTGGGGAGCACATTTTTCAGGGGGAAATCACACCGCAAAATTGCGTGAGATCGTGGCATCCAAAATGGCCACTATTCTCTAGTGATTAAAAAAGGATGTCCCGGTTTTTCCGGGACACTTGTGGGGCACGCATTTGTCTCAATTTGCCTGCACAGTGCTTAAGTGGAGGTTAGGCAATGCCCTGTCTTTACTGAACATTTGTAAGAACATAAGAAGAGCCTGGCTGCTGGATCAGGCCAAAGCCCCATCTTGTCCAGCATCCTGTTCTCTGTTTCCAACCAGATGCCTCTGGGAAGCTTGCAAGCAGGAGCTGAGCATAGCAGAGAAATCTCCACTTGTGATTACGACCAATTGGCACACTGCCTCCAATAACAGAGGTAGTGTATAGCCATTGTGGCTAATAGCCATTCATTCTGTTTGGCTTGTGGGAAGATTATATGGCATGGATCATTCATCTTGATTTGCTTGCAGGGCGTTTACACATCTTACCAATCATTCGCTCATCCATCCATCCATCTCCCCATCACACTTCCAACTGCAAAAAGTCTGGTGTGTGCGTGTGTGTGTTTTAAGTGGGTTTGTTGCATCAAAGCACTTAAATATACTTTAATTGTGCAAACCTTAAATTCCTCCTGCAAAACATTTATTTTTACTTTCATAACAGTAAAAAGGCAGCATTACAATATCTAAGAATAAAACCTACAAGAAGCATCCACAGTTAAATGCCGATGAGCTAAAAAGGAGAAAATTCATATTGCAAAGGAGGCCTGCATTGAAAAGGGTGCCATTCCAGACCCTCCAAGTGTCCCTATTTTCCAGGAACAGTCCCGGATTTACAGAAGCTGTCCTGGTTTCTGATTTGATCCTGGAATGTCCCGCTTTTCCTTAGGGCATTCCTATTTTCATCAGGTAAATGTTGGAGAGTATGGCATTATTGGACTCCCAAACCAAGGAAGATAAGTAACTATACATCTGAAGCACCCCCCCAACCTTTAGAAGACATCTGAAGCAACCCAGTCAGATGGGTGGGGTATAAATAATAAAATTGTTGTTGTTGAATAGGATGTCCCTATTTTCATCAGAGAAATGTTGGAGGGTGTGCCATTCTCAGAAGGCATCTGAAGAAAGAAAGGGATGGTTTCTGCCAAATCGTCTACTGGCAGTGAGTTCCACAGGGCAAGGCTTGCCACCCTAAGGCTCTGGACCCTTGCAAAGGTGAGCCGAACCTCAGGGGTATGGGGAAACCCCTAGAAATGCCCCAACTGAGGATCTCAAGGCTTGTGGTGGAGCATAAGGAACCAGGAAGAATTTTTAAGGTCTTTTGAGCCCCAGTTGTTTAGGCTTTGTGAATTAACCCAAGTACTTTGACCCAGTAGCAAATGGCGACAGTCTGCAGGTGATCTAAGAAAATAAATCTAGCATACCTGAAGGCCTGCCATATGGGAGAAACAGCTGCTTTGGTCCACAATGTCCTCACCTCACCTCCTGTCCTCCCTGGGCAGCTTGGAAGGTCTCCTTTGGTCTTTCTTCTCCTTCCTTTCTCCTTTCTCTTTCTCTCCCTCCTGCCCACCAAGGGGCAGCTGAGGGTGATGGCGGCAGTGGGGGTTTCTCAAGCAGAAAGAGCTGGCCGTTGTTCCTTTCAAAACTGCTCCTTGTGGGGCTTCCCCCACTTCTTCTCTGTCTTCCCCTTGTGTCAATATTCCATAGTCACGAGCTCAAACAGAACCTCCTGGCACCACACAGGCACCTTGGGAGAGAAGGAAGCTGAGGCCTGATTAAAAATAGGGAGGCTTGTGGCTCAGGGGCAGGACCTGCTGGGTGTGCAGGAGGTTCCAAGTTCAAGTTCAAAAAGAACTCGGGTAAGTGATAGAACAGGGGACGCGGGTGGCGCTGTGGGTTAAACCACAGAGCCTAGGACTTGCTGATCAGAAGGTCGGCAGTTTGAATTCCCGCGACGGTGTGAGCTCCGGTTGCTCGGTCCCTGCTCCTGCCCACCTAGCAGTTCGAAAGCACATCAAAGTGCAAGTAGATAAATAGGTACCGCTCCGGCAGGAAGGTAAACGGCGTTTCCGTGCACTGCTCTGGTTCGCCAGAAGTGGCTTACTCATGCTGGCCACATGACCCGGAAGCTGTACACTGGCTCCCTTGGCCAATAAAGCAAGATGAGCGCCGCAACCCCAGAGTTGGCCACGACTGGACCTAATGGTCAGGGGTCCCTTTACCTTTTTAAGTGATAGAACAGACTCTTCTGCCATTGAGATCTTGGTGGAGCTGCTGCCATGCAATAGAACAGGAACGGGAAACCCTCAAGAATGGGGGGTAGCCCTCCAAGCCTCTCCATCTGGTCCTAAGGATTCTCCCCAGGCTGCAGTCTCACTGGTCTTGCTTTGAAGCCCCAGTGTTTGTGCCTGGCTGGAATGTGCCCTTAAAGTCTGGTAATGCTCTTTCTTGCATAGATGGAAGATGGAGAGAGGGGTGCAAGTGTGTGGAAACTAGCTAACTGCACAGAGGTAAAATGGAGATGTACTGCTCCACTCAGTTTTGCTTTGACACCCTGCGCCCACCCTGCTGTGGTCCTAATCTGGATTACCCCAAGCATGCAGTGGAAAGTGTTGTTGTTGTTGTTGTTACATTTTTATTCCATCTTTCCTCCAAGGAAAGGTGGTGTACATGTTATCCTCACAACAACCTTGTGAGGAAGGTTAGGCGGAGAGAGAGGCAGTGACTGGCCCACAGTCACGCAGGCAGCAGGGTTACATGCCACCCCAATCTCCAAGCGGTGTGAAATCCCAGGGGCTCACTCAGGGTTTGTCCCTTCCTCTCCAGGGTTCCCCCCATGCAATCTGAGACAGCGCCTGTGCGAAGCTAATTCCTCCTCTGCTCTCTTCATACCTTTCCTGGTTCTGGGAGACCAGCAGGGATGGGAGCTTGTCGCAGGAGGAGGGAGAGACCCCCATGACTTCCCCAGCCTGACTCATCCCTGCCTCTTGGCCTCCCTCCTTGCTCTCGCCTGCTTCAGTTTCTGCTTCTGTTTCTTCTTCAGCTTCAGGCACCTCCCTCTTCTCCCTCTGACCTCCCCTTGCCGTCCCACCACCACTCTCCAGGTCCTGAGCCTTCTTCCCTTGGGGGTTCCCCAGGTGGTTCCCCTCCCACCATTCCTATGCACCCAAGCAGTCCGTGAGACACCCACATTTTTGCCATTTCCCCTAATATAACACACCGTTCTATGTTACCTTCACCAATGCATGCATTTCTGTGCCCATTGCTCTCCACTACAGTGGTACCTCGGGTTACATACGCTTCAGGTTACAGACTCAGCTAACCCAGCAATAGTGCTTCAGGTTACGAACTTTGCTTCAGGATAGAAATCCACCCCCCCTTGCCCCCAATTCTCTAGACCCAGGTGCCAGAGAACAGAAATCGTGCTCCGGCGGCCCGGCGGCAGCAGGAGGCCCCATTAGCTAAAGTGGTGCTTCAGGTTAAGAACAGTTTCAGGTTAAGAACGGACCTCCGGAACGAATTAAGTACTTAACCCGAGGTACCACTGTACATGCATTTTTGGTACACATTTTTTGCTTGCAGAACTGCATCACCAAATTTGAAGCAGTGTTGTCTTCGAAGGATTGCATGCCTTGTTTTGGGAAGGGCAAAGCAGGGAGGCTTCCTTTTCAACATGAACCAGACTGAAATCCACCCCCCCTTGCCCCCAATTCTCTAGACCCAGGTGCCAAGCTTACGGCACCAGCCTGCTCCACCCTCGTATTTTTGGGCCGTGATTTTTCCTGCCTGTTCCAAATGGTTTCTAAACCTCTACCAAGGCAGGGAGGAGAGGGGCTTGCCAAGTGAGGAAGCCAGGTGCGCGTGTCTTGCGGATCGGGCCAAGAGCGGAGCGTGGTCGAGAACGCTGCCTCTCTTAGGCATCCGTCCGTTGGCGGAAAATATTTACATTAGCTTTTGATGAATGGAGCTCTGGATGTCATCATGGAGGTGCTGATGGGGAAAGAGCTGCTCTTGCCACCCTCCTCCTCGGTCTGTACATCTTTGGGCGGCGAGGCTCAAGAGTGCTAAGCCATCTGGAATATCCTGTGCCTCTGTAGGTGCTCCAAGCCAGAGGAGGGCTGCCTTCTATTTGTCAACAAGAGGCAATCTCTCGGGTGCCAGAACTGGGAGACGGAGGAATTTGACCCAGGGAGAGGGGGTAAAACATTAGTGTGTTCTCCTGCCCAAACATTAGTTCTCTGGGACATTAGAAGGACAAAATTAACCCCGACAAACAGGATCGAACCTCCAGGAAGTTTGGGAATTGTAGTACGACACAGGCAGCGGAAACCTGCCCTAAGCTGCGACTGCCGTTGCAATTGGGAAAAGGAAACAGAAGGGCTGGAGAAGGCAAGACAGAGTTGAAAGGAGAATCAGGGGGCCTTTCCTGTGACTTGCCCAGCCAGGGGCATAGCGGGGGTTGCCAGTGCCCAGGGCGGGGCAAGTGTTGTGCCCTTGTGATGAATTGGACAGCAGCTCGTCCCCTTGCTGGCCATTGTCTAATTAAGCGAGTCTCTCCTTGCAAACTGGCTCCAACCTGGGAGTACAGTGGTACCTCGGGTTAAGTATTAATTCGTTCCGGAGGTCCGTTCTTAACCTGAAACTGTTCTAACCTGAGGTACCACTTTAGCTAATGGGGCCTTGTGCTGCCGCCGCACGATTTCTGTTCTCATCCTGAAGCAAAGTTCTTAACCTGAAGCACTATTTCTAGGTTAGCGGAGTCTGTAACCTGAAGTATATGTAACCCGAGGTGCCATTGTAGAGATAATGCAGAGAAACATGGAGTTCTACATGATGGGCTCATCCACACTCGTTCCACAGTTTCTAGGCATGGGTACGAGACGTTTTTCTTTTGCCCCATGGCTCTCCCTCTGGGAAAGCCACTGTTTTTGTTTGTTTGTTTATTTTTAATATAGTTTTTATTAAAGACTTTTTTGTGCTACAAAACAAACAAATAAACAAGGAAAAGTACATGTAGCGTCTCTACTTTCAGTTCATAGCATCTTTTCTCACAGTTCATTTACATTCAGTATGAGACACTGGACTCAGCTATACAGCTGCAAATAAAACGTTTAAAGTTTGTTGTAAAGTGCATTATACAAATGTGCCACTAGATGGTGATGGTGAGCTATGGCAAATTCAATATATATTTCAAAACTTTTTTTTTAAAAGCATTTTCACAACATTTTTTATATGTGTCTAGATTCTGCCACTATTGTCATAGACTTTTTGGGGGGGAAGAGGTGGAGGGAGAGGGAGGGGGTTGTGGGGGGTGTTGATGACATTTTCATTCTATTGCATAGTGTTTGTGGCAGGGTTTTTCTGTCTACCACCCAGAGTGGCTGGGGAAACCCAGTCAGGTGGGCGGGGTACAAATAATAAAGTTATTCTCATCATCATTATTACCACTGAAACGGAACGACGCCAATCCGTAACAAACCTGATTTGTTATGGATTCAGAGGTGAACAATGGGCTTCCCTGGGGAAAGCAGTGGGACAAAAGGAAAAACCTCTCAGACCCATGCCTAGGAATCATGGATGAGCCTTGGACTAAAGAACCAGCGGCGTAGCTAGCCGCTCGGGTGCCCAGTGCGGTGCACACATCCTGCAGCTCGGGGTGGGGTGCGCTGCGTGGAGCCTCTCTGCCGCCCCCCCCTCAGCTGTAGGGCAGATGAGGGAGAGGTGGTGGGCAGACGCAAGCTCTGAGCTGCCATTTCAGGCAGCACAGAGCCTGCGGGCGCCCAAGCCACCACGTCACTCCCAGGAGAGATGCGTGGCTCGGGCATGCTGCAGGCCTTGCGGTAAGTGCCAGCCCCCACGGTGTGGCGCCCAGTGCCAGCTGCGTTTCGTTGCGTTTCTTGACTGAACTAAAAAGTTTCCTAAGCCCAATTTTTAATTTTTATTATTTTATTATTTTTTAAAACTCATATTTTCGTCATTTTGTCACACACCCCTCAGTGATGACACCCAGGGCGGCCCGCGCCTACCGCACCCACCTTCCTCCGCCACTGTAGAGAACAAGAAGCTGAGAAGGAGTGCTACCCCCAGGATGGGTTGTAAGTTCAAAAGCAGGCAGGTAGGTGGCTGGGTGGGGGCTGGCTAAGGGTAGAGGGAGGTTTGTTGGGCAGCGAGCTCCCCTTTCGCCCTAATACAACAGCCTCAACTGGTGTGTGACTCACAATATCGGCGTGCATTTGTGGGAACGTTTCGCGTCTCACTTTCTTGAACCCTCTGGAATCTGCCGAAGCGTGTTCTTACTCACACTGTGTTTATGGAATAAAATTGCAGAGTGACACCTCCGCGCTGCCTGCCTTCCTCTCTTTCTCTGCCGCTGCTGTAAGTCAGCGTGCTGTTCTATTTTGGGGTTTGGTGCATGGAAAGGGCGGTGTGTTGCATGGATGCTCATGGGAGAGCGGGGAATGTGGCACCCGATTGGCTGCGGCCAGAGGTGGTGGCATTCCACAGCTCCACGGGCAGGGCGCTAATCATTACTTTCAGCGTCACAAAGGTTCGTAATGTACATGGAAGCTGTGTGAAGTATTGCTCCAGTACAGTTCCAACAGTTGCTATTTTCAGGTGCGATTCAGTCACAAATTCCAGTCAGTGCAGGTTGTGCAATGATTCAAGTTGGCTTGGAGGTCTTGCGCAACAAACCAGCATGCCCTCCAACATTTCTCTGGTGAAAATCGGGACATCCTAAGGAAAACATTCTGGAATCAAATCAGAAACCAGGATGGCTTCTGTAAATTTGGGACTGTTGCTGGAAAATAGGGAGGGTCTGAGTTACCTCCCATTGGCCATTTTGTGATAAGGGGAATGTATACCCTCCAACGTTTCTCTGATGAAAATAGGGATGTCCTATTCAGTGAAGATGATGCTCCACACAGCCACTCTGGGTAGCTTCCAACATATATAAAAACATAATAAAACAGTAAACTTTTTTTTTTTAATTCCCTATATAGGACTACCCTCAGATGTCTTATATAGCTTGTATAGTTACTTATCACCTTGGCTCAGGGGTTGTTGCATAACTCCATACCCTCCAACATTTATCTGATGAAAATAGGATTGCCCTAAGGAAAATGGGGACATTCCAGGATCAACTCAGAAACCGGGACACTTGGAGGGTCTGGAATGGCACTGTTTTCAACTTAGGCCTCCTTTGCAATATGAATTTTCATTCATTGGCATTTAACAATGCTTTTGTGGATGCTTCTCGCTGGTTTTATTCTTAGATATTGTAATGCTGCCTTGAAATGTTTTTACGAAAGTAAAAATTAATAAATGTTTTTGCGGGAGGAATTTAAGGTTTCTACAATTAAAGTACATCAAAGCGTCAGGAATACACACAGGGAAAGTGTGGGATAAGCGATGACTTGATGCAGCCTCACCTGACCTCTCTGCAAAAATGCTCAGTAAATAGCCGATGACGTCTAGCCACCCCACAGGCATTGCCTGCAAACAAATTAGGAGGAATGCTCAATAAACAGGTCACCTGACGTGGCCTACATCTGAGCACGAGCAAAGAGGCTTTGCCGTAAAAGAGGAGTGGAGAAACTTTGTCTGTTTTTATTTTTGCAGGTGGATGACATAAATTGCTCCCTCCAGCACCAAGTAACAAAAACCTCCATGTCGAGACACAGTGTGGTGTAGTGGTTAGAGGGCTGGACTATGACCTGGGAGACTCAGATTCCAACACCTGCTCTGCCATGAAGCTCACTAGGTCAAGCACCTGTCTCTCAGCTTCACCTTAGTTGTAAGGATAAATGGGGAGGGGAAAAAAAAGAATAATCTCTGCCATATTGAGCTCCTTGGGGGAATGGTGGGATGCAAATAAACCCTTAAAAAGGTAAAGGTAAAGGACCCCTGACAGTTAAGTCCAGTCACAGACGACTCTGGGGTTGTGGCGCTCATCTCGCTTTACAGGCCGAAGGAGCCGGCGTATGTCCGCTCCGCAGACAGTTTTTCCGGGTCATGTGGTCAGCATGACTAAGCCGCTTCTGGCGCAACGGAACACTGAAACCAGAGCAGTGCACGAAAACACTGTTTACCTTCCCACCGGAGCAGTACCTATTTATCTACTTGCACTTTTTGGTGTGCTTTCGAACTGCTAAGTTGGCAGGAGCTGGGACCGAGCAACAGGAGCTCGCCCTGTTGTGGGGATTCAAACCACCAACCTTCTGATCGGCAAGCCCAAGAGGCTCAGTGGTTTAGACCACAGCGTCACCCTCATCCCTTAGCGTGACCTTAACTCCCGTTCTGTTCTTGCAGTGGATGGATGAACTTGAACGGTTTGTTTCCATTTTGTAATTTTGACTATAGTATTAATAAACATGATCTGTTCTGTGCACATTGATGTTCAAAGGTTGTTGCCATCTGAGCCTAACCTACCTTGCAGAGTCGTTGTGAGGGTAGGATGTGAAGGGAGAGAACCATGTCTGCTACCTTGGAGGAAAGGTGGGCTTATCAAGTAGAAATGTCCAGTTTCATAGCCTGCCTCTGACTTTCCAAATGCACCAGCCTGGCTGCCGTTAGAAACGAGCGGCGGTGCAGATAGATCTAGGACCTGATGCATTACATAATGGTGTCTTTTATATCTGCAGACGCATCCATTCTCAATTGATGCCCAGAGTCGGGGACCGTCTGCCTGCTTACCCTTATTTAATTTCTCTCTTTCTAAAAGCCTTAATTTGAAACAGAAGGCAGTTGTTTACAACCTTGCCAGGGGTCCAGCAAGGCCCCTGAAGGGAATCTAACACAGGGACATAAGGAGAGCCTGGCTGCTTCTGCTGGACCACGCCAAAGGCCCATCTAGTTCAGCATCCTTTCTTCACAGTGGCCAAGCAGACGCTCAGATGGGAAGCTGGGAAGCAAAGCCAGTGGTCAAGGGTAGGGTAGGGGCGCCATGTTTCTAGAAGGAAAATTCAGGACACAAAAGTTGTTAAGCTTTTTTTTTGGGGGGGGGAATGAAAAATTGCACTAAAATGCTGATGTAATTTCATGAAGACTTAAAAACAAAAGATCAGAAACTGATGTAAAAAAAGTGAAGAAGTGAAATTAAGGCTGAAAAATTGAGAACCAGGAAAATCACCTGTCCCTTGCGTGGGGTGGGGTGTCTTGACTTTTCCCACTTTTTTTTGCTGTGGGAAAGAGAAACCAGATCTTCCAAAAGCTATGTGAAGAGAATAAGACGTAGCACATGTGCAGGAAACCTTTGAGGCTGCCTTCGCTGGCAGGTGGTTAATGTTACTGTTGGGGGCGGGGGGTGGACTGGGGAAGTGAGCCCCCACTCAGCTCTCTCCAGAGAAGTGGAACATTTGTCTCATATCTTCCCCATATAAGCTCTCCCCGTCTGCTTAAG
This sequence comes from Podarcis muralis, assembly GCF_964188315.1. Classification (NCBI taxonomy): domain Eukaryota; kingdom Metazoa; phylum Chordata; class Lepidosauria; order Squamata; family Lacertidae; genus Podarcis; species Podarcis muralis. Next base: position 14,608,522 of record NC_135670.1, on the reverse strand, counting down.
CCACGTGCTTGCAATTCCACAGAACTTGCGAGAGCTTCTAAACACTGAAGTGTTTAGAACTTTTCATTTGAGCGCGCAGGATTGAGCCCCTGAACCTCTTTCCAGTGCCATGACTTGGCCCAGAAAGACATTTGATTTGACTGATTATCTGTACACTGTTCCCCCAACAACAACTCCAAGCTCAACGCAGCTCCAGATAATTACAAAGCACTGAAAATTAGCAAGCAACCTTTCTATCAGAGTAACCGTACTGAGCACAATAGCACAGATTTAAAGCAATGCGGGTGGCGCTGTGGTCTAAACCACTGAGCCTCTTGGGCTTGGTGGTTCGAATCCCCGTGACGGGGTGAGCTCCCTTTGCTCGGTCCCAGCTCCTGCCAACCTAGCAGTTTGAAAGCACGCCAGTGCAAGTAGATAAATAGGTACCGCTGCGGCGGGAAGGTAAACTGCGTTTTCCGTGCGCTGCTCTGGTTTCGCCAGAAGCGGCTTAGTCATGCTGGCCACATGACCCGGAAAAACTGTCTGCCGACAAACGTTGACTCCCTTGGCCAGTAAAGCAAGATGAGCGCTGCAACCCCAGAGTCGTTTGCAACTGGACTTAACTGTCAGGGGTCCTTTACCTTTACCTTTTAAAGTGATTCAGTTAACATGGAATGTTTCTTGGGGTGGTATATGGGGACAAATTGTTATATGCGTTTTCAGAAAACGAAAACTCAACGCTCCCTCGCAAGCAGCAGCACATTGTTACAGAAAGTAATGGTGACAGTGCCTCTGAGCATATAGTCACCTTGCTTTGGGGAGAGGGGGGATCCCATGCTTCTCTGTTCTGAGAATCCTTTGCATTAATAATGACAGTTGCACCCCACTTTTCCTTCTCGGACCGCAAGGGAGCGTCCCCTCTCCCAATTTTATCCTCACAGCAACCCTGAGAGGTAGACTTAGGCTGAGAGATACTGGCGGGTCCAAGGTCCCCAGTGGTCTCCCAGGTCTCAGGCCAGGGATGCTGAGTTGCGCCCAACATTGGAGGGGCCCGTTGAGCATGCATGACGCCACACGTACGATGTCCCCCAACCCTTCTTGAGCAGGGGGCAATGGTTCCCCTTAACCTGGAAAAGGTGAGGCACACATAAAACAGTCTCTCGGTACTAATTCTGGGTTCTCTGTTCAAATGAGAACAGCACTGCTTTCTCATTCCAAGCAAAACCAATTTGCTTGGAAGTAAATCCTTCTGAAATGAATTGGAAATGCTTCTGAGTGAGCACGGTTAACAAACAGGCTTTCTCTTGCCCGTGCTTCCCCATTGTAGCCCACAACTGTTTCTCTTCTGCCATCTGACCTACGCATGCGATGCAAACCATCCCCTTACAACCTCCAAGGGCACAGGATGGGCAGGAAGCATTTCTGTGTGTCTGTTGAGGAAATTCTGTTGTTAAACGGCAAGCAAAATTCTTTCCCACAATTTTTCATTTGATGGGTGAATGTCTCAGTTTTGGTTTCCCTCAACATTTCCACGGCGGTTTGTGAATTTTGTTTTTAAAGGGCTTGTGGAAATTCAATTTAGGATGAATTTCTCCTGCTATGCACATTTATTTTTTTGTATGCAATTTTGCCCATCATACACATTTTTCGCAAAGCAATTTCCTCTAATATAGTGCAATTTTTCTGCATGCTAATTTTTGGCTTTACATGCATAGCCACACATTTTACCCCAGTGCCTCTATTTTGGTACATGTCACTTGGCCCGAGAACATCTTTGCCATATTCTGAGAACCGTCAAGGTTCGCTGGGTTTGGGTTCGTGAAAGTGTGAATGAGGTATGCTTGCCTTCAAATGCGAACAGAATCAAATTTGTCTTTCATTCCTAGGTGAAATGTGTTTATTTCTGATGAGCATCTAGTCTATATTAAATCGAAAGCTATGTTCCAGAGAGGCAGCTGTGCTAACCTATTCAGGCAAACAAACACAGAAAGAGCCTTGTGGCACTATAAAACTAGACTTTTTATTGTGGCCGAAAGCTTTATGCCACAGAATAACTGTGGATGTTTAGGTCTACAATCCACCGACCATCAGTGATTTGACACAGACAGATAATATCAAAAGAGCTCAGTGGGTAATGAGGCTGGTTTTTAGGCCTGAGAGTCACTGTCCTGGGTCAATTCACCAGGATTTGTCCCCTTACATTGTACAAAAGCATTTTCCAGGCAGTCAACAGTTTTGGTAGGATTCAGCCATATGCTGGCACATTCAGGTTGCGCAATTCAGGCTGATTTGGAGCATTTGCACAACAAACTCGCCCCCCTGCAACCCCCCCAACTTCTTTTTATAAGGAAAACGATAGGCAATGCACAATAAATTGTGGGATAGCCGTTGCTTTGATGCTACGCCATCTAACATGCCCACAAACAAATCAGAACAAGTGCTGGATAAATTGCCACGGTTGTCTTAGCCTCCCCGCAAACTTTGTGCAAACAAGGCAGGATAAATGCTCATGAAAACAGATTGTCTGGAAATGGCCTCAGCTGTGCCTTCGATCGTGTCGATCTCTAAAGGCTACAAGGCAGTTGACATGAATGCCTCACTTACCTTCTTGACTCAGATTTTCGGATCATAGCCCATCCAGGTGAGATGCCTGCTGGCCTCTCTGGTTCCTTTGAGACCCACTGAAGCACTTGCCTGGTCTCTAGCCGAGGTCTTTTGCTCTTTCTGGGAAGTCTGGTAGTGGGAGCAAACAGCAGACTGGAAGAAGAAGGGAAAAAACACCCACCCAGCACTCCAATAAACCATCCTCCTCTCCTTCGCTCCCTCTGCTGGATACGAGACCAAGAGTGAGACTCCTGGCTTTGTGGGAGGATTTTAGAAGGTTGTTATGGAATTGACAAATACGAAATGGATTAGTAGCATAGGAAGTTGCCTTCGGCTGAGTCAGACCACTGGCCCATCTAGCTCCATATTGTCTGCACTGACTGGCAGCAGATCTCGTCAGGGTTTCAGGCAGAGAATCTGATCCTAACCCTGTCTGGAGATGCTGGGGTTGAGCCTGGGGCATCCAGCATTGAAGCTCCACAGCTGGCCTATGGCAGCTTTTTTTTAAAAAAAATCCTTACTGTAAAAAAAGAGAAAGCCACAAATATACCTCTCTGCTTTGGTAACTGGAAGCAGAAATGCTGACTTTTGTTTAGAAGGCTGGGTGTGAGAAGGGGTGTAGCCATGGGCTTAGTGTATTTTTATTTATTTACTTTATTTGGGGGGTAGCTGCCCCCCTGCCCCTGGCTACACCCATGGTTGCAGCTTTGCGGTTGAGCATCAGTCGGAACTGGGACATGGGTGGCGCTGTGGGTTAAACCACAGAGCCCAGGGCTTGCCGATCAGAAGGTCGGCGGTTTGAATCCCCGTGACGGGGTGAGCTCCCGTTGCTTGGTCCCTGCTCCTGCCAACCTGGCAGTTCGAAAACACATGAAAGTGCAAGTAGATAAATAGGTATCACTCCAGCGGGAAGGTAAATGGCGTTTCCATGCGCTGCTCTAGTTCGCCAGAAGCGGCTCAGTCATGCTGGCCACATGACCCGGAAGCTGTACGCCGGCTCCCTCGGCCAATAAAGCAAGATGAGTGCTGCAACCCCAGAGTTGGTCACGACTGGACCTAATGGTCAGGGGTCAATTTACCTTTATCAGTAGGAATTGACACTGATGCTAACTTGAAGAACTAAACCTTGAAGAAATTGTGCTTGAGCTTGCTTTTCATAGAATCATAGAATTGTAGAGTTGGAAGGGACCCTGACAATCATTAATAATAATAATAATAATAATAATAATAATAATAATAATTTATTATTTATACCCCGCCCCAGCCACTCTGGGCGGCTTCCAACAGAACACTAAAATACAATCTAGTCCAACCCTGAGCAATGCACGAATATGCCGCTGTCCCATACTGGGATCAAACCTGTAACCCTGGTGTCATGAGCACTACACTCTAACCAGCCCATTCCTTTCCCCTCAAGTGCCATATTTATTTTTAGTTGTGAACAGTCTTAATACTATTCACACACACACACCCAGCCTCTCTGAGAGCCTTTGGCTAAAAGGGCTATTGATTTAAATAAATTAAATAAATATGGTTAGGCCTTAGTAGGAATCATTACAGTCAAACCTCAGTTGTCAAATGCAATCCGTTCTGGAAGACCTTTCGACTTCCGAAATGTTCGACAACCGAGGCACGGCTTCCGATTGGTTGCAAAAGCTTCTTGAACTCAAGCAGAAGCCATGTCGGATGTTCAGCTTCTGAAAAACGCTCAAAATCCGGAGCATTTACTTCTGGGTTTTCCGTGTTCGGGAACTAAAACACATGATAATGGAGGTGTTTGGGAACCGAGGTATCAGATTGCTTCATCTTATTAATAGGAGGTGTTTGTTCGGTCTAGTGATATTTGTCTGGCTATTTATCTTTTGTTACGTTTTGTAACTGCTGGTGTGTTATCCTGGAATGTTGCTGCCTAACATTTTATGGTGCAGAATTTATCTGATGTTGTGAGCTGCTTTGAGCATAGCTTGCCATGGAGAAGCAGCATTCAATTAAAATAATGCTTCTGGTGAATTCCTTGTAAACTAATATGCTTGCCTTGGTCTAGGCTTGTTAGTTGTTGTTGTTGTTTAGTCGTTTAGTCGTATCCAACTCTTTGTGACCCCATGGACCAGAGCATGCCAGGCACTCCTGTCTTCCACTGCCTCCCGCAGTTTGGTCAGACTCATGTTAGTAGCTTCGAGAACACCGTCCAACCATCTCGTCCTCTGTCGTCCCCTTCTCCTTGTGCCCTCCATCTTTCCCAATATCGGGGTCTTTCCCAGGGAGTCTTCTCTTCTCATGAGGTGGCCAAAGTATTGGAGTCTCAGCTTCAGGACCTGTCCTTCCAGTGAGCACTCAGGGCTGATTTCCTTCAGAATGGATAGGTTTGATCTTCTTGCAGTCCATGGGACTCTCAAGAGTCTCCTCCAGCACCATAATTCAAAAGCATCAATTCTTCGGCGATCAGCCTTCTTTATGGTCCAGCTCTCACTCTCATACATCACTACTGGTTGGTCTAGGCTACTCTTTCCCTATGTCATACCCTCCAGCTGTACTGGGGCTGATGGGACTTGTAGTTCAAAATATCTGGAGAGCACCAGGTCAGCACAAGCCAGGATATGCTGAACAGGTGCGACAGAATATGTGCCTTGTCTGGTCTTTAACAGTTGTGTCAGTGTAAATTTCAGCCCACGTTCGTTGCACTTCCTAAAACAGTACACAAACCAAAACATGGACTTCTGCAGGTTTCATGATGCAGTTCTCCATCCAAAGACTGTGTACAAAAATATTTAGTTTTGTTTTTAAAGAAATGCTTTTAAAGACACAAGCACAGGTAAGGCTGGAACATTGGGAAACTGAGAGAAACCAAAATCGGCAGACTTATCAGTAATGTGCCAAATTGAACTAAAAACTGGGAAAATAAGAAACCGAGTGAAACTGAAATGGACATATCTGTCCATTCCTGAGGACAAATGGATCTGGGTTGAGCTTCTTTGTGGAAGACCTTAGCTTGGCAAAGCAAACCACGGTGCCCTGTGCATTTCCGATCTTCCAAACCATGGTTAGCTTAAGTGTACGGTGAGGTGTAGCATCGGTGCCACTGGGACAGAGAAACAACAATAACAAGTTAGGTGAGTGGATCTGCAGGCCAGAAGCCCATTTCCATAGTCACTGTACAAAGCAGAGCAGACAGGAAACAGCTGTGAGATTTAAAACATCTCTCCTTTGTACAGAGTAGTGCTGTATGTGGGAACTCGCTGGAACACGGGCCTAGATTAATGGGGTGAGCTTGCCATAGAACACAGCTGGGCCTTTCATGGGGAGAAAAAGGTCTTAGCCGTCGAGAAGGGCTGCAGAAAACAGCGGAGATGAGAGTGTTTTATTTTCTCCTACGTTTCTTTGCTCATTTCCCATTGGCAGGGCCTGTGTGCTCTATTCATATCCAGGAGCCTGGCTGGATAGAACCCCCAATTTGGCAGGCAGAAAAGCTCCGCTTTCTTTTATTTTCACCAAAGCAATTTTTCCTAGCCTTTCTGCCTTTGTAGAAAGTTATTGGTGGAAGAGAGAAGGGAGTTTTAAGGTTTGATTTCTCATGGTTAGGAATTGGGGGGGGGGGGCAGCGGCTTGATTTTGCTTGCATTTTAATGAGGAACTATGCAATGCACATATTTCTGACCTGAAAGCACTATACCTCAAATTCCACACGTCTCTGAATTTTGCAACACACTTTTCCAACTCAACCATGTGTGCAAAAATGCACATATTAGGGGGACTGTGTGCATTAAAAAATGCACGCATGGGTGAAAAATCACACCCAAAAAGGTATTACGTTAGGAGAAGATTGCTTGGGATAAAAGTGCATATTAGTCAAAACTGCACACAGAAACATTATTGGGAGAAATTTGCACTAAAATGCTGACGAATCTTCATGAGCATTAAAAACAAAAATTGCAAATCACTGCAGCAATGTGAAGAACAGAATGTGAGATGGGGGGGGGGGTGATGGGAAATGAGATACTGAGAAAAACTGAAATTGATTGAGCCATCCGTTCCCTACTCATGGTCCAGAGTAAAATATCTGAATGTTGCAGCACTTCCAGTCTCCTCTGTGGATGAGAGATTTAGCCAATGGTTGGTGGTGACATTTGAGAATGTAGCTTGATCTTCATTTTTCAGCAAACCAGCCTGATTATTGGGCTACTAGATTGGACTAGCCCAGTAGTCCAATAGTAGTCTTCAGCTTCCTCCAGCCCCAGCATTGCCAGTGTGGTGTAGTGGTTTAGAGCGGTGGACTCGTAATCTGGTGAACCGGGTTCGCTTCCCCGCTCCTCCACATGCAGCTGCTGGGTGACCTTGGACTAGTCACACTTCTCTGAAGTCTCTCAGCCTCACTCACCTCACAAAGTGTTTGTTGTGGGGGAGGAAAGGAAAGGAGATTGTTAGTCGCTTTGAGACTCCTTAAGGGGAGTGAAAGGCGGGATATCAAATCCAAACAACTCCTTCTTCTTCTTGCCAATGTTCAGGGGTGATGGGAGTTGTAGAGTCTTAGAATTGTAGATTTGGGAGAGACCCAAAGGATCAGCTGGTTCAACCCCCTGCAATGCAGAAATCACTGCTAGCCCTGAATCTCCCAACATTCAGTGGCACCAAATGACCCAGCTGTGGTTTAGTATTATCAGGATGTGAGGAAACTGGTGGTTGTAGACCAACAACAAGTGGAGGTCACAGGTTAAGAACGTAAGCAGAGCCCACAACTGTTTCTGTTCATTGCAACTTAGGAATTAGTAATGAATGTCCACTGTGGGGAGCTAGATGCTGACGGCCTGCCAATTTTTATGCATCTGTGTTCCCTGGTAGGGAGGATGGTGGCAGAGGTCCCGAGTGGCACTGCCCAACCCCCTCTGGGTCCTGAGATATGCCCAACCCTGCCCACTGCTGGTGCCAGCTTTGAGATTTTAAAAAAAATGTTTTAAAGTGGCTTCCCAGTTAAACTGCGTGCCCTTTTAATCTCTGAACAGGTTTCCTTTGGTTCTGCTGATTAATTGACTCAAATTTACAGCTCTGGAAATTAAGGTCTTGCCCCTACACCACAAGCTTCAATCCCTTGCCTTCCCCCTTCAACCTTGCAGGTTTGTTGAGACAGCTTAGATTTTTCTGTTCACCGACCTTGACCACCTTTGCAGGACTACAAGTCAGCAAAGTTTGTGATGCTGTCATGACTATCACCTGTTTGACCAGCCCCAGAGCAGGTGGAAGCCCTGATCCCTCAAACTGTGCATGGAGGTGGCATGCCTTCACAGAGAAATGACAAAAAGGGACACCAAATAACATCTCTGTTTCCCCTAGGTCACTTTTGTGAGCACCAGGCATTGGCCCCAGGTACTTGAACTCCCTGCCTTCATAGTGGGGCTAGGAACTTGCTGCTTTTTTGTTTAAAACAAAAGCCAAGAACCCATGGGGCTATGATCAAATGGGCACAAGATGTTGGACATAACATTATGATGGATGACTGGGAACAGTTATGGACCACAGGTATGAAGTTTACGGCATGTAATGCCTTAAGAGAGAATATTATGAAAATGATATACAGGTGGTACATGACACCAGTCAAGCTTGCAAAAATTTATCATTTGCCCGATAATAAGTGTTGGAAATGTAAAGAAACTGAAGGTACATTCTTTCACCTTTGGTGGACGTGCCCAAGGATTAAGGCTTTCTGGGAGATGATATACAATGAAATGAAAAAGGTATTTAAATATACCTTTCTGAAGAAACCAGAAGCCTTTCTCCTGGGCATTGTTGGCCAATTGGTGCCAAAGAAGGATAGAACTTTCTTTATGTATGCCACGACAGCAGCAAGAATACTTAAGGTCATTGATGGCAGGGGAGATGTGCTTTCTGCATGTGCATAGAAAAACTGCATTGGAAAAAAGGAATTTGAGAAGGAAGTGCTGAAAAGGTTTTCAGCAAATCCAAGAAAACTTGTTCTAGTTTAATAAAACAAACAAACAAACAAAAAGATGAAAAAAGGCATGTTCTTTGTAATTTTCCAAAATATACTTGACAACGACATGAAAGCTACTCCCTGATGTTAATTTTTTTATTTAGCTTCCCAGTTTTCAAATAACTGAATATTTTTACAGATTTTTTTTTCTGAGCACTTGGGGTGAAAATAAAGTAATTTAAAACAACTGTTGTTGAGACGTTTCATTCCGAATCTGCTAGACAGAGCCAGAGAGGGTGATGACAGGTGGGTGTTCTGAACCCCTAACATAAATGCTGGCTATGCCCATGCAAGAACATCTGGAATTTTGCACCCCAAATGCCGGTTTCTGCATCGTTTTGCCACAAGCAAAAAGGCTCGGCCTGATCTTCTGCCTGTGCCCAGAGAGATTCTTTGTTTTATTTGGTCCATTCATGTCAATTTCTGACGCTCCCTCGTCCCTCCTCCCTCCCTCCAGAGGATGCTCAAGGCATGGCGATTCCCAGCAGATGGCCAGCAGCTTCCTCTGCCCCCATCTTAGCACAGTCCAGGTTCCTGGGGCATCTCCTGGCCCACCTTCTGCAGCAAAACCTGCTCATGGTCCTTGGTAGGGGGATGTTGCTCTGGCACCTGTCTGTTGGGGGATAAAAAGGCAAGACATTGTCAGAGCATCTCAAGGCAGCTGCAGACTGCAGGGGCCATAGCTTTGGACCAGGATCTTACTGCTCCTCCCGACCCCCTCCCTTTAAACTCAAATTTATTTTTCTTTTACTTTCCTTATATGGCAGCTTTCCCTCTGAAAGTCAGCCTTCATTTGCATCGCTCCACATAAATGAGCAAATGTGAATTTTCTGCAAAGTTGAGTCAAATGGGTCTGCAGCCAGAATCAAATGGGCCGTTTTTGCCCCTTTTCATGCCACTTCCGGGTATGTGGCGATGCGTGCTGTCATGGTCACGCATGCCTTGACCATGCATAAATGGGGAGTTGCCTGTGTCAGTTTGCATTTCTTAGTGCAGAAAGTATTGATCTGATACGTGGAGATCTTTCCTATTCTGATTAATACAAGAGGATTTTAGAAGCTACTAGAAGCTTCTCTGTGTGAGAGAAACAGGCAGAAAGGTCATGATTGTTTGGGTTATACCTTCTGGGAAGCTGGTTTGAACTGGTTCTCTTATGTCTTTCAATTAAGGTCATGCTGACTATAAATACAGGCCAGAAGGAGCCTGGGTTTTACTTTCTCTTTCTCTCTTCTTTCTGGTGTGGTGTTCTGTACATATTATGCTTAGAGTTAAGTTTCAGTCGTGTTATAAGTTTTTGTAAATGCTGCAAATGAGTTTCTTGTGGACAGTGCCAATCCTGAATGTACTGGATTAGTGACCATTACATTGCCTTCAGTAGCAGTAAAGCTCTGCTGGATGAAATAAAATTGCCTCTGGTCTATTTTTTGGAATCTCTGCAACATGTGAAGGTTTTCCTCCACATGTATGACAGCCTGTGCATGGCATGGTTTACTCCCTTCTGTAAGTCGCTTGGAGGCGTATAAAGAAATTTCTTTAACAAAATTCAAATGCATTAGGAAATGTCTAAATATATATAAAGTATATATTTAGAAATGCATAAATTTTTGTGAGGAAACAGGCTCAAAAACATGCATTTATAAATGCATTTATAAATACAAATTGTGCTTTTCGTTATTTTTTTTTTAATGGCGGAGAAATGCGAAGATGGGATGTGCTGTGGACTCATGAATGGAGACTTGCGAAAGTTTCCCCCTGGCCATGCCTTTCCAGGAGGCCACAAACAGGGACTCACCCACTCTCAACTTCTTCGATGGTATCTGAGAGCGGCCTGTTGCGTGTCTCTGGCAGGAAGAAAGCGGCAATCCCAGACAGAATTGGGGCTGTCCCGTATATGAGAGGTGGGAGGTATGGAAAATATTCCCCGGTCATTTTTACCATCGGCGCCACTATGCCCCCCACACGAGCCAGGGTGCTTCCTAGCCCCATCCCGGTCTGTCTGCAAGTGTAGAAAACAACCTTTAAAGGAGAAACCATAAAATGGTAAAAAACAAAAGGTTGGTTTATCTTGGTTCTTTAAACAAGTAAACAAATCAGAAAAAGGGAACCAAGATCTGGGTGTCTTTTTTTTGGGGGGGGAATATTTTTTGTGGGACTTGATTATTCAGAGATGCTGCTTTGGGGGCTGAGCCACAAGTTGCTTGGCACAGCTTCTTTGGGCTGAATGTCTGAACAGGCACCAATGAGCATTAAAGGCTGTATTTTAGCAGCAGAACATCTGCTTTGTATGCAGAAGGTCTCAGGTTCAATCCTTGACATCTCCAAGGAGGGTTAGGAAAGAGAGAGAGACCCCTGCCAGAAACCCTAGAGCAGCCTTTCTCAACCTGTGGGTCCCCAGATGTTGTTGAACTACAGCTCCCATCATCCCTAGCTAGCAAGGCCAGAGTTCAGGAATGATGGGAGTTGTAGTCCAACAACATCTGGGGACCCACAGGTCGAGAACTGCTGCCCTAGAGAGATATTTCTAGTCAGCATAAGGCGATACTGAGCTAGCTGGACCAATAGGCAGCGGCGTAGCATGGGGGGCACAGGGGCGGTTGCCCCAGGCACAAAATTGTTAGGGGTGTAAAATGTCAACACCCGGTGCTGCCTCAATACAGCTTTGCACTTCCGTTGCTGGGCTTTGTTGAAAACAGCTTCTCCATGCAAATCAGGAAGTGACCTCTCCAGACAATGGGGCAACTCTTCTTTTCTTATCTTGGCAGCTATGATCTCCTGGGTGACGTGGATCGCAAGCATACTCCCTTCCATCCACCCCTTCGGCGTGGCCCTGATCGCTGGCAACCCATGCTACACCACTGCCAATAAGCTGTGCCATTTTAGGGGGTGAAGCTTAATTTTTGCAAATTTCTTCAGTGAGGGGCTTTAGAAATATGTTTCTGGGTGTGAAGAAGTCAAATCTGCTATGATTTTTGTGGTTAGACATTTAGTCCCTCCTGTGCTCCTAAGTTATATGAGACAGCATTAAGTGGATGTTTGTGGTCTTTGATATCTCTGATCTCTCTTTCTCACATGCAAATAGGCACCTCGTTGATGGGGCATCCAAGTAACAAGCATATTCTTAATGAGCTTTGCTACTGCCCAGGCAATTATTTCTGTGACATGTCGGGAATGGCTTTGTGCTGCTGTATCAGGAGTCTGGATTCAGAACTGGTACTTGATGAAAGCTGCATGTTCAGATGATAAAAGAGATATCATACTCTAGCCCACCGGCTCCAATTTTTCTCAAATGTTGCCAGTTGTTCCATATAATCTAAAGGGGAGGTGACAGTCAGAGGTGCAGACTTACCTGATCACGGTTGGGTAGAGCTCGCCTGTGTAGAGATAGAGGCAATTAAAGGATGAAGCCAAGCATCCTTTCCCAAGCACTGCCAGGGAGGTCCTCAAGGTGTATAGATCTTGTGTGGAAAAGAGTCAGGAGACACATATGGGGTTATGGTAAGTTTTCCATCCCTTACACCTTGATGGTTATTTTATTTTTCCTAGCTACCAACAAGTCCAGGGAACTGCAGGAGGATCTGCAGCTAAATCACAGAAAGCGTGGTGGCTAGATAGTCATCAACAGGGGACTCTACGATGTCGTAGCCTCTAGACATTTGTTGCGGGAAGGAGAACAACAGAAAATGCAATTTATACTTCTTCCTGCCACTACACATTCTTTTTCTACTCTCAGATAATTCTATATTGGTTTGCAGCCTTAGGCTGAGATCCCGGGCTCACTTATCTGGGAATAAGTCCCATTGAATATAGTGGGAATTTTGAGTAAACATGCATAGGACTGCGCTGTGAATTCTGCTGATTTGAAATCATTTCTGAGTTGCTGAAACTCTCTAGATTAATACCCAGTCTTTCATTGTATGCTGCGTTAGTTTTATGATGTTAGCTGCCCTGAGCCCAGCTCCGGCCAGGGTGGGTGGGGTACAAATAAAGATTTATTTATTATTTATTATTTTTTCCTACCTGCAATGTGGGAAGATATTTCTTTGCTGTCCTCCAGAGAGCAATCTCCATTTTGAACTGGACTATTGATATTTTTAACATTTAAGGATTATTGCCTGCCTATTTTTTATCATGGCATCTCTTGAATCCTGGCAAGACTTCAATGTGAGTAAACCTCACATTTTAAGTACGGTATTCCAGAAAGCTCTCCCATCCAATTGTTCCCATCAAGGAAGCATCTACCAGAGTCATTCTGATGCATTAACTAACAAACAACCCTAACAAAGGAAAGCTATCCAGTGACTGTAGCAATTTGAAAGAGGAGAGGGGATTTACCAACTAAGTGCCATCGGCCGCCAAACCACCTCATGGGACTGATTTTCAGAGCAACGGGTGCAAGCGGTGGCTATGCACAGTGCCAAGCAGCGATGACGTTCACCACCTCTGTTTGACCTCAGCTTACCTTGGGGCACAAATATATTGGCCAGGATGGCTAAGCCAGCCAGGATGACAGAAGAGGCCTGTGTAGTTCTCCGTCCGATGTAGCTCATCCCAATGGCGGCACCCAGCTTGGCCGGGATGTCGATGCAGCCAAATGCCACCTGGATCAGGTAGATGCTGAAGCCAAAGTTCTGGAGGTCCATGACGAGGCCGTAGTAAGCGAAACTAGTTGCAAACCTGGAAGGTAAAAGGTAAAGGTACCCCTGCCTGTACGGGCCAGTCGTGTCTGACTCTAGGGTTGTGCGCCCATCTCACTTAAGAGGCCAGGGGCCAGCGCTGTCCAGAGACACTTCCGGGTCACGTGGCCAGTGTGACGAAGCTGCTCTGGCGAGCCGGCACCAGCGCAGCACACGGAAACGCCGTTTACCTTCCCGCTATAAAGCGGTCCCTATTTATCTACTTGCACCCGGAGGTGCTTTCGAACTGCTAGGTGGGCAGGAGCTGGGACCGAAAGACGGGAGCTCACCCCGCCGCGGGGATTCGAACCGCCGACCATATGATCAGCAAGTCCTAGGCGCTGAGGTTTTACCCACAGCGCCACCCGCGTCCCTTGGCAAACCTGGAAACGGGGTGTAAAAAGGAGTTGGCACAGAAAGAAAGGCAAGGGATGTGCAGGTTTTGGTTGTGGTGGGTAGCAAAAACCACACATCTCTCAGCTCCAAAAGCCATTACTTCTGACACAAAGTAATGGCTTTTGGAGCTGAGAGCTGTATGGATTTTGCTTGTTACCAATTTGACAGAATGCAACGAGATTCCAGCAGGACATAATCTTGTGTCACTCACACTGTTGATCACTCCATAGCCCTAAGATACAACCTGCCCTGGAAAAGATGCTACAAACACCAAATACAGTAGTACCTTGGTTGTCGAACTTAATCCGTTCCAGGAGCCCATTTGACTTCCGAAATGGTTCAAAAACCAAAGTGCGGCTTCCGATTGGCTGCAGGAGCTTCCTGCACCCAATCGGAAGCAGCAGAAACCGCGTTGGATGTTTGGCTTCTGAAAAACGTCCGCAAGCCTTAACACTCACTTCTGGGTTTGCGCCGTTCGGGAGCCAAAACGTCCGAGTACCAAGGCATTTGACAACCAAGGCATTTGACTGTACCTTCTTTCTAAACTCTTCTTTTTTATATATGTGGCACAAATATATAATCTGATTTGGGGATAAACTTGACTTCTAAATGTCCACAGGATCAAAGTGTTGGTTTAACTCTATGAGCCATAACATTTATTCCATTAAATCTACGTAATTTTTCATAGGACTAAAGCAACTGTTCTGGAGCGGGGGTGGGGGAGGAGATCATTTATTTTGGCTTTAAACAATGTACACTTATGTCACAGTGGGTATGAAACTGGAGATAGAGTTTTGACATATAATGCCGTAGAAAAATGGGTTGAATAAAAGCACTCTGGTGGTGTGGGTGGGAAGTCAATACATGAAACAACGTAACTATTCAATTTGAAATCAGTTTTTTGGGGAAATTGGAAATTAAATAAAAAAATTATATTGGAAAAAAGAAACTGGAGAGAAAGTGTATGACAGCCATAGGTTTGTAAGCAGTTAGGTTAAAAATAATGTACTTAAAATAAATAAATAAATAATAATAATAATCTGTTCCCCATCTAATCAGGAACATCTTCCATTCACTCGAATGTTTTAACATCACCTAAAACATCCTAAAATTTTGTAATTAGGAACTCAACCTCTTGATAATTTTAGTGTTGCATTTTAAAAAGAAACTGAAAACCAGGTTTCCAGCCCTGGTGAGAGTATTTGAATTTTAGGAGCGGAGGGATGAAAAGTAACAATCAAAGCGTACCAGACACTGGAAATACAACAAGAGATCCGGCGCACGGTGGGTGTACGAACTAAGCTGACAGCTGTGTAGGATGATCGTGTCAGAGACAATTCTTTCTGCATGCTAGCTTTTAAGACCTACAGGAAGAAAAGGAGAACAAATGGTTGATCTTACTCGTCACTGATGCAGGAGCTTTCTTGGACTGCCCCGATTTAAGGAAAGAATGAAGGCAAAGGTTGGCAGAGGCACTGGCGGCAGAGCCTAAAGGACCTCAGGAAGTCTGCCATTGGCCTTGGGTGACTGACAACCTTCCCCAGTCCTATCTCTTGAGTCACCAAACCTGCTGGGGATTGTCCGTGTGTCACATAGTGCAATACTCCCTAAGTAGTGGCTTGTAACCGCCAAATACTAGGAGTGCAGGGAATGATTCCCGTTTGCAAAGGTGGATAATGTTGGGTTCACAGTTTTTAAAAATATGTGCACTCCAGTAAATAAACATGTACTCAGCTGAAAAGGAGGGAAAGATAGGGTTTAGAACATGCCCAGAAATCCTGTGCTGGAGGCATTTAAGCAGAATGTTGCCTATCTGTTAGGGTTGTTGCAAAGCTTCAGGGGGGCGGGGGCGGGCAGGAATGGGTGGACCACTTTGAGCAGTGGGCCAAGCTGTGCACCCATCTGTCACCTGGCATCATATGACATCAGGTTCCCACCTTGAGCTGCAAAGGAACACTCCTTCCCTTTTTAAATTGGCACCCTTCCTTGCTCAGTTTAAGCTTCAGCTCAAAGGAATGCTCCATTGCCTTTGAAGCATGCATTTGGTGCTAATTGAAACTGTTGCTTTACCTGTCCTGTGCATGTCATCATGCAATGTCAGGTGATGGACAGGTGAGTTTGTAAGCTCAGTGGCAGATGCCCTGCAAGCAAAATGTCCCAGGTTCCTTCCCTGGCATTTCCATGAAGGACAGTGAGAGACATAGTCTCTGAAAGCCTGGAGAGAGGCTGCCAGTCAGTGTAGACAATATTGGCTTAGCTGGACCACTGAGCGTTTTCTATTGTTCATTTAATTTCTTTCTGGTTCTAACTTGCTTTTATTTGTTGTATTTCATTTTGTCAGGTCACTTTGAGACTTTATCTCTTGTATAAAGTGACAGAGAGATGTAATATATAAATAACGCTGATACTAATGATGGCAAGGAAGTGTTTTCATATGGTGTGTGTCCCCCCCCCCCCAATATGTTAATACATTCGTACCTTGGAAGTGAAATGGAATCCGTTCCGGAAGTCCGTTCAACTTCCAAAACATTTGGAAACCAAAGCGTGGCTTCCGATTGGCTGCAGGAAGGTCCGGCAGCGAATCAGAAGCCACAGAAGCCCTGTCAGACTTTTGGCTTCCAAAAGAACATTCGGAAACCAGAACACTCACTTTCGGGTTTCGATTGTTCGGGGGCCGATTTGTTTTGGAGCCAAGGTGTTTGAGATTCAAGGTATAGCTGTATTGTGTTTCTCCTAAAGGTTCCCTCCAAACTGAGTCACATTTGAATATTTCAAAATTCAAAGATTCACATTAAAAAACAACAACACATCCAGCCAACATAACAGACACGGATTCACAGAATGTGCGCACCCCTTGCTTGTGAATTTGGTTGCATCAACAACCTCAATTCGTCTTTGTACCTCTGTGCTGAGTTTCTCTCCCTCTTCCATTTTCCTGTTGATCTGCGCTACCCTCTTAAGAACTTTCACAGCCTGTTCCAGTCGGTTCGAGAGTATTAACCACCGTGCGGATTCTGCAAACCACCTAGGCAGGGTTAAAAAAAAAGTCAAATCTCAAACTGTTGGAGACACAATCACAGTAGAACCAGTACCCCGGGCAACTTCTGCTTTCTGCCTTAAGCATATCCAGTGCCGTGGTGCAAATATCTCTCTGGTGCCCCCCCCCCCCGTTTCCCAGAGTTGTTGACCTTTCTTAAGGGGGGGCGGGGACTTCGGTCCGGCTCGTTTACATTGTGTGGTCCAACGCGTGCTTGGCGCTGCATGTAGGTAAGAGGCACCCAGATCGCAGCCCAGATGCCCTCCCGCGCCCTCCTGCGCCGCCTCCCTCTAAGTGCCCAGTGCCCCTTACCTGCCCCCATCTGGGGAAGTCCGCACGACAGGAGGGCCAGCAAGCAGGTCAGGTGGCTTGCCGGCTGTCCCATCCTTGCTTGGTGCTGGGATTGCACAGGGTGCTTCTGCAGGGAGGCGCGCAGGCAGCGACGAGGCCAGAGAGGGGTGGGAGAGACATGCCCACCCCGCCCACACTCCCAATTGCACCTGCCAGGCACCTAGGTAGCCCCGGCGGAAGGGGATGCAAACAGGTTTCCCTGAGTCAGATGTTGGTTTCTGTTTCCCTCACTGAGCAGCTCCTGGTAGTCACAAGACTATGTTTTCATTCCACAGTCCAGATACTGTTGGATTCCCACGGGAAAGGGAGATGGGATGTGACGTTTACTGGTTTCCTGTTTCCTTTGTACTGTCATTTCTTTGTTGGAGTTGCTCTCTGCTTCCCACAGAGACAAGATGTATATTTGTATGCTCTCAGCATAGCTTAGAAATAAAGTGTAGCAATGTAGCCATACCTGCCTCATCCTTTCGTTGCGGACTCTGGGTTATACTCTGCTGGGCTCAAGCCAAGATGAGCCGTATCAGCTCGAAGGACCGGAGCTGAATTTATCTAACATCGGACGCAGGGGGTTCCGATGGGTGGCTGAGAGGAGAGGAGAGGGCTGCCCCAGAGCTGGGAAGGGAGCACGCCCTGACTCTCCTTCCCGGACACTCAGCCTGTGGTGCCTTCCAAAATCTGGCACCCTGGTGCCCCGCGCCCCTAACATCTGTGGGCAAGATGCCCCTGGGTGGGCCAGCCCTGCTTGTAGCAGGACTAACATGCGAATGAGCCATTTGGCCAAATGCTCGCATAGCAGCAATTCATGGCAAAAGTCACAGGAGCTGTTGGGTGAGACCCTGGCTGCTCTCTAGGGTTCAAGGGTTTAATTAAGGGCATGTTCTGCAAAGGGATGATGTGTGCTCACCAGGAGTAGACAAAGAAGGCGAGAAAGGGCACTGAAACAGCGAACTGGAGCCAGCGCCAGTCTGGGAGGGCGTAGGCCAGTCCAGGAAGGATGATTTGCCCGGTGGTTGCGGAATATCCCACCACAGTCCCAGCAATCGTGCGCACTTTGGTTGGTACCCACTCGAGGACTAAAGGAAACACAGAGAGAGCAAAGATCAGTCAATCATTATATAGCAACAGGGGCTGCATCTACACAGCTATAAAAAAACGCTCTGCAAATGATCTGGAAAAAACGTTTTACAGCTCACAATGTAAAAATTCATTCAGTTCTAACTTTAGCTCTACAGCGCCCTCTGGTGTCACAGTGTTACAACACACATATATATTCCACTGGGATTCATACATCTCAGCTCTGTCTACACTGAGTGGCAGAGTCTGCCCTGGGTTTCAGACAGGTAGCCTCTCCCACCTCTATCTGGAGATGCCATCGGCGAATGAACCTGGGGCCTTCTGCAGAGATGCTCTGCTACGGAACTATGGTCCTTTTCATAAAAATAAGGTAAGATTCTAGTCTTTGTGTTTCTGGATAAAGGGCTGATCTAACTAGGAAGATAGGAATCATAGAATTATATGATTATTCTCTGCAGAAGTGTATGTTTATTAAAGTAGGGGTGCAGCAAGGGTTGCCAACTCTCTTCTTGCCCTCTGCTCCCCTGCTTTTAACAATGACTGGTTCTGCAGATATTACAAGCTGAGAATGCTACTTTTTCTTCATCCCATAGAAAACCTGCACCTTGCTGCACTGTTCAACTGTTTCAAACCTTCTGCACCTTCTGCACTGTTCCCTTCTGCACCCTGTCAAGCTGCTGTTAAGGAGCAGAAGAGCAGGCCAGGTTGTGTGTTTTTCCGGTCAGTTGGCAAATCTAGCACAGGGCAGATCAAATGAGATATTGTTTTGCATTAATTATTCCCATATGACCAAACAAGCCTGGCATTTCTCTCCCCCCACAATCCGTCTCCAATGTTTCCACATCATGTGACCCACCCACCCTTTGCGCCTCTCCTCTCTGCGTGTGACAAAGCAAATGAGAGCCAGGTATGCCAAACCAGGGGGATAAATATTTGTACAGCTCAGCAACATGCTGAGGGCAAAACACAGCTAATGGAGTCAGGAATGCAAGAAAATGCAAACACGAAAACACTCTTCCACATGCCACCATGCAAAAGCAAGCTTTCCCCCTGCACCTCCCGCAGCTGCTTGGCAGGCAGAAATCCAGCAGGTCTAGCTTCAGCCACTGCTCCATTTCCACACTGGAGTAAAAGCTGCACCCGTTACATAGCGACCTGTCTTGCAGGTGTTAAAAGCACCAGCCTCTAAGTCTGTGAGCGGAAATGTTTGGAATTACAGAGCAAGGGGCAGTGTGATTCAGTGGATAGAGACAACCATGAGGCTCAATGGGTGAGCTTGATTCAGTTTCCGCTCTCTCTAACCCTTCGGATTTTTGTGGGGGTGGGGGAAACAGGGAGAATGATCTTCACATTTGGGCTTAGGGTAGAAATAGAACAATGTTGGGGGGGGGGTGTTTTTCCAGGATAGTCATTGCTGAAATTCTTTGACAACTTTTCAAATGGTTAATTCTCTTACAAGAGAGCCAGCAGTGGTTAGACAAGTGTAGAAACAGGACCAGGGAGTTCTGGGTTCAAATCCCCACTCACCACTGAAGCTTACCAGGTGACACCCAGTTAGTCACCATCTCTTACACTTGTCTCCTTCACAGGGTTGTTGTGAGGATAAAATGGGGGAAACCATGTATACCAATACGAGGAAGGATCAGAATTGTGGAACCAACTTTGTTCATTGTTTAGCTACAACCCCAAGCCAGGAGCCAGGTATAAAGTAGTATCTCTGTCATGCAGAATAAAGGAACAGGGTGTTTTTTTGAACACAAGCTAAGTTCAGAACCAAGCTTCCAAGTCGTTTTACATCCACTCCTGGTTTTCCTCCAAGCATAGTCTTTCAGCAAACTGATTTTGGAGAAAAACACCTGCTGCTCTTTGTTCGAACTGCTGGGAATCAGAACTGCTGGTCCACCCACTGCAAACCACCCAGAGGCCTATTAATCGATCCCAATCTATCTTCTGCCCATCCCTGAATTGTGCACCAACTTGAGCACCTCAGAGGAGAGGTGGGGTGAATCTAAATGGTAGATACTGCAGGGTTTTGATGCTTTGTTCACAACAGGGGGCCAGGGGCAGTGCTGAGGGAGAGAAAGAGCCAAGATGATGGACACCAAAGCTCTATTTATGGGACTGCCTCTCCTGGTATGCCCTGCGGAGGACCTTAAGGTCCATGAATAATCATAGTTTAGAGGTCCCAGGCCCTAAGGAAGTCAGATTATCCTCCACCAGGGCCAGGGCCTTCTCCGTGATGGCTCTGACCTGGTAGAATGCTCTGTCTCATGAGACCAGGGCCCTGCAGGATTTAACCTCCTTCCGCAGGGCCTGTAAGACAGAGCTATTCCGCCTGGCTTTCAATTTGAATTTAGCTTGTTCTTTTATTTCTCTTCCTTCCCTCCCCTTTTTATGAAGATTACCCGGTCTGGGATCCCACAGCTAATTCTCCCCTGGCCTCCTTGTTGGCCCAAATAGGACTAATTTAGCCACCCTGGTGTGTGGCTGGAATGCTGGAATGCAGTCTGTTGTGCAAAGGTAAGAGACTCACCTGTTGCTTCATTGGTCCTCTGGTCCCTAACTCACACTGGCAGGCAGCCCCTGGTAGGTGGCTCACGGAAGAATGAGACCCTTGGGCAGAATAATGTTCCCTACCTCTGGTGTGGAGGAATTGAATTGACCTAGCTGATGCTGAACATCATAGCCTTAAAATCATGAAACAAGATTGAAAGGGCCCGATCCAACGATGTTGCTGCACTAGTGGAAACCTCTACAACTGAACTCCCCTCCCCAAATCTGCTCGGGAGGATCAGGAGAACCCCAAGATCAGCACATTGGCAGAACAGGGTCAAGATTGTTCCACCTGGCAAGCAGAAATACTTCCTTGGATGGAACTAGCACAAAGTTGAATTCCATCCAAAGTGGCCTTAAAGTTGCATTTAAAAACGGAGGGTTGCACTCAATGGAAGTCCTACTCAGAGTTCACCCACTGAAATGAATAGACATGACTAACTTAGGACCATTAATAGTAACGTGTCTACTCTGAATAAAGCTTAATTGGCATCAACCCACAAATTAGAACAAAATTCGCAAGGTCCACAATCAAATTCTGAAATCTTACGAAAATTCTAATTTGTACCATTCCATCTACCCTGTCCCAGCTAGGGAATGGATGAATTTGGCTGTTTCCATTCTGTGTGAGTTTGCATACATGCAATCACTTCCACTCTGGGTTTGTTTTAATAAATGCATTTACTTTTTCTTTTGGCACATTTCCTGTAAAATGCGCATTTTTTAGAACCAAAAATTCCTTTGGAACGGTGCATCATTGAATTGATAGATGCTTTCCAATCCAGGCACCCAAGAGCTTCGAATTGGGCTGGCTTGCTTCAAAATGCAGGCCGAACCAGTTTCTCTACCATCCCTGGGACTCTGAGATAATGGTGCTCAACTGGCCTCATCGGTCTGGGCCTTGCGACTCTTACCTAAAGACATGCAGTTCAGGATAATCCCAGAGTACGACATGCCAACCAGGAAGCGGAAGACGCAGTAGGCTGTGAGATTCGGGGAGAAAGCGGTGCACAGTCCCGCAACGGCCATCTGCAGGTAGGACCAGCTTAAAACTGGCTTGCGCCCAAATCTGCAACACAGGACACTGCATGAATATATTGCCATTGCTACAGTACCAACAATCTGAATGCTAACAGCAGGACTGGTCCCAGATTCTTTTTTATGGGGGGGGGGATAGAGTCTAGCAAGGTGCCTCTCAAGCTGCAGGTTTCCCGGATGCTAGCAACTGATTTGGGAAACGGCCTGTCTACAGCCATACTACCCTGAACACACCTGATCTTGTCTGATCTCGGAAGCTAAGCAGGGTCAGGCCTGGTTAGTACTTGGATGGGAAACGGCCTGCCAGTTTGATTTCCCACAATGCCCCTTTGCGGGAACAGTGCTGCTGAGGCCGGTGTTTCGTCAAGCCTAATTGAGACAGCAGTTCACATCTTCATCTGTTCCCCCACCCTCCACCTGAGTTGTTTCACCCACCAGGCCTGAGCTTCTCCACCCCTGAGCAGATATATTGAACAACCACAGATACCCACCTGTCAGCTAAGCTCCCAAACACGAGAGCGCCCACCAGAACTCCCCCCATGTAAATAGACTGTGCCATCTGTCTCCTGGTCCGCAGGTTACACACCAGATCCCACTGCATGGATGGAATGGAAGAGCATTAAAATGCAGGCAAAGCAACCCTTTCACACAAGAAGAGGAAACGCAATCCACCTGCGTCAGTCAGTTAAATGCTGTAGGTATAACATCCCACCACTAGGGGGAGGTGTGGTTCAGTGTGTCGCCCCCTAGAGGAGAAGCTGGGTGGTGGGAGGTCTAAAGCAGGTCTGGGGAATCTGATGCTATCTATGATATTGTTGAATTCCCAACTCCCATCAGCCCCCCAATCTTTGGGTCTGCAGCATGGGGTGCCAACTTGGCACTTGAGGGCACTACAGCACCTCTGAGGTCTTCTCTCTGGAGAAGCCCCCACCCTGCCTCTGCGGTGATGAGGTGGTGAGGACCGCTATCCATTTCTCTGTCAAAAAGCACAGAAAGCTAAAGGAGGAAGTTGAAAGATTGACACTCTTTCTCACTTCCTCTTTCAGCTCTATGCGTTTTTCAAAGCTGTGGTCAACTCTGCTGGATGGGACTTTTGCCCAGATCCTTTGGAAAAGCGAAGTACAGTGGTACCTCGGGTTACATACACTTCAGGTTACAGACTCCGCTAACCCAGAAACCGTGCTTCAGGTTAAGAACTTTGCTTCAGAATGAGAACAGGAATCGTGCTCTGGCGGCACAGCGGCAGCAGGAGGCCCCATTAGCTAAAGTGGTGCTTCAGGTTAAGAACAGTTTCAGGTTAAGAACGGACCTCCAGAACGAATTAAGTACTTAACCCGAGGTACCACTGTAGGCAGGTGCTGATTCGGTGGAGCGGGGTGGGGTGGGGGAAGCATTGATAAGAGCAACCGATGCCCGTGGCACTTGCTCAAAAATCCAAATGTGCCCAAAGGCCTAAAAACATAGCTGTCAACTTTTCCCTTTTCTTGTGAGGAATCCTATTCGGAATAAGGGAATTTCCCTTAAAAAAAGGGAAACGTTGACAGCTATGCCTAAAAAGATTGTCCCATGCTTCCCCCTCCTCAGTGGAATTTTCTGCATGCTATTACCTGATATCACATCCCCTTCCTCTTGCTTGTTGAATTACACTGTGAGAAAAATGGTGAACTGAAACACAGGGTTGCTGCTGCTTTAGTACATTTTACCTTTTTGCTACGTTAACCTTTTTATCTATATAAAAAGAATTGCTACATGAAAAACAGGCAGATGGCATGCACAGAAAACACCAGTTGAAACATTAACCTTCCTACGCTGTGGCAGTCGATGTGGCTGTTCCCTGCAGCATGAAAGCAAGTGTCCTGCTGAAAGAGAGCGGTAATATACATCTGGCCTAGTAACCTACTTCCAACGCTGGACAGCCAAAGTGCCTATGGAAAGTCCACAAGCCAAACATGCAGGCAATAGCCCTCTTCCGTTGTTATTCCCTGGCCTCTGGTTGATCAGAGGTAGACTGCTACTGACTGTGGCAGTTTCACTTTGCTCTTGTAGTTAGCAACTGATGGTGGCAGGATTTCAGTGGCCAAGCAAAATAAGATATAAAGCATGATGGTGACTGTATTTGCTACCTATACTGAATACGCCCCTCCCCCCTTTAAAAGCAGCCTAGCCCCCAGCCCTCCAATCTTAAGTACAGTTCTCCATATTTCCATGCCAGGTTGCAATTTTTTAAAAAATAGTCCTCCTGAATATTCATCAGCAATTTGGTGTGAATTTCTCCCAATACAGTGATACTTTGGATTACAGACACTTCAGGTTACAGACGCTTCAGGTTACAGACTCCACTAACCCAGAAATAGTACCTTGGGTACTATTGCTTCAGGATGAGAATACAAATCGTGCAGCAGCGGCACGCCGGCAGCGGGAGGCCCCATTAGCTAAAGTGGCGCTTCAGGTTAAGAACAGTTTCAGGTTAAGAACAGACCTCCAGAACAAATTAAGTTCTTAACCTGAGGTACCACTGTATTATTGATTCACATATAGAAATCTTTCTGTGAAGTTTTGCCTAGTATACACATTTTTGCAAAACAATGTTCCCTAAGATAACACATTTTTACATGCAATCTTCACACGCATGTATAATTTTATATGCAACTTACTCCAGTATATATGTATTTGTGTGCAGGTTGCATGTCTGGAGAATTTCACTGTAAAATTCAGAGAAGCACGCCTTTCAAAGAATGGTGGCTGTGATTCAGTTTGCACGTTGCTCTGGGACGTGTGAAGTAGGCAGGCTCACTTATAAATACGAACAGAATTGGCTCCCCCCCCCCCCCGTGCCTACACTGGGGTCCCAGATTAGGAGCCTGTGAGGGCCAGCTGCTCCTCCAAGCCCTTGCCACACCCTGCTTGGGCCCAGACTGATGAGGAACAGGCTTGCAGCCTTGAACCAGGCAAGAGAGAAGAGAGGTCTGTTCTGAGGTTTGGCACACTCCCCAAAAAGGCCACTAGCCACTTTCAGCACTCACATTTTCTTTGCCAGCGCAATGGGCTAGGAGATAGTTAAATTCTCCCTGCCACGGATCCTGATAATTAGCAGCTAGTTCTAGCGGGAGAAAAAACCTGCCCATTAAATGCAAAGACACATTCAACGCCATGTCCCGCCTTGGCCCTCGGATGTCTCCAATTAGCAGAGACTGAGCTGGGGGGGGGGGCTGTGGCCCTCAGGATTACAATCCTCACCAGTCCCAGACATCATGGGGCTGCAGGAGGATGTGGTGCAAGTCATTTATCAAATGCTTGCCTTGAAAAGCTATCCCCTATGAAACATCACTGCACGTGGAACCCACGTGGAATGCCATGGCAGCCTGACCCCCACCCAACCTGCCGCCCAGGCCCTCTCACCTCCATGATGATAGTGTTGACAAAAACGCTGTTGTCATAGATCCACCCATCGTAGCACGGCTCCGTGTCCACCTGTGTCACATTGTGGCTGTCATCGGCGCTGGAATTGAGGAGGTGCCAGCGGGGTGTAACAAACCGGCGACACTTCTCCGGTTTCCCGGCCACGTCTTTGGGGATGTAGATCCACAGGAGGTCCTCCTCCTCCACCCCTGGCTTTTGAGTGGTTCTGTTTGCATGGCCAGGGCTGGTGGCGTTGCCGATCAGCCGGATCCGGCAGTGGTGGTCGGGGATGGCGGCGGAGAAGTTCTGCAGCAGGTTGTGGCTGGCGACCAGCAAGACAGGAGTGACCAGCAAGGCCACCTGCAGGACCTGGAAGCGGCCCATGCCCCCGATCTTCTCAAGTAGGTCGGCAAACGCCATGGTGGAAGAGGGAGGAACGTTTGGAGGGGGACGACTGAGTGGCTGGCCTCAGGAGCGATCTTTTGTGGCCGGGATCTCCGGAACGCATGCCAGCCCCAGGCAAACCCTTCCCACCCTCGCTGGAAGAAGTTTCCTCTCGCTAATTCAGGGTCAGGATCTTTCTCAAGGCAAAGCTGTGACGGCCCCCATCTTGGCCGCAGCTGAAAACATCGCAGGCCGGCCTGGCGGGGGAAATAAAAAACACATTTCCAGCAACCTGTTTTGTGAACTCAAGTCATCCCTGCAAGACTGTTCCTCACACAGGCTGTAAACTGCATGGGGTGTTTATGAGTCCCTTTTTTCTCCTCTGTGTGTGTGTGTGTGCCATAGCCTTGAGGGGGGAACCAATGGGGCTAGGTTTCAGAAAAGGGGGGTTGTTCTCTTCTCCATGGGATTATGCAAGCCCTAATCACTTTACTTGGGTCAAAGTTCTAATGAGGCTTTGAAGGATTAGTCCAAAAGGGATAGGAAGGAGGAGAAAATGAAGGCATTCAGTAAATGTGGGGCAGGGTGTTGCATGGAACAAGTATTAGGTTTTTTTTGGGGGGGGGGAGGCGTGTGGAGAAAGGAAAGAGGGGGAGCTGGCTGTGCTCTCTTGGCTACAGGAAGCATCGTTTTTTGTTTCTTGTTCCGTGCTCATAATCTTAAAAAGCGGACCGCTGGAGATCGCCTGCCCTGGAATGACAAAGGCAGGAGATGGCACAGCACTGGAGAGAATGATTGTTCTCATCAGGCAGTGGGAAGTGGCTCTGTGGTAGAGCATCTCTGTTGCAGCAGGCAGAAGGTTCGATCCCCAGCACCTCTGGGTTGCACTGGGTGAGATTCCCTGTCCAAAAACCCGGAGGGCTGCTGCCAGTCAGTATGGACAATAGGGAGCTCCATGGACCATTGGCTCTGACTCAGCAGAAGGACATTTCCGATATTCCCCCATCAGGCTCTGATTGGTGTGTGTGCAAGCTTTTGAGCTACACAGGGCGCTTTATGATTTTGCCCCTTTCTGGCTGGGAAAGAGCTGTGTGAGCCTGGAAAGCTGCCAAGAGGCAGCCCAGGTGAGGCAGCTGCCTGCACCAGTGTCACAAAGGGTCCACGTGGGAACAGTGCCAAATTCTTATCGCATGTGACTCAGTGAAATAAACAGGAGCTGCACAAATAAGGGAAGTTCATTAGCATGTGAGGCCTTCAAATTTGGTGTGGCCATATCAATTTAAGGGGAGTGTGTGTGTGTAGATACCAGCCAGAAACTAGCCCAGGGGGTAATGCAGCCCCCAGCCTAAAAATGCTTCTGCAACCTTGATTTATTCCCTATATTTTTATTTGCTGGCTGAAGACACTGTACAAAGAACAGAGTTGTGATTATTAACAACCTGTCTGCTTTTTTGAGGGGGGGGGGGGGAGTTTCTAGCTTTCATGGCCGAGATGCTAATGTGTGAAAAATGTGACTGCCGTGTTCTTGACAGACGGAGCCCAAAGCAGCCAAATAGTGTGGTAAAATGACATCAGGGCAGTGTGCTTCATAATTTCTGCCTTCGGGGAGCACCAGCCGCATTGACTTCACCCCAAGTGTTGAAGCGTGGTGTTCCACTGTGTGTGGCAAAGGATTATGGGACGTGTTTTGGGGATGTGCACTCAACACAAAGGGTACCTTGCCCAGGCCGGTTGAAGCTTCCTGTTGACTCAAGTGAGTGAAGAACAAATCCCCCCAGTACAGTGGTACCACGGGTTAAGTACTTAATTCGTTCCAGAGGTCCGTTCTTAACCTGAAACTGTTCTTAACCTGAAGCACCACTTTAGCTAATGGGGCCTACTGCTGCTGCCGCGCCGCCGGAGCACAATTTCTGTTCTCATCCTGAAGCAAAGTTCTTAACCTGAGGTACTATTTCTGGGTTAGCGGAGTCTGTAACCTGAAGCGTATGTAACCCGAGGTACCACTGTACATTTAATGCTGCCTTGCAATGTGTGTTGCAGGGCAAGATTGCCCAGTCCAATGAACCTTGTTCACCATTTCCAGTCATTGTCTAGAGCACGGCCAGCAGTGGAGCAAGCCGATCAGGCACCTGGGGCAGCGCGCATGCCCTGCACCCATGAGTGGGGCGAGCTGGGGCAGGACGCTCCACCCTACAGCTGAGGGGAAAGTGGTGGGTGGACCGTTTGGGGCAGCGGGGAGCCTGTGGGCACCCAAGCCTCCGCGTCACTTCCAGGAGAGATGCGTGGCTCAGGCGCGCTGCAGGCCCCACGTTGAGTGCTGCCCAGCATTTTGTCACCTCCCTCAGTGGTGATACTTGGGGCGGCTTGCCCCCTACTGCACCCCCCTTCCTCCAACCCTGAGCAGGGCTGTGGGCCCTTGAGGCCAGAGGTCAAACGTGGGCCCCAGGAGTTCTCTGCCCAGCCCTTGGGACTCCTTCCAGGCCACGCCCTCTCGCTGGCCCCCCTACAGGGCTTTTGCTTGCCAGGATGTGTCCTTCAAGTCTGACCGTGTGTCCGCTTGTCTGGATGGGGAAAGGAGAGGGGTGTGCACAACCTCCTGGCTTCTGCCTGGCTGGGAAGTTGCCCATTGTAACACATTATTTTTGCCTCCCTCATATGCCTGCTGCGATTATAAAAAGGAACAACCCCCCCCCCAATTTATTTCACCTTGAGCTCCTTGGAGGAGAGTTGAATCATAGAATTGTAGAGTTTGAGGGGGCCACCCTGGTTCATCTAGTCTGACCCCCTCCAATGAAGGAATCTTTTGCCCAGTGTGGGGATCGAACTCACAACCCTGAGATTAAGAGTCTGATGCTCTGCCGAATGAGCAGTCCATCAGGATGTGGGCCGAGTCTGAAAGTTTGTCAGTCTTTTAAGCCATCTTTTTACGCCATCTTGCTGGGTGCGGGGGGGGGGGGTGCCTCTCCTTTTTGACAATTTATTAACATTTTGGGGAAACTGGGTCGTGTTTTTTTGTTGTTGTCACTGTCTTCGCTTGCCCTTGCCCTCACTCGCTCTCAGTGATGGCATTATCAAGTTAGATTTGACAGGCTGCACAGAGTTGTGATGCCGTTCTAATCTAGGGTTGCCATATTTCAAAAAGTGTAAATACGGACACAAAAGTTGTTGAAGCCATCCTGAGGAGCTCCGCGTACCCCTTCCCCCGCCCCTCCTTTCCCTTCTTCCCTCACGCCCTTCACGCTCACCACTGAAGCCTCTCTCCGAAACTTTCCGCCAAATGTGTCCAGAGAAACGGAGGAGATGATTGTTAGGCTGGACCCAGGAGCTGCCTCCACGGCCAATCAAACCTCAGCAGAGCTGCTAGCTGCAATATGGGCAGGAGAAGCCCCATGAGGAAGCTGAGGCTGCAGTAGGGTGAGAGTAGTGGTGGGGCGGGAAGGTGGTGTGTGCTTTTTGAGATATTTTATGTGAAAATGGCAAAAATGACACTGCCGATATGGGCTGCCATATGTCCTGATTTTCCGGGACATTTTCTTGCTGATTTCCATCTGAATGCTGCTTCTGACCGCAGTATTACGGGCATGTCTTGGAAATTCCAGACGTATGGCAACCCTATCTAAGCAGTACACAAGTAAGAAGGGGACCTTGAAGGGATGAGGTGCTTCAGTTGGAGCTGGCACTGGAGGCTGGTCCATTGGGGCAAATGGGGCACTGCTCTGAGTCTGCCCTCCGCCAGCCCCCACCTGCCTGCCTTTTTGACTTACAAGCGGTCAAAGGCAGGCAGAGGAGGAGGATGGGGACGAGGGATGGAAGGATTCCAGTTCTCCCAGTTTCTCATTCTTAAATCCAGTTCCCCACATTTTGCAACGATTTGAAATTTATTGATTAAAGAAAATTCCCCGTGAAAATTCACCAGCATTTTTAGTACGAATTTATCCCAATAAACACATTTTCATATGCAGTTTTGGTGAACGTACTCATTTTTGCAAGCAATTTCCCCTAATGCAATGCATTTTTGTGTCTTTTTTTTACAATTTTTTTAATGCATGCTTTCCCTTAAAATGTGCATTTAAAAAAATGGTTGGAAAACTGTAACCCGAAATTGGGGAAAGTGTGAATTTTGAAGGATAGCTCTGTTTCGGTTCACACGTGGTTTCAGAAAGGGCAAGTTGGATAGATTTGGCTTTGAATGCATACTGAATTGAATTCTTCCTCTGTCCCTAATGGGGCAGAAACAAGAGCTCCTTAGCTCTGCCTGCCATTGGCTGTGGCTCCAGCTGTCATTGACTCTGGCTCCGCCTACTTTGCCCTCCCTGCTTTCTGCTCCACCAGCCCCAATGGGCACCAGCCGCCACTGGGAGCAGGCATGGGGAACCAATGGCACTCCACAAGACTGTGAATATGTTTGTATAGTTCAAGTATTTCCCGGCAGAAATGAGCACCCTGGTGAAAGTCCTTGTTTGACCCCAAAGTAAAAACTGGACACTATTCCATCCATACTTGACAATAATTGAGAGTTGGTGCTCTGTGTGCTGTTGCATTTCTTTGATGGCTTCCAAACAAGTCCTGTTGTTTTGCTGAGCCTCACCTCCCAAGAAAACCCACATGATAAGGCAGGGATGGTGAACAGCCCACTGGATCTGGCCATGGCTGGTTTTCCCTTCTAGCCTTATTTGCTCCCCTCTTTCCCTTCCTCCTCCTCTCCTGCTGGCTTCCTCTGCCCAAGTAGGGAGAGCTCATTGCTTTGAAAGTGTTGATCTGATGGCACCTGCAACCTCCACTTGCATCTTCAGTTGAACCAACCTCATCTGCACATTCTGAAACAATATGCAACCCAAAACACAGGGTACCTCCCCTCCCCCAAAATGCATATAACTAGGAAAATCATGCCTTAAAATGCATGTATTTGTGTCCCTAGTATAACATCACCAGTGTGTTCTATTAGGGGATATTGCATTAGGATTGGGGAAATACTAGATTCAGTTCTCATCTGAAGCTGATTCTATCAAATCTGCACTGTCCGAAACCCATGCGTGAACCAGAACACAGCTATCTGTTAAAATTCACCCTCAAACGAAATTTGCCTTGCAGTTTTCCAAGTAAACAATGGTAAAAAAACCATATGTAGAACCAAGATTGACAGCTCTTTCCATCTTTATTTAGGAGTGCACTAAAAAAAAAATGCTGGTGAATTTTCAGGAGGACTTTAAAAAAAACACCAAAATGTTGTAGACATGCTAGGAACTGAACTGGTAAACTGGAAAATCGAGATTTGGTGGGTCGCTGCAGCAGAGACTAGCTTAAGCCCCTTCCACCTTAAAGTGTCCTTGCAGGGTGCAGGGCATGGCCAGTCAGATCCTCAAACACAAGAGGCCCTTTAAGGAGATGAGGATTGCCCCCCCCCCACTTTTTTGCAGGTCTCCAGCTGTGAGTTTTTCACACTTGGACATGTCAGCCAGGCTAGAATGGTGTCCTAGCCTATTACGATTAACAGAATGTCTCGACTTTGCTATGCTGGTAGAAGAAGGCACTTAGGGTATTTTTTTATTGTTGAAGGTGGTACATTGCAGGCAGGGGAGGCCCTGCTGCCCCTGGGGCCACACCTTTGATGCTCAGCTACTTTTGGCTGGGTCCACAGCTGCCCCATCTCCTTTTCCTGTGTTTTCAAGCGGCCTGGGATCTTTAAACATTCTCATGTCCAGGAAAATGTCGTCCTGGTGGGAAGGGGTTCCTTTGTAGCCCTCGTCGCCTTTCTGCTGCTCCAAGTTCCTAGAAGAAGACAAAATAATGAAGCTGGATGGGGGGAGAGAGAGGATTGGGGGAATATTATGGGTTCCTGCAAATCCTTCTGCTTAGGTCCAGGTAATCTTACAAACTGACTCCTCCTCAGCTCAGCTCAATAAGAAAATGAGGGGCTGGGGATGGAGGGTGAAGAAAACCCGCCAAGCCAGCTAATGTTTCACTGCTGCTGCCAGGCTGCTGCTCAGGACACGGAAGGTTCATGGGGCTTAGCTGTACCACCTGTACCACAACTGAAGGCGGCCCTGTTTAGGGAAGCTTTTAATGTCTGACACTGTATTGTTTTTAATATTCGGTTGGAAGCCGCCCAGAGTGGCTGGGGAAACCCAGTCAGATGGGTGGGGTATATATAAATAATAATAATAATAATAATAATAATAATAATAATAATAATAATAAGTGCCTGCCTCTGCAGAGGGGAGCCTGGCCGGCTGGCCCTTAGTGAGGAGGCAAGGGGCACAGTGGCAAGGCTAGGGTCCAGGGTCCAGAGTCCTCTGGCAGCAGGCAGGGTGGGGATCCCTGCATGGGGGCCCCTGACTCGTACCCCTTCAAAACCATGTGCCTGGGGCTACAGCCCCCCTGGCCCTCCCCCTGGATTAGAAGGCCTGGATAGGTCTTTAGAGCAGGTGTGCCTTAGCTGGTTTAACCCCACATAGTGGTTTTCCTCACATAGTCCTACTGGATTTGATACTAAAGGCCTCTGAACTCCAAGCTTGCGTTTCCATTTTTTTAAAAAAAGTATTTTGGAAGGCAGGGGATGTTTTAAGAGGCACACAGGACCCTCTTGTCCGTGTAATCCAAGCTGACTTCAGCTGGAGGTGCTGTTTGCCCAAGGGAGGTTGTTCTGCCATAGGAATGTAAGAAGATTCCTGCAGTATCAGGCCAAAGGCCCATTAGTCTCACAGTGGTCACTCAGATGCCCCCGTGAAAAGCCCCCAAGCAGGACAGCAGCACTCCCCCCCCCATGTGATTTCCATGAACGTGCCAGGTGAGGTGTTGAAAAGCTTTCCTTGATTGACTTCCATCGCTTGCACTGCACTTCCTATATACATTTTAAGGAAGATTGTACCTGTTATTCCGTATTATTCCCATACAATCTCACACAAATCAGTCAATGAAATTTTGTTAACATTTTCATTTTGAGATATTTGTAGAATAAATTTGGAAGAAATTCTTCCAACATTTCTTCTTTTCTCTCTCTATTTTTTCTTCTTTTTTCCCTTTTCTTCTTTTATCTCTCTTTTGTTCTTTTTTATATATGTGTACTTATCTGAAATATATATCTATGTATTTGCAATGTTTTGCTTATATTTTGTAATAATTATGTTAAATAAATTAATAAAAAATTAAAAGAAAAGCTTTCCTTGAGTTCTGTACTGATCAGGGGTATTTTTTTTGGTTAAGGGGTACGTGCAGCCGGCAACTGGACTGCTTCCCCTCACAAGCTAGTCTTTCAGCTAGCGGAGGAGCTGGCGACTGCTCTGCCACACCCTTGGATTCAAATGTCAAGCATCACTTCTCTCTCAGGAATATGCAGCCATTCCCCCAAATTTGTAGGAGAGGACCTGCGGAGGAAATTTCCGTCGGGTCCAAGGTTATTCCGTTTTTAGGCACCTTGAGTTAATCATTTGTCCCTGCAAATTAACAGAGGTAATCCAGGGCCTGAATGCAGACTTTACCTTCACACCAAATTGCTCAAAGCAATTTTAAACAGAAGATAAGAGTCACAGTGGGGTTGGATTAGATGACCTCCCTGTAGCGGTTGGGTAGAAATTCAATTCTGTTTGCACTTAAAGGGGAATTTACCTTTCGGAAAACAAGATGCAAATCAACCCACAGCCATCTTTCGAAATGCACGCTTTTCTGAATTTTGCAATGCTGTTCCTCTGCTAAGCAATGCGTACCGAAATGCATATACCAGTACTTCTGTACAGCGTGCAAATAAATTTGTATCTTAATGGAAATAACATGCAAAACTGCATGGTAAAAAGATGTTTTAAAGCAAACAAACCAGATTTATCTGATTGCCAAATCTGGTGCTAAGGGCAGCAGCTCTTGGTCCCTAAACTATGGGAAACTATCCCTGGGCCTTTTTGTGGGAGTTGAATATCATGTCTACCATGTGACAATGGCAACAGCAAATTCAGCTTCTTTGCGTCATAAGCCAGTCTCATCTGTGTAAGTTGATTATCTGCACACTTTGTGGGTAATCTGCATGATATAGGCGGATAATTTATGCGGTTACGATTGGCATGCAGTGGTGCCCCGCAAGACGAATGCCTCGCAAGACGAAAAACTCGCTAGACGAAAGGGTTTTCCGTTTTTTGAGTCGTTCTGCAAGACGAATTTCCCTATGGGCTTGCTTCGCAAGACGAAACGTCTTGCGAGTTCTTGCGAGTTTGTTTCCTTTTTCTGAAAGCCGCTAAGCCGTTAAGCCGTTAATAGCCACTAAGGCGCTAAGCCGCTAAGCCGCTAATAGCCATGCTTCACAAGACAAAAAAACCGCAAGACGAATAGACTCGCGGAACGGATTAATTTCGTCTTACGAGGCACCACTGTACATTGACAAGCCAAATGATGCCCATTCCATGTTTTGAATTAAGAGAGGGGGTAGCTGAAATGATGACAATTCCTGTGTATGAATCATGACATGAAAAGGCACAATCTCTTCTGTTTGTATTATAATAGCTCTATAAACTTTGCTAGCATAAGTACCTTCACGTGTCCTTTGACTATTTTAGGTAAAATGCTGGAATGTTGTGTTTTCCTTGATGCAAGTCACTTCGCCGCCACTGATGGCTTACTAAATGGAAGGAAGGCAGTGTGGTGCAGTGGTTAGAGTGTCCAACTAGGACCTGGGAGACCAGGGCTCACATTGCCACTTGGCCATGAAGCTCATTGGGTGACCTTGTGCCAATCACTCTTAGCCTAGCCTACCTGATAGGGTTGTTGTGTGAATAAAATGGGGGGGGGGCACCAGATATACCAACTTGAGGTCCTTGGATGAAAGCTCTTGGATACATGCAATGAATACATCTACTTTATGTTGGCTACATATTTGAACACCTTAAGATTATCATAAGCAAAGACCAAGGAGCAGGTTTCTGTCTATGTTTGGATACAACTTGGTGCCATTTTGAGTCAACATGGAATAAGAGCCTAAGAAGAACCTTCTGCATTAGGCCAAGGATACATCTAGTCCAGCAACCTGTTCTCACGGTGGCCAACCAGATGCCCACAGGATAAGAATTCAAACTCAACTCCTGGGGCTTTCTGTGTGCAAGCCCTGCACTTTGGAAGACAGGCTCACAGCCATTTTTTCTTTGTTGATTATATAGAATGAATATGTCCCATCACTTTTCTGAACCTTTTCCAACTCTCCAATACCCTTTCTGAGCTGAGGCAAACTGAACCTTTCAAAACTGCACCAATTTTAGCCACTGATTTTAAAACTGCACTGTTGTGAAGTTTTTTTGGTCTCTCAGAATTCCCAAACAATGCCAGGTAAAACTTATCAGGGCTGCTACTGATAAGCAAACAAATGTGGTTAAGGAATGAGGAGGGGAGAAGGCAGATTTACTTACTGGTTCTCCACGTCTTCAATGGTATCAGGTAGTGGCATGTTCAGGGTCTCTGGAAGGAAGCAGGCGGCAATGCCGGAGATGATGGGAGCTGCCCCATAGATCAGAAGGGGGAGAGATGGGGAATACTCGCCCGTCATCCTCACCAAGGGAGCCACGATCCCGCCGACACGAGCCATGGTGTTCCCAAAACCCATCCCGGTCTGCCTGCCATGCAATGGAAAGAAAGTTGACGAAGGGGGAAAGCCTTAAGCCTGGGAAACCTGTGCTGCCCCCCACAGATGACCCCAGACTTCAACTCCCATCAGACCCAGCCAGCATGGCCAATGGCCCAGGATGATGGGAGTTGCTGTCTAGCAATATCTGTAGGGCCACAGGCTCCCTGTTGCTGGCCTAAATAGATTGGTGCCTGGTGCTCATTGGGACTGGTAGGACAAAAGGCAGGGAGCCCAACACTAGGGGGAGCCAGAGCCAACGACAGGCAGAGGCGACTCATTCTGGTTTTGCTCTCCTCTTGCTCCCTGCTGAGTTCTACAAGGAGCAACACTGAGACTGAGGAGGAGGAGGAAGCTGCCAGGCAGTGCCAATCCCTGGGGTGGCTGGGAATATGAAGACTGGTGGAAGGCGGCTGGCGTATGGCAGACTGAGACTGGTGGGGCAGCGCCCCATTCACCTGAATGGACCAGCCTCCACAGCAGCCAGGTTACTTGAAGGATGGCTCCACCTGCCTGTTTTAAAAGATGGGCCTGCCTTAAATAGCTTGGGTCTAGGGGGCTTCCGCAGCTGTGTGTGCTCAGGCCACAGAGGCCACTTTAGAAAGTAAAAGGAATAGCAGTGGGCAGTATTGTATACCCATCAACTGCCCTGGAAAAGCTGGGACATCTCATTTCCCCACATCCCACAAGAGTACGGCGGCCATTTTGGGTGCCTCGCTCTCACATGATTTCAGGCTGATATCTTGCGCCGAAAACAGCATTTCCAGGTCCACAAGATGGGGCTCGCTCTGATCAGAGCCCCGGCCTGGTTCTGACGGTATTCCAGGATAACCGTCCATATAAAATGGCCCACAGTTAAGAGCTTCTGCTAAGTCTGAGGTACCTGATCACCGTGGGGTAAAGCTCTCCCGTGTATAAGAAGACACAGTTGAAAGAGGCTGCCAAGCACCCTTTCCCAAAGACGGCAAAGACAGTGCGCAGGATCTGCATATCTGGGGAGAAGATCAACTCAAATGATTTTGCAAACAACTATTGTTCAGAGCCCTTCAGCCCCCCGACAAATTCTGTTACCATTTTGACCTTTGGTTTCTCGCCATTATTTGACTTCCTGTTCCCCTTTGCATTTGGCATACATTTCCTGCCCCCACCACCTCAGTCTTAAGATAAGGTTTTCTCCCTCTGTCTCCAGCCAAATGACCTTTCGCAGTTTGTCAGTGTTGTGTCACCAGCAGTCTTCGCCTCAGAACCATTAGAGCATTTGTGAACATTCTGTGTCTCACCTGTAGCTCAGCCAATAACAAGGGTGGAATATAACTTATATAACCCTTGTTATATAAGTTTTTGGCAACCTTTGGTGAACACTGGCATTGACACTGTGAATGTTGATACTCCCATCACCAGCAGAAGTGAAGTCAAGCCACTTTCCTTGAGTGAAACGACACATTATGTTAAATAAGAAATTGCATTTAACATGTCTGTTTGTGGTTTTAAAAGAACAGCTGTTGGGATGGGGCTGGGAGCTGATGAGGGCTGACGCTGTGGTTTAATCCTTTCCCACTATGCTGTGATTTCAACAAAAAGTTCCTCTCTCACCTGCTTGTTTTCTGTTTTATGGTTTTAACTTTTGCCTGTAAACCACTCAGAAAACTTTAGCTGTTGGGTATTACACACATATGTAAAATAAGCAAATGAATTAATGAATTAAAATTTGCCTGGAGGAAGGAAGCTGTTAGTAAGAAAAAAGCACCCTGCATATGCTCAGGGGCTCTTTCACCTATGAACCTGTAGCCTCAGTCACAAGGTCTTATGCCACACAGTTCTAGGACTTAATCTCATTTCACACTGAAAACAAGCAGCCTTTCCTCCTCCACAGGAAACCCTGTTGGGAGCCTATAACCCTAGGAATCTGCTTTCAGCACCCTCACCAGACTACAGTTCCCAAGAGGTCTTTGGAGGGCACCCAAACACCTCAAGCTGGAGAAAACCAGACTGTTCTCTATTTTGTGGGAGGAACTCTAGCACATACCAGGAAACGTAGGTTTGCCGAAGCATGTTTTGTTTTATTTTGAATTGTATTGTTTTGCTGCTTAGTGGTTTGCCACCCTGGGCTCCTTTAGGAAGAAGAAGGGCAGAGTGGACGTTGAATAAATAAATAGGTAGGTAGATAGATAGATAGATAGATAGATAGATAGATAGATAGATAGATAGATAGATAGATAGATATAGATAGATAAAGTGGATGAAATCATTCTGTATCCCTAGTGCAGCATACTTATGTCTTTATATATGTTGGAAGCTACCCAGAGTGGCTGGGTCAGCCCAGTCAGATGGGTGGGGTACAAATAATAAAATTATTATTATTATTATTATTATTATTATTATTATTATTATTATTACCCACTTGAAAAAATAAGATGACCTGGGATTTTCTTGGAGGAAGAGCCATGGGATAGAAAGCAAATAAATAAGAAACAGACCGTTTGCACTTTGGAAAGTGATGGGGACGTACTGTACATTGAAAAGTATGGGGTGGAATAGCGACTAAGGGGAAGATGCATGAACACCCTGCAAACAAATCAGGACGAACCTTCATTGTCAACATATAACCTCCCAGGAAACGAATTGGAGCAAGTGCTCAATAAATCCGACCTCTGCAAAAGCTTTGTGCAAGCAAATCAGAACGAACGCTCAATGGTCTGGAGGAGCCCCTAAATTGTGGTTTATCTGGAGTCTCACCTTGGGGGACAAAGATGTTTCCGGCAATGGACAGGCCTGCTAGGATGAGAGTCAGTGCCTGGGTGATCCTGCGGCCAAAGTAGCAAATCACAACGAAGGCAATGAGTTTGGCAGGGATATCGACAGCCCCAAAGATCACCTGGATGAGGTAGACACTGACCCCAAAGTTCTGCAGGTCCATAGCCAACCCATAGTAGGCGAAGCTGGTGGAGAACCTGGTGGCGGATACAGGGAAAACACACAAATAAGCCGAGGGTTGTGGCTCAGGGGCAGAACATTTGCTTTGCGTAAAGAAAGTCCCAGGTTCAGTCATCCCCGTCAGAAACCAGGTGAATCAGTTGTCTGTCAGTGTAGATATAGAGTTAGCTCAATGCTCTTCAACCTTTGACCCAAAACCCCAGATGTTTTTGGACTCTGTTTTCCATCATTATTCTTTATGCACCATTATTTATTAAATTTGTTAGTCGCCTCCAACCCAAAGTGACTTACAACCAACCACCTTTCTTTCCATTTACAGTGGTACCTCCGTTTTTGAGTGTCTCAGAAGCTGAACGTTTCGGTTTTCAAATGCCGAAAACCCGGAAGTAAATGCTTCCGTTTTCGAATGCACCTCGGAAGTCAAATGGCTTCCGCTGCGTGCTTTTCAATTTTCTCCATTGAAATTGGAATTCTCCCTTTGCGCCTCAGTTTTTGAATGTTTCAGAAGCTGAACGGTCTTCTGGAAGGGATTACATTCGAATACCAAGGTACCACTGTTTATCCCAAGATTTTCTCCACAGAGCTCAAGGTGGCACGTGTGGCTTCTCCCCTCATTTAGTCCCTCACAACAACTCTGTGAGGTAGGTTAGTCTGAGAAGGAGCCTGGGGGGGGCTGGTTGTGCCCCCTCTTTAAAAAGTACCCAGGGGCACAGCCCCCCACTCTACACCCCTGCTCTAACCAACTGAGCTATTCCCCCCCCCCAATACTGAGCCAAGAAAACGATATTTAAAGCGATCTGGCTTCTCTTTTTCCGCTTCTTTCATTCCCTCTCTTGCCTTCCCCACCAGCTGCTTCCACCTCAAACTTACCAGACGAAGCAAAGGCAGCACGTTACCCGTCGCACAACAGGCGATCGCACCAAGTCAGCTGCCGTGAAGTTGGACTTGGCGGAGGGTGCCTCTTTCTGTAGGCTGGCTTTCAAGACCTGCAAGAAAAAGACAAGCAAGGGGTTGCCTGCCGCCTGCTGTGGTCTCCGGCCAAATTCCGCACATTTAGGGATGGAATCACGAGGCGCCTGGAAACTTACTTAAAGTTTAAGGGGAAGGACCATAGTTCCACGTTCGAGTGCATGCTTTGGATAAAGAAGGTTCCACATTCAATCCTCGACCTTTTTTGGTAGAGGTAGGGGGAAAGCCCCATCGGAAACCTTACAGATCAGCAGGCTAGTGAGGGTGGAGGCCAAACAGGCGAATCCACAACTTGCACCCCGATTGCAGAATTAGTGTATCCTGACTGCGGAATCAAGACTGTCGCCAAATACGCACAGCCATTTCTTGGATGGCTGGTCCACCTCATCTTCTTCCTATGGTTGCTACCATTCCCCACCTGCACTCCCAGGCAGGCTCCTGTTCCCTGGAGATGTTTAGCAGGCAGATATTCAGCTGGTGCTGATTTTTTTTTTTTTTTTTTTTACAGCAGAGAGGTGCGTTTTTGTGTGTGTGTGTGTTTTGGGGGGGGAGCTGGCACTGCTGAATCACTACCTGTTCTGCATAGTGGCATAGCGTGGGTTGTCAGCACCCGGGGCAAGGCAAGTAATTTGCGCCCCCTAACCACACCGCACGCCTGGCACCCCCCCCTCCACAGTGGGCGGCGACCCGGCGGCTCGGATTGGATTCACACAGCCAGCATTGCAGTGAGAGAGAGTGAGCCAGGTACGGGCAGAGAGCTGCGAGTGCGAGCGCCCCCCCCCAGATGTTGCGCCCGGTGCGGCCGGCCCCCCTGCACCCCCCACGCTACGCCACTGGTTGTGCAGCTGCTAAAGGCTTAGGAGCGTAAACCAGGAAGAAAAGGAAGAAAGGTTTCTTTCTCTCACTACCTCGAGGCTGAGCTTCTGCCCTTGCTCCTTCTGCCCATTTATCCGTGCCACTTTTTGCAGCTCCTTGAGTGCCTGGTCCAGTTTGCCAGCTGTGGCATACCACCGGGCAGACTCTGTAAACCACCTGGGCAGGAGAAAAACAGAGAGGCAGCACTAGGTGGGGGAACAGGGACACAGTGAGGTGAAAGCAGGTATATACAACCCCTAGGTAATGCCCATCCTGCTCTGCAGAAGGAGCCCTTGGGTATTTGTTTAACAGCTCTGCCCTGCACCCCAGCATCTCTTCCTCCAACAAGCCCCTCCTTAGGTTCAGCTAGCTTTCCCCCCCTCTTAGGGCTTATACTTCTGTGCCTCCAATGGCTGTAAGCAGGGGCGCCGGCTCCTAGAGGCTGAACCCCTTTGAACCCCCACCCCAATATTTGTTAGCAGGGGACAGAGTCCCCACAATGTTTGTCCAGGATACGGCGGCTCCTCCCCCTCCCCCTTCCATAGTAGGGGAGCAGCCCCCGGCTCATGGCAGTGGCAGCAGGCGGCGGCAGAGGAGCCGCCCAGACATTGTGCACGATGGCATTGTGTCTTGGTGTCGTGTCTGACGTCTGGGCATTGCGTGTAGCATCACAACATCATGCATGATGCCCGGATGCGACTCGTGACATCACGCGATGTCACCTGCGCTAATCACCCTCCCGAGTCAGCATGCTTGGCTGTAAGAAAGGCAGGAAACCAACAGTTGAAGCTTCCCTCTGATAATGTGCTGGGGAAGCTTTTATTGTTGAACTGCTGTTTTTCAATGATGCAAACACAGGACCTGCTCTTTAAAGCTGAATGGGAGCAAATGGCAGTCCAGGTTTTCTGCAGATTGCTCTTTGCTCCGATTCAGCTTTAAAGAGTTTTTTTTTTTGTGGGAGAAGCTTTAGAGAGAAATAAAGAGGGTGCCCGGACACAGAGCTTTAAAGCGTGGGTTGTTCCTGGAAAGCGTGGATAAGCCCTATATCTTTATCTTTAAAGTGGCATCCTTAAATGGGGATTGCGAGAGAGAAGAAGAGACATCCCTTTTTCTCCTCCTTGCTTGTCTAGTCTGCCCTTCCAGAAGCTTCCTTGTGACACTCCTCCCATTCCTCAAATGACCGGTGTCCTCCTTCGCAGCTCCCTCCTTCCTCCCCAGCTCCTTTCCCACAACCTCAGCTTTCCTCGCCTTCACCCACCAGTTCCCAGCCTCCCCACACAATTAATGTCAACGTTTTGGGCCAGGAACTCCCACCACTGCCACTCACAGCAGACAAGAGAGCAGGGCCACAGCGCCACCTACCAGCCGTACAGGAAGAAGGCGAAGTAAGGGAAGGAGACGGCCAGCTGGAGCCAGCGCCAGTCGCGAATGGCATAAGCTACGCCTGCGAGGATAAACTGCCCGACGCTGTAGCTGTATCCAGTCACCATGCTGATGGTGGCCCGGGAATGCATTGGGGTCCACTCTACCGCTGGAAGAGGAAAACCCCATGTTGCCGTCTAGCAATGTTCAAAGGAGTGAACACCCACCTAACTGATTCTGGGGTTTCTAACAAGAACTTTTACCTAAACTCTGTGTCAAACAGAAAATATAAAACCAGTACTTTCTTCCTGGAAGTACTCAAGGTTACACAGTACTGGCACCTTCTGCCCCCCTCCCCATGTCAAAAGTGTGGTACTTACTGTAACAATTTCATGGTGAGTACCTCCCCCCCCCCCTTTCTATATAAAAAAACACTGTATAAAACATATGGGACAGGTTGAACTTCTCCAGTTCCTCTGGGACATAAATGTACATCAAAAGGAACCCCCGAAAACCTTATTTGCAGCAGTGGAGAAGTTAAAACACAAACCTAGCTAACGGTAAGGCACTGCTATATTTAGGTAGATTTATCACTTCTAAATATTTTGGCAGTTTAATCCCATGATTTGAATTCACACATGTAAATAATGAAGAACAGGTTTTGTTAGTCCGATATCGTATGCTCAAAATGAGTGGAGATTTAAACCCAGATATCCCTTATTCTAGGGATGCGGGTGGCGCTGTGGGTAAAAGCCTCAGCGCCTAGGGCTTGCTGATCGAAAGGTCGGCAGTTCGAATCCCCGCGGCGGGGTGCGCTCCCGTTGTTCGGTCCCAGCGCCTGCCAACCTAGCAGTTCGAAAGCACTCCCGGGTGCAAGTAGATAAATAGGGACCGCTTACTAGCGGGAAGGTAAACAGCGTTTCCGTGTGCGGCTCTGGCTCGCCAGAGCAGTGATGTCACGCTGGCCACGTGACCCGGAAGTGTCTCTGGACAGCGCTGGCCCCTGGCCTCTTGAGTGAGATGGGCGCACAACCCTAGAGTCTGTCAAGACTGGCCCGTACGGGCAGGGGTACCTTTACCTTTACTATCCCTTATTCTGTGCAACACTCACTACAACACAACATAGTGCCTCAGGGTGTGTGTGCACAAATCAGACCTGAACCCAGATCACAAGGCTGGGAAGTAGTCATCACTCATTTTACTCTATTGGTAATGAGGGATGAGTGTATCTGTCAATGATGATTGGCGTTTCTCTCGGGTTCTCATTTTACCAATCTTAGTCCTCCTTGTTTCCACATCAGTTTGCAAGTTTCTCTCTCTCTCTCTCTCTCTCTCTCTCTCTCTCTCTCTCTCTCCTCATGCGTAGGCGGCCATTTTCTCAGAAAAACAACAACTGAAAAAAGAGATTCCAAGAATCAAACTCTCTCTCATCTGTAACTGGTTGCCTTTGGTGGCTATGACTGCCTGTGATTAATGGGAGAACAATGCCCTTTGCACATGCACAGAGGCCTCAGGGCAGATTTGCAGCGTGCTTGGCTAATGTTTTAAGCCTTGGAACCAGCCACCAGAGGAAACTTACTTACACAGCGACACGCAGTTCAGCCCAATGCCTGAGAGAGCCATTCCTGACAGGAAGCGGAAGATGCAGTAAGCTGTGAAGCTGGGGGCGAAAGCAGCGCAGGACCCCGAAACAGCCATTTGGAGACAGGACCAGATCAACAAAGCTTTCCGGCCAAACCTAAACCAGGGAGGAACGAGTCTTGTTATAGACAGGGTGGTGGTCTCTGTGTGGGTGAAATCTGGAAGCGGCGGGAATGGAAGAATGATCTGGAAAAGGAGTGGGGGAGCTTTTACAGCCTGAGGGCCACATTTCCTTCTGTGCAACCTACCAGGGGCCACATGCCTGTGGTGGGCAGGACCAGAGGCAAAAGTGGGAGGAGCAAGGAATGTAAATATTATATTTGTACAACGGGCCAGTTTCTGCACACGCCTCTCTCTCCTCAACCCAGACAAGCAAGAGGTGGTATCAGAGTTTGAGGGTGCACTCCAGCCAGGCATAAACACTCAAGGATGGTCTGGCTGGGGTGGCCTGGGGAGGCTCCTGAGGGCCAGAAAGAGAGAAATTGAGGGCAGAATTTGTCCCCTGGGCCTGAGGCTTCCCACCCCAGAGCTACTCTAGAAGCACCAAGGCGTAATGGCTGGAGAATGGAAAGAGAACACACCATAGCTGCCAGCATCCTGGGAGGGCAAATTAGGACATGACCTCCCCCCCGCATCTTGCCCCCAGCCGCCCCTTACACGTCGCTGCCACCCATCGCCTTGGGTTTCCCCAAGGAAAGTGGCAGGATAAAACTAAAACCTTTGAGGATCATGGGACGAATTGAAGAAATTACGGGGCAAATGAAAATGTAGATGAGCCCAGAGTCAGATACTTCCACCGGCCCTGAGCCCACAGTGTACAGTGGTACCTCGGGTTACAGACGTTTCAGGTTACAGACGCTTCAGGTTACAGACTCCGCTAACCCAGAAATATTACCTCAGGTTAAGAACTTTGCTTCAGGATGAGAACAGAAATCGTGCTCCAGCGGCGCAGCAGCAGCAGGAGGCCCCATTAGCTAAAGTGGTACCTCAGGTTAAGAACAGTTTCAGGTTAAGAACGGACCTCCAGAACGAATTAAGTTCTTAACCTGAGGTACCACTTTAATCCGGATAAGACTCTGGGACTGGACTCTGGGACAACAAAGGATTCCTTGGCCCAGCTAGAACCAACCGCTTTGACATGCATTCGCAACATGCTTTCAAAGCGCGAAATGCCTTACTTGTCTGAGAGGCCGCCGAATGCGACCGCACCCACCAGCACCCCCGCCATGTAGATTGACTGGGCCATCTGCTGCAGCGTCCGAAAGTCGCACACCAGGTCCCACTGCGGGAGGGAGGGGGGGAGGGCGGTTAACACAGAAGCGTCA
Organism: Podarcis muralis; assembly: GCF_964188315.1. Lineage (NCBI taxonomy): Eukaryota > Metazoa > Chordata > Lepidosauria > Squamata > Lacertidae > Podarcis > Podarcis muralis. The sequence goes on along the minus strand of NC_135670.1, from coordinate 14,564,370 downwards.
CCATCGCCTGGCTTTTCGAAAACGCGAAGCAGAAAAGTTGACTTTGGGATATGTATCTATAAAGCTCCATTTCCTATTCCAACTTTCCATCTCACACAGAAGATGGTGTGTGCTCAATCTCCACAGCTCCAAAAGGCATTCCTAGAACCATAGGTGGCCGAGGCAGTTTTTACTGCAAAAACTTTAATCCTTAAATCTTGTTGGCAAGAACAGTGGTACCTCGGGTTACAGACACTTCAGGTTACAGATGCTTACGCTAACCCAGAAATAGTACCTCAGGTTAAGAACTTTGCTTCAGGGTGAGAACAGAAATCGCGCAGTGGCGGCGCGGCAGCAGTGGGAGGCCCCATTAGCTAAAGTGGTACCTCAGGTTAAAAACAGTTTCAGGTTAAGAACAGACCTCCGGAACGAATTAAATTCTTAACCCAAGGTACCACTGTATTGTGGCAATTGTGTTGAGTAGGAAATTGCTGAATTTAGACAAATGCAGGAGACCCCAGATACAGAACCTGGGATTTTCCTCCTGCAAAACAGGTCCTCCACTTCTGAACCATAGACGCCCCTCCCCCTAAAAAACCCCCACATATTTATATGGAGACTCTTCGCAGAGAGCTTTCATGGATGATGGATTAGGAGAGGGTGGGAGGTTTTTTGCAGGAGGGGGGAGGGTTATTTAAATCACTAAACTTTTGCAAATAGATCATCACAATTTAGCTACTCAGCATTGCTCCCTTAAAATCAATCTTGGGCATACGGTAGTCATATTTCTTATTGAATGTGGACCTGTCGCCTATCTCCCCCTTTCCCTTTATTTGTGCAAAGTTTTGTTACAGGAAGTCATCTACATCATTGTTGGGGACCCACCGGATTATTTAATTATTATTTGTATGCCGCCTTTCCACCAAGGAGCTCAAGGGGCCAAACATGCGTATCCCTCTCTCTGCTTTCTCCACACAACAACCCTGGGAGGTAGGCCAGTCTAAGAGAGAGCGACTGGCTGAAGGTCACCCAGCTGTGTGGGGATTTGTACCCTGGTTTCCCAGGTCCTCTTCCCACACACTTAACTTCTGCACTGACTCCGATTCCCATCACCCCAGACCCATAGCTGTCAAGCGTCCCTTATTTGACGGGACAGTCCCTTATCCCAGCACCATGTCCCGCTGCTGTCCCTTATTGATGAGGCTTCATTTGGCTGCTGGCTGGGCTTTCTGCCTTTGGCTCGGACGGGCTCAGAAGTTGAACATACCTGTGCCCGGAAAATCCCTTATTTTGGCTGCTGACCCCTTATTTTCGAGGCTGCTGGTCCCTTATTTTCAAATCTGTAAGTTGACAGCTATGCCCAGACCAGGGACTGTAGTCTAGCAGCAAGTTCCCCCCGATCTACACAAATCCAGCCATGTCATCCAGAATCCCACTTCAGTCCCAATCCAATCCCAGAAAATGTAGTGAGGCATTTCTGATCCTCACCTAAGGCCTCCCTACCTCTGTCACAATGGTCGACGTGAAGACTTGGCCATCGTAGGTCCAGCCATCAAGGCAAGGCTCCAGCTCTGCCTCTGTTCTCTCCAGCTCTGTGGAATTGGGCTCAAGGAAGTGCCACTGGGTGGTGACGAAGCGACGGCACTTTTGCAGCACCTGGTTGCCGTCTGTCGGGATGAAGGCTTTCAGAGGATCCTGACAGTCTGCGCCTTCGGTGATGTTGCTGCCGCCGCATGTGCCGTTAACGCTGGTGCGGCATCGGTGCCCGGGGACGGCTGCTGTAAAATTCTGCAAGAGGTTGTGGGCTGCCATGAGGACCATCGGGAAGCAAAGCAGCAGCACGTTGAGGACCTGGAAACGGCCCATGCCGCCAACCTGATCCAAAAGTTGGGCAAAAGTCATCGCGGCCCAGAGACGCAGGACGGGCCCGGCTGAATCGGACGAGGCACGTTGGCCGATGTAGATGCAATGGCAGCAGGGGAAGGAGAAAATATATATACCAGTATATTCTTGCAAACGTTAGGTGTTTGCTTGGCGATCTGGAGGTGCAAATCCCAAATGGACTTGCTAAAACGTAGAGATGGAAACCTCCAAGAACCAGCCCGGTGGAAGCTGTCAAAATGATTCCACGGCTGATTTCCTTTGCAGTGGTCGGAGCTGTACTGAAGGAATGAAACAGTTAAGAAGGACACTTCCCATGACTCCTGCTGATGGGCAAACAGACGGGACCTCTGCCCTCCTGAGTGTGCATTTCATATTTGAGCCTGCTCCAAGGTCACCCAGAAATGCGTTGCCGCTTATGTGCAGTTCCTACGAAGGAACCAGTAGGGCACCTTTCCCTCTCCCCCCTCTGCCTGCAGGAGCGAAAGGTAGAATAAGGCTGAAAAGGCCAGAGCTCTACGAAAAGGCTCTGGAGAGGGGCTTGTTTTTCTGTGCTTCTGATTAAGCTCCTGCTGAGTTTCAGACGGCTTAGTCGGTTCCATTAGACCCACATCTCCTAAGAATGGAGGTATTAGTGAAAAGGGAGGGGTGCACATTCACTTCCAGGGAACTTGGGCGAGATGGTGGTAACAGGCGAAGGAATGAGCTGAGTCAGGCCTGGAATATGAACTTTCCCCCTTGAAGTCATTTGCATTCCTGGTATCAAAGAAAACATCACAACGATAAGCTTTATTTATGGGGGCTGTGCAGGGGGGAATAATTTGCTGCTCTGGGTGTTTGGTAAGACTTTTTCCACCCTTCCCTTGGTCTGGGATGCTTCCCACTGAGGTCGCGTCATGAATCCCCAACGCTCAGTCTGCACAGTGAACCCTTCTGCCTTTGACACATCCACATGTTACGAAAAATGGGGCTCTCTCAAGGGAGACCCTGCAAGGTCTGCTATTGGTCAGTGGAAGGAAACAGAGTCGGCAGCCAGCTAAAATGAAAGGAACCTGCCCAGCCCTGTCAGAAAGACCACCCAAAATGTAATGAAAACATCACAAAGAAAGAGGAGGTGTTTAGTGACACTGGAGCACACATGAGTACATAGTTTCGGAACTTGTCAATCACAATACTTTGTGAATTGCTTGTCTTGAACCGCCATTCAAATTCAGACACATTTTATTCCCCTCTCCATCTAAACACCCACTCTCCTTCTCCCTCCCATATCTATTCTTCTTGCTTTTACCCACATTCCCCTCTTTGATAAGCAAATGACAGTTCCCTCTTCTGTGGACAAGCAACCCTCTCCAACTGGTAAGACATTCACAGCTAGTTGAGGGGTTTCCTAGTTTCCTGGCTGTGTGACTTCGGAGGTGGCTGCTGGGGTGAGGTGTGGGCCAAACACTGCTCACTTTTGGGTTTACTATGTCATTTGACATGAGTTTCATTCATAATCAAGGTTTTCCATTCATAAAAAAACCTTCATAAAAAACCTACTACTTCAGAGGAAAAGGTTATGAATTTATCCTTTCTGGGTGGTGCATGTGGGGTGGTGCATGCCCTCAATTTACAGCGCAACCAATAATTTCCTTGGTGTGTGCTTGATGGGAGGCGCTGACGGGCATTAATTAGGTGTTTACACAGCTCTGCAAAAGTGCTCACAACTGCAAGGAAGAGGTCTCAAATATAAATCAAATGTTCATAAATGTACAAGGCAAACACATGCATAAGTATATAAACCACATGTCTGAAATAGTACAGGAGAGCAATCCTGAAGCCATTTTGATTCTCCCAAATTGACCTCAAATATTTCTCTGTAAGAAGGAAGGAAATGGAAAAGCCTCTCCATTGTCTTTTGCTTACAAATCCTGTCTTAAGGGTATATTTGTGTATGAATAGGGTGAGCCTGTACAAAAGAATGGCCAGACTGCCCAGGTAATGCAATCGGTGACCATTATCAGGTATCCTGGCAGACAGGATTTCTGCTGTAGGTTTCAATTATACGCAATTTCACTGATGCGCACGGTGCCTCTAAACGTAAATCCCGCGTAAGGGGGGGGGGGAAGAATCTGCCTGTACTGCTGAAGATGATGTTACCTGTGTTGTTTCTGCTGTAGCACTGGACAATGCATGAGCAAAGCATTTAAACTTGCTAACATTTATGGTCTAGTCATTCCAAAAGAGGTGGAGGAGAATTTTAATTGCTTAATACTGGCACATTTTATAACATGGCAAATGTTTATTGAATACATAAATTGTTCAGACCGTGGCAGGAATCCACCCAGCACTCATGAGGAAATGTGGTGTGATCTCTTGGAGTAGTCAAATGAAACTTTAACACATGGCATGATAAAAGTCTGTAATTTTATCAGGACAAATTACTTGTTGCTTACTGTTGTAACAATTGTTTTCTCAAAATTTATATTCTGAACCATAAAAATAAATAAAAACAGTATTTTTTTAAAAAAAATAGTGGCATATTTAAAGCTCTAACAATGTGTATTTCCCGTGCTTTGCAAATGTTGCATAGATCTGTGTTTTCAACTCTGCTAGGGACTGTTTTTGCTATAGAGTCAAGCCTCGCACCCCTTTTCCCAGCCATTTTTTCTTTGTAGTTCCCCACACACATGGGACTTCAGGATTAACTGGTATTCCCCAGTGATTTCCAACCAAAACAACAGTCCACCAGTTTGGTGGCAGCCCTCCATATCAGGTACCTTTCAGTACCTTTCTATGTTTCTGTCTACATCAGCCCTTTACCCAAAGCACCAAGGGCTGCTGCCATGGATTGAGCTAAGAGCCCAGTGACATCTTAACGGATTTATTATCACAGATTCCAGAGGAGTAACCATGCAAATCGAAAATGTTGTCTGTTGACCGCAGCTACTACTATGCCATAAGATCCACTGTCCTGTAATATCACATATGAGCTTTAACTATTGATGAAGCCCAGGACAGTGAAACAAGACCAATATTCCGGAAATCCTTGTCTTAGACTCTATGGAAGGATTTTGTGGAACTGTAACAACCTTTCATGTGGATGGTTTGGACTTTATGAACAGACAGGTGGAACAGATACCATTACACATGGATGGACCTTATGCATGAACTGACTAGAGAATGATCTGATCCACTGGGTCTTCTGCTTCGTTTGTTTGTTGAACTTTATGAGTTACTTCTGTTGAAATTTATAATTTGATACAATGAATAGTATACCTTATTTATCTAAGAACACAGCCGGTTACGTCTTGTGTGTTTATTGAGCGTGCTTTACGTGACCATAGATTTGTTTGTTGTTGTTCTGTTGAAGCAAAGCAATGCAAAATGAAATAAAGAGCCTTGTGGCACTTTAAAGGCTAACACATTTATTATGGCATCATATGCATGAAAAAGCCTCTCATGGCCGACACACATATATATATATAGGTATAGAGAAAACTGTAAACAGTGGGGCCCAAAGGCCACAGGATGCAGAAAGTACAGTCTGACATTTCTTCGCAAATCTCAGATGTATACAATACAATAAGCACAGTAACCATTTTCATCAGTAGCAACTGGCAATCTTCCAAACTTTGTTCCGTTAATTACACACTAGGTATGAGAGGAAACCCTGGTTCCAATTGAGCCCCAGACACACAGAATCAAACTTGCCGCAAAAATTCTAGTTCAGTCAGAGGCTGCCTAGTGTGGAGTCAAGTCAAGTTGCAGAGCGTATCCCTGAACAGCTTTGGCAGGAGAGAAGCCTGTGGTCCTCCAGATGTTACTGAACTACAACTCCCATCATCTCTGATAAGGGATGGGGAAGGAAACTGAATCAGTTTGTATTTAAAGACAAACTCTAATTCACACTTTTCAAAACAGTACATGAATCATAACACAGCCACCTTTTGAAATTCACACTTCTCCAAATTTTGCTGTGCAGTTCTCCAGCCAAGTGATGTGTACAAAAATACATATACTTGGGCAAAGCGTGCATAAAAATGCATATATTAGTGAAAGTAGCGTACAAAAACACATTATATTGGAGAAAATTGCTTTGCAAAAACTATCCATTTTGCCAAAATTGAATAAAAAAATGTGTATATCAGGGTAAATTCACAATAAAATGCTGATGGGTTTTCAAGCAGGCTTTGAAAAAATAAATAAATTGCACACCGATGCAGAAATGTGGAGAACCAAATTTAAGACTGGAAAGAGTGTGCTGACATTTTGTGTCCACGTGAGCACATTAAATTTACATGCCTGTACAGTAGGTGTATGCATATCCCACCGCTTCCATCAATTCCCTCCCCACTGAGATTTAACTTTTAGAGAACCTGGGGAGGGGTCTGAAGACTGAAGACGGGTGGGCAGGTGAGGGTGGAGTGAAAAAGCCCCTGTGTCTTTTGTCTTCTTAGCTACCATCTTTGATGGGATCAGATTTGGTGGAGGCAAGAAGAACCTTCATTTGTTGTTCATCCTCTCGGAGGGGTCTTGACCTTAAAAGTAAAAGTGATTGAACAGAAATAAGCAATACAGGAGGTAGCAAGGAGAGTGATTATGCCCTATGCGGAAATGGCGGAAGGAGATGGGCATGTTTATCTAACCGTCTTAGAGACTCCACTCTGGATTTGTGTAGGGTTTACTCCTTTGCCTTTTCTTCTCCCAAAGATATCCCACAAGGCATTTACTGTTCACTAAATGTGTATAGACTCCTGCCAACCTAGCAGTTCGAAAGCACATCAAGTGCAAGTAGATAAGTAGGTAGCACTACAGCGGGAAAGTAAACGGCATTTCCGTGCGCTGCTCTGGTTCGCCAGATGCAGCTTAGTCATGCTGGCCACATGACCCGGAAGCTGTACGCCGGCTCCCTTGGCCAATAAAGTGAGATGAGCGCCACAACCCCAGAGCCGGCCACAACTGGACCTAATGGTCAGGGGTCCCTTTATCTTTAAATGTGTATAGGATTCCAGCCTAAAAGTCTTATAAATTCGTCAGTTAAAGAAGGGGGGGGTTAGTGTCTCTGAGTAGTATATAGAATTCTGTTTTCTTTCTTAAAGGTAAAGGTAAAGGACCCCTGACAGTTAAGTCCAGTCGTGAACGATTCTGGGGTTGCAGAGCTCATCTTGCTTTACTGGGCGAGGGAGCCAACATTTGTCCACAGACAGTTTTTCCAGGTCATGTGGCCAGCATGACTAAGCTGCTTCTGGCGAAACCAGAGCAGCACACGGAAATGCCATTTACCTTCCCGCCAGAGCGGTACCTATTTATCTACTTGCACTTTGACGTGCTTTCGAACTGCTAGGTTGGCAGGAGCTGGGACCCAGCAACAGGAGCTCCCGCGTCCCTCTTTTCTTCCTTAGCCAGCCCAATTTGAGGGCAGGGCCACCAGGGCAGAAACCTCCCCAAAGCGTTAGATATATCTTGAAACTCACCGTCTCTCCACTTCCTCAATTGTCTCTGCAAGTGGGACATTCCGGGTCTCTGGTAGAAAACAGGCAGCAATGCCAGAGATAATGGGGGCCGTTCCATAGATGATCAGCGGCAACGGTGCGAATATTTCCCCAGTCATCTTCACCAGAGGGGCTATCATGCTACCCACACGGGCCATGGTACCCCCCAGGCCCATCCCCGATTGCCTGTGGCAGGAGAGGAAACTGATGTGAAGATCTGCAGTTTTCAGCTCTTTCTAGAGCTTCTGGTTTGAATGTGGATTGCGCGACCGTCAGTTTGCTTAGAGTTTTCTAGGGCAGCATCACAAGATACAAAATAAAAATGCAGGGCTCTTCCAGATGGCCTGTTTGTTGAGCAGTCATCTTGATTTGCTCACACAAAGCTTAAAGGGCAGCTAGACAGCTTTACTGAACTTTTCATTCTGATTTCTTGGCAATGCATTTGCCATGACTTGCTTGTGAGGCGTTTGTACGTCTTCCTGTTAATCCTTAATTAATTCCACACTTTTCAATAGGGATAAAGGAGAAGTTCCGTTTTCATTTAAAGGCAAATCTACCTTAAACACACTTTTCAAAACAATACACAAACCGAAACACAGCTATCCTTCACAGTTATCTGAATTTTGCATTGTAGGTTTCCAGGACTCCCTTTGACCCACCTGACCACAGTTGGGAAAAGCTCTCCGGAGAAGATGTAGGCGCAGTTGAAGGAGGCTGCAAGGGAGCCTTTGCCGATCACAGCAAAAACCATTCGCAGATTGTTCAGATCTAAGAATTAAGAGAGAATTGTCAGTTGGAAGCAAAAATTCACAGAGGATAAGGCTACCAATGACATCTAGCCACGATGGCTATGCTGAAGCTCTGCTGTTGAAGGAAATATGCATCTGAACACCAATAGCTGGAAACTAGAGGTAGGGAGAGTTGCTCGGGTCTCGCTTTTGGGCTTCCCATTGGAACAGCTGGCTGGCTGCTGTGAGAACAGGATCCTGGACTGGGTGAAGCATTGACCTGTTCCACCAGGACTCTTCTTATGCCTGGGATTGAGGCCAGTGGGAGGGGAGACACTATATCTTTGCACGAACCAATTTCTGTGCCGCACTCATAACAAGATCCTCACCTGAAGGCACAAAGATGTTGGCCAGGATGCAAAGCCCTGCCAGGATAAGTGACGAAGCCTGGGAGAACCGGCGGCCCACAAATGTGATGGTCAGCACTGAGGCCAGCTTGGCTGGGAAGTCAACAGCGCCAAAGACCAGCTGGGTTAGGTAGATGTTGAAGCCAAAGTTCTGCAGGTCCATGGCCAGCCCATAATAGGCAAAGGCAGTGGAGAACCTGGGGTGACAGATCACAAGTCAGGATGCTCAACCAACACGCCCCCAACTTCCTTGCTTCCCAACAATGCAAAAGCTATCCCTGCCTTGTCTGAAATGGATTCCTATAATCTGTTGGTTTCAGTTTCTGACAGTTCTTTCTCTCCAATCTTACATTCCGTTCTCCACATTTCCATATCAGTTTGCAGTTTTTATTTTATTTTTAAGCAATCTTGCGAAAATTCACCAGCCATTTAGTGTGGATTTCTCCAAAGAGTCACATTTGTATGTGATTTTGCACATTTTCGTAAAGCAATTTCCCCCTGGAGAATACAGCGTTGTATGTGATTTTCACTAACATAGGCATTTTAGTGCACACTTTGCCCTAGTATATGCATGTGTGTACGCATTACCCGGCTGGAGAACTGCCTTTCAAAATTCAGACATGCGTGAATGAGGGCTCCTGGCATGCTTCCCTAGGGAAAGCATTGCTCAAACAGGGAGCCAACACTGAAAAGGCCCATTCCTCAGACTTCCTTCTTGAGAAAGATAGTTCAGGTATATGCATCCACCCTACACCTGCCACTGATGCAGGTATATGCAAATGATTCATTCAGCCCCTCTGCATTCTCCTTATTCCACCACCCCTTTTTTGCATCCCCTATTTGTTTGCTAGCATGTCAAGGCTGGGTCATTTGCAGGTTAGAACAGAGACTCAAAGTAAAGCTGGCTTTTGATTCAAGAAAATAGCATTCAAGCAGGGAGCACGCAGGCATGGCTGCTCTCAGTGGCAACGTTGCCAAGACTAGCTCTTGGCCCCTCCTCCTTCCACCTAAATCTCCTCCTCTGGATGTCTCCCAAACTGGCTCAAACTCTGGCAGGCCCTTGGGCTTCCTGAGCTTTCTGTTCAGCTACATGTAAGGCCCTGCATGGCCTTGGGGTCAAAGCAGGAGGGATGCTCAACATAGAGGGACCGGGCAGCTGTTGCAAAGCTGGTGCAGCTTTTGTCCTTTCCACCTTCTCTCTTTCAGGTCCAGGGCCTGATTTCTCTCTCTCTCTGTACCCGTATATCTGTACTTGTATATCTGAAGGAGCGTCTCCACCCCCATCGTTCTGCCCGGACACTGAGGTCCAGCGGCGAGGGCCTTCTGGCAGTTCCCTCACTGCAAGAAGTGAGGTTACAGGGAACCAGGCAGAGGGCCTTCTCGGTAGTGGCGCCCGCCCTGTGGAACACCCTCCCACCAGATGTCAAAGAGAACAACAACTACCAGACTTTTAGAAGACATCTGAAGGCAGCCCTGTTTAGGGAGGCTTTTAATGTTTGATGTATTACGGTATTTTAATATTTGGTTGGGAGCTGCCCAGAGTGGCTGGGGAACCCATCCAGATGGACAGGGTATAAATAATAATATCATTATTATTACCCTGTCTTGCCCTCGAAGGGCTTTCTGCCTCAGGCTCTTCTCTTTCCCTCGAGCCTGTTGCTCCTTGCGCTTCCCAGCCTCCCTCCATCTCTGACCTGTCTCCAGAGTCCCACCACCACAATCTTGGTTGTGAGCCTTCCTCCTCTGCTGTTTTCCTGGGGGAGTTATTCGGTTGGAGTCTCCTAGTGCTCCTCTTCATCCAGCCTGTCCCCGACATTGTATTGGGGTGGCGGCAAAGTTTGTGTTCCTTTTTTTTTGCCCCAGCAAGTAGAAGAAAAGAAGGCACTTGCCAGACAAGGGAGATCCCGCAGGAGATTCTGCGAATGGCAGGTGTCCACACCAGGTCGGCCATGCCGTGGCTGGCTTTGGTGGCGGAGGAGAGCTCCTTTTGCATGCTGGATTTCAAAACCTGAGCAGGAAGAGAGGCAAAGTTGGGATAAACCAAGCAGGGGACAGAAGGTCACCAACGCAACCCTGCAGCATCCTGTTCTCCCAGTAGCCAATCAGACGCCTCTTCTGTAAAGCCCCTAAACAGGACCTGAGCACAGTCACAACTCTCTTCATCTGTGATTCCCACCAACTGATATTCAGAGACATGGTGCCCCTAACTGTGGAAGCAGAACATAGCCATCTTGGCCCATGGCCACAGAGAGCCTAATCTGCCGACACTTTGTCTCCCAAGACTTGTTACAGAATGAGAAAACAGGGGCATTAAATGCTTTACAGCTCCCGACACAAGTCGGCTGACAATGAACCTGAGCTGTGCAGCAAAGCGTTTTGCTTTGGAAATCAAATTTTAATCTAGCAAGCTCGTGCATAGCATATATAGAAAGGTGGTATACAAATTAAAAGTGGAATGAAATAGTTGAAAGGCATCAAAATATGTTGGCAAATGAGGGACTCGCCAACCTCCCAAGCTGGATTCGTAATGGCCAAACGATCTCATGGTTAGCACATTCCCACTAAATAGGAGTTTATTTGGCAACATTCATGAATGAAAAATGAATAACTGAATGAAGTGAACTGAAAATGGCTGAGCCCTAGGGATATGTGCTCAGAGTACTTTTCCATCACAGCCAACTGCAGCCAGTCCTCAGGTGTCTCAGGATGGGAGGCCTGAATTTGAACTCTACCAATGAGTTTGCTAGGGCCGTTGCACACACGGCTGCTTCCTAATTTTGTGCCTGTGCAAGAAGTTGCATTTCTTCCTTGTCCTGCATCCCCAGCGTGATGTACCTCCACACTAAGTTTGTCTCCTTCGTTCTTCTTCCCATTTATTTGGGCGGCTCTCTTGAGGCCTTTCACTGCCTGATCGTGTTTTCCTGAAATTGCCAGCCATCGTGCCGACTCCACATACAGCCTGCAGACCAAATACAAGAAAAGGGGGTTCTTTCAGTAGCTCTCTGAGGGAAGGAAGGAATGGCTAGAGCAGGGAGCAGTTAACTCTTTATCAGAAGAAATGCCTGCTCAGGGGAGCCAGGCCTAATGAGCACAGCAACTCTTTTCTATTGGTCTTGCCTTTATGAGGCAATTGTGGAGGCTGAATGTCTCTGCCTTCCCACAGCTGCCTAAGTCCCCTCCTCTCCCAGATCCTTCCCAGACAATCTGAGACTACACCAATGTGCCTCTCTCTGCTCTTCCCTCTTCATACCTCTTCTGGTCCTGGGAGACCATGGGGGAGGGGAGCTTGGTGCAGCAGGAGAGAGAGAGAGAGAGACACCCTGGGTTCCTCACCAGCCTGACTCATCTCTGCCTTTTGGGCTCCCTCCACTGCTGCTTCCAATTCTGGACTTCTCTCTGCCACCGAATCTCCCTGCTCACTAAACCCTGTTACCTCTTCTGCTTCCTCCTCCTCCTCCCTGTCTGCTCCCTCTGTCCAGTTCTTATCATCCCACCACCATTCCTTGGGCTCTGAGCCTTCTTCCTCTGGGGGTTCCCTTGGGGATTCCCCAGCTTGTGCCTCCCACCACTCCTCTGTGTCCCACCACTCCTTGACCATACCTGTCAACTTTTCCCTTTTCTTGAGAGGAATCCTATTTGGAATAAGGGAATTTCCCTTTAAAAAAGGGGAAAGTTAACAGCTATGTCCTTGATGGCTTCTGCCTGCTAGAATTTGTCCTCGAACTGTGATTGTGCCTCTTTTCTTGCCTGCATGGAGACGTCTGATTTAGCCTCCTAGAGAAAGGTAAGATTCACACCTGCTGCCGCGCCCTCTTTTCCCTTTGGCCCCGCCCACCACTGTCATGTGGCCCCAGGGAAGTCATTCACAAGGAATGTGGCCCTTGGACCAAAATGTTTTCCCACCCTTGTTGGAAGGATATACTGGGACCGATTTAAAAATGCAAAGTAACCCACTGTGAGCTTGGAGCACCTTCCACTCTCCGACTTTGGGACTGGGGCCTGCAGTAAGCAGGACCCAGCCATGCGTATTACTTCACTTGCTGCAAAATGTGTCAAGCCAGCCCTGATGTACGGGGCGGCCTGAGCCCTCCTGCTCCTGAGCTTTGGGCTTCTCTGCCCCAAAGTCCTGCCCTGGTGGCGCCACTGCCAGCAGACCACATTGACCTACCAGGAGTAGAGGAAGAATACAAAGAAAGGCAGGGAGACTGTCAGCTGCAGCCAGCGCCAGCCAGGGATGGCGTACGCCAGTCCAGCCAGGATGAACTGCCCAGAGGTGTAGCCATAACCGTTGATGGTGCCAACAATGGCACGGTACTTGGTCGGAATCCACTCCATGCCTGGGGAAGGAGACAAGGATACATTTTTTTAAAATGCTGCTTTTTTCAGGTTGGCAACCGATGTCAGAGGAGCAGGGTGAGTAAAAACGATAAAAGTGCGCAGGTAACAATTATGGGTACCACTTTCTTGCCGCGATTCTTGCTGTTCAGGGTAGGAGTCGTACATTAGTTGCCTAGCTAGGATATAGTTTTCTTTTCCCACCTTTGAACCTGAGCTGTTGACTCAAATTCAAGTTGATTAAGTGCCATGGGAGTTGATTGAGTGGACAGGGCACCGAAACACAGAGCTGTTATAGTCACGTAGATTAAAAAGGCATAGGTTTTTCTTTTCAAATTGGGAGCAATGTTTCAATATACAAAAATAAAGTGTGTAGAAGTGCTGGCTTAGTACAGTTAAAATGTAAACTTTTCCCCTTGTAAAGTAGGCTTGTTTCTAAATACACACACACCCTCTCCATTTTCCATCCAGACAGTCATAGAATTATAGAGTTGGAAGGCACCACAAGAGATTCACAGAAGATTGGAAGAAATATACGAACTATTTGAAGAGCAAATTACGCTAGTAGGACTACAAGAAATTTTGTAAGGAGGAATATATGAAATATTGCACAGAAGATAAAGAGGAGAGACATTACTTATGATACTTAAATGTAATAGTGAAAGTAAGAAATGTAAATTAAGTGGAAAAGGTTGGGAAATTTTCAGATGTGATTGATGGAAGTAAAAAAATTGTATAAGATATAAAAGTATGTTTAATAACTGTTGAAAATGATGTTAAAAAACTAATATATAATAGTAATAATAGTAATAATAGTAATAATAGTAATAATAGTAATAATAGTAATAATAGTAATAATAGTAATAATAATAATAATAATAATAATAATAATAATAATAATAATATAGAGAGTTGGAAGGCACCACAAGGGTCATCTAGCCCAACCCCCTTTTTGCCCCATGTGGGGCTCGAACCCACGACCCTGAAATGAAGAGTCTCATGCTCCACCAAATATCCACAAGCAAGAGGCATTGTCAGAGTGCAAGGGCACGTTCCCTCCAGACAAAAACCCCTTCAGGGCCAGCGAAAGGTATTGCCTAGGGAAGGCGGGGGAGGTGTCTGAGGAGAGTCACGGCGGCCAGTTAGACAGGCCTTGGGGGCTACCCTTGGCCCTGGGACCTGAGGTCCCCATCCCCGGTTTGTAGGATGAAATGGAAGTGAGCCTGGTCTTCTCAGGTGGCTTGTGAAGGGCTGCTTGAGGACTTGGCCAGTGAGAGAGGAGCGTCGAAGTACTCACACAGGGAGACGGAGTTAATCGCTATCCCCGACATGGCCATTCCACACAGGAAGCGGAAAACGCAGTAAGCCGTGTAGTTTGGTGCGAAGGCAGTGGAGCTGCCCGCCACCCCCATCAGCAGGTAGCTCCAGACGATGAGGGCTTTCCGGCCAAACCTAAATGATGGGGTTGAACATGTATTAATGTGAAGCTAAGGAAGGACAGATCCTGAAGCTGAGGCTCCAATACTTTGGCCACCTCATGAGAAGAGAGGACTCCCTGGAAAAGACCCTGATGTTGGGAAAGATGGAGGGCACAAGGAGAAGGGGACGACAGAGGATGAGATGGTTGGACAGTGTTCTTGAAGCTACCAGCATGAGTCTGACCAAACTGTGGGAGGCAGTGGAAGGCAGGAGTGCCTGGCGTGCTCTGGTCCAGGCGTCACGAAGAGTCAGACATGACTAAACGACTAAACAACAACAAGAGGAGCGTAAAAAAACTGCCTTATATACCACATCAGGCCGTTGGTCTATCTAGCTCACTGTTGTCTCCATGGACTAGCTTTGGCTCTCCAGGGTTTCAGGCAGGGGAGCTTCCCAACCCCACCTGAACACACCTGGGATGAAACTGGGAACTCAGGTGTGCAAAGCAGATACTCTTCCATTTGGCTACGGCCCGTCTCCCTTCTTCACTGCAGAGATGGGACCCTCCTGATGTTGTTGCCATTTTGCATTTCTTAGTGCAGAAAGTATTGACCTGATGTGTAGAGATCTTTCCTATTCTAATTAATTCAAGAGGGTTCTGGAAGCTTCTCTGTGTGAAATAAACAAGCAGAAGGTTCATGTTTGGGTTATTCCTTCAGAGAAGCTGAGAAAAGCTGGTTTAAATGGGTTCTCTTATCTCTTCTGTCAAGGTCATGCTGACTATAAAAGAAAGGTCAGAAGGAGCCTGGGTCTTTCTACCTCTGGTGTGGTGTTCTGTATACAGTGGTAACTTGGTTCTCAAATGCCTTGGTGCTCAAACAACTTGGAACCCAAACACTCCAAACCCAGAAGTAAGTGTTCCAGTTTGTGAACTTTTTCGGAAGCCGAACGTGCTCTGTTTGGAGTGCTACACTTCCGTTTTGAGTGACACACTTTCGTTTTGAGTGCTATGCTGAGGTCTGTCTGTTTTTGCAATTTATTTTGCGTTTTTGTTTTTGCGGCTCTTTTTATTTTGTTTTTGTGAGTGTATGGAACCCAGTTCAGCTACTGACTGATTGATTGTGTGACTGCAGTACATTGTTTGTTGCTTTCATTTTATGGATCAATGGTCTCGTTAGATAGTAAAATTCATGTTAAATTGCTGTTTTAGGGGTTGTTTCTAAAAGTCTGGAACAGATTAATCCATTTTGCATTACTTTCTATGGGAAAGCATGTTTTGGTTTTGGAAAGCTTTGGTTTTGGAACGGACTTCCGGAATGGATTAAGTTTGAGAACCAAGGTACCACTGTATAGTGTTAAGGTTTAGTCTTATTATAAGCTATTGTAAGTTTAAGTCAAGTCCGCTGCAACTGGATTTCTTATGAACAGGGCCAATCCTGAATGTCTTGGATTTGTGACCATTATGCTCATTTGCCTTCAGTAGCAGCAAAGCTCTGCTGGATGAAATATTAATTGCCTCTGGTCTATTTATTTATTATTATTTTTTTGGCTACTTGGTTAAGTTTTTACTCTGCTAACTATATGTTGGAATCTGCTCTGGATCAATACTGAGTAGAATTCTGACAGTTTTGGGGCTACCATCGTCCCTGCCCACAGTAGCTCTTTAGTATTCCTAGAGGTATTTGGACTTGCGGAGAGTTTAAACTTTCAGCATTGCTGGAGCCTGATAGGCCCACTGGTTTCACCATAAGACCTGCTTTAGGCTCCACCCCTTGACCCAGGTGGCCACGCAACAGGCCACGCCCACATCCCTCACCCACAACCCCAACCACATTGATTTCAAGAGCTGTTATTATACCCCAGAGGAAGGGGACAACCAACCCCCACAGATTGAACTGGAGAATGGGGGAGATTCATCCAGCTTTGGACCTCACCTGTCTGAGAGGTTACCAAACAGCACCGATCCGATCAGCACTCCGGCCATGTAGATGGACTGGGCCATCTGCCTCAGGGTCCGGGAATCGCACACCAAATCCCACTAAAAATCGAGAAGGGGGGGGAGCAGAGACTGTGAGAACAAAGGTGGACATAACATTTGAAGCAGCCTCACAGCGGGGCTTAATTTCTGAGCCTGGAAATCTATTTTCAGTGCCTCGTGGAATCTGTTTCCAGTGTCCCAGAGGAAAAATTCTGTGACTGGTGAACTTCGGGCTCTAGGTGAAGGCATTGAAAACAATGACTCATTACAAAGGTGCTGAAAACAATGACTCATTACAATCCTTATCATACTTAAATATACCACTTTAGATAATATAACTGTGAACAAGGTAGAGTGCTGAAAGGGGATAAGGAGTAACTTAGGGAAGTCATTATTTAAAGAAGCTGCTTACAGTGGTACCTCGGGTTAAGTACTTAATTCGTTCCGGAGGTCCGTTCTTAACCTGAAACTGTTCTTAACCTGAAGCACCACTTTAGCTAATGGGGCCTCCTGCTGCCGCTGTGCCACTGCTGCACGATTTCTGTTCTTATCCTGAAGCAAAGTTCTTAACTCGAGGTACTATTTCTGGGTTAGCGAAGTCTGAAACCTGAAGCGTATGTAACCTGAAGCGTATGTAACCCGAGGTACCACTGTATTAGTTTGTACATTTACAAATAGGTGCCTATGTTCGATGTCCATGTTTCTGATGCTGCCGATTCATCCTACCTACAAATTTATAGTAACCTCACTCTCTCATGCATCCAAAATCCATGCATAAGGAGGGAGGAATCTGGCTCAGAGAAACACCTCCCCCCCAATAGTCCATGCTAGCTGATGTTTGGAGGGTATATTGGGGAATAATAATAATAATTTATTTAAAATAATTTATTTATTTATTCCCCAGCCACTCTGGGCAGCTCCCAACCAAATATTAACACAATACGGCATTAAACATTAATAACTTCCCTAAACAGGGCTGCCTTCAGATGTCTTCTAAAAGTCAGATAGTTGTTTATTTCTTTGACATCTGATGGGAGGGTGTTTCACAGGGTGGGCGCCACTACCGAGAGGGCCCTCTGCCTGGTTCCCTGTAACCTCACTTCTTGCAGTGAGGGAACTGCCAGAAGGCCCTTAGAGCTGGACCTCAGTGTCTGGGCTGAATGATGGGGGTGGAGACGTTCTTTCAGGTATACTGGACTGAGGCTGTTTAGGGCTTTAATGGTCAGCACCAACACTTTGAATTGTGCTTGGAAACGTACTGGGAGCCAATGCAGAAAGGATGGGATCTCTGAGGAAAGGCATGGCTGGCAGGAAGCTTGGACATTTTGCTACAGATCCCACTTGTAGACACTGAAATACAGATTCTTAAGCTTGAAAAACACCATAGCATTATGTTCCAGATGTGAAGAAATCCCTCCCTTTCGCTGTTACATTTTGACTCCACACACCTCTGGTTGTTATAGCTGACACCCCTGACAGATCTGTTGCTATAAGGTGCTTTGGGTCTACAAAATTTAATGAGGTGTACAAAAACTGATTTGCTCGCACAAGGTTTATGCCAAAAATATAAAATGTTCAGTCTTGATTGAGCATCTGTTCTGATTTCTTTTGTCTTTTAAAGCGGCTCTTTAGAATTCATCAGCATTTTGGTGTGACTCTCTCTTCTAATATACATATTTATGCGTGTAATTTTGCCTACTGTACACATTTTTGCAAGCAATTTCCTCATATAATGCAATATTGCATGCGCTTTCTGCTAACGGGTGGATTTTTATGTGTGCCTTCCCCCGAGTCACATATTTTTATTCACGTTATTTGGCAAGCGAACAGCATCCAAATCTCTGGAGAAGTGCGGATTTTGAAGGACAGCTGCTTAGGGGTTTGCATATTGCTTCGGGAAGTGCAAATTAGGGAGCTTCATGTGAAAAGGTGAACTCAAACATAATATCTCCTCCAGCTCTATGACTCTTTTCAGCTCTATGAAAAACTGTTGCCTCATTTGTCTATGACAGGACAGGAACCTGCCTTACTTACATCAAGTTACACCATTGGTCTATTTGGCTCAATATACTCTACACAAGGGTTTCCCAAACTTAGGTCTCCAGCTGTTTTTGGACTACAGTTCCCACCATCCCTGACCATTGGTCCTGCTAGCTAGGAATGATGGGAGTTGTAGTCCAACAACAGCTGGAGACCCAGGTTTGGGAAACTCTGGCTGCACTGACTGGCAAAGGTTTTCCAGGTGCCATTGAGAATTGAAGCAGGGACCTTTTGTATGTAAATAACATATGCTCCTTTCCCTTTTAAAAAAAGTTAAGATTCTAGACCTCATGGTTCTTAACTAAGGAGCTTGGGAAGCTGCCTTCTACTGAATCAGACCACTGGTCCATGTAGTGGACTTGCAGTGGCTCTCCAGGGTTTCAGGCAGGGGACACTCCTTCTGCACTCCAAGCAGGTGCTCTACCACTGCACGATGGACCTCCCAGCCACTTATCCTCAACCCCACTCTCTCAAGGACGGTCCAGATAGAGGGCTGCTCTCTCTCACCTCGCTGATGATGGTGTTGGTGAACATGCTCCTGTCGTAGATCCACCCATCAACACATGGCTCAGTGTCCACCACGGCGTTGCTGGGGAGGGTAGCGTTTGGATCCAGGAGCCGCCACTGGGTGGTGACGAAGCGGCGGCACTTCTCTACCTGCTTGTTCTCATCCACCGGGATGGAAATCCGGAGGGAGCTCTCGGCTCCCAGCTGCTGGGTGAGGTTGCTGGCATGGCGGGTGTGGTTGGCCGTGATGCGGGGCCGGCAGTGGTGCTCGGGGATGCCTGCCGTGAAATTCTGCAGGAGGTTGTGGTTGGCCAGAAACATCAGAGGGATGGCCAGGAAGGCAACGGACATCCTTTGGAAGCGGCCCATGCCTCCCAGGTTGTCCAGGATATCTGCGAAAGTCATAGTGGTGTTGGTGGTCAGCCGAGTAGAGTTCCCTGGAGGAGAGAGGCTCCCAGGAGACCCTGATGGGATTCAAGCCTCCGCACACTGGTTGGAGTTTACAGAGAACTGGCCTCCTGTGTTTCAGGAGGCAGAAACGTGTCAATCCACAGTTCCCAGACGGCGTGGCCTGAAATCACCGAAAGCCCGTTGTCGCCCCTTGCTTTTCTCTTCACCTATCAATAATATTGATCTTCTCTCCAGCTCTCCTTTATTCCCAAGGGAATTTAAGAACAGGGCCTCTATGTGTTGATGCTGAGAAGATGCCTTCAGTATATAGGACCCTCCTGGCCAATCCACATGCTTTGAAAAGCCAGCACTTTGTATAAAAGCTTCGGGCCGGTTAATTTTTTACCTCTGAGAGCAGTTTCCAAGGGGGCGGTGGCAGCTTAAATGGAAGATGCTCCATCTATTGGGAAAGGGGGAAGTGGACCGGAGCAGTGGACCTTGGCATGTTACATCACACGGGTGACATAACAAGAGCTATCGCGCTAAGTCATTCTCAGAGAAGACCTACAGGGATGAATGGGATTCAGTTATTCCCATTAATCTCAGTGGGTTTGCTTGGAGGACGACTAGTGGTGGCTACATAGCAGAGAGATGGAGCTAGGGATTAGATGTAGGGCTTTGCATCCAGTCCAGATGAATACTGGATCCTGAAGCTACCAGGGGCTGGTCCATGGATGGGTTGAAACAGCCTCTGATCACCCCATTGAGTCAGATTCACCCAGAGTGATCTGGAGCTGTCAAAATGGAGGAAGATATTGGGCACTTAGGGTGGAGGAGAGACCCTTTGTGGCATTCTCCCCTCTCTCCTGACTCTCCTCACCACTGAACCCTGAGGTTCACCACTCCTGACCTGGAGTGTGTCTGCTTCCAGCCTTGGGTCTCTGAGGTCAGGGATTGAAACTGGGGGCATCAGTTTCAGCTGAGATGCTTTGCAAAGTTTTGCACCTGAAATTCAGGAAGAAGAACACTGCTCTCTTGGCCAGGCTCCCAGTATTTATAACATGCCTGGCCAATGCTAAGGCTTCGTGCTGCCAGCCAATCACAGGATCTGGTGTTGCCCATATTCCCTTGCATGCTTGAGCAGAGCTCCAGAAGGTGAACATATCGTGTGCCAGGTAGCACACTAGGTTAGCCATAAGATTCCTCGTTCTAGATCCAGAGAGCCCCTGACATCAGTAACCCACTGACCAATGCCTTCCCCAACCTGGTGTTTTTTGGACTACAACTCCCATCATCATTGGCCACATTGGCGTGGCCTGCTGGGAATTGTAGTTCAAAACATCTTCAGGTTACCAGGTTGGAAAAAGCTGACCTAAATCAAGGGTTGGGGAACTTCTTCAGCCAGGGGACCGCATTCCCTTCCAGGAGCCACATTCCAGCGGTGGGGCTGGGTCAGATGCAAAAGTGGGTGGGGCAATGAATGTGACCCTTCCTTTAGCCCATAGGCAATGTTGCGGCCATGGGAATGCCAGAGGGTTCAATGTACACAGGCCACACTCACCTCTCCATCCTCCAGCAAGAGGCATTGTCAGAGTTCAAGATCTGGTTCTCAAAGGTTCTGTGGAACCAACTCAATAATGCCCAGGCTTCCCAAACGGCAATACCTCAAAGACTGCCTCTGCAACCATCAACTGAGGTCTTTCTTCATGTTCCTCCTCCTCCTCCACAAGAGGTTCGGAGGGCAGCAACAGGAGAACCGGCCTTTTCTGTGGTGGCTCCCTGTTTGTGCCATGCTCTCTCCAGGGAAGCTTGCCGGGCGCCTTCATTGTACATTTTTAGGCACCAGGCAAAAACGTTCCTCTTCAACCAGGCCTTTGGCTGTGTCCTTTTAGATGTGTTTGTGGGACGGAGGGTTCTTGTTTTGCTCATGTTCTTGTTTTTATTATGTATTATGTATTTTGTGTTTTGATTTTGTATTTTTATTCTATGAACCTCCCTGAGATTAGGGATGAAGGGCAGTCATACACATTTAATAAATGCATCATAAATACGGCATGCAAGTTTATTCACATATCCAGAGATAAGCAGGTGCAAACATAACACACCATGAGGAAATGAGCTTGTCTGTTGAAATGCTTTTCACCTGTGCTGGCAAGCTGTTCATTAATCTTACAGGGACTTCATACCACACACCTCCCTTTCTTAAAAACAGGAATAGGTATAAGAATAAAACATACATATCAAAGGGAAAATCAGAGCACCAAAATCAATGCCTACAATGGGGCCAGAGGTCACCAGTACTTAGCCCACCATAGAAAGTGGTCTTAATACCACCCTTCCTCAAGGAATGTACAGTGGTACCTCGGGTTACGAACTTAATTCATTCCGGAGGTCCGTTCTTAACCTGAAACCGTTCTTAACCTGAGGTACCACTTTAGCTAATGGGGCCTCCCACCACCACCAGCGCGTGATTTCTGTTCTCATCCTGAGGTAAAGTTCTTAACCCGAGGTACTACTTCCGGGTTAGAAGAGTTTGTAACCCGGGGTGTTTGTAACCCGAGGTACCACTGTATCTTACTGGTAAGAAGTCTTGAGATGTTACATTCATCGGAAGTCTTTCTTTCGCAGGCATAAACACAGCTCTCAAGAGGTGCAACTTTGTCTTCATTGTCACTTGCAGACACTAGCAACATGCTCAAGGATGGTGATAAAATTGCCCTGCCCTGAACACGCACCGCCAAAATTTTCATGGGCCCAACTGTAAAACCTTAAACGGCACCTATTGCACCAGCACTTGTAACCACCTGGAGTCCTCATTTGATATGAACAAGGCTGCCCACATTTCACGGTGACAGCAGCACAGAGCCAGCTTTCATTAGAAGCATAGAGTTGGACCACGAGGATCACCCAAACCAGTGATGGTCACACTCGGCCCTCCAGCTGTTTTGGGACTACAAATCCCATCATCCCTAGCTAACAGGACCAGTGGTCAGGGATGATGGGAATTGTAGTCCCAAAACAGCTGGAGGGAGTTGTAATTAAAAAAAAACAACAAAAAACTGGAGACCCAAGTTTGGGAAACACTGTTCTAGGGCCTTGGAGGACTTTGCTGTAGGATTGTAAAAAGTGCTTCTGCAGGAGAACATGGGGCAGGGACAGTGAGGGGTGAATACTGGGAAGGTGTGTGGCCCTTGAAGAGTCCTGGGGGCCAAATAAAGATCAGGCATCAGAGCTGCATTCATCCTGCGCACCTGATGTTTCCCACCCCTGACCTAAATCAATAATCTATCAGGAAACGGAAGGAAGCCAAGCTAGTGGACCTGACCCATAAGCGGTCAGTGACAAATAAAATCTGTTAAATACCTGGAGTCCAACTTTTATAACTTGGCTACAGTCCCTAAGAAAGGAAGTTGGGTTGATCATTTCCCTCCTGGAGACTGTGGGCAAAGTTCAGTTACCCAATCATCAAGCTCAACAAGATGGCGGCCTTTAGCCAGGAATGTTTCCTGGAATGCATGGCACGGGTTCAAGGAGCAACTCATCTGCACTCATCTGTTCATGCGCAGCGAGCTGTGCTTGTGCTCTGCGGATCAGTGGTTTGGGCATGGAGTGGAAAATCAGGAATCAGCCATTTCTTCCACCAAGTTTGGGTGCAATGTGGCACTCAGTGCATGGAAGGAGCAGGTGAGAGGAGCATCCACTGCTTAGTTCCTACAACAGCAACGATGGGGGACCAGTGGTCCTTTGGGTTCTGGTGGACTCCCATTCCTTTCAGCCTCACTTTGCAGGGCCAGACATCTGGGATGGTGGGAGTTGCTGTCCAAAAGCATCTCAGGGGCCAAAGATCCCCATCCTTGTACAGCAGGGTACTCAATCTGTTTGGAAGGCCAGCCATCGCCTCTCAGCTCACAGGCCAGTTGTGATCATTGATGGAGGGTAAGGCAAAGTCATTCTCAGAACGGAATGATAGAATTTCAGGAAGGGACCTCCAGCTAGTCTAACCCTCTACTCCAGCCTTTCTCAACCTGTGGGTCCCAGATGTTGTTGGACTACAACTCCCATCACCCCTAGCTAGCAAGGCCAGAGCTCAGGGATGATGGGAGTTGTAGTCCAACAACATCTGGGACCCACATGTTGAGAACCGCTGCTCTACTCAGTGCAGAATCTGCAGTGGAGAATGCAACTGTAGCTAGGGGTATAGGGCAGGGCTTGCTGATGGTCTCGGGAGCATTTTTCTGAGCGACACTGCACATTTGGCTCCTCACATCACAGCCCTGCGCTGTTTTGCAAGGCTGGGATCTGATCTGAATGATTTGCCGGGAGAACCCTGTGCTTCCTTGTCTTATGACCCAAGCAGAGGAGGCAGCAGCGGTGGCTCATGGGGTGGAGGCCAAAGGCAGCGGCAGCCTCTTGGCGACAACACTGCACTCATCATAAGAAGGATGGAGTGGGAAGTTGTGGGGTGGCAGCAGCCCCACAGGGGCATACACACCTGTGGAGCTCCCAATGACAACCCAGAGTAAGCATGGGAGGAGAAATTAGACATAGCTGGTCATCATCCTGCACTATGGCCATCCTGGCTGCAGCTGATAGTGCATATTGGGGAGGCCAGATAAGCCCTGCCCCCATATGATCAATCGCAAAATGCGGCACATGTGCACCATTTGAATGGCAATGCCTATCAACTTTGGGAGGGGTCCAGCCCCTCCAATATTTTATAGGAGGGGGCCGAAGGAACATCAGCCCCTAGGAGTTGGCTTCTATGCTTAGAAGCTACTTCTGCCAGTTGGAGATATCTGAGCACCAAAGTAGATGCGACAGTAAATGTATCTTCATATTTCACATGCAGGTTTTTTTTCAGCAGCTGGAGGGGCTGATAATGATCAGGATCTGGCAGAAGGGGAGGGAGAATTTAATCCTTTCCTAGCCTGCTGCAGTGGCAAGGAAAATCTGGGCTCTGAAAGTGCTTAGAGGCCTTTTCCAAGAGTGTGCTGAACCTCAGAGCAGACCTCTTTTTTCTCTCACCTGATTCAGGGCTGCAAGCCTGTTCCTTTTCAGCCTGGGGACCTGGGCCCCTTGTGGCAAAGGTTTGGAGAAGCCACTGGCCCCCATAGGCTCCTAATTGGGGAGCCCAGTGTAGGCGGGGGGGGGGGGAAGAAAGGTGATTCCGTTTCCTTGCACTTCCCAAAGAAACATGCAAACTGACTCACAGCCGACATCCCTTGAAACGTGCACTTATCTGAATTTGGCAATGACACTCTCTTGCCAAGTAATGTGTACAAAAAGAATTATGCATATGTAGTGCATACAGTAGGGACGCGGGTGGCGCTGTGGGTAAAACCTCAGCTCCTAGGACTTGCCGATCATGCGATCGGCGGTTCGAATCCCCGCGGTGGGGTGAGCTCCCATCTTTCGGTCCCAGCTCCTGCCCACCTAGCAGTTTGAAAGCACCCCCGGGTGCAAGTAGATAAATAGGAACCACTTACCAGCGGGAAGGTAAACGGCGTTTCCGTGTGCTGCGCTGGCTCGCCAGATGCAGCTTGTCACGCTGGCCACGTGACCCAGAAGTGTCTACGGACAGCGCTGGCCCCCGGCCTATAGAGTGAGATGAGCGCACAACCCTAGAGTCTGTCAAGACTGGCCCGTACGGGCAGGGGTACCTTTACCTTTACCTTTTTAGTGCATACAGTGGTACCTTGGGTTAAGAACTTAATTTGTTCTGGAGGTCTGTTCTTAACCTGAAACTGTTCTTAACCTGAAGCACCACTTTAGCTAATAGGGCCTCCTGCTGCCGCCACACCGCCACCACACAATTTCTGTTCTCATCCTGAAGCAAATTTCTTAATCCAAGGTACTATTTCTGGGTTAGCGGAGTCTGTAACCTGAAGTGTATGTAACCCGAGGTACCACTGTATATATTAGTGAAAGTAACATACCAAAAGGCATTGTATTAGGGGAAATTGCTTGGCAAAGATTTGTACATGAGGAGAAAATTGCACTGCAATGTTGATGAACTCTTTAAAAAAATAATTCAGAAACTGTTTAGAAATGTGGAAAACTGAGCTTAAGAGTGGGGGGGAGGGGAAACTGGGAGAAATTGAAATTGGCAGATGGAATTTTCCACCCCACTGATCTCATTTGCCCCTGCACCGCATTCCCACCATGCAAAGATGCCACCCCCTCCGCCCCTTCTCATGAGCAGTGACTGGGCAGCACGGGCTTCAGATAAGAGATGGGGGAGCCTGAGCATCTCACTTTTGGATCTCTTAAAGTTGGTTGGTAAGCAAGCAAGCAATGGAGTCCCCACTGAGACACTCGCAGCCTCAGTCACATGGCTGTGTAAGAGAGCCCTGCTGTTCCATAACGCAAGAGCGCAAGAAAACAAAGGGAAGGCAAAGGGGGGAGTAAGGAAGGGTGTTAACCGATCTGTGTGAAGTGCCTTGGAGCCTTTAAAAAAACCCCCACTGAGCCTTTTTTTCCCCTTGCATTGCATTTCCGTCTCTGTAGTCTCCAAACCACTGGCCAAGAGCAACAGGGCCAGAGACTAAGCTGAACTGTGTTCTTATTTGTTCCAGGGCTTCATGAAGGACAAGCAGATCCTGGGAGGGAAGAAAATGAATGAGGAGGTGGCTGCCTAGGAAGCAGCTTCCAGGTGGGAGGAGAGGCCCAGGTGGAAAGAGGTGGAAGGCAGGATTGGGCTCACTGTTTTGGAGGAGGGATTCAAGTGCATACTGGACGGCTCCAGGTTTGCACAGTTGAAGTGGATCAAAGCGCTCTGTTTCTTGGGCGCAACAAATCCACTGACAGCAACAAGAAGAAAACAATGAGACTTTTTACTATGAGGAAAGCAATGGGGAAATGTGCTGGAACATGTGGGATGGACTGAATGATGAACAGGAAGACGTATGAATGCAAATCAAAACAGGACGAATGTTCAGTGAAGAAAGACAATAGGAAAAAATAAGCACCCTTAGATGTACAGCTTGGTAAAACCAATAAAAATTGTGTTGGGTTTTGTTGTTGTTTTTTAAAAAAGACTGGACAATGGGGTTCCTTCAGACAATATGTTTATTCAGGTTTCATCCCGACTTGCCTGCACAAAGCTTAAGCAGAGCTTAGATTATTTCATATCTTTATTGCACATTCGTTATTATTTGTCCGCAGGGAGGTTATACAAGGTCCTGCATTCATCCCGATTTGCTCGCATGGCAGTTATATGTCTTCCAGTAAATCATCTGTTCGTCCCACACTTTGCATTTCCCTGGCCACTGAATACACTTCAGCCACCACCTCATTAAAAGGCAAACAATATTCATTTCCTCTTCTAGCTCTCTTCGGCATCTCCTGTTAAGGCTGAGGGTGGGAGGAAGTCCTGCCCCGTAGCTCTGCTGTTCTTCAGCGTAGGTCAGCCTTCACCAGCCTGGGTCGTGTCCCCCCCCCCCCGATGTTTTGGACTCTGAATCACCCATTGCCCCTGGTCATTGGCTGTGCTGATGGGAGTTGGAGTCCCAAACATCTGGAGGTGTCCAGTTTGGCAAAGGCTGGTGTAGACAATACTGACCTAGTAGGATCTGGCTTGGTAAGAAGCAGCTTCCTATATTCCACCTCACATTTTAGAAATGAAGTTTCATCAGCCTGGAGGAAAGCAGGTCAAGAATGCAAGCAAAACAGCATCAGAGTCGAAATACCATCAAGTCCACCCATTACAGGAAGTCCAGTTTTTTTTGCCCCCTTGAGTGATGCCATCCAGTCTGCCTTTCTGAACACAGAGCACGGAGCATGCCAGCCTTTTTCCAAAGGGTAAGATTAACCTCAAGCAGCAAGAACTGAACATCCCCCAAAGCAGTCCACAAGCCATTCTCTCCTCTCCTTAAACAGCATCCTTTGTGGTTTCAGGCTTGGTGGCGTCGAGAAGGGCCTCCATTTGCTGTTGCTGCTTTGGGTCCTTCTGGGCCTGAGATCTGAACAAGACAGAAGGTCCATGAAATACAGTTTGCTACTCCCCCCAATACTGATATAATGTATGCCTGTGCAACTGACGGCACTTTGTAGATCAAATGGGGCAAACCCATTTGTTTCTCCTGTTCGCATAAGTAGGGGGTGCTGTGTGTGTGTGTAAGGTCCACAGCTCAGTGGTAGAGCATCTAGTGGGGTAAGAGGGCTGAAAATAATGCCAATGTATTTCACAACTGGCAACCCATGCACCCCTTTGGAAAACCAAAATGCTTGTATACAAAGTTATTGTACTACCAACCTAACTGTATGCTTGTGAAACATGGGCCACTTATAAACACCATCTCCAACTCCTTGAAAGATTTCATCAATGGTGTCTCCAAAAATTTTTACATATCACTTGGAAAGACAGGAGAATTAATACCAGTGTGCTGGAAGAGGCAAACATCACCAGTATCGAAGCAATTCTTCAACATCAACTTCGTTGGACTGGTCATGTTGTTCAGATGCCTGATTATTGTCTTCCAAAGCAACTACTCTATTCCGAACTTAAAAATGGAAAGCATAGTGCTGATGGTCAACACAAGAGGTTTAAAGACTCTCTCAAGGCAAATCTTAAAAAATGTAGTATAAACACAGACAATTGGGAAACACTGGCCTGTGAGCGCTCCAGCTGGAGAACAGCCTTTACCAAAGGTGCCGTGGACTTTGAAGATGCTTGAACTCAGCACGAAAGGGAGAAATGTGCTAAGAGGAAGGCATGTTTAGCAAACCCTCACCATGATCAACTCCCACCCAGAAACCTATGTCCCCACTGTGGAAGTATGTGTGGGTCCCGAATTGGCCTCCAAAGTCACCTATGGACACACCATTAAGACCATGTTCATGGAAGACAATCTTACTCAGCTATGAGTGATCGCCAAAGAAGAAGATAAGGCAGCTTCCCATCCTCCTATGAGGAATGATGGGAAGTGTCCTCACGGCTTCAACGCTCACCTGTTCTCAACTTGCTCAATTGTTTCTGGCAGCGAGGCATTGCGGGTTTCCGGCAGGAAGATGGCAGCGATCCCAGACACCACGGGGGCAGTACCGTAGATCAGGTGCGGCAGGTAAGGGAGGTACTCACCGGATATCTTCACCAGGGGGGCTGAGATGCCACCCAAGCGAGACAAGGTGTTGCCTAGACCCATGCCAGTCTGCCTGCAAGTCAAGAAGCAAAAGTATCCACACAGCTTAGTGGACCCATCCAGCATCCGCAAAGGAGGCAGCCTCACTCCCTGTAGCAGGAACTGGAAAACCCACACCCTTCAAGGTACACAGCAGAATAAAGGCTCAGTCCTCCCTCCCCTTCAACAGGGGGTAGTTGTCGGCCTTTTTTTAACCTTCAGAGCAGGTGTGATGTTATCATCTGCCTGAACGCAGTGATGATGAAGCTTCCAAGTTTGCTTATGACGGTTTAGCCATAGAGGAAGTCAGCAAATGAAGCAAGTAACCAAACGGAGGCTGGCTGCCCTTTTCTTTGATAGGGTTCCTGCTTCATGCTAGCAGTTGAAATGGCGGTGCTTCTCTGCAAGATTACCGGTACTTGCATTTCTACTTAAAAGCTAAAGGTCGCACTTGAGCTGGTTGTGGCTCTTTTGTGAAAGCTCCTTGTATTTCAAAGCATGCAATCAGAAGAAAGCACCATTGAGGTTAGGGGAGCTTGCACCTGCAAAACTATGCATAGGATTGCGGCCATCACTGATCCTAACAAATTGGGTGTCTCCTGCTGCTGTTTGGTGTGTGCATAATAATAGCAGACAGAATTTGTGGACTCTTGTGAAGTGTTTGGCTACAGTGAGCTCTTGCACCTCAAAATCTCCCATTCTAGTTTAGTGCAAGGGTGGGGGGCTTCTGCCCCAGAGGCTAATTGTGACCATCTCCCCAGACCACACCCCTCTCTGGCCTGGCTTCACATCCTGAGTGCCTGGCTGGAATGTGTCCTTGGACTCTGTTAATGCCCCTGGCTTGCCTGGCAGAGAAGGTTGTGTGTGTAGAAGTTTACCTACCATGCAAGTGGGGGGGGAATAACATTCATTGCTCTGCCCACTTTTACCTCTGGCTCCATCCACTACTGGCATGTGGCCCCCAGAAGAAGAAGAAAGAAGAGTTTGGATTTGATATCCCGCCTTTTACTCCCCTTCAGGAGTCTCAAAGCGGCTAACATTCTCCTTTCCCTTCCTCCCCCACAACAAACACTCTGTGAGGTGAGTGGGGCTGAGAGACTTCAGAGAAGTGTGACTGGCCCAAGGTCAGAAGAAGATTTTCCAGAAGGGAATGTGGCCCCTGGTCTGAAAAAGCTTCCCCACCCCTGGAGGAAAAGGGTAGCACTGAAGAGGAGGAGGTGAGTAAGGGATGTGAAAGGGCCACACCCCCAGGCCACAGGTGTCCCCTGCTTTTTGAGGCCAATCTATTCTTCGCAAACTCCTTAGAAGATGTGTCTCTCTCACACCCCTATTCTCCTCACTTACCGGAGCACCGTTGGATAAAGTTCTCCAGTGTACAAATAGATGCAGTTGAATGCGGCAGCCAAACACCCCTTCCCGAAGACGGCCAAGGCAGCCCGTGTGGTGGGCATATCTGGGGGAAAGGAAGGGAAAGCTTGGTGATACACTAAGGGTTCTCCACTGGCCCATTTCCTGGAATGAAGCCTCACGCTCTTCTCTGTGACTGACAGAAGCTACGCTGGGAGGCAGCAGCTCTTCGTGAGGTCTTCCCTGGACCTATGTGGAGATGTGAAGGATTGAACCTGAGACTGTCTGCACTCTGGCATGGAGCTACAGGCCTCCGTTGTGCAGGCTGAATGAGGCCTTCCAGTCCTCTCTATGCCCTGGAACTGGGATCATGGGTGGTCGTCAACTAATTTTTATGCAGAGCAGACTCAGTGAAATTCATGGGCCTACTCTGGGTGAAGAATGAGTTGCCTACCACCTAATGTCTCCTGCTTACCTGGTTGTTAGATGTGTGTATATGTGGAAACTCCCAGCTTCTGTGTGGCTGGAATGCCACCTATTGTGAAATGGTAAGGGTCAGATCTGTTGCTCTGCCTCCACTTTGGGGCTGTAGCCCAGTGGTAGAGCATCTGCCTTGCATCTAGAAGGTACCCAGGTTCAGTCCCTAATGGCATCCCCAGGTAGGACTGGGAAAGGTTGAAATCTTGAAGAGCCACTGCTGCTCAGTGTAGTCAGTGTTGACATAGATGGAGTAATGATCTGACTTGGTATAAGGTAGCTTCCTGTTGCTTCTGGCCCACTTTTGTCTCTGGCTCTGCAAATGTGGCCCCTGGAATGCTGCCCAGAGAATAATGTGGCCTTCTGGGTGAATAGGCTCCCTAACCCCTAACATCAGCCTTCAATTGGCTCCAGAGCCTCCTGGAGCTACATGCTGGGTTACCTCGATGACTTTTCTGTATCTGTTCTAAATCTACCCTTCTCCACGGGGAACTGCCTAAGGTCCTGAAGATGCACACAATGTGCAACCTCAAGCCCAGAAGAGACCCCCGTTGTTCCATCTCCAGGATAACACAGCACTTCTCCATTCCACACCATCCATTGCCAATTGGCTTGATGTGGTGTGCTCAGATAATTCTTAGCACCACCCACACTTCTAGGCAGAAGAAGAACCTCCTCCTCTCTGACCTTGTGGAACAAAGATGTTAGCCAGGATGGTCAGCCCTGCAAGGACGAGTGTGGCAGCTTGGGTGAACCGGCGCCCAATGTAACTGATGGTGAGGACTGAGATAAACTTGGCTGGGAAGTCAACCGCCCCAAAAACCAGCTGGATCAAGTAGATGTTGACGCCGAAGTGCTGGAGGTCCATGACCAGCCCATAATAGGCAAAACTGGTGGAGAACCTGGGGGTGGAAGAACGAGAGAGTTGGAAGGGAACTCAAGGGTCATTTTGTCCAACCCTACGTCAAATGGCTCAGGACTGCAATACCTCAAGGGCTGCCTCTCTCCATATGAACCTGCCCGGAACCTGAGATCATCTTCTGAGGCCCTTCTTTGTGTGCCTCCTCCATGAGAGATCTGGGAGTGGCAACACAAGAACAGGCCTTTTCTGCAGTGGCTCCCGGTTTGTGGAATGCTCCCCCAGGAAGGTTCAGCTGGTGCCTTCATTATACACCGTTAGGTGCCTGGCAAAAACATTCCTCTTTAACCAGGCCTTTGACTGATTGACATCCAATGCTCTTTTAAAATGTGTGGGGGGTGTTATTTGGTTGTTTTTGTTCTGTATTTTGTGTTTTTATATTGAAATTTTATGTTGTAACCGGCCTGAGACCTGCGGTTATAGGGTGGTATACAAATTTAAGAATTCATAATCACCATCCTCATCCTAATGAACCTTGTTGTCGTTGGCTATGCTAGCTAGAAGCCTGATGGGAGCTGGAGTCTAACAACACTTGGAGGGTGAAATTTTGGCTACCACTCTGGTAACCTACAGAAGGACATGGCTAGCTGGAATGATGAGCCAAGAATGCTCCACCCTCCAGCATTTTCTTTCAAGTCCCACTTTGCCTATATCTGCAACTGTTAACTAACAACCACATTTCGTGGTACTGACAGTGGGTGGGTGCAGGTTTTGAGAATTCTACCCCTGCCACTGCCAAGCATTCAATGTAATTTCATGATTTGCCCATAACAATGAGGACTAGAGCCTTTCAGTGTAGTTTTACACTACTAGAAACTGCATAGCAAAGGCAGGCTCCACTAATTGTGAAATTGCACGGCCCATGGACATCTCTCCTGTCAGAACTCACCACACAAAGCAGAGGCAGCAAGAGATCCTGCGCATGGTTGGAGTCCGCACCAAGTCCACAATGGTATAGCTGGATTTCAGGGACGCCATTTCTTCCTTCATGTTGGATCTCAAGAGCTGGCAGGGAGAGAAAAAACCAATTCTCTGGTTACTGGGCACAAGCAGGAAATATCTGGAGGGGGAACTGAGGTTTTGCTTCTCCCCACTCCCAGTTTTTATAAGTATCAAAGCTGGAAGGTTTGAAGGTATAGCAAGAAGACAGAAACCACTATGGGCTCTTGAATCTCTCTTGCCAGAATGAAATAGATGGCCATTTCCTCTCTTTGCCTGCAATAAGAATTCTGTTAGCCAAATCTATTTTGCAGATTAAGGACACTTACATTTGATTCCCTTCTCATTTAAAGGCAAATATACCTAATTCACATTTTCTGAAACAATATGTGAGCAAAAACATTGCCTTCCTTTGAATTTCACACCTCCAAATATTTCAATTTGCTTCTCCGGCGAGTAATTTGTACAAAAAAAGCATAAGGTGTCCATAGAAATGCACATATTAGTAAAATAGCATGCAAAACAACATTATTTAATGGGAAATTTATTTGCAAACAGTGCAAATCAGGTCAGTTCCAATCAAACTGCAAACCCAGCCAAATTTCTTCCCCATCCTTATCTCAGACTGGTCTACCACTCAAGGTTATTGTGGGGATAGAATTTTGGAGAGAATTGTGTACACAGCCTTGGTTTCCTTAGAGGAAAGGTCGGCTACAAATGTAATACATGAACAAGTTAGTTGGTGTGTGTGTCCTCCCAATTTCACCTCGACATTTAGCTTGTCGCTGGCTTCAGGCTTCCCGTTCATCCTGGCTGCCCTCTTCAGCTCCTTCACAGCCTCCTCTGGCTTGCCAGCCAACACCAGCCAGCGGGCTGATTCAGAAAACCACCTGTTGGGTTGGGTGCAAGACAGTGAAGTAAGGAATATAAAGATGAGGTACGCATTCCAGAGTCAACAAAGGCCCCTCCAGGCTGAGGGACATTTAGGCGAGGCGTCGTGGCTATGGGAAAATGTGCCTTTTAGGTATCAGAGAAATCAGTAAGATTGGAGATATGGACTCTGCTCTAGTTCAAAAATGAGAAGAAGAATGAAGCTGACAGCTAGCAACATAAAAAAAGTGTGAAATTCCTGCTTCCACCTGTGACCACAAACTGCCAGAACAGGAAAGTGCTGCCATATAGATGGTTTATTTTTGAAAACTTTTCCTTGTACCTTCTGCTTCATTTTGAGGAAGCAAACCTTATATTTCATACGATGGGACTATGCATTAAAAATCTTTTGAATTCTGCGTGTTGGCAGAGGACTCTCTGGCTCTCATAGGGTCAGAGAGTTCTCTCTCTCAGGTACCCGAATAAAGAGCTAAGAAGAATCTGTGCATGGTTGCTTGTTTTTTTAATCAAGATAGGTGTATTTGTATATAATTTTGCCTATGTCAGGAGAAATTCACACTAACATGCTGTGGAATCTTTATTGTAGAGATTGCAGACGGATGTGAACTAAAGACTGGGAGGTGGGGAGGACAATGAGAAACTGAGAGGAACCCAACTTGACTGGTTTGCTCCTTCCCCTCTCCACCCTAAAACCACAACTACACAAAGACATTACCAGGAGTAGATGAAGAAGATGAAATAGGGCAAGGAGACAGTCAGCTGCAGCCAGCGCCATTCTGGGATGAGGTAGGCCAACCCTGCCAGGATCATCTGTCCAATCGTGTAGGCCAAGCCGTTGTAGGTTGACAGCAAGGGCCGGGTTCTTGTGGGCGTCCATTCCACACCTGGCGGGGGGGAGCAGGGAGAGAAACGGAAGCTGGGGGGGGCAGTCCGCCCCCTCCAGGTAACACCTTACTGGATTGTGGTGTTGCTATTCACTTCATGTACCTCAAGGGAAGAGAATCTCAGTCCCCGGGGGCCAAATGTGGCCCTCCAGGCCGCTCTACCTAGCCCTCGGGACTCACCTCAGACTATTACCTCTCCAGCCACACTCATTTATCCTGAGTCAGTCCCCCACCCCACTTTTTGGCATGAGGATCACGTTTCCATACCCTCCAATACGACGTGGCCAAAATCTGGACACCATCTTCTGGGTCATGTGATGAAAAATATATATGCTTTTTTGGGGTGAGATCTTGGCTCACAATCACAAGAGAGCAAGGTTCTTCTTCTTCTTCTTCTTCTTCTTCTTCTTCTTCTTCTTCTTCTTCTTCTTCTTCTTCTTCTTCTTCTTCTTCTTCTTCTTTGAATTTATATACCACCCTATACCTGGAGGTCTCAGGGCGGCTCACATAATAAAATGGCTGCCATGCTCTCACAGGAAAACCCCCCAGGATGTCCCGGTTTTTCTAGGGCAGTTGACAGGTACGCATTTCCTTCCGGGCAACCTTTCCTATTCTGTGAACTGCCCTGAGATCTTTTGACAAAGGGCGGTATATAAATTTAATAAATAGTAAAGGTAAAGGTACCCCTGCCCATATGGGCCAGTCTTGACAGACTCTGGGGTTGTGCGCCCATCTCACTCAAGAGGCCGGGGGCCAGCGCTGTCCGGAGACACTTCCGGGTCACGTGGCCAGCGTGACAAAGCTGCATCTGGCGAGCCAGCGCAGCACACGGAACGCCGTTTACCTTCCTGCTAGTAAGCGGTCCCTATTTATCTACTTGCACCCGGGGGTGCTTTCAAACTGCTAGGTTGGCAGGCGCTGGGACCGAACGACGGGAGCGCACCCTGCCGCGGGGATTCGAACCGCCGACCTTTCGATCGGCAAGCCCTAGGCGCTGAGACTTTTACCCACAGCGCCACCTGCGTCCCTCAAATTTAATAAATAGAAATGATAAATAATAACCTCCTGGGGCCCACATGCCAGTGGTGAGTGGGGCCAGAAGCAAAAGCAGACACAGCCAGGAAAAGGCAAATATTACCTTTCTACAGCAGCCTAGTTTCTACACACGTGATTTGCTCGCTCACACCCCTCTCTATCCAGGCAAGCAAGAAGCCTTATCAGAGTTCGAGGACATGTTCCAGACAGGCCAAAACACTTACAGAGGGTGGGGGGCAGGCAGGATCAGTGAGGAGCATAGCCTGGGGAGAGTCCTGAGGGCCAGGCAGAGAGAACTGAAGGGCCACATTTCTGGCTTAAAGTGAGGAGTGAGTGTAAACAGGAAGGGGAGGGGGATCCAACTCACACAGAGAGAAGATATTGAGGACAGTGCCAGAGTAGGCCATCCCTGTCAGGAAGCGAAGGGCGCAGTAGGCACTGAAGGTGGGGGAGAAGGCGGATGCCGTCCCTGTGACTGCCAGTTGCAGGCAGGACCAGATGAGAATCAGCCGTCGTCCAAACCTGCGAGGTAGCAGAGGAAGGGAGAAGAGAGAAAGAAAGAGAGAGACTTTTGAGAAGCAACTCCTGACAGGGACATTGGAAGGTCCCTTAAAGGTAAAGGGGCCCCTGACCAGTCGTGGATGACTCTGGGGTTGCAGCGCTCATCTCACTTTATTGGCCAAGGGGGCCGGCATACAGCTTCCGGGTCATGTGGCCAGCATGATTAAGCCGAATCTGGTGAACCAGAGCAGCGCACGGAAACGCCGTTTACCTCTCCACCAAAGCAGTACCTATTTATCTACTTGCACTGTGTGCTTTCAAACTGCTAGGTTGGCAGGAGCAGGGACCGAGCAACGGGAGCTCACCCCGTTGCGGGGATTCGAACCCGACCTTCTGATCGGCAAGCCCTAGGCTCTGTGGTTTAACCCACAGCGCCACCTGTGTCCCTGGAAGGTCCCTTAGACAGCTTCAAAGGCTTCAAATGTCTGTCTAGCCCTTTTTTGACTGGAGGGCCACCTTTTCCCCAAGGCAACCATCCAGGGGCAACATGTCATTTGGTGTGTGTGACCAGAGGCAAAACCGGGAGCAATGATGGATGCACAGTTGACCTTGGTACTTATAGGCTCACATGCACACACATGTTTCTCTAGGCAAGCAAGGAGTCGTTATCAGAGTTCAGGCATACATGCCAGCCATCTCATACCACAAACACTCCATTTTATTTTTTTGTCCTGCTTTTTTGTGCTATAGCGTAAAAGTTCGCCTCCAGACAGCAACGGTGTGGCAACTATTGGGGAAGGTGGTAAAGGGACAGACGAAGGACGAGGAATTTGCAAAAAAAGAGAAATTGTTATTAATTAGAGACAAATCTGTGCAGCATGTAAAAGGGGATGAATTGGAATATATCTGAGAGACTGGGAAACCAGTTTTTTTTTGGGGGGATACATTAAATTAATATTAAATTGGTTTTGATGTGTTATAAATTAATCAGCAAAATTTTAAAGCTGATGTGTGGACAGTCACCGCTAATGTGTTGCTATTGTGTCAGTTACATCTCACAGAGCACACCCTCCAAAGAAAACCCAACAGTCTTCTGTATCTGCGGCTGGAGGACATTGTGCCTGGTGCTGTCCAAGGTGCTGCCTTTGCCTTGATTTCGCCTGTGGCCTCAAGCTCCCTCAGAACTGGGCACATGCAGAGCAAATGCTCCACCTCTGAGCTCCCTCATAGCAGGACAGGCTGCTTCTCTGTCTAGCCTGGTGTTGTCTGCTCTGGTTGGCAGTAGCTATCCTGGTTCTCTGGGAACTCAGGCAAATCCCATGATATGAGGACAGTTGCTGCCTGTCAGTGTATACAGTACTGAGCTAGATGGACCAATGGCTTCCTATATTTTCCTTGAACTATGGGTGCTCAGCATCAAACTTGGGAGCTTCAGCATGGAATGCATGTGTCCTTCCACAGAGCCCTTAAATTG
Organism: Podarcis muralis; assembly: GCF_964188315.1. Taxonomy (NCBI): domain Eukaryota; kingdom Metazoa; phylum Chordata; class Lepidosauria; order Squamata; family Lacertidae; genus Podarcis; species Podarcis muralis. Next base: position 14,527,646 of record NC_135670.1, on the reverse strand, counting down.
TGTGTGTGTGGTGTGTGTGAAAAATGGGATTTGTATGCAATAAATAAAATATACATTAACATTATCAATAAAATTCAGAGTTTAAAACAAGTTAACTTTAAAAAAACAGTTTAAAAAACACATTATCAAATAAAATTTGATAAATGTTAAAATATATGTCAACTTTATGCTATCTAGGTAGGGTTGTCTAAGCAAAAACAATTTCTAGCCGGCATCAAAAGCAGTATGGAATCCTGCAATTTAAGCATCTTTCACAGGTGAGTTTCTAAAACCATCACCAACAGTGGCTGAAATTCTAAAAGCTGGCTTTGAAAATGCTGTCACATTTCAGATGTGTGCAAAATTTAATGATGTGATGATAATGATGATGATTTTACAAAATGTTGAGACCACTAAACATCAGAGGCTGTACCTACTCAGAGTAGGCCCATTCAAAGTAACAGCCCTACATTAGTCATGCCCTTTAATTTCTGTGAGTCTACTCTGAGGAGCACTAACATTGGATACAACCTTATGATACCCTAGAAGTGCAAAAAGAGAGAGAAATGCATAATATAAAGCCAATTAAACACCATAAAAACAAAATAAAACAAATAGCAGGCATATCTTCAATGCAATACTAGTGTAGCTCTGTGAAGGCATTTATTTATAGTCATTTAAACAAGTTATATACTCTCTCTGCGTACTACTGCAGTCGCCTCTAAAGTATGTTGTTAACAAGCAAGCTAAGGCTGCTCTGTCAATTGTAGAACAGCACTTTGTACATGCTCCATAGACATTTCTCAGCATCTCAGAGTCTCTAGAGAATTCCAGTAGACCCAGAATATGGCCTAAGAGCACATCAGGTCATCACTCTGCTGAAGCTGAGCTGGTCTGGATCTGGTGTGTTTGCTTGGACGAACACCTGGGAAACTTAAACACTTCGCCTTGGCTTCCATGTTGGAAGGAAGGTGGGATAACCATTGAAATAACATAAATGAATGAAAACAAACAGCGTGCTGGATCTCCTCACCTGTCTGAGAGGCCTCCATAGACAATTCCTCCCACCAGCACGCCAGCCATGTAGAGGGACTGAGCCATCTGCTTCAAAGCTCGCGCAGAGCACACCAGGTCCCACTGCAACAGGGCGGGAGGGGGCGGCAGAGAAGAGAAAACAAAATGATTCAGAAAAGACTGGGTGGTGTTGAAGCTCTTCCCTCCTTAGGTAGACCACAAAGGCTAGTGACTTCAAGCCCTGCTTCTGGGCTTCCTCCAGGAGTCTGATTGGCCACCGTGAGAAGAAAGATGCCGGACTAGATGTGTCTTTCAATTGATCTAGTGTGCTCCTTTGACGCTCTGATGTTGTGGCCTCTATCAACAACACTGAACTAGGGAAGATGGAGCAAACTTGTTTTCTCCTGCTCTGGAGGGTAAGGATCTGAACCAATGGATTCAAGTTACAAGAAAGGAGATTCCGACTCAACATCAGGAGGAGCTTTCTGACAATAAGAGCAGTTTGACAGAGGAACAGACACCCTCGGGAGGTGGTGGGCTTCCTTGGAAGGTTTTTAAGCAGAGGTTGGGTGGCCATCTCTCAGAGATTCTTTAGCTGCAATTCCTGCATTGCAGGGGGTTGGACTAGATGGCCCTCAAGGTCCTTTCCAACTCTATGGTTCTATGTTCATAGGGAAGCTAAATGGAGCCCCCACGAACAAGAGGTGTCCACCAGTAATTACCAAATGTGCAGGGAGGGATCAGCAAGAGGGAAGGGTATTTACCCCAGCAAATTATTTGTCAAAATTACAAATGCCTAAATACAGACGGTCATTTACCCTCGCTAGATTCAATGTGCTGCCATCTGCCTTATTGCAGGGCAGATGTGAGGGTAAATCATACGTGGAAACGAGTCTGCCCCTGTAGCTTGATATAGGTAGAAACTGTCTCTCATGCTTTGTTATGCTGCCATTTCTACAGGGATATATGCTCAGTATTTTGCTATGCAAAAATATCCAAATGAATCTGAACTTCAATGTCTAAAATCCCTGGTAGAGGACAAGGATCCTGAGATCACGTTAAGGGTACCCAAATTCTGTGTGATTGCCATAAAACTTAGGGAACAAGCCGTGCTATCATAATGATTAAGGTTTTAAATGATAATTTTAGGTTATATGTTAATGACCAAGTTTTAATTTATATATGTTTTAACTGTTGCTATATCTGTATCATCCCTGTTATACCTATTCAAATGTATCCCTATTGTGTTTTATGACTTCCTTGATATTGTATGTGGGCTGGAACTGGTCTGTGACTGAAATAATAAATTCATTCATTCAAAGAGGGAAGGGCTTTTGTCCTCATGCTGTGCTGGAAGCCTCCCAGAGTGGCTGGGGAAACCCAGCCAGATGGTGGGGTATAAATATATTATTATTATTATTATTATTATTATTATTTCCTTCTGAAGCCTGCTCCGATCCAGTAGGGTTCTCCTTAGGCTTGTGACTACACAACATGAGGTTCTTCTAGCTTGCCTGCCACAGGCGTAGCGGGTAGACATATGCCTGCCAATTGAGATCTCAAGAAAGCTAAATTCTGCACCTACCCAGGACCCTGCTTTGTGCTGGTGTGTGATGCAAACTTCAGCAGTCCACAATACGCACAAGCCCTGACCTCAAAATGCCTCTTGCTGTGCTTAGTAAAGGAACAGGCAACCTGCCTAAATTCCTGCAGCCCTTGATCTAAGAACGTAAGGGCACAATAGGAGCTTGAGCTTCTGGATCAGGCCAAAGGGGTCCCATCTAATCCAGTTCTCACAGTGGCTAACTAGCTGCCTCTGGGAAGCCCTGAGAGCAACAGCAACACGCTCTGCTCCTGCAGTTTCCAGCAACTGGTAGAATAATAGCATTGTAGAGTTGGAAGGAACCACGAGTGTCATCTCGTCCAAACCCCTGGAATGCAGGAGTCTTTTGCCCAATGTGGGGCTCAAACCCATGACCCTGAGATTAAGAATCAGATGCTCTACCAACTGAGCTATCCAGGAGAAGCATACCACCTCTGAGCATGGAGGCAGAGCATAGCCATCATGGCTGGTAGCCCCTGATAGACGTTACCTCCGTGAATTCATCTAAACCTCTTTTCAATCCATCCAAGTTGGTGGCCATCACCAATTCTTGTGGGGGGCGGGCGGATTCCATAGTTCCAACTATGCACTGCGTGAAGAAGGACTTTCTTTTGTCTGTCCTGAATCTTAAGTGCCAAAAGCCCTCTCTGTGGACGATTGGAAATATGACAAGCATGATCTGTCCCTCTCGGGGCATCCTGCTGGATGGGGAGGAAGATACAAAGAGGACATCAGAAAGGGAAGGACAGAAGAGGGGGCCACAGAAAGAGCAGGATGGCAGGAAAAGAGAAGAGGGGATAGAATCCTAGAATTGTAGAGTTGGAAGGGACCACAAGCAAGGCTGGGCGATATCTGGTTTTCAGCATTGTGAGATATCACCAGCTAAACATCGTGATATACCAATAGATCACGATGTCTGAAGTAAGCATGGAGCTAAGGAGAGGCATTGGCTGGCTTCATGGTTTTTCATGACTTGTGCTTTTCGCCAGCACCTGCCCTTGTGACTCTCTGCCCCCTGCAGGAGACAGGGAGATCTTAGCCAGCAGAGATAACAGGGGCTGCAGGAATCGAGAAAACTTCACAGTTTCTCCCACACTGTGATTTTTGCACGGCACACAAACATATCATGATATGCGATGAACTGCCAGGTCAAAAATTATGAAGCCGATATCACTTCAAATTGGTTTTGGATGATATAGCGATATATCTCCCAGCCCTAACCACAAGAGTTATCTAGTGTAATCTCCTGCAATGCCCAAGGTGGGAATCGAACCCACAACCTTGAGATTAAGAATCTCATGCTCTACCAAATGAGCTGCAGCCTGGTAGCCCCTCCCACTTCTGAATCTGGCCCCACCTCTTTCGGTGGCCTTGCCCATTACCACCATGTGGCCCCAAAGGGATCGCCTCTATGGAAGCGTGGCCCTTGCATGGAGAAAACACTGCTCACCCCTGACTTAGAACAACACCCACCAACTCAGCAGCCTGGCCCTGAGCAACGCTGGTCCTCACCTCAGTGACGATGGTGCTTGGGAAGACCGTCTTGTCGTACACCCACCCATCCTTGCATGTCTCCGTGTCCATCTCGGTCCAGTTCGCTATGGTGGCATTCAGGAACTGCCCCTGGTGGTGGATGAAGCGGCGACATTGCTCGGGCTGCCCTTTCTCATCCATGGGGATGGAGACCTTGAGGAGATCCTCTGCTTCCAGGCTTTGGTTCCCAGAAGTGCCATTGGGGTGGTGGACCAAGCAGTGGTGGCCTGGGGTACCTGCAGTGAAGTTCTGCAGGATCATGTGACTGGCCATCATGAAAATGGGGAGGGACAACAAGACCACGTGGATGACCTGGAAGCGTCCCATGCTGCCAACATGTTCTAGGAGTTCGGCAAAACCCATTGCGCCTGGCTGGAGAGCACGATGCTGTGGTTTAAGATGCAGTTATCAGTTTATGACAAGTCTACCAATCACAGCAATGGGACTAGACACTCGTTGGCCACTAAGATGGCTCTTGGAGGTTGCCATAAAACCTTGCCAAGACCAGAGGTTCCCGGCCTCCTTCAGAGGTGCGTTGGAATTGATCTCCTTGGATCACGAGATAAACATCTTTCTGACTCAGGGCAGTGTGCTACATCCCATGGGAGAAGCCTTCTTGATGGTGGCAACCTTTGCTGAGAGCCTCTCAAAGGGGTTGGGCTTTATTTCTGCCCTGTGAGTCTCAACCTCCAACAAACCGGCTGGGGCAATATTTAAAGTCCACCATCAATGCCCTGGTTAAAGGATGACAGCGGTTTGGTGGTGGTGGAGGGGGTCAGAGAGTGCTAAAAGGGGGAGTTGAGAGGAAACATCTGGGTTGTATTCTAGCACAAAGTGCGCCTGGGGCTCCTTCTGACCCTGATTTCACGAGGCTGAGTGTATGATTCACACGTCAATGTTAGGGATTAACTTTAACTGGGACCGATCCAGGCTGTCCTGAGAGCCACCTCTCAACTTGCCATTCTGGGGTATGGGCTGAAGTGACCCACAGACTTTGCAGCCCTGTAGCGATTAGGTGGCTGCTCTGGAAGTCATACCGTATCTTCAATACCCTCCCCACCAAGGCTCTCTCATTACATGACTCATTACACAACTCTCTCGTTTTGACAGACATTCCAGGCTTTTAATGAGTCATAGAATCAGAGAATTGTAGAGTTGGAAATGTTCCTGATGGTCATCTAGTCCAACCCCCTGCAATGCAGGAATCTCAGCTAAAGCATCCATGACAGATGGCCATTCAACTTCTTTAAATCATCCAGGAAGGAGAGTCCACCACCTTCTTACGGAGTCCGTTCCACTGCCACTTACCATCAGAAAGTTCTTCCTAACATTTAGTTGGACTCTCTTTCTTGAATCCATTGGTTTGAGTCCTATTCTCCAGAGCAGCAAAAAACAAACTTTCTTCATCTTCTGTGTATTACAAGCTTAGGTATTGTGCCACTAGGCTGCATCTTTTCAACTCCTACTCAGAGTAGACCCACTGGCATCAACAGACATGGCGGATTTAAGTCCATTAATTTTCAGTTCAGATTTAAATATGAATCTGCCTAAGAAACCTGCTAAACTGCATATAAATAGGTCCAGGGACTTTTGTTCTAGGCACCTTTCAAGTTGATTTGGGTGTGTGCGAAACTAAAAGGGAATAGACTTGTCAGGTATGTTTTCTTCCAGTTACAATCTTCACCTATCAGTTGCAGCAGAGCTCCCCCTCCTGATCCTGGTGGTTTCCTTAGGCTAAAGACATAAATTTCTATTTTGAAAAGCTGTTCCCTCTCCCCCCGCCACCCTCTTTTTTTCCTTACAAGTTAAGCTAAGAGTCTTAATTTCACTTTTAGCAGATGCTTGTCTGCATCATTTTTTTTATTACTGGCTCATCGAGATACCCCAAAGGGGCTTCAGAAGCTCCCTCTTTCAACTCGTGCCGCTTCGTACATATCTATTTTCTCTTCATACACACTCCAAATCCCTCTGATTTCCCCCTGGCATGGGGATTAAGTGAAGCACTTCACCTGTTGGGTTTCTGCCTGTCAAGCATCTGTGGAGGGCACAGGAGCCCTGCCAGGGAGATGAAGGGCCCTTGCAGCTTCAGGACTCCACTTTCCCCATCTTCTCTCCCCCTCATCTTGCTTCCTCAGCTTTCCTGAGGGGCTGTTGTTTTATTGCTCTTGTCCCTCTCTCCTTTTCCAGAGAGGCAAATTGCCAGACTCAGTTAGAAAAAACTGACCGAGTTGGGGCTGGAGGGAAAAGCTGTGGGGAAATGCAGGTGAGGCGAGCTGACCTCCGCCTTGTGATTCTTGACAAATGACCACTGGCTCCCTCCTCATATGCTCCCCTCTCCCTCTTCTCTTTCCTTGCACTTCATAGACAACATGAGAGGAAACTAAGGCAGGCCCAGGCCCTCCCCTCCCCTGACAGACATAAAATGGTCGCCTTATCCATTGCTATGGAGATGAGAGATGTAGTGGCCCGCAGGGAAAGGAGGTTGCAGTTGGGAAGGGGACTCGAGAACTGGTTCCAAATTTTGGAAAAGAGAAACAAGTGTTTACTCTGTGTGGGTTTATTATTATTATTACTATTGCAATCCAACCCAGCAGTCTTGTTATCCTTCCTTCCTTCCATCCTTCCTTTAGCCACACAGGTGGCGTTGGACACAGGCCTTCAGACGCGGCCTTTGCAGAAAGCAGAAACCAGCTGGACGGTGTGTGTTTTTAAAAAACAACAGCGCTTCCTTTAAGGAAAAAGATTCCTGCTTTCTGCCAGTATTAACAGAAGTAAACATCTTGGCCAGGCAGCATTTCTTACCCACCAACATTTCACAGATTAAAACAGGGATGTGCTTGTAAAAAAACAAAACAAAAACCCTTATCTTAACTCAAGATTTATTTCTATGGTGCCGCAAGGCCACAGAATGGGCCTGATTATTGCCACCTACTGGCGGGTGGCGCTGTGGGTAAAACCTCAGCGCCTAGGACTTGCCGATCGCATGGTCGGCGGTTAGAATCCCTGCGGCGGGGTGAGCTCCCATCGTTCGGTCCCAGCGCCTGCCAACCTAGCAGTTCGAAAGCACCTCTGGGTGCAAGTAGATAAATAGGGACCACTTACCAGCGGGAAGGTAAACGGCGTTCCATGTGCTGCGCTGGCTCGCCAGATGCAGCTTGTCACGCTGGCCACGTGACCCGGAAGTGTCTGCGGACAGCGCTGGCTCCCGGCCTATAGAGTGAGATGAGCGCACAACCCTAGAGTCTGGCAAGACTGGCCCCTACGGGCAGGGGTACCTTTACCTTTACCTTACTGGCCAGAATGCTATTTCTCCTGAGTTATAATTGTTTCTAAAGCCTGGTGTCTTGCAAAAACTTCCAAAAGATCTCCAGCACTGGATAAAGGTTTTGGTCCCAAAGGACAAACTTATCATGCCCAATTTGCCGCTTTTGAATTCTGAACATTAAGTGGGAAGTAAATACTCGAAATAAAATAACCGGTCACTGTGTTTGCAAAGAAGAGGTTCCTTTTCATCTCTGGGGGTGTTTTTTAGACTGTCACTATTTTGCAGGAAAGATTCAAGAGCATATGGGAAATTTATCTTTGCGCAGTCAACATGGATTAAAGTTGCTCTGTCACCCTATTGCAACAAACAGGCTTTTTGAAAAAAAGTAGACTTTTTGCAGTTATGGAAAGTGACTGGGAAGCACATTGAAAAGTACGGGATGAACGAATGGTTAACAGGAAGACATGTAAACACCCTGCAAAGGAGTTAGGGCAAACACAGGACAAATGCTTATTGCTGTATTAGTGCCCTGCAAACAAGTCAGAACAAATGCTCACTAAAGCCCAGTCTAAGGCCCCCTTCAGACATCCTTTTTATTCTGCATCCATCATTTGTGCTCATGATGGTATCAGGGCAGTTAGACACGTCCAATAGTTTTGAGGTAGACAAACAGCTTTATCTCCAATCAGTGCATGTCCTGTACCTTCCTGATGAAATCCTGTAACTTTGTATAACATAAATGCCTAGGCCGCTGGTAGGATGTTCCCCACTTTTGCTGAGCTATCGTGCAGAAGTGCCCATCCGGATAGCAGTAACACATTTTCTTGGGATGAAGGTGAGCAGAGACTGTGGTGTCTTTAGGCTATATGGTTTCATTTGCACATAACCCGAGCATTCGATGGAGGGGCTTGCAGCATCCCCACAAATATTCCTTCTCCCTTAGTCTCAGCTTTGGATTCCATCACAGATCAAGCATCTCTCTTTCTACCAGGCAGTGCTTTGTCCTGGATCTTTTAAAAAAAGCTCAACAATTTTGGGGTGTCCTGGTTTTTACTTATTGAAATATGGCAACCCTAGCTCAACAGATGACATTAAACTTCTGGCAGTCAAACAAGGTATTTTGTGGTGTTGTGTCCACCTGCTCTTCTGATGGCAGGGTGTGATCCTGCTTTGGGCTGAGTTTGGATGTTCACCCAAACTCAACAGGATCCCTCTTTCTTTGTGTCAGCTTGTGTGAAGGGGGATCGATCCTGCTTAGCGCTAGGTCCTCGCTTTGTGCGGTGCTGTTGGTCAGGCTCTTTGGGAGCTGCACAAAGCAGCATTGGGCTAGCGCCACCCTTTCGGTCAAGCTCTGCCGTTACTTATGGCTTGCCCCAAATTTCCTCATGGGCCAAATGGGGAAGCCTGGTGGGCCAAGGCCGGTCCATGGGTTGGAGGTTCCCCACTCCTGATCTAGAGATGCAAAAGTTCACCTCAGGAGCTGAAGGCCTCTTGCCTTGCCTCAGGCAACAATACAACTTCAGTAAAGGTTGAAAACAGGTCCGAACACAAAGTGTTAATGAGTTTTAACATAATATTTAAACAAACACCACTAACCCAGAGAATAACGTCCTGATGGGAAATGTAATTGTGCTGAAATAAAATGCAGAATCAGGAATAGTTGCAGAAGTACTTGTGTCAGCTGGTAGCTTTGTTATTGTTGAATTTGAGACTAGGAAATTGAAAAGAAAGCAGTTAGCCAATATGATATTCATTAGTAAGAAATCTTCTTTCTAAAGATGGGGACTTCTGTGACATTCGTCTTCCCTGCAAATGATAAAATTTGGGTGGAAAACAGACAAATCATATGGGTATTGCCATAGCTAAGTGTAAATTGCCACAGGCATTGAAACTTCCCACATGATCTTGATGTTGACCTGCAACTTGTTGAATGCATAGTAAAATGTCACACGCACAGGGTCTTTCTTTGGAGGCATTTATTTGTGGGTGTCTGTCAATGAATTTTCGCATGTTATATTGGTCACGTTACATTGGTCACAAGTTATTTGCCAGAAAAGCTTCCCCCCACATTTCCCAATTTCCAATATTACCTTAGGTTTGACACTTGCCCATGAAACATTAGCTCATTATGTATGGTTTGTTTCCACAGGTGGAAAAAGTTTATACCAGAGCTTTCTAAACTGTGTGTTGTGACACGTTAGTGTGTCGGCTGCAGTGTGCAGTTGTGTCACGCGAAGGCTCCCCGTGTTCCTCCCAGAAATGGAAAGGGGTTAGTTTAACCTCCAGTTTGCTAGTAAAACTGAAATACTGTGTTGGGAAACAATGCATGTCTAAAAAGTGTGCCACCAGCATGAAAAGTATGGAAAGCTCTGATTATACTTTTAGAGAAAACAATTATCCAAGTTACAGATAAGATTCTCAAGGTTGCCAAAGTTTTGCATGGGTCACATCTTTCAAAACATAATAAAAAGAAAGCATTGAAACTACCTGTGGCATGTTTCTTGAGTATTACTGTAGGGAAGGTGACGATAGTTAAGAGTTTAATCTTAATTGGAGTTAAATAATATAAGCTAAAACACAAAATACGATATAAAGAAGCTTACAAATGTTACATAGGTCACCACAGAATTCTCTAACTCCTTGAAAGATTCCATCAGTGGTGTCTCCGAAAATTTTTACACATCACTTGGGAAGGCAGGAGAACTAATATCAGTGTACTGGAAGAAGCAAAGATCACCAGTGCTGAAGCAATGATTCTTCAACATCAACTTCGTTGGACTGGTCATGTTGTGTGGATGGCTGATTATCGTCTTCCAAAGCAACTACTCTATTCCGAACTTAAAAATGGAAGTGCTGGTGGTCAACAAAAGAGGTTTAAAGACTGTCTCAAGGCAAATCTGAAAAAATGTAGTATAAACACTGACAACTGGGAAACACTGGCCTGCGAGTGCTCTAACTGGAGAACAGCCTTTACCAAAGGTGTCATGGGTTTTGAAGACACTCAAACTCAGGACGCAAGGGAGAAACGTGGTAAGAGGAAGACACGCTCGGCAAATCCACACCGTGATCAACTCCCGCCCAGAAACCAATGTCCCCATTGTGGAAGGATGTGTGGTTCCAGAATTGGCCTCCACAGTCATTTATGGACTTATTGTTAAAACAGTGTTTATGGAAGACAATCTTACTCAGCTACAAGTGATCGCCAAAGAAGAAGAAGAAAGAAAAAAGAAAAATACCTTCCTCCAGATAGCAATAATGTGGCAATATGGGGGAAGCATCACAGAATGGCATGTGGATGGCTCAGAATACCCTTAATGCGCTTTTATTGCAACAGCAACATGTTGCAGAAAACACCCTCAAAAACAACACTAATCTGGAAGGAAGCTTAGAAGTGGTTAGTTCTGTGGACTCTCTTAAGTCATGGTGAGTCTAATGGAGTCCAATCAACCCCTCTTCACAGGGAACTCTGGGAATTGTAGCTCTGTAAGGGGAAATAGGGATCTCCTACAACTTTCAACACCTTTAAAAATACTGGAATTCTTTGGGGAAAGCCATGGCATCATAGTGCTTTTAATCTATGGTATGAATGTGGCCCTAGAAGGAGCAGTGGTAGTTTGTTCTGTTTCTAGGTATGAGATAGGTGTAGGTTGGGACTGCTTTCTAAAATGATAAGTGGGCCCCTTAGAATGAGGAAATGCACTCTGCACATGTTCAGAGGCACCCTCGTCTTTATTGTTATTGCACTGAGTCCTCCCAGCAACTGAAAATGGGAGAGTCCTATTCCCTTTACCCCCCTGGGGTATAAAAGGAAAAAGTAAAGATCAAATTATAAGACACTAGCGCTCTCTCTCTCTCTCTCTCTCTCTCTCTCTCTCTCTCTCTCTCTCTCTAGCTCTCTTTTTAAAAGTGCCTTCAAAAATGCCCAGAATCTTCCCACACCTTCACGGTTTCCCCATTCATAAAGCATTCCCCGGGATTAGCTCAGAACAAGCAGTCAGCAAAGTATCGTGAAGACTTCTTTTCCCAGAATCAAGCATCAGGGAAACGTGAAAGGTCGGAGGCCTTTGTGGATCAGCAAGCCTCTTTGAACAGGGCCTTGTCTGGGCTCTGGAGCAAAATCTTCTCCTGGGCTATTTCTTCCACTGTCTTCTTTCTGGACCTTTCAGGGGGGAAAGAAAGAAAGATCAGCAATGGGGCTGAAAGAGGCTCAGTATCTGGGGACACCCAATCCTGTTTAGAGCACAGAAATAAATTTGGAAGGTTCCCCTCTATGTTCAAATATACGTAAACATTGCTATAAGGCAGGTCTGGAGAACCCCCAGATATTGGTGGCCTCTGGGTGCTCCAGACCTCCTGTACATTCAGAATTAATCTTGATTTGTTTGAGCAGTCACTTGATTTGCTTCCAGGCAGTCACTGTTATCGGTGTTGTTACGGAAATTACGGGGGCGGGGGGTGCGGGCGGACATCTTTAAAGTTCTTAAATGTTACAAATATTATGCATAAATGTATGCTTTTGACTTGACAGCTCAGGGAAGCTTTAACAATCACATAGGCGCCGACTCCATGGGGCTTGAGGGGGCCCGAGCCCCCTCAAAAATTCGTTTGGGGGGGCTCCGCCCCCCCAATAATCTCCGGCGCCCCTCCAGCAGAGCGCCATCGCCGCCCCTCCCCCAGCCCAAAATGCACAGGGAGGGGCGGGCTGCATGCCTCCTGCCCTCCCTCCCGAGCAAAAGCTCCACCCAATTTCCTTTGGAGCTGATTAATAGGCACAGCACGCTCTCCCCTATTCGCTCACGAGGCGGCGGCGCCACTTTATTTGCATATTCATGAGCTTATTTATTATTCATGAGCTTTCCCGGGCCCCCCCAATATTTTTTATAAGTCCGCGTCCCTGAACAATCATATAAAATCAACTCCTTTGCCAGTTTCCTCCATTTCAACACTATTTTGCCTTCGGAAAAACGACTCCCCTGCCATAATCCCTCAATCGTGAGGACATGATACACCTCCACCACCCAGGGAAGTGCCCAGGGGTAACAATTGCTGAGCAGATAGTTTCCAAAAGCCCATCATGGGACTTGCCCCAGGTTATGGATGTACAAAGAGAGCTCTATTGTCCTTTGATGATGGGTACTTGAGAGGTGCCTAGACATGTTTTGCCTATGCTAACCTTGTACCAAGGACTTGTCTGGACATGTTTGCCAAGGTTGAACTAGTGTAGCCCCTGTCTACCCCTCCCCTTTTGTGACATGTCAGTGATGTAGCAATGATGTAGCAATGATGCTGTACGAACTGTATTCTGGGATATGGTGGGAAACATTTAAAAGTCCTTGTCACCCCATCCTCGGAGTTCAAACTTTCTTTTTTGAACCTGTTGCGCCATAATCTTTGGTCTACAGCTATTTGCTCTGGTTGGTGGCTGGACTCCTTCCCTTATTCTGCAGGGACCCGCAGGCTCTGCCCAACGAGCTGGGTGACTGAGCAGCCTCGCACCTAGATTTTTCTGTAACACTGTGAAATTCAGTCACATAATCTGCAAATTCAGGTTGTACAATTATAGTCGATTTGGAGCTCTTCAGAAGGAAGCCCTGCTGCCCCTAAGATCATACTTTTTGCAAGAAGGGAAATGACGGGGCCGTAAAGCAGAAAGTGTGGGATGAGAATTTCACTTTCTCTCCATTTATCATTTTTCTAATCTTACTTTCAGTCCTCCACATTTCCACACCAGTGGGTGGGTGGTTTTTGTTGCCCTCGTGACAATTCCTCAGCATCTCCGTGCAAATTTCTCCTAATATTCTCACTTTTGTATCCAATTCTACACCTTTCTGCAAAGCAATTTTTTTAATGCATTAGTGCATTTTGCACGGATATATGCATTCTTATGCACACTTTACCCTAACATGGGGGTTGGACTAGATGACCCTCGGGATCCCTTCCAACTCTAAAATTCTATGATGCTATGTGCATTTTTGCTGACATTGCTTGGCTGGAGACCTGCACAGCAAGAGCCAAGGAAGTGTGAATTCCAAAGGACAGCTGTGCTTCAATTCTTACATCTTCTGGAATGTGTGAATTAGGTAAGTTCACCTTTAAATGTGAACCGAATCTGAGTTCTCCCTAACTTCAAACCCTCTGCTCCTATGATTTCAAGCCCAAGCATGAAAACTGAGCTCTGGAGTTCAGCTCCACCTTCTCCCAGAAGGGCCAGTGTTTTGAAATCAAAAGCTGATGACTCAACACTTCCACCTAAACCACAAAATGCCATGCTTTTTCTTCCCTCTGTTTCATATGCTCCACCAAATCCATTTTGCAAGGGATGCAGCAGGACTGATGGGCATTTGACTAACACGTATTTAATCTGCCGCCCTTCATCATGAAAATTCCAAGGATGGGATACACAAATATTTTGTTCTGAATTATACTATTCAAAAGTATACAAGCTGTTAGCAGCAGCTAAGGGTTCCTTATGTGGAAAAGTGGAGGTAATCTACTATACAGTCTGTCCAAGACTGGAATGATGAACAGTGGGAATTGGCCGCAAAAATGCTAAGTTAAGGCACTGTTTGAGAAGTAGATAGATGGGTAAATGTTATTTCTTATTATAACAGGAAGAGATAGTTGCCTGATACAGGCTATGGACTGACAGTGCTTTGACACATTCAGATGACTTGTGGAACCATTATGGTAAAGTTATAAAAGAATATGAAACAATATGATCCATCAGGATGTATGAGGTAGAACACTTCGTTGTATCGAGGCGTATATGATATAAAATGTTCTTGTCTTGTTCAGTTGAGCTGTTTGAGGTTTATGGATTACTTCGGAACCACTGAATGGGGTCATCCAGAGTTTTGGAGTATGTTGTCAGCAATCCTAGAGCTGGGAGGGATTCTGAGGGTAATTTAATCCAGTGTTTCCCAACCTTGGGCCTCCAGCTGTTTTTGAACTACAATTCCTATCATCCCTGACCACTGGTCTTGCTAGCTAGGGATGATGGGAGTTGTAGTCCAAAAACAGCTGGAGGCCCAAGGTTGGGAAACACTGATTAATCCAACTCTCTGCAATGCAGGAATGTGTAAGTGGTTCATACGGGGATCAGCACCATGCTCTAACCAACTGAGGCAACTGGTATGCTAATGGCACACAGCTCTACTTCTCTTTTACATCTGCAGGTGAGGCAGTGGATGTGCTGGACTGATATATTGTCTTATAATGGATGAGAGCCAACAAACTGAAGCTCAATCCAGATAAGACTGAGGGACTATTAGTGGGCAGTTCTCTAGACCAGATGGATGGGATGCTGCCTGCTCTTGATGGGGTTACATCCCCTCTGAAGGAGCAGGTGAGCAGCTTGGGGATACTCCTGAATCCTTTGCTGTTGCTTGAGGCTCAGGTGGCGTGGAGACATTCCACCATCTTGGGCTGGTGACCCAGCTGTGCCCATATCTGGACAGGGACAGCCTAATTTCTGTTGTCTATGCTCTGATAAGGGATGCAGGTGGTGCTGTGGGTTAAACCACAGAGCCTAGGGCTTGCCGATCAGAGCCGGTTTGAATCCCCGCAACAGGGTGAGCTCCCGTTGCTCAGTCCCTGCTCCTGCCAACCTAGCAGTTTGAAAGCATGTCAAAGTGCAAGTAGATAAATAGGTACCACTCCAGCGTGAAGGTAAACGGCGTTTCAGTGCACTGCTCTGGTTTGCCAGAAGTGGCTTAGTTATGCTGGCCACATGACCCGGAAGCTGTACGCCTGCTCTCTTGGCCAGTAAAGCGAGATGAGCGCCGCAACCCCAGAGTCAGCCACAACTAGACCCAATGGTCAGGGGTCCCTTTACCTTTACCTTTATGCCCTGATAACCTCTAGATTATAGTACTACAATATGTTATACGTGGAGCTGCCTCTGGAGATCATGTAGAAAATTCAGCTGGTGCAGACAAACGGCAGTATATAAATGTAATTAAAAATAAATACTTTGCAACAAATAATATCTGTGTGAATATAGTTCAATGAAATAAATAAAAGTGTATTTGCCACAAATAACAGAGTCACTTAAAGCCAATGCAATTCTGGGCTGCATCAATAGGAGTATAGCATCTAGATCAAGGGAAGTAATAGTGCCACTGTATTCTGCTCTGGTCAGACCTCACCTGGAGTACTGTGTCCAGTTCTGGGCACCACAGTTCAAGAAGGACACTGACAAACTGGAACGTGTCCAGAGGAGGGCAACCAAAATGGTCAAAGGCCTGGAAACGATGCCTTATGAGGAACGGCTAAGGGAGCTGGGCATGTTTAGCCTGGAGAAGAGGAGGTTAAGGGGTGATATGATAGCCATGTTCAAATATATAAAAGGATGTCACATAGAGGAGGGAGAAAAGTTGTTTTCTGCTGCTCCAGAGAAGCGGACACGGAGCAATGGATCCAAACTACAAGAAAGAAGATTCCACCTAAACATTAGGAAGAACTTCGACAGTGGAATTTGCTGCCAAGGAGTGTGGTGGAGTCTCCTTCTTTGGAGGTCTTTAAGCAGAGGCTTGACAGCCATATGTCAGGAGTGCTCTGATGGTGTTTCCTGCTTGGCAGGGGGTTGGACTCGATGGCCCTTGTGGTCTCTTCCAACTCTATGATTCTATGATTCTATGATTCTATGACTTACCTGTTCTCTACTTCTTCAATGGTATCTGGAAGGGGGACATTAAGGGTTTCAGGCAGAAAGCAAGCGATGATGCCAGAAAGGATGGGAGCTGCTCCGTACATGATTGGCGGCAGGGCGGCAGAGTAGTCCTCCATCATCTTGGCCAACGGGGCGATGATGCCTCCCACCCGGGCCATGGTGCTGCCAAAACCGAGCCCCGTCTGCCTAGGGTGGGGGTGGGTGGCAGGGTAAGAAAAGCAGGCAAGAGATACGGCTGGGTCAAGGGATCTCTGGCAAACCTCAAGAAAAGGGCACCTGCCATGCGATCGCCGCCAACGGATGCACAGCAGCAGCGACACACCTCCAAGCCGTCCAGAGTCTGCCATCCTGTGGCAACCACCTACCCATGCCCCATGGACAGGCCAGCTCTGCTGAGGGGGCATGTTCCTTCTAGGGAGAGAAAACCCAGCCTCTTGTGCATTCAGGCTTTTTGTCAGTTTGCATTTCTTAGTGCAGAAAGCATTGAGCTGATATGTAGAGATCTTTCCTATTCTACTTAATTCAAGAGGGTTCTGGAAGCTTCTCTGTGTGAAAGAGAAAAGCAGAAGGTTCCTGATGTTTGGGTTATTCCTTCTGAGAAGCTGAGTACAGCCAGCTCAAACTGGTTCTGTTATCTCTTCTGTCAAGGTCATGCTGACTATAATAGTGAGGCCAGGAGTATCCTGGGTTTCTTTCTTTCTTTCTTTCTTTCTTTCTTTCTTTCTTTCTTTCTTTCTTTCTTTCTTTCTTTCTTGCCTGCCTGCCTGCCTGCTGGTGTGATGTTCTGTATACAGTGTTACGGTTTTAGTCTTATTATAAGTTATTGTAAGTTTAAGTTAAGTCTGCTGCAACTGGATTTCTTATGGACAGGGCCAATCCTGAATGTATTGGATTTGTGACCGTTATGCTCATTTGCCCTCAGTATCAGTAAAGCTCTGCTGGATGAAATGCCTCTGGTCTATTTTTTTGGAATCCTGCAACGTTTTTACTCTGCTAACTATACATTGCAATCTGCACTGGATCAATACTGAGTAGAATTTCAATGGCAGGTATTTATTGAGATCATTCAAGGGCACCCTAGGAGGTAGCGAGGGGCTCACCTTAGTGCCCACAGGTCCCAGGTTGGAGACCCCTGATTTAAAGCTACCTCCATTTCCACAGGAGCCCCAGAAGCAGGTAAACAAGGGAGAAACTGTATTGAAAAGCAGCTCCTCACCTGACAGGCGTGGGGTAGAGTTCCGTCGTGAAAAGGAAGGTGCAGTTGAAGGCCGCTGCCAAGCACCCCTTGCCAATGACGGCCAGCGTTGTCCGGATCGTCTGCAAATCTTTGGGGGAAAGGTGGGATGGGTCAGAGAGAGTGTGGCATGAACAAAGTGCGCAGCTGAGGGACTCCCTCCCCCTCCCGCTTTATATAGGGTTGATGTGCAGATTTGTCAAGAATAATTAACAGACTAACACATTGGTTTCTCATTTTTCCCCACTTAAACTTGGCTCTCCACATTTCTGCAGCAATTTGCGATTTTAATTTCTATTCTCACATTTTAGTGCTGATTTCTCCTAATGAATTGGCCCGCCCACCCGTGTCCTCCACACATGCAAGTAAGAAGCATTATCAGAGTTCGAGGACACATTTCCAGCCAAAACACTCAGGAAGATATGGCTGGGGAGGAACTGTAGCCCAGAAAGAGTTCCAGAGGGCCAGATAGGGAGGTCTTGAGGGCCGCATTCAGCTCCTTGGCCTGAGGTTCCTTATACCTACTGGAAAGGTTGTGCTTTGGGCTTATAAACTTGCTGTGGCTGTAATATTGATGCAGAGGCACCGCCACTCAATGGCTGCAGTGCTGATAATAAATTGGAATCACAGAATTATAGAGTTGGAAGGGACCACAAGGGTCTTCTTGTGCTTTGTGAGAGTGACAAAAACATTTAGCTTTGTGGAGATCTCGGAAATGAAGGAGATCAGAGGCTCAGCATATCTGTGGGAGGTGGTGCTCTTTGGGCCTTCAGCCTGTGCCAAAATGTCTCCAGCTGGACATCTTGCAGTGAAAGGTGAAAGTGAAAGGTAAAAGTGAAAGGTGAGGCCTGGCGGAAAGTGAGCCAACCCTCACCTGGGGGCACAAAGATGTTGATGATGATGATGATGCCAGCCAGGATGAGGAAGGACGCGAGGCTGATCCTCCTCCCAATGTAGCTCATGGTAATGGTCACGATCACCTTGGCTGGGAAGTCAACAGCCCCGAAGATGACCTGGATGAGGTAGATGCTGACACCAAAATTCTGGAGGTCCATGGCCAGCCCGTAGTAGGAGAAGCTGACTGAGAACCTGACGTGAAGATAGAGACAAGGCAAGATTCAAGAAGGTGTGAGAAGAGGCTCCTCCTGCTCTAACTGTCACCTGACAGCAGCCATTTCCTCAGGCTGCAGCAGAAGGGGAGATGCAAAGCAGGGCTACTTCATCAACTCTTGAGTGACCAGCTCCACTGAGTTCCTCTCCCTGGACTGTTTCATTCCTGTGGGTCATTACGTTATGCAACTTTAGGAACTGGAGCCCAAACTTGCTTGCCTTCGCTTTCCCTCCTCGTCACTTTTTTGCTTTTGTCATGTCTCTTAGACTGTAAGCCTACAGGCAGCAAAGGCCTTATTTTTACTGAGCGTACGTAAGCCACTCTTGGGACCTCCTTGGCTGAATAAATAAGTGAATTGATAATTTATGGGATGCTTTTGGAAAAGTCTTCCTAACAGACAACATTAACGAGTCTTTGACAAATCAGTCTCTAAACTGTAGCTTCCCATTTATGGTGCCTGCCCTGTGGAACAAACAATTACATAACTTTCCGAAGACATCTGAAGGCAGCCCTGTATCGGGAAGTTTTTAATGTTTTATGTCTCATGGTGTTTTTATATTCTGTTGGTAGCCACCCAGAATGGCCAGGGCAACCCAGTTGGATGGGTGGGGTTTAAGTAATAAATTAATAATAGTAATATTAACACTACTACTAATAAATTAAATGAAAGGGGAGCATTTAGTCCAGAAAATCTTGAATTTCTGTCTCTTAAATAATCAGACAAATTCCGTAACCTTTGACATTTCCATGAACCTTCACGTTTTCCTTCCATGGAGGAGAAAGGGGTCTGTGCTCCTTTTCCCCAACCAGTGGAGACTAGCTTCAGTGAACCAATGAACCAACTAGCTTCAGTGACTGTATTCCAAAGTAGCTCCTTGTTTTGCAAATCTTAGACCTTCAGCTGGCCTTTCAAGACCTGAGCTGCTAGTTCAAAGGAGAAATCTTTGTAAGGCTTGTCCTGAGCAGTTTTAATGCACATAAAGATTGCTCAGTCAGAGCTATTACACAGCTCAGATCTAAGGTACTGCAAGTGGATTTTGCTGGAGATGTAATAGTTCAGAGCTTTATGAACAAGAGTTGAACCAAACAATATAGTTTTCTGTTAGGATGTCCCAAAGCATGCTGTATGAAAGCTGCAGTTTGATAGTTTTAAAGCAGGAGTGGAGAATGTTTTTCCAGCCAAAGGCTGTGAAGCGCCCTGAGACCTGTGGTATACATAGGGAAGTATATAAAGGGCAGTATACAAATAATAATAATAATAATAATAATAGCAGCTTTCCAGACAACTTTCTGGAGTCCATGTACCAGTGATGCATGAGGTCATAGGCAAAGGTGGGCAGAGAAATGAAGGTAAATGTTGCCTTTGTGTATTAGACTAGTTTCTGCACATTATGTACTAAGCTTGGATCCTAGAACAATAGGCAAAGAGGATCCTAGAATGCAACAACTGATTGGCTTGCAGCAGCAGCCCAATCAGGCTCCAGGAGAGAAGCAGAATCAGCCAATCAGATGGGACTCGTTGTGTAAAGAATGTATATAAAAGCCTGAGGTTTTCTTGGGGGGGAATTCATCACTGTTTTACAAGCTGCAATAAAGAGCATGAAATCACTGCAGGACTCTGAGTATATTTCACTGCATGTGCTCAATCATACTGCCGCATCCTCCATCCATCCAGGCAAGCAAGAAGCAAGGGCATGTTTCCAAAACACTCTTAAGAGAGTGCAAAACCAGGCTGGTAAGAGGTGTGGTTCAGGAGGGAGACTCTTAAGGGCCAGATAGAGAGATTTGTAGGGTCACATCCGCTCCCGGGGCTTGATGTCCCCCATCCCTATTTTACAGCAATAAATATTGGTGCCTGTGCTTTGAGAATGGGTCACATTGTCAGGCAGTGCCTAAACCTCCCTCCCCTCGGGCTCCCGAAGTCGGAATGGAACTCTCTCCTTCCTGAGTCTGCTCAGATGGAACAAGTTCTCTCACCACACTATGGAGAGGCAGCAGAAAATGCGCCGGATGGCTGGTGTGCGCACCAGGTCAGAGATGGTGTAAGAGGCCTTGGCTGTGGACAGTTCTTTCTCCATGTTGGAAAGCAGGACCTGTGGGGAGAGGAGAGGCAGGAGGTGGGTGTGTAAAAACATGGGTGAGCTCCAGTGATGTCCTTAAGCATGGGCGTAGCCAGGATTTATTTTAGGGGGGGGCAGGCATTACGTTGGGAGAGCAGAACAGACATAAATGGTGATGTAATTGGTCAGTTAGTTAAGTATTTTTAATTATTTGCTTGATTTAGGGGGGACAGCAGCTGCCTCTCTGGCCCCCAGCTACGCCCATGTCCTTAAGCAGCCTTTCCGAGCCAGAGACCTTGAGACATCATTGGACTACAACTCCAATGAGCCTCTGCCAGTCAGGGATGATGGGAGTTGTAGTCCAACAACATGAGGAGGGCACAAGGCTGGGGAAGGCTGACCTTCAGCATCAGCCACTGCTCTTCCTCCTAAAAAGCACAATCAATGCACAGCACAAAACTAGATTTTGGTGAGAATTGATCGTGTGATTTACCCTAGGGAAATCTGGGTTAACATTTGCAAACAGGAAATTCTAGGGCCTGTTTTACACAGGCAGCTTCCCTTCAGTGAAAGCAGGAATTCCCAGATGTCCTGTTTATTGAGCATTTATCCCAATTCCCCCCACCCACAAAGCTTGGCTGTTTATTGAGAATTTACACTGATTTGCCTGCAGGGAACTTGGTTGCTATTGTGTCAAGCAAATGTGATCCCACACCTTCCATTGTGCATTTCCTCGCTGTATTCCTCATATCTCAAATAAAGTCCAAATTTGGGAGGGAAGTGAGTTACAGGATTTCAGCAGCGACTTGCAGGTCAGTATGACTTGCCCCAAAAGTTTTGCAGGAGCAAATAAACGCGGGACTGCACATAACTGCTGCAATTCTACCAACAGGACCAAATCATCATGAATGCACAATAATAAGGAGCCCATAATCTAACTTCTGTGTAAGCTTTGTGCAAGCAAATCAGTGTAAATGCTGCATATCAGCTTCACCAGGAGGTGCCCTGATTCTAGCAGGCTTTGCTCTCCAGAAGCTCCCAAGACTTCTATTTTCTACATAGATTCATCTGGATTTGCAGCCAGCTGGATATGGAGAGCCACCTCCCTCCACCGGCTTCATACCTCTGTGGTGATGCTGGCTCCAGCTTCCTCCTTGCCATTGACCCGGGCAACCCTCTGGAGGACCTTGACAGCTGTGCTCGCCTTTCCCGAAAGGAGCAGCCAGCGAGCTGACTCTGCAAACCACCTGTGCCAAAGAAGCCAAGACTCGTCATCTCGGCCAACAGTAAAATCCATCCACAAACCTTCAGGTGGTAAAACGGAATTGAATCCTTTTGTTGTTGTTTTCTCAAGGAGGGAGAATTCGATTAAAGAAAATGAAGAAGAGAAAAGAATCCTGACTTGAATATGCTTGCAAATATTTGAATTGACCCTGTTTTCTCATTCTAATCCAGTTCTCTCTCTGTAGTCTTTTTAAAAAAATGTTTTTATTCATTTTTCATGGTACAGAAAACACCTTTTGCAGAAACAATTGTTACAAAAGTAAACCACAAACGACTTGTCCCGATAAAATTACAGACTTTTGTCATGCTGTGTAATAAAATTTTGTTTGATTGCTCTAAAACATCACGTGACATTTTCTCCATGAGTGTTGGGTGTATTCCTGCCACGGCCTGAACAATTTATGTATTCAGTAAACATTTGCCATATGTTATAAAAGGAATAGGGATTCCTGCTTGCCCTTTGCCGCTCTGACTTGACATGTCAATTTCTCAGCCAGTTCTATTGACCATACACTGGTGTACCACAAATCGATATTAAGCCCAGTGCCAGTTTTTCCAGCATCTGGCTATCTCCATATGGGCGGCTGTCAATAGAAAGACCAAGAGGTCATCACTGGGGTAATCTTGAGCAGATGAGAGCATAAGGCCAAGCACAGGATACATTTCAATTGTTTTGTTATATATATCAAGCTTATTTATTTGAAAACAGCATTCCAGCATCTCTTTGTACCCCAACACAGCACCCCGAGGAGGAGGAGGGGTCCGATCTGAGCAGCAGAAGAAGAAGAGTTTGGATTTGATATCCTGCTTTATCACTACCCGAAGGAGTCTCAAAGCAGCTAACATTCTCCTTTCCCTTCCTCCCCCACAACAAACACTCTGTGAGGTGAGTGGGGCTGAGAGACTTCAGAGAAGTGTGACTGACCCAAGGTCATCCAGCAGCTGCATGTGGAGGAGCGGGGAAGCGAACCCGGTTCCCCAGATTACGAGTCTATCGCTCTTAACCACTACACCACACTGGCAGCACAACATACCAAGAGTAGAGGAGAAAAACAAAGAAGGGCACCGAGAAAGTCAGCTGCAGCCATTGCCAGTCCGGGATGCCGTAGGCCAAGCCAGCCAGCAGGATCTGGCCCAGCGTGTACACGAAGCCAGTGACCGCAATGGTGATGGTGCGGTACTTGGTAGGAATCCACTCCACAACTGGAAGGGAAAGGAAAACACTTTCAGGTTTTTGCTTTGCCACTCACACCCGACAGATCATCCGCCTGGGCCTTCCGGTATGGAATTTAGACCCTGCATCGGGAGTTGCCGACCTTTCTAGGGGAAATGGTAGATTTGGAATTCTGAGACAGTGTCGTGGGTGCCATTGACAAAATAGCTGCCATGAGGCCAGGCATGGAGAACAAACCAAGTCAGTGCAAACTGAGAAACAGCAGGAAGAGAAAACAGTCTCTGCAAACTGCAGGTTTTAAAAAGGATATTCATTGAGATATTTCATGGGCAAGATAGGAGGTAATAATAATAATAATAATAATAATAATAATAATAATAATAATAATTTTTATTTATACCCCACCCTCCCCAGCCAAGGCCGGGCTCAGGGTGGCTAACAAGCAATAATAAAAACAAGTTGAATGAATACAACTTAAAAACAAGATTAAAATACAACAAAATATTGAAACATTAAAATATTAAAGTGCAGCCTCATCACAGGAGGAGAAAGGAAAAAGAAAAAAGAAAGAGGGGGGAAAAGGTACTGGTGGGCACACTGGTGCCCATGGTCACCAGGCTGGCAACCCCTGTAATACTTGCCACCCATTTTGTACTGAACTTTTCCCACTACTGCATCAGAAGATTGGCTCATCTAGCTCAACATTGCCATAAGGACATAGGAAGAGAGGAGAGTCCACGAGCTTCCGAGGTAGTCCGTTCCAGTGTTGAACAGCTCTTGCCGTCAGGAAGTTCTCCCTAATGTTTAATTTCAAGCACAGTTGCACCATGTATTTGTCTAACTGCATTATGATAGTCACAGGTTGGTTTTCAGTTTCTTCCCTAATGATCCCTAGCATGGAATTTGCCTTTATCACAGCGGCCACACACTGGGTCAACAACTTCACTGAGCTATCCACTAGGACCCCCATGGTTCCAGTCCTGGTCAGTCACTGCCAGTTCAGACCCCATAAGAATATATGTGAAATTAATATATTTTTTACCTTGACATGCAACACTTTACACTTGTATACACTGAATTGCATTTGCCATTTTATTGCCCATTCACTCAACTTGGGGAGGTTCTTTTGGAACTCTTCACAATCTCTCTTTCTTTTTATGACCCTGAACAATATAGTATCACCAGCAAGCCAGACCACCTCACTGTTCCCCCCTAACTATAGATCATTTATGGACAAGTAAAAAAAGCACATGCTCTGGCCCATGGGGTCACGAAGAGTCGGACATGACTAAACGACTAAACAACAACAACAACAACAACAACAACAACAACAACAAAGCACAGGTTCCAATAATGAGCCTTGGGAGACCCCACTTTCTATATCTCTCCATCTATTTGGAGAACCTTCCACTTATTCCTACTTTCAGCTTCCTGGTACTTAACCTCTTCCTGATCCACAAAAGGGCCTCTCCTTTTATTCCATGCTTCTATGCTTTCTCAGGAGTTTTTGGTGTGGTACCTTGTCAAAAGCTTTTTGAAAGTCTAAGGACACTGTGTCAGCCGGATCACATCTATCTATATGCTTGTTGACACTGTCAAAGAGTGCCAGTGAGACAGGACTTGCCCTTGCAGAAGCCATGCTGACTCTGCTTCAGCAAGGCTTGTTCCTCTGTATGTTTGGCTATTTTACCTTTAACCAAAATTTCCACCAGTTATCCTAGGACCAACATTAAGTGAACAGGCCCATCATTTCCAGGTTCCCTTCTGAATCCCTTTATAAAAATTGGTGTTGCCTTAGCTACTTCTCAAATCCTCTGGTGGATCTGAGGCACCAGTTACATATTTCTGTTAAAAAATAGCAATCTCACATTTGAGTTCTTTGAGAACTGTTGGGTGGATGCCATCCAAACCTAGCAATTTGTCAGTTTTCATATTGTGTATTAGGGCTAGAGCTTCAGCTATTGTCTCAGTTCCACCAACTCCCTAGTCCAACAAGATATCTGGGCCAGGCTTCCTCAAACTCAGCCCTCCAGATGTTTTGAGACTGCAATTCCCATCATTCCTGACCACTGGTCCTGCTAGCTAGGGATCATGGGAGTTGTAGGCCAAAAACATCTGGAGGGCCGAGTTTGAGGAAGCCTAATTTAGGCCAAATGAAGAGTGTCCTGTGGCCAAACTCCTCTGTTTACAGTGGTACCTCAGGTTAAGTACTTAATTCGTTCTGGAGGTCCGTACTTAACCTGAAACTGTTCTTAACCTGAAGCACCACTTTAGCTAATGGGGCCTCCCGCTGCCGCTGCGCCACCAGAGCACGATTTCTGTTCTCATCCTGAAGCAAAGTTCTTAACCTGAAGCACTATTTCTGGGTTAACGGAGTCTGTAACCTGAAGCGTATGTAACCTGAAGCGTATGTAACCTGAGGTACCACTGTACTTTGAGAAGTGTCCACACAACTGGCAGGCCTTGGTCTAGGCTGCTTTGCTACTAATTATTGACAGACATATCCTCCATTGATGAATCAAATATAGAATGTTCAGATAAATCCCTACATTGCGCAAAAGTTCCCAGCCAGCACCACTAGCTCCTCTCTTACCCAAACAGGCGATGCTGAGGCCAAATCCAGAGAGCGCCATGCCGCTCAGGAACCGGAAGATGCAGTAGGAGATAAAGTTGGGCGAAAAGGCTGCACAGGTCCCCATCACTGCCATTTGCATAAAGGACCAAATGAGGAGAGGCTTGCGGCCGTACCTGCAGGCACAGGGAAGCGAAAACAGCTGGAATACCAAGGCATTGGTGATGTTGGGGTGGCCTTCGTCTTGTGCCTCCTCTGCAAGAGGTCCTGAGAGTAGCAACACGAGAACAGGCCTTTTCTGTGGTGGCCCCCCATTTGTGGAATGCTCTCCCCATGGAGGCTCGCCTGGCACCTTCATTATATATCTTTAGGCACCAGGTGAAAACATTTCTCTTCTCCCAGGCCTTTGGCATTTAACTATCTTTGGCCTTTTAGAAATGGGCAATATGTTTTTAATGTATTTTTTTCCTCCCTCCCTTGGTTTTAATGTATCCATGTGGGGTTTTGTGGGGGGGGGGCTGGCCTAGGTGTTGTGACCTGGGACCCAGGTGAATGTTGTGGCCCAGGAAGTATACCTGAACACACAGCACACACAAACCTATGCTTATATCCTCTGTCTCTCTTCCCTCATTTAACTGTCCGCTTGCTAATTAAAACCTTGAAACTAAAACCAGATGCAGGTGTGTTAGTTAGTTGGGAAACGTTTATATATCTGTTTTCCAAACTTAATGCAATGAGTGTTCATTTTAAGAGTTGAAAAATCCGTTTTCTTGTGTCCCTGCACCCCCAGTTAGTGAGCAGAAGACGCATTTCTGCTATGCAAAGCAGCGCCCTTTCACTCATTACCTGGCAAGAAGCTGTCGACCTTCCAAAGCAGAAACTTCCAAGTCAAGAGGACAATAAATTCTCCTGACCCGAACAAGTCTTCATGTAGCAGATAGCAGAAAAGCAACATTTTGTATGAGGCAGAAGGGTAGTGAATTGATCAACTCTGTTCAGAACTATTGGTTGCCATGGTGCGGCTAGTAGATAGCAGCTCTTTGTAAACCAATTAGAAGTGAACGTAGGTTTTGAAAGAAAAAGGACTAAACCCTCTCTTGGGCTCAAGGGTAGTTCAACCGTTGCCAAGATTTCTTTATCTCCAACCATTGCCAAGATTTCTTTACCTTCAAGTCTTGTTTAAGGTGTCTGTTTTATCACAAAAAAGCGAATTCAGCTTACCTATCGGAGAACCCCCCAAGGACCACTGCTCCAACCAGCACACCAGCCATGTAGATCGATTGGGCCATATCCCGAAGCTTCCGTCGCTCACAGACTAGATCCCACTGTTGTAGGAGAAGGAGACTGGGTCAGGGGACAGAAGCTTGAGGGGAGCATCCTGGGCCACAGAGCCATGGGTTTGGGAGTGGCTAAGGTTGCAATTGCACCCAGGATTGTTGCAGTTGCACCCTCAACAGGCAATGGGACCCTTTTCTTCTTATTATTATTTTTCTCTTTTTTTATTAAAGATTTTCTCGATTTACGAAAGTGTTTACAATGTCTCTCATCTTTTTTCCCCCATGTAACATTTTTACAAATCAGTTTCGTTTGTTGAGACATTAGGAAGAAAAGGGAGAAAGAGGTGGAGGGGGGGAGATGGGTCGGGGTGGGGTCGGGTGGCGATGTTTCTATTTTACTTACTATATGTAGGGTTTGGTGTCAGCGTTGCTTGTGCAGGTTCTTTGCTGTTCGCTTGTGTTCCTTTGGTGGTGAGAGAGGTTGGGGTTGGCCGAGGGTGTGGTTATTCATTTGTGGTTGGCTGTGGTGGTCTTTGTTTTCATGTGTGAGTGGGGTGGGTGGGTGTTTTGGATCAGGTTAGCCTTATTGATTTGTATGCTGTTGGTGGATTTTTGTCGTTGTCTTGTTGGGCTGTGTATGTGATAAAGGGACCCTTTGCTTCTGTCCACACCCAGTGCTCAGCTCTCAAACCTGAGAAGCTAGCCTTTTGCACGTGTGTTTCTGAGCATGTGCAGAGGGCCTTTCCCTAGTTACCAAATGACAGCGGTGATTTTCTGTACAGAACAAACTTTGGTGTGCAAAGCTACCCAGATACAAGGCTGAATGAACGCTGAGTCTGGCTGGATTGCCTGCACATCTATCTGTTTTTATAAGAAGGCCTGGCAGAGCACAGAATCGCCTCCAGCACCCACCTTCCCACCCCTGTGGCTTGTTATAACACGACAAGGATGAAGGGGGAGCTGAAGGACTAGAATGTAGGACAAAAAATTTTGCTGTCTCATGAAAAACCAGCTGCTCCCTTGGCTCAAGATCACTGCCAGCAGCAGTGCCTGCTGGCTTTAAATTATTCTCTTCCCAGCAGGGCTGTCAATTACCACCCTGTTTATCCACCGGACGCAAACACCCCATGTGGATCCTGTTGCTGAACCCCTTGTTTGCTGGAAAGTCCCAAAGGCTCACTTTCCCTCTCTCTGCTACCTTCTCCCTCTTCCTTGCAGGGCAGAAGTGGGGTATCAGTGGCCCTCCAGATGTTGCTAAGCTCCCATCGTCCCTGATCATTGGCCATGCTGGCTGGGGCTTATGGGATTTGTAGTCCAAATGGAGGGATACAGGTGCCCCCCACCACACCTGGAGGGCTCTGCAACAATTGTTCTTCTACGCTCTGGGCTGAAGGAAGCTGAAGCCCACAAAACCCTGTAAGGCACACACACACAGATTTCTCATCCACTTACAGAAATGCATGGAGATGGCCAATTACTGATTATTGTTATTCAAGATAGAACAGAGCCTCCATGCAGAGGGACAGTGTACCACTGAGTACTGCCTGCCCTGCTTGAGGGCTTTCCAAACGATCGAGAACACAGGTTGATGGACTAGATTTCATCAGATCCAGCAGTGGAGGCTCTCGGCTATTGCCCGCTCCGGAGTGGTGCAGTGGTGAGAGATATGGGCTGGGGCTTGGGAGACCAGGGTTCGAATCCTCACTCAGACATGAATAACTTTGGGCCAGGTGTGTGGCTTTCAGCCCAGCCGTCCTCACAGGGTTGATGTGCGGATAAAAATGGGGAGGGGGGGGAAGAACCAGGAACACCACCTTGAGCTCCTTCGAAGATGGGATATAAATGGAGTAATAAATAAAGTAACATTTGGTTCTCTGGACAGATTATATTGGGCTTGGCTCCAGATTTAAATCCCACCATTCTCATTTCTGCTGCACAAAACTGTCTACCTATCTACAGTGGCGTAGCGTGGGTTGTCAGCACCCGGGGCAAGGCAAGTAATTTGTGCCCCCTAACCCGTGGATTTGCGCCCCCTAACCCTAACCCCCAGATGTTGCGCCTGGTGCGGCCGGCCCCCCCTGCACCCCCCACGCTACGCCACTGCCTATCTATTCCCACCTCACCCCATCTTTCTTCCCCGCCTCAGTTTCCTATTTGTAAAATGAGAACAACTTCTTTCTTAATTACATTTACATCCCATCATTCCTCCAAGGAGCTCAAGGCACCCCATTTTAACCTTGCAACAACCTTGTGAGGTAAATCGGGCTGACAGACGGCGACTGGCCCAAGGCCATCTGGTGAACATTGGCGCCGACTGAGAGAAGGGTCGGAGCATGTGCAGACTGCCCCAAATTCAATCGCCAACATATCTGGAAAAGACCACTCCAGCCCCAATCCCACACTGGCTCCTGCTTAGCCCTTAAACGAGATGAGACGGGACCACCCGAAAAGTTTACATCAAGAGGAGAGGAGGGGAATAGCAAAGTTATGACCTTGGGAGGAGTTGGACAATGGTTAAAGCAAAGCTACACAGCGACAAGTGAGGAAACAGCGAGGCTTTCAAAAGGCATTTAAAAACAATGTGATGTACTGTATGGACAGTCTCAAACCTGGAAGGCCTCTCCAAAGGAGCTCAGCAATTGACGCAGAGGTGGACCTCCAGACTACTCCTCTAGACTACAACACCCATCATTCCTGACCATTGGCCATTCTGAAGAACCAGGAAGATCTTACCCTTTTCTTTTAAATAAAAGGGGTGGGGGAGAGAAGTGCTGTAGCTCAGTGGTAAAGCATCTGCTTTTCATGCAAAAGGTCCTGGGTTCAAATAACGTCTCTGGGGAAAGCTTGGGAAGTTCCCTGCCTGAAACCCTGGAGAGCCACAGCCAATCAGGGTGGCCCAACTGTGCATAAGACACCTACATTGCTACGCTGTTATTATTGCTTTCCAAACTCCAACTAAGGATGTAAGGAGGCAGACATTTCCGTCCCATTCCATGTTCCTCGCAATCAGCAGCGTTTCTGTCCTGCTGCAGCTCGGCTTCTGCTGAAACCAGTGCTATTTGTCTCACTATCTGCTGTGGCCGAAACCAACATAATGAATTGCGTAAATGGCTATATAACGAACTTCCATGCATTTCAGCGGAAGGGGGGTGTCAGAAACAATGCAGAAAACAATGTCATTATTTATGTAACATTTGTGGACCGAATAAACCCAACAGTAGCAATTTGCTTGCATGATTTCCCTTCCTGACCTCGAGCGCACATGCGAAGGGTGGTGATTTCTGCTCCCGTTCCCATTTCTGGTGCAGTTATCTGAAATCCTCAGATGCAACACTGGAAACCACTCCAGAACTGCTCAGACTAAATCCCTGCATCTGTGTTTCTCAAACTTAGGTCTGTAGCTGTTGTTGGACTACAGTTCCCATCATTCCTGACCACTGGTTCTGCTAGCTAAGGATGATGGGAGTTGTAGTCCAACAACAGCTGAGGAACCCAAGTTTGAGCAACATTGCCCTCCATCAATATGCATTCATTTGGCATATAATATGCTCCCTTACGTACCTGCTCCCTTCCAGACTTTTCATTCCTCCAAGCTAACCTTTCCCCTCTTCCCCTCTCACCTTGCTGACAATGGTGGAAGTGTATGTGGTCGTATCATACACCCATCCATCAGCACACAGCTCGGTTTCCGCCTCAGTCTGGTTTGCCTTGGTGGAATTGGAGTCAAGGAGATGCCACTGGGGATGGACAAAACGCAGACACTTTTCCGGCTCCTCTTTGCTGTTCGTGGGGATACCAACTCTGAGCAGGTCGCTGGCTTCCAGAGGCCAAGTGGTGTTGGGGTACCCACTGCTGTTGGTGGAGATGTGGATCTGGCAGTGATGTCCTGGGATGGCAGCGGTGAAGTTCTGGAGAAGGTTGTGACCTGCCATCAGCACAATGGGGATGGACAGAAGCATGGTGTGGATAAACTGGAAGCGGCCCATGCCTCCGACTTGGTCCAGGAACTCTGCAAAAGTCATGGTGTTCCAAGAGATTCCTTGCTTTGGGGAGTTGCAGTGGCTTGTGTAGATCGATGGAGCGATGGACAGGCAGATAGACCTTGCGAGCCCAAAAAGCAAATTCTCTCAGCGTTAAGGTAAGATTCAAAACCCTGTCGTGGGAAAATTAAGGCAGATCAGCTTAGCAAATCCACCGCAGCTGGAAATATTTGGTTTAATATGAGCCTGGTTGTGACCGCAGGACCTTTGGAGGCGATGGCTCTCTCGCTTGTGGAGGAGACAAACAAAATCGTCTCGCTAAAGGGAGTGTCTTAATTTACCTAACAAACAGCTTTCAACAGGACGGCGGGATCGTTTTGGATCAAAAATGGCTCAAATTATCTCTCTGGGAAGCTGTGGGTCTTCTGCCAGTCTGGGAATGGAGCCACACACTTGCTAGAAGTCTGTGTGTCTTCTCTTCCACACTCACCATGTGCTACTCAGGCTTCTTCTGGAGGATATATATATATATATAATCTCCCTGGTGTTTATTCTTCAATCCTGCAAGAGGAATCCACTCTTTGGTGAAGGAGGAAAACTTCAGAAGCAGCCACAGGTCAAATAATGTTCTCTCCTCACTTTTGCCAGGGAATCTTACTGGCTTGCCCCTTTACCAGGTCTTTGAGTGGATTATTTATGTAAAACAGTAAGCAGCTCACTCCGTTAAAGTTTTACTCTTGTTTTAAGGGATTAACTAAAAGTTTTAGAAAGCAAGTGGAGAGCCAGAGAGATGTGGAAGAAAGTGCAGCAACAGCCGGCAGAGATTTGTAACTGTTCTCATTTAGGGTTAGGAATGTGTCAATCATGTGCCACGACCACCCCTCATTCTCTGCCCCGCCCCCCAAAAAGCTTGCTGGTCACTGGTCACCCAAACAGTGTAGATTGAAGATTTGCCTAACCAGGGTCTTCTTTAGCGGAACAGTTGATGCTCCGCAGTGCAGTGGATCTGGTGGTTGTGTGGCACGAAAGTTCAAAGTTGTAAGTGCCGTCCCATTGCTTATGTGGTATGACGATACATAGAAGGGGTTGGGGTGCCTGCAAGTTTCTGGAGGAGAAGTGAGTCAGCAGAAAAGAAAGAGCAAGAGAGGGCCCAGGTATGCATAACTTCCCCATATGCTCATAGATATGCATGGATTTAAATGAAGGGTGAGGAACCTCAGGCCAGGGGGAGGGTGCAGCCCCCCTCCCCAGGCCTCTTGATATGGCCCTCTATCAGACCCTCCAAGTGTCCCTATTTTCCAGGGACAGTCCCAGATTTACAGAAGCTGTTCCCATTTCTGATTTGAATGTCCTGCTTTTCCTTAGGATATCCCTATTTTTATCGGAGAAATATTGGCGGGCATGGAGTTGCATGAACCCTGAGATAAGTAACTATGCAACCTTTAGAAGACACCTGAAGGCAACCCTGCATAGGGAAGTTTCTTAACATTCAGTGCTTTACATATGTTGGAAGCTGCCCAGAGTGGCTGGGGCAACCCAGTCAGATGGGCGGGATATTAAAAAATAACATTATTATTATTATTGCAGAATAGGATGTCCCTTTTCCCATCAGAGAAATTGTTAAGTTGTGGGTGAACATATCAGACGACACAGCGATTCTTCAAACAGCTCTTGTTTATTCACAGGCCAGAACAGAACTGAACTGAAGGGTTCAGCCAGCCTGCTTATATAGAGCTCCACTAGAACACAACAGTAACCATTTTCTGCAACTATCCAATCACTGAACGTCACTTTCAATCCCTTATTTGCATATGTGGACCTGAGTGAAAACTATCTACAGCATCCCCCTGCTGGCCCAGGGTGAGAACTTCAGTACATAACAGAAATATTGGAGGCTGTGCTCTATGGCTTCTCCATATGCCTCTGTATTCTTTCCAGGGCATGTCTCCATCCTCAGACTAGGCCTCTCAA
The DNA here is from genome assembly GCF_964188315.1 of Podarcis muralis. Classification (NCBI taxonomy): domain Eukaryota; kingdom Metazoa; phylum Chordata; class Lepidosauria; order Squamata; family Lacertidae; genus Podarcis; species Podarcis muralis. The sequence goes on along the minus strand of NC_135670.1, from coordinate 14,494,918 downwards.
AAGCCCTGCTTCTTCTTGCTTTTTTGTAAGGCGGGGGTGTGTCCTTGAACTCAGACACTGCCTCTTGCTTACCTGATTGGAGGATGGAGAAATGTACAAGGGGTCCGTGCATGTAGAAGCCAGCCCCGTTGCTCCACCCACTTTGACTCTGCCCACTGCTGGATGGAAGGTAGAGAGAGGCGTGTGAGTACACTGACATTTGTTGCTTCTCCTTGTACCCTCCCCCCCCCCCAGGGCATGTGGCACCTGGAAGTGGAATATGGCCTTTGAGCTGAGAAAGGTCCCTCCCCGATTTCATCATAGCGGAAACAAGACATTGACCAGGTAACCTCATACCCCTCAACCATCCTGATTTGAATGGGACATCCTGGAATTACAGAAGCCATCTTGGCTTCTGATTGGATCCAGCTTTTGGTCTGGTATTTTGACACTCCCACTAGAGCAGCAGACCAAAGGACGCTCGTTTTTTTGGGTCTCTCTCACAAGTCAGCTGGTTCCCGCAAGAGCGCAGGACCAAAAACGAGCATCCCGATTTTGATCGGTGGGATGTTGGAGTCTGCCTGCTCAATACCTGCTCCCCATCCCTGTTATCCTTCCTTAAGGTTCTTTTGCTATTTAAAACAGATTTGGAGCAGGCATCCCAAAGAAACAGAGGAACTGATCCCCTTTCAAATATAAGACCCTCCGCCATAAATTTGGCCAGGTGGCCCCTAGCAGAAGGCAAGAAAGGCACAAGCAGAGCCAACAGCTCCATCTGCTGTGAAAGGGCCATAGTGCATGCAGAAGGCCTTGTGGCCGATCCATGAGGACTCCCGATTTGGCTGGGGAAAGCTCTGGTCTTAAACCTTGGAGATCCATTGACGCAGGTGAGAAACCTTAAGCCCAGGGACCAAATGTGGCCTCCTAGGGCTCTCTATCTGACCCTCAGAATTATCCCTCAGGCCACACCCCCTCTCTGCAGGCCACGCCCCTCGCTGGCTTTGCTATGCATCCCAAACGTTCTTGCCTGGCTGAACTCTGATCATGCCTCTCACTTGTCTAGATCAGGGTTTCCCAAACTTGGGTCTCCAGCTGTTTTTGGACTACAACTCCCATGATGCCTGAGCACTGGTCCTGCTAGGTAAGAATGATGGGAGTTGTAGTGCAACTGCAACTGGAGAACCAAGTTTGGGGAACCCTGGTCCAGGTGGATGATAGGCAGGTGTGTGGCGATTGTGTAGACATCATTGTGTAGAAATTTGAATCAGTAGCTCCACCCTCTTTTGCCTCTGGCCACGCCCCCACTGGTGTGTGGCCCCCTGGAAAGTTGCATAGAAGAGGATGTGGCCCTTGGGTTACAAGGTTTTCCCAACTCCTGCTTTAATGCTATGCCTGATGAGAAACAAGCATCCCCTTCTGAGCTTCTTTCAAGGGTTTCAATTAATAAAAATAATATTAATAATAATTTATTATTTTTTATTATTCGACACTTTTGTGATTTAAAAGCAAGAGTCCGAGTGCTTGTGCTGGCTTGTGTGCAGCATCTCTGGTGTTCTGGTGTCTGCACAGCTCAAGCAATAAATCCTCAGGTCGTCAGCAGCAGCAGCACCCAGTGGTTCCACCAAAGGCATCTCCAGAGCCAGACATAAAATGTTCCGATTCCAATTAAGTGCCAAAATGTTGCAACTACATCCTCATTACTTGTGCATGCTCCCATTACAAGGGACATATGACTTAGTTGTCTGCATCGCTGACCAGCGTTTGGACTCTGCTCTTCAACGTCAGTGGAATAAGAATTTAAGTACCCAATGAAGGGACAGACATCAAGTTCGGGGAAACCACGCAGGCAGGGGGGAAACCTTCACCCAAATCCTGGAGTTTAAATCGGGTCACTAGTTCCTCGATGCCCAGGGTCAAAGTTGAGAGGAAAGATGGGGAGCACTTTCAGCCCAAAGGAGCACTGGAAACTGTTGTATTGTCTACTGTTGTATTGTCTACACGGACTGGCAGCACCTCTCAAGGCTACATGAGTGTTCCTCTCACAACGAAGAGGCAACATTTCTAGATTCCCCAAATGACTGTGCTTTTCAACAGCTGGTTCAGAAACCAACCAGAGGGAAGGCAACCCTGGACTTCATATTGAGTGGCGCCCAGGAGCTGGTGTGAGATATCAGTGGGATTTCTCCAAACCCTACTTGGCGATGCCACTAGGGACTGAACCCAGGGCTTCTGCCTGCTCTGCCAATGAGCCACTGCCCTCCTACAAGGGCTGCGTTGCCTCTTTGCACTGACATCATGCCAGAGGTGGACAGGGGGCCAAAGACAACAAGTAGATGAAGCAATGGTGTCTTCCAGCCACCCAACAGTCAAAGCTTTCTACACACATGCCTCCATCCACTTTGAGGACACATTCCTGTCTGGCAAAAACACTTGGGGAGCAGTGCTGCTGAGGGGTGTGGCCTGCTATGGGGAGTGGCATCGGGAGAGTTCCAGGGGCCAGGCAGAGAGGTCTGGAGGGCCACATTCAGCCCTGAAGCTAAGGTTCCCCATCCCTGACATTCCCCATGCCTGATCTATGGGTTGAATTTGCACTGGGGTAGGGACGCGGGTGGCACTGTGGGTTAAACCACAGAGCCTAGGACTTGCCGATCAGAAGGTCGGTGGTTCGAATCCCCGCGACGGGGTGAGCTCCCGTTGCTCGGTCCCTGCTCCTGCCAACCTAGCAGTTCGAAAACATGTCAAAGTGCAAGTAGATAAATAGGTACCACTCCAGCGGGAAGGTAAACGGTGTTTCTGTGCTGTGCTCCGGTTCGCCAGAAGCGGCTTAGTCATGCTGGCCACATGACCCGGAAGCGGTACGCCGGCTCCCTTGGCCAATAAAGCGAGATGAGCGCCGCAACCCCAGAGTCGGTCAAGACTAGACCTAATGGTCAGGGGTCCCTTTAGCTAAAAGCAATATTTCTGAAGCCTGAAGTGCTATTTTGTTTTCAGATGCTGCAGATATCTGCTGCCGCAAGTGTCATACCATTGCAATTGGCGTGAGAGAGAAAATTTGCAGTTGGTGTGTGGCATTTGTAGTTATTCTAGGTGCTTGTCGTATAATCTTCAAAATCCACTGCGTATGTGTAATGTCTGTGCACCCTCTGCTGGCCACAGCAAGTATTCCATGTGCAGGTTTTAATGCCAAAATAGCTGAGGAATACAAAGCTACCTACTAAAAAAATAATAATCACCAGTCTGTTTCTTGGCAAATAGAATTGATCTTGGGAAAGGTTAAAAGCAACATGCCAACCAAAACTCAAATGGCCTTCAAAAATTCACACTTCTCCAAATTTTGTGGTGAACCTCTCCAACAAAATCATGTTCTCCGGGCCGCTTTTAAAAAGCAAGGATTAGAAGAGGTTTCCGCCTGTCAATGTAAATCATTTCAGATCCTCAGACAAAATAATTATATATATATATATATATATATATATATATATATATATATATATGTATGTATGTATATATATCCCCACACTGTCCTTCTTTCCTCTGCTCCCTAAACTGTTTAACCAGGAGGGGATGTTTAGCTAAGTGTAAGGAACAGTTTCTGACTGGCTGTGTGTGCATTTACAACTTGGATTGTTCTTTGCAGGTATTTGTCCAGACAGAAGAGGATGCAAACCCAGTTTACAGTATAATGCGTCCTCATTTTAAAGAAGAAAAGAACATGTGCCTCTTGGGCAAGCCATCTCCTCCTCCTCCATTTTCCTGGCAAAGCCAATCTCATTCTCACCGCCGATAACCCCAAAATCTGCTCTCCTTCATTGTTTCTCTGTCCTCCAATTTATTTTTATTCTCCCCCACTCCTCACAAGGCATCTGTCTCCCCAGCACCCTAACCCTGTCAAAAGGAGGTTGCTTAGTTAACTTTGCATAACATAACATACAGTGGTACCTCAGGTTAAGTACTTATTTCGTTCCGGAGGTCCGTTCTTAACCTGAAACTGTTCTTAACCTGAAGCGCCACTTTAGCTAATGGGGCCTCCTGCTGCTGCAGCGCCACCAGAGCATGATTTCTGTTCTCATCCTGAAGCAAAGTTCTTAACCCGAGGTACTATTTCTGGGTTAGCGGAGTCTGTAACCTGAAGCGTCTGTAACCCAAGGTACCACTGTAATTATGTTCTGGTCTTCCCTCTCACTGCTCCCCTAGCTAAAAAAAAACCACCTCAACAAGAATTTTTTTTCAGCCAAGAAACAAGCAGCACCAGGACTAGACTCCACAGGGCTTGTTTTAGAGTAAATCTCCTTGGCCTCAGACTGATTTGTAAGCTTCACTATTGATAAACTTTCTTGTGAAGAAAGCTGCCACCCACCCATGCCTTAAAGGTGATATGTCAATTCATCCAATAACTAAATAAGAGTAACAAAACAGGCAGAAATGTGTGAAGGAGGGCCAGGCCAGGCCCACTCATGGGGCAAGGTGAGGCAACCACCTTAGGATCCACAGGGATGGCAGGATCCGGCCTCCAAGGAACGCATCACCTGCTGCCGCTTCCCCCCACCCCTTGTTTCTGAGGTAGATCTTCACTCCCAGCTTCTTCCCTGGTGGGAGGGCGCCATTTTGTGGTTTCCTCAGGTGCCAAAATGTATTGGGATGGCCTTGAGGAGGGCTTTCCTGCTCACCCTCTTTCAATAACTGTAAATCAAAGGGGAAAGACCAAACCCCAACTCTCTCTCTCTCTCTCTCTCTCTCTCTCTCTCACACACACACACACACACTTGGTCACACCCGCACATAAAAGCCTTTTCTGCCTCTGAATATGATCCCATGTGAGCCCTCCTTCCAGTAACCCCAAGGGACTACTCAGGCCTCGCATCCAAGCTTCCCAGACTGGGCATCTGATTGGCCACTGTGGAAGAGAAAGCTGGACGAGGTGAGCCACTGGTCTTTGGTCCAGCAGGGTCCCTCTTCTTATGTAGACAGCTGAGGTTTTCGTGAGATGCCGTGGGTGCCTATAGCTGAAAGGGATTGCAGAAACCTTCCTGCATTAGCAACATTTCCCCCCTCTTCCCTACAAACCAAACTGGGCAGAAACCTTCTTATTCTTTGGAGGCCAAATCCAGCTTGTGGGCCTCAGTTTGGATCTAGAGTGAGGCCCTTTGGGCCCAGCAAATGTAGTTGCAGCGTTCAGCCCTAGAGTTTTGCAGCCTTCAGCAATCTGAAGCCCTCCAGATGTTGTTGGTCTACAACTCCCATCTACTGGAGATACCAGGATGCTGAAGGCTGCTTTGTTGGAATCCAAAAACACAACGCACCCTACAGACTCGCAAAATATTCAGTTTCTTTATTTTCATTCATGAGATGGAGAATCCTTGATTATGAATAATAATAATAATATAATAACATTAAAAATTCACAGGCCTGGCTCCTTTCCCAGCAGATCCGAGAAAGAAGACCAATATGTAAACAAAACTCACACCCTCATATAATTTACTTTATGCCCCGGTCCCATTAAGATGCTGACGTTCCCACTGTTCCATCACACCTGCGTGGCAACAAGGCACCAGGCTAGTCCAGTTACTTTTGGCACCTAAGGCAGAATATCCCACAAGTGCCTCTCTCCCCCCCTCGCAATATAAAAAAAATACAATTTACATTATTAACTTAAATACCTTTCACAATTTGCTGCCTTTTCATGACGCCCCAAATCAGCCAACCTCCCCAACGATAGGGCCGGCCCTATAGCAGGTTAGCACAGAGATGTGACAGGACAGTTAACTCCACCGCTGCTTTCCAAAGGAAAGCAGCTATGGGATGCAATCACAGCCATGGCACAAAGGCAAAAGAGGATTTGCAGCTCTGGGTAGAGGCTGGTTGGCAGGCCAGAACGGGGACTCATACAGAGGCAGCCTGATGTTTAACATTTATTTCTTACGGTACACAAAGAGGGAAATCCATGTCTTAGAGGCTGCATCTGGTTCACAGAATCAGGAAAATGTGCAGCCACCCAAACCTCTGGATTCGAAAGCTACATGTCTGTAGGAGGGACAGAGGCCGGGCCGCCTCCTGTCAGGAATGCTGTAGCAGCACTTCTTCTGCACGGGCGGGGGGGGGGCAGAGCTAGAAGGCCTCTGAGGTCCCTTCCATGATTATATGACCATCGTGCAAAGAAAGAAGCCCTTTCCTGCACTGTCTACTACTCTACAAAGGGTATGCTTTTTCATTTTTACAAAACCCATGAGATCACAGGGATGAGGAATCTGTGGCACCCCAAAAGTTGCTGGACTCCCCGTCTTCTGAACTCGGTGACGTGGGGCTGATGGGAGTTGGAGTCCAACAACATCTCAAGGACCCCCCCCCCCCCCAGCTTCCCCAACCCTGTCTTAAGAGGGGTTTTCTTAAGGCACTCTTAGCATCACTCTGAAGAACAATGCAAAGTCCTAGGGCTGAGGCATACACATTGGCATATAGTGTGTGTGTGTGTGTGTGTGTGTGTGTGTGTGTGTGTGTACCACTGGGGCGGTTGCCTCGGGTGCAAAATTGTTAGGGGCACAAGATTTCAACACCCAGTGCTGCCTCAATACAGCTTTGCACTTCCGTTGTTGGGCTCCGTTGAAAACAACTTCTCCATGCAAACCAGGAAGTGACCTCTCTGGACAACAACTCTTTAAAAAAATCTCTGCAGCTGCGATTTCCTGGGTGACGTGGACAACATTAGGTAGTTGAATGCGCATGCGTACTCCATCTATTTCCCTCCCACCCACCCACTCCCTCCACATGGTCCCGGGTGCTAGCAACCCACGCTACACCACTGCCCACACAGCCAACCTCCCCCTTCCATTCCCTCCAAATAACTGGGTTTTTGGAGGGCAGGTCCTTGGAGGAATTGAAGGCAGCAACTGGAAAAGTCTCCTTCCTGGGCCTGAAAACCACTTTGAGTTCACACTCCGGGTTTCACTTTCCGGCTCCTTCCTCCCAGAGGAAAAAAAGGACATTTGACTTCATACTTCCAACATAGTCTCTTCTCCTTTCCCCTCTCGCTCTGTGCCGTGATTCCAAATAAAAATGTCAGCCCTGTCTCCCACTTGGAGCATAAGAAGTTTTGAGAATCCCTGAGCTAGGAAGAGGGTTGTGCTTGCCAGAGGGGGTGGGGGCACCGAGGGCAGAAGAGGGGTGCCAGAGGGTCGCGGGACAGGGACAGGCACTTCCTCCCCACCCGCGTGAGAACACTCAGGCACACACTTCAGAGGCAAGGCCCCCCCTGCAGCAGAGTGGGCGCAGCGCCGGCGTGGACAGCAGCAGCCGTCTTGCGTGTGGCCTTGCGCAGCAGCGGGCTGTCAGGGTGGCGTTCCTGGAGGTGGCGCAAGTGGCTTTCCTGGCTGTCGGCCGTGGAGCCGCACTCCTCGCAGACGTACAGCTTGGCGCGGCGCTCTTTGTAGGCGTAGCTCTGCTGCACCCCATGAATCTTCTTCAGGTGAGACTCCAGCGAGCAGCGCTGGGTGAAAGCCTTGTCGCAGAGGTCACATTTGTAAGGGCGGACGCCTGCAAGGAGTGGGAAACAAAAGTCTTTTTTTTAGTGCACCGGTGGGCACAAAACACAGAGGCATTTGGGCGGGAGAAACAGTGCAATCGGAAAGCTTGAACGTGTTGTTTGAAACAATGAGATTAGCAGAAAAAGAGTTAAACGCTTTTTTAAAAAAAAAAAAAAAAGTTAATTAAAATCAATGACAAGCTAAAAACCAGATGGAAACACATGACAGCTCATACATGTCCAGACAGGCTTGCATATACAAAAACAATTTTAGCAGGCGCTGAAAAGGGCACAGGGAAGGCGCCTGCCGGATATCAATAGGCGGGGAGTTCCAAAGGACAGGTGCTGGAACACTGAAAGACCTGTTTCTTACAACAGCAGAATGTGCTCCATTTCAACTTTCCAAATGGTATTAAAGCACCTTCGTGGGCTGCCACCCCCTCTCATTCGTCTTTGGGCAGGCAGATCAGCAACTGCTGCAAAAAGCAGAGCACTTTTACGTGTACTCAGAAGGGTGTGGTACTTTTGCAGCTGCTACTGAACTGGGGCAGATCCATAAATGAATCACTGCTGCATAGTAGAGAAGAGTAAGTAACTCCATGGGGGCAAGACCTAGCGGAGCAGCTCTCTCCGGTAGGTCTTGCCCCTATGAGGCAGTTGCTGAGACTAAAAGTCCCCTCCTTCCTGCAGCTGCCTAAGTCTACACCTCTCCAGAGTTTTCCCCAAGCAATCCGAGACTACGCCAGCATGCCTGACTTTGCTCCTCCCGTTTCACGCCTCTCCTGGTCCTAGGAGACCAGTGGGGAGAGGAGCTTGTCGCAGCAGGAGGGGGAGACACCTGTGCTTCACCGGCCTGGCTCAACTCTGCTCTCAAGTAAGAGAGAAGAGCAGCTCACCTGTGTGTGTCCGGACATGGCGCTTGAGGTCAAAGGTGTCGTTGAAGCCCTTGTTGCAGTAGGGGCAGAGGTGGCGCTTCACCTGACTGTGGCATTTCAAGTGGCGGTTCAGCATGCGCTGGTAGGAGAAGCCCTTCTTGCAGTAGGGGCAGGAGAACTGCTCCCCGGGGCCGTCGCCTTGCGTCACCTGCAGAGAAAAGATGGTGGAAGAGGCTTTGTGAGACTCACTTGCACACACGGAGCCAGAAGGGGGCACGGGCAGCTGCCCTCAGATTGTGCAGATAAAATAGAATTCTACGGGATGGGGTATTAGTGTGTGAAAACAGTCAAGATCCAAGGATCCCCACGCATACTCCTCCAGATGGTGGAGATGTCAGGCGCCTTCCTGAATCTTCACTTGGTCGCAAATGGCCGGAAGCCAGGTGCAAAACGCGCCTGGCGCCTGGCTAATTTCTAACAGACCCTTCCCACTAGCAGCTACCTGAAATTCCTTCAAACATAGGAGATTTCCCCCTCTTATCAGGTCATACCTTGATCTTGGGGTGCAAGAACCCTGGCTCTTCATCCTGATGCACCCCACTTGGGACCTGGGCTGTGCAATGGGGCTGGGCGGCCGTGTAGGTGGAGCTCCGTATCGTCATGTCCAAGGGCATCGGGTATGACGGCGGCTCAGCCACCGAAGGCTCCAGATCCTTCCACAGGGCATAGCCGCCCAAGGAGACTGCAAGGTGGGAAAGGGAGTGGTCACTTCCACTGGTACAAGAACATAGGAACAGTCACGCTGCATCCAGCCCAGCATTCACAGCGGATGCCCCAATAGGAAGCTTGCAGGCAGGACCTGGGTGCAACAACTCCTCTCTCTGCTTGCCCTTCCCAGCTGCTTGCCTTCAGCCGAAATCTCCTGTCCTGTAACTCAATCCCATTAAATTAGACCTGCCCTCTGGGACAGCAGCAGGGAGCAAGTCTTTGACTCCACAGATGTGACACACCAGCAGTGGGGAACTTGTGGCACTCCAAATGTTCCTGGACCACAACTCACCCCAGCAAGTAGGGCTAAGGAGTAGGGATGGTGGAAGTTGTTGTGGTCCAAGAATCTCTGGAAGGCAAGACGTTCCTCACTGCTGCAATAGGCCTTCAAGGATCTGAGAAGTGCCATCTTGTCCCCCCTGGTCAAGGTTTCCCAAACATGGGTCTCCATGGATTAAGGCAGAAGTTTTTAAACTGTGGTCACCAACCTGGTGCCCAGAAATCTACAGCTAGTTGCAACTGGACCCACAGCAGTAGCAAAATGCGCCTGGCTAATTTCTAACACGGCCCAAGGGTCATAAAGTCCAACCTCCTGCCATGCAGGGATCTCAACTAGAGCATCCATGGCATGTTGCTCAACCATTGGCCAGGCTGGCTGGGACTGAAAAGGCTGCAGGTTCCCCACTGCTTAGTTCCACTGAATTCAATGGGGGTTATTTCCAGGTAAAGGGGTACAGGATTATAATATGTGTTCACTTAATCCAGAGATGGGGAACGTGTGGCCCACGCCACCACAACAACAACTCCCATTATCCCCAATTAATATTCTAAAGTATTTTAAATGTGTTTGTGGGAAGGAGGGTTACTGTTTCATTGCTTCTGTTTTGACTATTGTGTGTGTTTTCTTGTGTTTTTATCTTGTGAACCGTCCTGAGATCTTTCAATGAAGGGTGGTTTATATAAATCTAATAAAAATAATAAAAAATGGACATTGGCCATGCTGGCTGGGACCAATGTGAGTGGGACTCCGAGAACATGCAAAAAGCTTCCTCAACCCTGCCCTAAAACTAAGGTCATGTCTTTAAAACACATTTGAAGTACATCCTTTCCCTCAAAGAATTCTGGGTACTGTAGTTCCCCCTGCCACACACACAAACAGAGTTACAATTCCCAGCCTCCCTAACAAACTACAGTGGCCAGTGTTCTTTGAGGGGGGATGAATGTGCTCTGAATGTGCTTTAAAGGTGTACATAGCCTAACTTTTAATTAAGTGGCTAATTAAGGAGTAGAGTAAGTGGATGCAATACTGAAAACACACGGAGACAGGAAGCGTAGAATAACACGTAACACCCATCTCCCCCCCCCCCCAAGGCACTAGTCCTCATTACAGGAACACAACTGAAAATATCACGGGGTTCCCCTCTCCATCCCACCACCGCAACTGACCCCCTTCCCTTCCACTATCATCCTCACCACCCAGGGTCAGCTGTAACAGCAAGTAAACAGCTCAGAACCGGTTAACCGGGATGTTATTGGAAAGTCCAACCCAGCCCAGGTAGTTAATTAAGCGTTTCCGGGCCGGCGCCACAATTCCATCTCCTGTCACCTGCCTGGGGGGGAAGCGGGGTGGGAGGGCACATGTCGCAATCGCCCTCCAACCAACTGGAAGCACATCTTCCCGGCCTTCCCGTTCTTCTTGGCTCCGTTGGAAAGAGAAAGAACACCTCAGCACTAGGCAGCGGCCAAGTGGGAGTCACAAAAGGCTCAGGACCCAAAAAGCCAGGCTCAAAAGGCAACGTGGAGACAAAGGATGCCCAAACCCAAGCTCTCCTCACCGGGTCTGCAGAAAAGGGCTGATCAATGGCCAGCCAAAGGCTGATCAGTAGCCCAAATGGGGCTGATCAACGATAATTATATTAAAGGGGGGGGGGGGGAATTAAGCAAAGTTTCAGATACAGCTTGCAGATTGGGGAACCCATTTGTACCAAACTTTTTTAAAAAAGAAAAATATCCGCACATTTTCTTTGAGCCACTTTCTTCGCACGGAAACAGTATTAAGTTTCATTTTGATTTATCCGTCAAGGAGCCCGGAGTGAACTGGCAAGCTATTTGAAGCCTGTCAAATTTGTCAGGGTGTTCCTCCTCCCCCTCCCCTTCTTTAATTAAAAAGAGTTTGATGAAACTGTTTTGTTCCAAAGCAGTTGCAATTTGAAAGGAGGGTCTGGAACTTAAATCTCCCTGGAAAGTCACATCTCTTCCTTCCTTCCCACCCACCCCCTATATTAATTGCAGATATATGTGTCAGGGCTGGCTGCAGGTACTCAGCACCTCTGCATGTGCTCAGAGGCATTGTACCACCTGGCACGTTCCAGAGCTGAAGCGTTCCAACTGAGACACAATCAAAGCTGCTATTTTTCAAAGTTCCACAAAAAGGAGAGAAGTGTGGTCATCAATGGAGGGGGGGTGAAGCAAGGCAGAGAGGCCAGAGGGTTAGACTGGGACCTGAGACCAGGGTTCAAATCCCTGCTCAGCCATAAAACTCACTGGGCGACCTTGAGCCACTCATTGTCTCTCAGCCTAACCTCCCTTGTTGTGAGGATAAAGCAGACAGGGGGAGAACTGTGTATATCATCCAGGGGTGCCAACTTGAATAAAATATTGGGGGGGGCAGGTAAGCCCCACCCTGCATCAATCAGAAGATGCAGCACACACACACCATTTGAATGACAATGCCCATCAACTTGGGGGGGGGCAGCCTCCTCAAATATTTTTCTTGGGGGGGGGCAAAGGGACCTCAGCTCAACGACACATTGAGCTCTTTGGAGAAAAGATGGGATATAAAAAGAATAGTAAAATAAAATAAAATAACCATCCTCTCCAGATCCTCCGCTTTCTTTCCTTTTTTAAAAAAGTAATTTCTTAGTGTCTCTGAGCAGGTACAGAGTGCTTCTTTCACAGAACCCCCCAATATGCACAACTAGAACAATTAGTTATAGCATCTCGCTGCTGTGACTAGCAAAGTACCCAGTGTTATGAAAAGGGGACTGTGTGACTGGGACACGTTGGTCTCCCCTGTGGGAACACCAGCATGAAGGGCCAAGGCACCCAGTGCCAGCGGCGGAAGGTAGTTTTTAACCTCATCGTCACAGCATCCTCCCTGACAGCTCATTAGTTTAGCACCCTTTCCCCAACTTGGTGCGCCTCCAGGTGTTTGGGCTCCTTACACTCATCACGCTCTCCCCCAGGCAGCAAGCCTGCTCTATTCAGTGGCCCACCAGATCCTGCCAGGACTACAACTCCCATCATTCCTGACCACTGGCTATGCTAGCTGGGGCTGATGGGAGTTGAAGTCCAGCCACATCTGGCAAGCCAGAGGCTCTCCAGCCTGGCACTGTAGGGGGGGGGGGGAAATGGCACAGGGCCTTCTTGGTAGTGGCACCCACCCCATGGAATGCCCTCCCATTAGATGTCAGGGAGATGAGTAACTATATAACCTTAAGAAGACATCTGAAGGCAGACCTGTATAGGAGAGCTTTTTAATGTGTAATGTTTTACAGACCCACCAAATGCCCCTATTTTCCAGTGCCCCTATTTTCCTGATTTAAAGAACACGTCCCGGTTTCTTATTTGATCTAGGAATGTTCCACTTTTCCTCAGGAAAAGTGCCCCTATTTTCATTGGAGAAATGTTGGAGGGTATGGAGTTATCTGACCACAGAGCCATCTGAAGGCAATCATATATAAGGATTTTTTTAAAAAAATGTTTAATGTTTTATTATGTTTTTATACAGTGCTTTTTTTCTGGGGGGGCGCAGGGGTACGCATACCCCTTAACATTTTGTGAATCTAAGTTTGGCCTCATTGAGGGACAATATTTCAATATGAGTAGGAAAATGAGTGTACCCTAAAAATGTTTTTTTTAGAAAAAAGCACTGTTTTTATTCATGTTGGAAGTTGCCCAGAGTGGCTGGGCCAGCCCAGTAAGATGTGTGGGTTATAAATGGTAAAATTATCATTATGGAATGGGACGTCCCTATTTTCATCAGAGAAATGTTGGAGGGTATGGTTTGATTATGTTTTTATGTATGTTGGAAGCCGCCCAGAGTAGTTGGGGTAACCCTGTCAGATGGGCGGGGTATAAATACTATATTATTATTATTATTATTATTAGCTGTAATTGGGGAGGGGGCTAGATCAAATATCCTCATCACTGGTGGCCCAGTAACTTTCCCCAGCCCTAGACCTTAATCTGCATAGCTCCGCCCCAGGTTCACTTTCTTGGTCACACTAGTATGTGACACAATTACAGGAGAGTGGGATGGAGCATCAGAATGTGGGACTTAGAGAAGGCACGGTGCGGCTGTTCGTAGACTAGCAGAGGCACAACACAGGCCTCTGTCCCAGAGAGCTTGCAATCAAGATCAGGAAGGAGGAAACTGAACAACCTGCGGCTGTGGTGAGATTCGAACTCCGCTACGGCTGATGGCGGTTGTTCTCCAACAACCTCTGAAGGAAGGCTACAGACCACTCTCAAGAGAGGGAGTGACCCCAGCCAAGCTACCTCAAAAGAGGTAGTGGGAGGAGAGGAAGCATGGCCTAGTGGTTAGAGTGTCAGACTAGGACTCCAAAGATTGGGTTCCAGTGCTTATTTAGCCATGAAGCACACAATTTCCTCACAGGGAGAGGCAGATATTTTATTTTCATGGTGGAGGTTTCAAGGTGGTATGCATGGCTGTCCCCCTGTTTATTCACACAATAACCCTGTGAGGTAGGTTAGGCTGAAAGACAGCAACTGGCCCAAGGTCACCTCAGCAAGTGTCGTGGCTGTGTGGGGATTCGAACCCTGGTCTCTCAGGTCCTAAGCCAACATTCTAATCACACACACCCCATACTACATCATGTGCACTAGTTTGAGCTCCTTGTAGAGAAGGCAGGATATTCAGGATATAGCAAAGTAATTGTGTGTGTGTCTCACACACACAGCCTCAATTTCCCTCCTGTTATCTTTAACCCAGACTCCCCGCGGAAACACTTTGCTAGTGAACTAATACAGCTTACAGACAGATGAAAGGCAGGCTGTTTTCCTTTTGGTCCTCAGCAGAGGACCAGCAGGAACCAGTGGAATTCTTTTCCCCGTGTCAGCACATTGGAATCTATTGAGGAAACCAGGAGCAGGCTTCCAGCGTGATTAATTAAAAGCTAATTACAGACTCTCAAGACAGGCCCTGTGATGCTTGCCAAGACAGACAGGGAGGTTTACGAGCAGAGCGCCAGGCGTCCGCCTAATTCCTTTGGGCTCCCCCTCCATCACCAAGCCAGGTGCCACCACCACCACCCCGCTCTCTTCATGACCACCCTGCTGCTCTATGTGGCCTCATAGCCCCGATAGCCAAATGGAACCTCCAAAGTCAAGGGCAGTCTACCACTGAATACCAGTCACCAGGGGCTGGCCACTGGAGGCTGGGCTGGATGGTTTTTGGCTTGATCCAGCAGCAGTCAGGCTCTTCTTATGTTCCGTTGGTAGAGCATGAGACTCTTAATCTCAAGGTTGTGGGTTCGAGCCCCGAATTGGACAAAAGATTGAAGGGGGATGGACAAGATGACCCTCGCCATCCCTGCCAATGCTATGATTCTGTCTCTTACACACCTCAGGATTCTCCCACTACCCCATACAGTGTACAGTGGTACCTTGGGTTACATACGTTTCAGGTTACATATGCTTCAGGTTACAGACTCCGCTAACCCAGAAATAGTACCTCGGGTTAAGAACTTTGCTTCAGGATGAGAACAGAAATCGTGCTCCGGCGGTGCAGCGGCAGCAGGAGGCCCCATTAGCAAAAGTGGTGCTTCAGGTTAAGAACAGTTTCAGGTTAAGAACGGACCTCCGGAACGAATTAAGTACTTAACCCGAGGTACCACTGTATATGCACCTGCCAATAGAGGATTATGCAGCATGCATCTCATCAAAGCGAAATGTGAGTTGCAAAACCTACGCCACAAGTGGTGCTATTAGGGGGAGAAGCCCAGGTCCCCACTCAGTAGAATGACCAGGAATGCTCCCCCCCCCAAAAAAAAACCACACAGGAGGGCTGGCTTGCCACATTCCAAAGTCAGTCAAGGAACACACATTACTGTCTTAAGATGGGGCACCCTCCCCATGTAACCAGACTGTAAAATTACTTAACCACACCACCGTATTGCTGTAATAAATGTGCTTGTTTTTGAAGATGTCACAAGACTGCTGTTACCACAGACTAAAGCTGTGCACACACCATATGTTTAAAGCACACGTACTGCAAAGACTCATGGGAACTGTAGTTTACCCCCCCACAAAACTACAGTTCCCGGCAGCCTTAACAAGCTAGCGTTCCCAGGATATGCTTTAAATATATGGTGTGTACACAGTCTGGCAGAGTTACCCTTACGGAAATGATCTCATACAGTAATGTGGTTGCGTCAAGTTCAGGGTTCTTCTATTAACTTACAAACTTGGGTCCAGGTTAACCTCAGGACCACCTGATCCCTTAGCCTCCTGCCCAATCAATGAGATCTTCTTGTGGCATCTCTGTTTGTGGTCTCAGATGAGAAGCTCATCGTATCCACCAGGAACAGAGCATTCAGTTCTGTGGACCCAGTTCTGCAGAACTTCCTCCCTCCCAAGATGTGCTTGACTAAGACCTTTCCGCTTCAAAAACCATTTCAAGCAAGTTGTACTACGCCTGTTTATGATTCCCCCGCCCCCACAATCTTGTCTGAAGTTTTCATTTTCAACACAGCATTACCTGATCAATTGTTTTATTGGTGGTGACACACTATGATGAAAAGTGGCCTATAATTATTGGAAGTAAAATGAAGTGACAAACATGTAGCAGCATTCTTTAACTTTGGGTGCAACCTGGATGTTGCCGGACTACAACTCCCACCATCCCTAACCGTTGGCTAAGCTGGCTGTGGTTGATGGGAGTTGTAGTCCAACAGAAACTGGGGGACCAAGGCCGAAAAACACTGGACTAGGGCGCAAGGGCAGAGTAATTAGAGGGGAAAGTCAAGATGCAGTTTCTTGCTCTCTGTTGCTTGCTCCCTGAAGGGAAGTGACACCCAGTAGTTACTGCACTAACTACCGTTCTGGACCCTGTATTAAGGAAAGGAGTAGGGCCTAGCAGTTAGGGCAAGAGGCTGTAATCCAGAACTCACTCGCAGGGTTTTATTCTGTTGCAGAATGGTGAGCGGTGGAGATGCTATGAAGCAAGAATTAGGCAAAGGTTTCTGGTGTATGTTAGTGGGAGGATTATCATGGGTGAAGGGGGGGGTTAGCTGCCCACCCCCCAAATCCAGTAAATAAAAATGTACTTAACAGCTCGGTTCTGCCTTCCCCCAACATAAAGCCATAAATCCTAGCTACACCCGTGAGGGTTACTGATTTATTAAAATATGTTATACTTTGCTTTTCTGCATGTTTCACAGCTGTAGGGCAGGCAGAAATTCATCAGGCCAATCACACACACTCATTGGGAATCCTGCTGTGCACCCAGCTCAGTTTC
Organism: Podarcis muralis; assembly: GCF_964188315.1. NCBI lineage: Eukaryota > Metazoa > Chordata > Lepidosauria > Squamata > Lacertidae > Podarcis > Podarcis muralis. The sequence goes on along the minus strand of NC_135670.1, from coordinate 14,478,240 downwards.
TGACTGTTGCATACCACTTCAAATTCCTGCAGTCTCTCTCTCTCTCTCTTTTGAAAGCAAGGGCTGTATTCAAATAAGTCCTATTCGGAATAGGCCCATAGAAATCAATGGCCATGACTACACTACCTTAAAGTCCGTTGGTTTCAGTGGGTTTACTCCAAGCAGGACTCAGTTCAGGGCCGGATTTAGGTTTGATGAGGCCCTAAGCTACTGAAGGTAATGGGGCCCTTTATATGTCCAGCTGTCCTTTGTCAACAAGAAATTGTCGCTGTTTTTGTGTTGAATATATGCTATACAGTATGGTAATTTATGCACCTAATAGGTATCTAAAGCCATTTGCACATAACAAAATATGTATTTTATCAAAGTAATTGTTGAACTGAAATACAATTAAGAAGAAGTATATTAATAGTGAAACAATTATTAAGCTCTAACATAAAATGATTGGGGGCCCATTACTTACAACATAGGAGCCTACACAACACAAAACACTGTTGCTGTATGTAGGTTTTATTTTATTTGTCTTTTTTATCTTATATTTTGGAAATGTACATCCAGGGTTTTTTTCTTTAATTTTTTTTTGCCCCCCCAATTGAGTGGGTCCCTAATCTATAGCTTGTTGACCTTATACGTAAATCCGGCACTTGACTCAGTTGGATACAGCCCTAGGCTGCCAAAGTAGTCGTCTATGTTTTATTATTATTACTATTATTATTACTGGTGAAAATATTGCAGAAACTCAAATGTTTATGCCTTTTAAAAAATTCAGACCGTTTAACCCCAAATCAGCACAAACTCCGCCGGACGGCAGAAACACTGACACCTCAATCCGTAGCACGTAGCGAGGCTTTAACTAACTTCTAAATTTGCTTGTTTGCATTTGTTTAATTAGCGTGGGAGCAGCAAGAGCGGCGTCCGCAGCGCCCAATCCCATTTTAGGAGAGGCGCCGCCGCCGCCACCCTTTGCGCCTCGATCTTCCCCGCCAACCAACCAGCCCCTTCGCCGGCGTGTTTAAACGCCGCACGCTCTGCTCGAGCGGAGCCTTGTCGCGCATAACTGCCCTTTCCCAGCATTCTCAGGCGAGCGGCAGGTCTGGATGGCCCGGCGCGCCGCGCAGGTGCGATCCGCTCCGAGAAAAGGTCTGTGTGGGAGTTGCCATGAGTAAGGCAGCGATTCCCTTGTTTTGCCTGGAGGTGATTCATGGGGAACGGAGTTATGATCTCCTCCTGCTCCTCCCCCCCCTCACCCACCGCGCTCCCCCTTCCTCCCAGTTTCCCCTCAGACACCCCCCTCCTTCCTCCAGGAAACGAAGTGGGTGGGGATCGGAGCCTCTCCGGAATGCGCCGGAGCCCCGAAGGAGCCCGTACGTTTGCCCTCCAACGATGGTGGCCGTTATGCGCCACCTGGTTCCGTCCTCTCTCCTTCCTCCCCCCACCCCGGAGGCATTTTCATCTCTAAACCAATTTTCTTTAAAAACAATCAAATAATAAATAAATAAATTTTAAAACTCGCTCGAAAGCAAAGGTTTTTTTAATTCTAAAGCCCGTTGTTTCGCCGCACTCCAGATCCCTCTCCTGCAAGACTCACCTGGGACGTAAATCTCGCCTCTTTCTTCATCGGGAAGTTCGCTCCAGTTCCTCTTGCCGGTAGAAACGCAAGTTTTCTTCACGAGGAAAGCTCTGGGCATCTTAAGTTGTTTTAGTGAGCGCTTAAAAAATTTAAAAAATAAATAAAGCCCCGCTACTCCCCCAAAAATGGCCTCTTTTCCTTACCCCGGCCCACTTCCTCTTCCCCCGCTACTTCAAGACAAAACAAAGCAAAAAAAAAAAAAAAAGGCCCTATTAGTTTTCGTTATTAACGAGCGCCCATGGAACGTTCAGACAAAAAAGTTTCCCGACGTTCTGCGGATGGAACGTTCAGAAAGGCAAAAAAAGTTTCCCGGCGTTCTACGGATGGAACGCCTGCGCGCCGAACGTTCCAAAGCCTCTCGGTTTCGCCCGTCCCCGCGAGCCGGTTCGTCTTTGGCGCGCCGGGCTGAACTCGGAGGGTCAAGGTACAGCGAGCAAGGTGGGAGGGAGCCGGCGAGGCGGGCAGGTTAAGTCCCTCGCACTTCGCCGTCTCTTTTCCACCTCCACCTCGTCTGGGCAGCGGCTAGTTGCGCGCTCGCGGTGGAATTCGCTGTTGTTGTGGTGGGGTGGGGGGGGGGAGATGCTTTTTCCTCCACCCCAACGAGACGCGAGTTCGGCTGTTTGCGCCAGGAGAATGAGAGACTCCAGCAAAACTCGTCCCTCTCCTTGCCTCTAATTAGATCAGATGTTTGGGGGTGTGGTGGGGATGGCGCATGCGTTTGGAAATAACGGTGTCCTTACCTTTTGTTACCTGGCTGCCAAACCGGTTTGAGAGGGGGAAGGAGGGGGCGGGTGCTTAAAGCACCCACGATTTTCCAGGATGGCGCCTGGGTAGGGCTGTTGTTCCCCCACGCACACATTTCTTTTTCTTTTTTTGGAGGGTGGGGCAATTCGGTTTTTTATGCTCCCCCTTGGACTTTCCTTCCTAAATTGGGGGGAGCAATTGCCCCCTTCCCCTCCCATGAACCCATATCCTATAATCCAGATATTTTGTATTGTACATTAGTCTAAAAGTTCTTGTTTTAATTGTTTTTATCTGTTGCACTAAGTCACTTTCAAACTTTTTTTGGTAGCAACCCACTAACCAACTAAACAAACAAACAAACAAACCCAGATTCTCAGTTTTCACCTAAAAAGAAAAAAGGAGTAAGGCCACCACACATTTATAGCACATAGCTCTCTGCAGAGAATCCTGGAAGCTGTAGTTTCTGAAGGGCTCTGGGAACTGTAGCTCTGTGAGAGGGTATACTACAGTTCCCATTTGGGGGAAGGCATGTGCCTGCTTTTGGGGGGGGCGGCATTTGCGGAACCTGAGATGTGAGATAAAGTGCGCAAGCACTAGTCCCCTAATTTGCTGGAAAACCAGGCTACACCACCACCAGGAAAAATCTCTGTTCATTTAGGAATCAACGAAAACAAAAGGTGAGGTTTGCTTGTGCGGAGGGGGGAAATCATGCGTATGACCAGGCTGTGCTGTCTTATCAATATTCTCCCCTCCAGCCCCACCCAAAGAAAAGAGGAACCAACCAAGGGGATTTGGATAAGGGGCTTTGATGGAGAAAAAGGCTGCGAGTGGGGCAGGGCTGCATTCTCCCCAGCCCCCTTTTCCTCCCTACCTGGAATGGGAAACTTCAGTAAACACGGAGAACAAAGCTCAGTCAAACAATTGAAGGGGGTGGGAGGGAGGGAGAGAGTTCAGATGCACTGATCCCAAGCAAAGGCCATGGGAGGGGTGGAATTTGGGATCGGTAGGGTCTGTTTCAAGGGGGAATCAAATGAGACTTTTGAAATAATCAAGGGTTGAGTCAGTGCTTTCCCATTATATTATGGATTAAGTGGCACTGTAAGTGTCTGGATCACCCCCTCCCCATCCTCTTTGTGCCCCCACCTCCTTGGCTGGGCACCAAATAGTTAGGCCAGTGGTTTTCAACCAGTGTGCCAGGGCCCCCTGGGGTTCCTTTCAGGGGTGCCGTGGGCAACACTGGCCTCTGCCCCTCTTTCCTTCCCTCCCTCCTCTGATGCCCTCTCACGTCTCTACCTCCCAAAGGCTTGCCGAGCTGTTTGTTGCGAGTTCCCCAGGTGAATGGTGCCTCTGGGGCTGGGCAGGGGGTGGGGAGCCCTGGACTCAAAAAGGCTGAAAACCTCTGAGTTAGGCAATCTACTGCCCTCCAGGCATTCAGGACCAAATCCAATCAGCCCAGCCCAGCTGTGGGAGACGTAATTCAGAGAATCCGGAGGGTGTGAGACTGGAGAAGGCTGAAACAATAGCATCAGTGGCAAACACAGGGCCTGAAAAATCACTGAAGTCCAGTACATTTGATGAGTTTCTTATTCTTGGGGTTTTTTGTTTTGGCTACTGCTTCCTCTGAGACTAAACTTTCCCAAGTCCAGTTCGGCAATCTCAAAAAGAAAATCTTCCGTCACAGTCCTGTTTGTGCCACGTTAGGAAGTAACGGTGCAAGCCTAACACTGTGTCTACTTGGATGTCGGTCCTATTTAGTCACATTGACACCATACATTCAAAGCGTTCCTATACCTTGTTAACAGTCACAACCCCCCCCCCCCCAAGAATCCTGGGAACTGTTAACAATGCTAATAGTTGACCCCCTACAGTTCCCAGAATATATATATTTGGGGGGGGGGGGAATCTGTGGCTATTAAGGTGGTATAATATTGCTCTAAATATGCAGGGTGGAGGTGACCAAAATGCCTAGGAATCTTCCTCCTAAGCATGCATCGAATCAGGATGCAAGGCTTTCCAAAATGGGTGCATTGCCCCAGGGTGTTGGGTTTTTTGTGTTTTTTCACAGCAAACTGATTACATTGTATGCAATTGTAGGAGGTAACTCTGTGTTCCTTGAGGCTGTTGCTGTTGTTAATTGTTGGACCCCAAATAATGCTGCAGCCTTACTTGGAAGTAATAAAAGTCCTGTGACACTGAAACAAGGCTTCGCTTCACACTTGGAATACTGTGCCGTGGACAGTTCTGGGCGCCTCCCCTCCAAAAGGCCCTGGAAAAGCTTTGGAAAAGGGCAACATCAAGGAGGTGGTGGAGAGCAACTCCCCCTGCGAGGAAAAGTTACGACGTTTTGGGTGGGCAAAGCAAGTGGGGTGCAGAATGTAGCATGGTTTGAGGGAAAGTGGCTAGAGTGCTGTTTTGCTTCCTTACGTAAAACTAGAACTCGGGGCATCCAATGGAGTGGACTGTTGGGAGATTTGGGACAGAGAAAAATGACTTTTTCACACGGGGGACAGGTGAATTGCAGTCAGATCCACCCCATATATTCATTCAAAGCACATGACTTCTCCCAAAGAATCCTGGGAACTTGTTAAGGGTGCTGGGAATTGTAGTGTGGTGGGTGGGAACTACAGTTCCCACAATTTTTTGGGGGGGGGAGTCATGTGCATTGAATGTGCTTTAAATGTGCGGTGTGGATCTGCTGGTGGCATTTGATCGCACAGTGATGGCCACTGACTTGGGTGGCATTAAAAGATTGGACAAATTGGTGGGCGATAAAACTGTCGGTGGCTACCAGCCACAGTGGCTGTTTGCCTTCCACTGTTGGAGGCAGTTTGCCTCTGTATCCCTAGCGTGAAGATCAGGGGTAAGCAGACTTTTTCAGCAGGGGGCCGGTCCACTGTCCCTCTGACCTTGTGGGTGGCCAGACTATATTGGAGGGGGGGGAATAAATGAATTCCTATGCCCCACAAATAACCCAGAGATGCATTTTAAATAAAAGGGCACATTCTACTCATGTAAAAACACGCTGTCCGTGGGCCGGATTTAGAAGGTGATTGGCCTGGATCCGGCCCCCGGGCCTTCGTTTGCCTACCTGTGCTGAAGATTGTAACCTTTCCCCATAGGGGAGTTGCTTGATAGCAGTTGAGGCAGCCCTAAGTGGGGTTCTTCCTGCAGTTGCAACACCTTGACAGGTCCCCCACACTGTCTCCCCTTGATCCAGCTGCATGCAAGCACCTACAGATGTGGTTCTGTGTTGATTTCCTAGCCCCTTACTTTCAGCCTCAGGGGTGAGGTTTGCTTGCCAGGTAAGGCTAGGTTGGGGGCCCTTTGGGCAGTGCCAGCTGTCTGTCACCCTTGGAGCCAAAATTTAATTTCTCAAGGATTCAACACTTTAGAAAGCTTTTCTGTGTCCCAGAACCCATTCCTCCTCATCTCAAGGTGCTTAGCTCAGCTGGTTAGAGCATGATCCTCATAAAACCAAGGTCACAGATTCGATTCCCCACAAGGGGCAGCTGCCTATTCCTGCATTGCAAGGGGTTGGACTAGATGACCCTCGGGGTCCCTTCCAACTCTGATTCTGTGAATCTTAGTGATGGTGACAGAAAAGCACTCTGCCCATGATCTGGGGCATGTTATTCTTTATTAGTATTCTGCATGCTTCAGCACATAAGCCCAGAAGACAGGGTTTGGGAGGTTGTGCTAGTGATGTAAACCCAGCTCTGAGCTGGGAAGTCCCGAGTTCAAATCTTGCCACAGCTGCAACTTTCATGAGATGACCTTATTTATAGATTGCATCTATGTCCTCCACCTTTCCTCCAAGGCAGCTTTATTTATATTTTTCATGAAATTTATACACTGCCAGATTGTAAAAGGGGGGAAAAACCTCAAAGCTTTTTGCAAAAAGATAAAAAAATAAAATCAAGGGAAATTGACAGCCTTAGCTTTATAAGACATATGAAAGTTAAAATGCTAAAACAGATTAAAATGCAGGATGCAGCCTGAGGGGAATTGCTTGTCCAATCTCTTCCACCAGCCCTGGTGGATGGTGGGTGGAGTTAAAACATCCCTTGAGACAGCTCCATGCTCTTGTTCCAGTGCCTAATGCAGCTGTTTTTGGACTACAGTTCCCATCATCCCTGACCATTTAGTCCTGCTGGCTAGGGATGATGGGAGTTGTAGTCCAAAAAACAGCTGGAGACCCAAGTTTGGGAACCACTGCTTTAGATGGTCATACTTCAAATGATGTCTCCCCACCCCGCTGCAACTTTTAGACATTTGTGTGCATTTATTCATAGAATCACAGAATTGCGGAGCTGGAAGGGAGCCCAAGGGTCATCTAGACCAACCCGCTGCAACACATTTCACTTCACTGTGTGGGAGGCTGTCCTTCTCCAGGATGCCCCCCCCCCGCCCATGCCTACCCCAAAGTCCTCTCTGCGACAGCACCTCTGCTTACTAAGTGCATTATTCCCTCCTTAGGACAGCAGCATGCAGGGGGTGGGGAGCGCAGCGGCTGCTTCGCCCTGTCTTTCAGGTAGGGGTGGTTTTTTGGTGCGATTTCAGCTCACACGTGAGCTTCCCAGAAGCTTCTGGCAGAGCCCCACCAGGGACGATAAACAGTGGACTACACGTCCGTTTTGGTCTCGTCCAGCCACTCTTGATGTTCCTTCCAGCTGTTGCGATTTCGCAAGAGAAGGTGACTGGCTGTTCCTGCAGCCTGCTCTGAGTGCTGCTGCTTGTGTTGCTGTTTGCTGAAGTCTTTTGTTATCCATCCCGCTGAAAAAGGGGGGGGGGGGGAGGCCACTGATCTTGCTGGAAGGGTGGGGGGGGGACCCAGGGTCAAAGGCCCAGTTTGACACACACACACACAGACACCCAATGCACACTTCCCTACACACCTACACAGGCTGGGAGCCTCAATGGGCAAAAAACCCATGGCAAAAAACTCAGCTAGCCCCTCCCCCCCCAAAAAAAGCTGCTGCACTGGGCAACCTGTGTGTGTTTTCTTCTCTCTCCCTCTCCCCCCCTTCACTCCCAGCCTCCCCACCTATGGGTGTAGCCAGGATTTTAGTGGGGGGGACTTTTGTTAGGGGGGTTAGAACCGACGTGATTGGTCAGTTAGTTAAGTATTTCTATTGTTTTACTTGATGGGGGGGGAGGCAACTGCCCCCCTTGTCCCCCCCACCCCTTGGCTACGCCCATGTCCCCACCTGCTCCCGAGGTGCGTGCCTGGATTCTTTGAGGTGAGCGTTTGGGCAAGGTCAGGTCCAGGTGTGCCTCGCTGGCCTCCGAAGAAATGACAGGGCGCTTTTGCAAACAACTGCCTCGCAGCGCCCCGGGGAATGGGGCGGGGTGCGGCGGCGGAGGAGAAGCTTGCGCTGTTGTTCCTCTCCAGGTTGCGGCACGGAGGATCCTGCTGGAGGCGGGCGGCGGAGCATATTCCAGCGGTAAGTCAGCTGGGCGGGTGGCGTGAGGTGGAAAATCAGGCCCTTCCTGCGTGGGTTTGCAAGTCCTGGTGCCTTTTCAAATCGTGTTTGCTGTCTCCTGAAGAGCCCTGGGTGTGGACTGCGGGGCCCCAGAGGAGGAGAATCTCCCCAAGGGTTATGGAGATCGTTGTGGCTTTTAAGGAGAGAGAGCTGGTTTTAATTCCCCACCTCTGCTACAGACCTTGGTGTGCAACCTTGGTCAGGTCACTGTCACTTTCCTCTACAGTTGTTGTTGAATTTATATACCGCGCTATACCCAGGGGTCTCAGGGCAGTTCGCAGAATAAAATCGAGATATAAAACCACAATATACTTAATAAAAATAAAACAACAGCCCAATAGCCCCCCCCCAAAAAACCCCACATTTTAAAAGGGTATAGGATGTACATCGGATTAGCCAAAGGCCTGGTTGAAAGAGAAATGTTTTAGCCTGGCGCCTAAAGGTGTATAATGAGTTCTGTGTGTTTTGTGAATAGAGTGGGGGGTATGGATGTGTTTTGTTTCCAAGGATTGCATGCCCTCCAACATTTCTCCTAAGAAAATAGGGACGTCCTATTCCATAATGATGATCATAATAATTTTATTATTTATACACTGTCCATTTAAAAAAAAATCCCTATACAGGCCTGCCTTCAGGTGTCTTCTAAAGGTGGTAGATTTACTTATCTCGTTGGCTGGGGGGAGGGGTCGCATAACTCCGTATCCTCCAACATTTCTCCAATGAAAATAGGAACGTCCTAAGGAAAAGCGGGACATTCGGGGATCAAATCGCAAACAGGGACGGCTTTTCTAAATCCGGGAAAATAGGGACACTTGGCGGGTCTGGGATTGTTGAAGTGGCAAACACAACGAAGGCTGTGAACTGTTTTGCAAACAGAAAAAGTAACGGAAGGGTTCAATTAGTATCGTATGGATGAAGGGAGGGGGTGGAACTGGGCGTTTCTGGGGCCTGAGTTTCAGATAATTTGGTTTTCATTTGTGAAAAGGGTGAAGGCTTAATAATGAAATGGGTGAAGTGTTGTCTCCATGCTTGGCTGAACAGCAGTGGTGCGAGGGGCAGTTGGTGCAAATTTGGGCATGGATAGTATGAGCAGTGAAGAAGTGGACATTGCAGACCTGGAGTGGATGAAATTAAGTTGTTGGCATCCATCTGTCTCTAGAGACAATGGAGTGCGCCTCTGGGGGTGAAGTCGAATGTCTGCATTAGCAGCGCCAAAGTGCCCTCCTAGGGAACAAACCAGGAGGTCCTGGGCTGCTCAGACAACAAGATCTCCCCCTTCCACCTGTCTCACTGCTATGGTCCAAAGGAAAGCAGAGCAATACATTTGGCTCTGGCTTGACTGCAAGAGTTGCCAAAAGGAGGCATACAACGCACCCCCCAACCGCCTTAGGGACTCCACTCTGGATTTGTGTAGGGTTTACTCCTTAGCTCCCATCTCTGCACCCGGACACTGAGGTCCAGCGCCAAGGGCCTTCTGGCGGTTCCCTCACTGCAATAAGCCAAGTTACAGTGAACCAGGCAGAAGGCCTTCTCAGTAGTGGCGCCTGCCCTGTGGAACGCCCTCCCACCAGGTGTCAAAGAGAAAAATAACTACCAAACTTTTAGAAGACATCTAAAGGCGGCCCTGTTTAGGGAAGCTTTTAATGTTTGATGTATTATTGTATTTTAATATTTGGTTGGAAGCCGCCCAGAGTGGCTGGGAAAGCCCAGCCAGATGGGCAGGGTATAAATAAATTATTATTATTATTATTATTATTATTATTATTATTATTATTAGCCTTCTCTTCTGCTGAATATATCCCTCAAGGCAGCAGAAGTTTAGGAGCAGAGTTTTCCTTCTCCTAGATGGGCTACCTTCCCAGGTGGGTGAGCCCCCATCTGCCCCTCACTTCCCTCCGCAGCCTGTGCAGAAACCGCCTTCTTGACCATTAGTCCCGCTGCCATCGGTCTCGTCTGCTCAATCCGCCAAAGCTCATCCTCGCTTGCTGGCAGAATTTCTAACTCACCAAGTGTTTTGAGACCAATAGGCTACCTGGTTTAGCCAGCCAGTCGAAGCAATTTCCTGGGGTGTGGCTGCTGTCACATGCTGACAGCTTCTAGGAGCCACAGGGGAGAGCTGAGTGCAGGGTGAGGACCAACGCTGGACAAACGACCCCATACACTCCACAGAAAGAATGCAACTGTACATATTTCTGGTAGCAGCAGGGTTCAACAGCAGGTGGCTCGAGGGCCACATCTGTCTTCAAATGTACCATCAGCCCCCGGTTGCCAGCTCAGAAGCAAAAGGTAACCTGTTTAAAGAAGCAGTGAGTGATCAGGGGACAAGCTGTGACCCTCTTCCAGAGGAGCCCCTTCTCAAAGCAAACCCTTTCATTTCACTCAAAAGGATGGTAGCCAGGCACCAGGACTCCTGGGTCCTCTTTGTAGTTCTGGCAGAGCAGGTTGGAGCGCTTGCAGTTGTGGTGCTCAGTGGTGGTTGAATGAGGGGAGCCCGTCTTCTAGGGTTCAAGTTCGTTTGAGGGGAGGGGGGACAACAAAGCTGGGGGAGGGTCTCCAATCATTCATTCGTAATGCTATCTGTACGCCACTTTTCCACACACAAAAACACCAGTCACGCTCAAAGCGTGTTACAACAAAGATCGCAGGAACGCATCGGAAAATTTAGACGTGCAAAAAACAGTTTCATAATAAAAACAACGCAATAGCATAATACAACGAGGCACCCAAAAAAACATTTCAGCACTGTAAATAGAACATGATTACATTAGCAACATCCAAACCCGAAGAGCAAAAATAACAAGGGAGCTTTCACCTTGGTCCTAGAAGCACCTCTCCCATGAGCTGTGGGGGAGGGCAACCTGGTGCCCTGGTACCACGAGGCCCCGGATGTCGAAAGGGTGTGAGGCCTAATGGCTAGAGCCAAGTGCACCTCTTTGTGGCACAAGGACAGGAGTGGGGGAACATGAGAGGAGCTTTGCTGGAACAGGCCAGTGGCCCATCTAGTCCAGCGTCCTAGTGCCAATCTACAGGTGCCTGCAGGTAACACGCTTTCCCCACCTGTCATTATTTTGGGATCAGGTTCAATCACACCCCAGAAAATTCAGGTTGCAGATTTATAGTTCATTACAAGCTCTTGGGCAAGAAACCCACTTCCCCAAAAGAGCCAACCTTTTTTTGTTGTTGTTTGCAATAAAGAAAGGGATGGAAAAATGCACAGTAAAGGGATGATGCAGTATCTTCTGACTTCCCCACAAATGGATCCAGGTGAATGCTCAGTGAACGGGTCATCTGGAAGTGCTCACTGCCTCCATCAGCAAGGGCAAATGGGAGCCACTGCGTCTCGTGGCTGTTGATGGAGGAGGGAAGGGGACACTGCATCCCCCTTGAGCGGTTTTAGGCTTGAGCTGGGATCTTGGCGAACGATCAGCGTTCAGCCTGGACACTGAGCTCCCAGCTCCGAGGGCCTTCTGTTCGGTTCTCTCACTGCGAGAAGTGAAGCTAGAAGCCTCTGCCTTTTCGGTAGTGGCACCCACCCTGTGGAACGCCCTCCCATCAGATGTCAAGAAGATAAATAAATGCACAACTTTTAGAAGACATCTGAAGGCAGCCTTGTATAGGGAGGTTTTTAAGGTCTGATGTTTTATTATATTTCTAAAACTGTTGGAAGCTGCCCAGAGTCAGATGGGCATAGTAAAAACAACAAAACAACAACAACAGTAGTAGTAGTAGTAGTAATCAGGTACGAAGCTGGGGGTTGTATCCCTGAAAAGCTGGCTTTGCCCCATGACTTCCGGAAGAATAGCTTAGTCGGCAGAACATGAGACTCTTAATCTCAGGGTTGTGGGTTTGAGCCCCACGTTGGGCAAAAGGATTCCTGCATTTCAGGGGGTTGGGCTCTACGGTTCTGTGAAGGCCCTTCCTCAGCAAATGCGTTATCCTTCCAGGTGCCAGGAGAAAGCTCTTTGTAGTGGCTGCCTGCAACAGGTGTGGATGCGGCAACGCTCCTGGAATCCGCGCTGGAATCCAATCTTGCGTTTTCCCCCTCGGGGAAGGGAGCGGGTGCTCAGAAGCAGCTCGCGACTTCATTGCGGTGCCGGCTGGGAGCCTCCCCAGTGGCGTCGGCGTCGTGCGGTTCCTCAGGTTCCTCTGCTTGGGCGAGGACCGGACCGTACGTGATTCACCTGCCACGCGGGGTGGCTGCTGCTGCTACTGCTGCTGCGTTGTCGAGTCCCTTGGCAGACGCTCCTGCTTGGGGCCCTGCCGATGCCCGACGGGCAAAGCCACAGGAGCTCCCGAGCCAGGTCCCGGGTGCTTAATTGGGGCTGGCTCAGCAGGCACCTGCTCTCTGCGTTCCGCCCTCTGGCACTCCAAACGGCACTTGGAGTGCCAAGGCTCCCGCAAACAAGAAAGGGTGTTTTGGAGTGACGGGAAGCGGCCAGAGACTGGGGGAGAGGCGCACCCAAGGAGCAGCCATCTTTGGACAGTGGCTGTTTACATCCCCTATGTTAAAGCACATTTACCTCTCTCCCTGCCCCCCCCCCCAATTCATGGCACCTAGCTTAGCCCCCGCCAACAGAGCTATAATTCCCAGCAGCCATATGAACCTGCATAAAGGGCATCTTCACATTGAGGATGGAGCCAGCTTGTTTCCCCCCTGCTCCAGACGCTAGGTTTAAAAAAAGGGGGAAGGACCCCTGGACGGTTAAGTCCGGACTAGGGGGTTGCGGCGCTCATCCCACTTTACAGGCCGAGTAAGCCGGTGTTTGTCCACAGACAGCTTTCTGGGTCATGTGGCCAGCATGACTGAACTGCTTCTAGTGCGATGGGACACCGTGATGGAAACCAGAGTGCACGGAAACGCCGTTTACCTTCCCGCCGCAGAGTATCTATTTATCTACTTGTGCTGGTGTGCTTTCAAACTGCTAGGTTGGCAGGAGCTGGGACAGAGCAACAGGAGCTCACCCCGTCGTGGGGATTCGAACTGGCGACCTTCTGATCGGCAAGCCCAAGAGGCTCAGTGGTTTAGACCACAGCACCACCCAGGTGTAGGCAGGGGAAGCAGGGGGACTGCTGTCCGCCCCCCATCAAGTAAACAAATAAAAATACTTAACTAAAGGAGACAAGAGGATAATGGCAGGTGGGTGTCTTGCTCCTCCAACATAAATCCTGGCTACACCCATTCTAGGACCCAATGGATTGTTGTTTTGTTTTCACTCTGCCTATCTGGCTGGTTGCCAAGAACCACTATGGTGACTGTTCCATCTCCACAATCAATGCATGCAGAGGAGATAAGATAACCATCTTCAAATATCTGAAGGGCTGGCCCAAGGAGGATGAAGCAAGCTTGTTTTCTCCTGCTCTGGAGGGTAGGACTCAAACCAATGGATTCAAGTTACGAGGAAGAAGATTCCGACTCAACATCAGGAAGAACTTTCTGATGGTAAAAGCCGTTCAACATTGGAACGGTCTCCCTCTAAGCTACAGTTCTGTTATGTACTGAGTTGAATAGGATCCAAACTGCAGCAGTCTGATTGGTCCTAGAACAATAGGATCCAAAAGGCAGCAGTCTGATTGGTCCTAGAACAATGCAGCAGTATGATTGGTTGGCAGGAACTACCCAATCATGCTCCAGATAGAAGTGAATCCACAACCTGATTGGCTTACAGTAGAATTCCGGAATTAGCCAATCATGTGCAGCCCATTGTGTAAATAATGTATATAAAGCAGATACTTTGAGGGGACATGCATTCATTCCTCCTCACCACTATGAGCTGAATAAAGAGCATGAAATCACTTTGCGACTCTGAGTATATTTCACTGGCGACGAGGATGGGATCCCGCTGAGCTGACTGCCACACACAGCACCGCAGCACCGCCACCTGCCGCACCGCTGCCTCGCACCGTGTATCCAGGCTTCAGCTCCGGGACACAAGGAACTCAGAATGGCAACCGACAACAGCTTCTCGCCATTCAACCCAGCATCTGGAGACTGGGAAGCGTACGCCTCCCGTTTCACCTTCCTCCTAGAAGCCAAAGGGGTCACCGACGAAGAAGACGCCAAGAAGAGGGCGATATTCTTCAGCGTCTGCGGAGAGGAGACGTTTGAAATCGCCCGGGCTCTCCTTGCGCCTGAAGACGTCGCTACTGTTCCATACAAAACAATAATGGAACAGCTGAAGGGGCACTTTTCGCCACAGCCCTCAGTGGTGGCTCGTCGAAATGCCTTCTACGCAAAGCGGCAAGCCCCTGGGGAAACCATAACTGGGTTTGTGACCTCCCTCCGCCAAGCCGCCCGGTTCTGCAACTTCTCAGAGCTGGAGAACATGCTTCGTGACCGCCTCGTCGGTGGCCTGAAGGATGAGAGGCTTCAACGACGCCTCTACGCTAAGAAGGACCTAACGTTCCAGGTCGCTCTGGAGGAGGCCCTGGCAACGGAAGCTGCCGAGAGGTCGACGCAAGAGGCACGGCCGAGCCAGCCGTCCCAACCGAGGGTCCACCATGAAGACCTCACCGACGACTCAGGATCCAACAGGGAGGAGGTGCACCGAGTACAGCAGCGCACTCAAGCAGCCCACACACCACAGCTGCCTCGACGAGAAGGAGGGAACTGCGCAAGCTGTGGAGAAAGTCACGAGAGGAGGACCTGCCGTTTCCGCAACGCAGAGTGCAGGCAATGCAGAAAATTGGGACACATCGCCCGGGTGTGTCGGGCTCGGCCCACCCGACGCCAGGCATCAGATGACCAATCCAAGAGCCCCAGGTCCCGGGGCCCAACGCACCAAGGCAACTCGACAGAGCTCACGGACTTCCAGGTATACCAGTTGCCCCACCCCAACGTAGAGAAAATTTATGTAGAGGTACAGATAGAGGGGACCCCATGCCGCATGGAGCTTGACACGGGTTCAACTCTATCCATAATCTCGGCAAGGACCTTAAGGAAACTGTGTCCTACTGGGGGTCCCAAACTCAGGCCGGCCCCATTCACCCTCCGGGACTTCCAGAAACGTAAGGTCCCCACAATGGGGGTGGGGACCTTCAGGGTGCAATATCGGGGGCGGATGCGGCAACTGGACTTGCTGGTGGTCAAGGGCCCCTACATTAGCTTACTGGGATTGTCATGGTTTGGACCACTGGGACTAGCCATCACTGGGGTGAACCACACTAGCTTACAAGTGGACGTGGACGCCATATGCAAGGAATTTCCGGGGGTTTTCGATGGGAAATTGGGACAGTATACCGGCCCCCCCATTGCTCTACAGCTTGACCCCGCAGTACGACCGGTCAGGCTCAAGGCCCGCCGGGTCCCGTTCGCCCTGAAACCCCGTATTGACGAGGAATTGGACCGGCTCGTGGAGCAAGGAGTGCTGGAGCCGGTGCCTAATGCCCCCTGGGAAACCCCAATCGTCACACCCGTCAAGCCTAATGGTTCGGTCCGCATCTGCGCAGACTACAAATGTACCATAAACAAGGCCCTCACGGCCCATGCATACCCAGTGCCAGTGGTCAGCCATGTTCTTGCCACCCTGGCTGGGTCGAAAATTTTTGGCAAGCTGGACTTGGCCCAAGCATATCAACAGCTGCCAGTAGATGAGGCCACATCAGAGGCACAGACGATTGTGACGCACAGAGGAGCATTCAGGGTAAAGCGGCTGCAATTCGGTGTCAGCGTGGCACCAGGCATATTCCAGAATCTAATGGACTCTCTACTTAAAGGGATCCCTGGCGTCACCCCCTTCTTTGATGATGTGTTGATTGCCGGGCCCACACCAGAGGAGTTTGAGGACCGCCTCCGCACCGTTCTGCACCGTTTCCAGACGGCGGGTCTCAAGGTGAAGCGGGAAAAATGTCTACTAGGAGTGCCTCAGGTGGACTTTCTGGGATTTATGGTGGACGCAGAAGGGGTCCACCCGACTGGGGACAAGGTACGGGCCATTTGTGATGCCCCAGCGCCCAAGAACAAGACTGAACTTCAGGCCTTCTTGGGACTATTGAACTTTTACCATTCCTTCCTTCCCCACAAGGCGGCGGTAGCGGAGCCCCTACACAGACTCCTGGACAAGCGGGCCCCTTGGGTGTGGGGCCAGCGCCAGGAGGCCGCATTCCAGGCAGTCAAGGACTTGCTTGTCTCAAACTCGGTCTTGGCACACTTCGACGAGAGGCTGCCGGTGGTGCTAGCATGCGACGCCTCGCCCTATGGAATTGGCGCTGTCCTGGGACACCAACTCCCGGATGGAAGAGAGGTACCAGTGGCATACTTTTCCCAGACACTCAACGCAACTGAGCGGAACTACTCGCAAATCGACAAGGAGGGTCTGGCAATCGTGAAGGGAGTAAAAAAATTCCATGATTTCTTGTACGGGCGGCCCTTCACCGTGGTGACTGACCACAAGCCGTTGCTTGGCTTGTTTGCCCCTGAAAAGCAGACCCCCCAAGTGCTGTCTCCTCGCGTCCTCAGGTGGTCAATTTTCCTTGCCAGCTACCAGTATGCACTGATTCACCGTCCGGGGAAGGCGATGGGCCATGCGGACGCCCTCAGCAGGCTACCACTACCGGAAACAGGCCCCGACCCAGCACCTGCACAAGAGGTTATGAGCCTGGAGCTGCTTCCCGACCGCCCCATTCAGGCACAAGAAGTTGCACACCATTCCAAGAAAGATAGGGTCATCTCCCGGGTCCTGGACTGGGTGTGGAGGGGATGGCCCAGCAGCAGCCCCGGGCCAGAATTCGCCGGCTACACAACCCGCAAACATGAACTGTCGGCCCACAAGGGGTGCCTGTTATGGGGAAGCAGGGTCATTGTTCCCCAGCCCCTCCGCAAAAGGGTCCTCACAGCCCTACATGAGACACACCCAGGGGTAGTAAGAATGAAGGCCCTTGCCAGGAGTTATGTGTGGTGGCCGGGGATCGACGGAGAGATAGAGGCCTGGGTCAAACACTGCCAGGCCTGCCAAGAATCCCGCCCAGATCCCCCAAGGGCCCCAGTCCAGTCCTGGGAGTCCGCCCGAGCACCATGGTCACGCCTGCATGTGGACTTCGCTGGCCCCTTTCAGGGGAAAACATTCTTCATAGTGGTGGACTCCTACACCAAATGGCTGGAAGTTGCACTGGTACCGTCCACTTCTACGTCCGCAGCCATCCGGGTACTACGCAGGCTGTTTGCAACCCACGGGCTCCCTGACACTCTCGTCTCAGACAACGGGACTGCGTTCACGTCAGGAGAATTCCAAACCTTCACAGCGCAGAACGCCATCCGCCACATCCGTTCGGCGCCATTCCACCCTGCCACCAATGGCCAAGCAGAACGCATGGTGCGGACCACCAAGGACACCCTTCGCCGCATGACGCAAGGGGATTGGGAGTACCGCCTTGCCACATTCCTTCTAGCACAGCACAGCACCCCCAGCTCAACGACTGGCCGGAGCCCCGCTGAACTACTAATGGGTCGGCGCCTTGCAATCAGATTGGACCGCCTTCACCCCGATAGAGCTCAAGATGAGGTAGTGGTGGGGGAAGGCAAGAACCCCCGGACCTTCGAGGCTCAGGACCCAGTGTACGCAAAGAATTTTGGGGCAGGCCCAGCATGGGTACCCGCCACAGTCACCAGGGTCACTGGCCCCGTGTCGTATGAGGTGCTAACGGATGGGGGGCAATGCTGGCGCCGCCACTGCGACCAGATACGGCGACGATTCCCGGGAGAAAACCAGGAGGAGGAAAGGGCAGAGGAGCCCCAAGGGAACAGAGGGGCAGTGAGGCCCATAGAGCACGAGGGGCCAGCAGGAGAGGCAGAATCAGTAAATACAGAGAGGACCTGCGAGGCCGAAAGGACACCGGAACCAGAACCACGACTGAGCGAGCCGGTTGCGCCAGACCAAACAGCCCCATCACAGCCAGCATCCTTGGAAGACGAGCCAGAACCTGAACCTCGGACCAGGGAACACCCCAGGCCGCAACGCACACGTAGGCCGCCGGCGTACCTCAAGGACTATGAATGCGACCTCCCGGGCAGGACTGGAACTTAGAGGGGAGGGGTGTTATGTACTGAGTTGAATAGGATCCAAACTGCAGCAGTCTGATTGGTCCTAGAACAATAGGATCCAAAAGGCAGCAGTCTGATTGGTCCTAGAACAATGCAGCAGTATGATTGGTTGGCAGGAACTACCCAATCATGCTCCAGATAGAAGTGAATCCACAACCTGATTGGCTTACAGTAGAATTCCGGAATTAGCCAATCATGTGCAGCCCATTGTGTAAATAATGTATATAAAGCAGATACTTTGAGGGGACATGCATTCATTCCTCCTCACCACTATGAGCTGAATAAAGAGCATGAAATCACTTTGCGACTCTGAGTATATTTCAAGTTCCCAGGTTTTTTTTGGGGGGGTGCTGTGTGGTGTGTATGCAGTCCCTAGCCTGGGGATGGGGGACCCGTGGCCCTCCAGAAGTTGTTGGGACTCCAGATCCCAGGAGATATGGCCAGTGGTCAAAGACGAAGAAACAAGTCATAGGTTCTCCATTCATGCTTTTAATGCAGGGTGGTCCAACATGAAGCCCAAGGGCCACATGTGGCCCTCAAGACCTTTTTTGAAGGCCCTCACTCATATTTGACGCTTGGTGGGGGGAGTGATAATTCCCAGAACAGAGCACAGGGGGGGAGGGGGGGTCATTCCATCTAGAAAGCTGCCGTCCTTGTGGAGATGGAACGGTCATAACATTTGTTGACTGGAGTGCCCCACTGGGGGTGAAATCAGATTGCTGCATTAGCAGCACTGAAGGGCCTTCTCCGGGGCGCAAGCCTGGGCAGGGTGTATGGAGGTCCTGGGTTGCCCAGACGACAAGGCCCCCTCTTGGCCTCGCTGATGTGGTTCAAAGGAAAGCAGAGCAAGATGTTTGGCGCCAGCTTGACATCAGGAGTTGCTGGAAGGAGGCATACAAGGTGCGGTCCAACTGTCTTAGGGACTCTGCTCTGGATTTGTGTAGTGTTTACTCTTTAGCCTTTTCTTCTGAAGATATCCTTCAAGGCAGCAGAAGTTTAGGATTAGAGTTTTCTTTCTCCTAGATGGGCTACCTTCCCAGGTGGATGAGCCCCATCTGCCCCTCGCTTCCTTCTACAGCACATGCACAAACCGCTGCCTTCTTCTTCTTCTTTTTAAATAATTTTTTATTGGAAATTTTATTTACAACATAACATAACCCCCCCCCCAATACAGAAATCCACCCTCATTAAACGTGAACATAACATACAATAAGCATAACATACAGTGGTACCTCGGGTTACATACACTTCAGGTTACAGACTCCGCTAACCCAGAAATATTACCTCGGGTTAAGAACTTTGCTTCAGGATGAGAACAGAAATTGTGCTCCAGCAGCACAGCAGCAGCGGGAAGCTCCATTAGCTAAAGTGGTGCTTCAGGTTAAGAACAGTTTCAGGTTAAGAACGGACCTCCGGAACGAATTAAGTACTTAACCCGAGGTACCACTGTACAAACAACCAAATAAGACTTCCTTTATCCTGTATCTGGCCTCCTTATTTACCGTACTTCTTATAAGCTGTTTCCTTTATGAATAATTATTAAGATTTTTCTAATTATAACTTAAATATCCACAAAGCCTCCTGCAGACATTAATCGAAACAAGTCCAGGTATGTATTTTTAGGCACTGTTTTGTGAAGTATTCTCTGCATTTCGACACTCTAGTGTGATCTCTAATTGCCTGTTAATCTAGCCAGTTCAATATACTCGTAACAGTTTGTCTTGCCATTCCTTTTTTGTTGGCACAGTTTCTTTTTTCCAGTTTTTAGCAAACCGCCTTCTTGACCCTTGGACCCACTTTTGGTTCCGTCCGCTCAATCTGCCGGATCCTGTCTTCGCAGGCAGAGGAAGCCCCTAACTTGCTGGGTGCTTGAGAACCACTGGCTATCCTCACCCAGTTTAGCAGGCCAGTTGAAGCCGTTCCCAGGGTATTGCCACTGTTGCATACTGACAGCTTCTAGGAGCCACAAATGAGAGCTGCGTGCAGGATCAGGTCCAATGGTAAATAAGCTACCTCAGAAGGAGCATGGTGTGTCCCCCCCTCCCCAAACACCACATACACCCCAGTCGTCATATTGCATCATAGACTTCCACCCAAAATGTGCCGTTTGGGGAAAGCGGGGAGAAGACTGGATATGCAGAGTGTAGGTGTTTAATCAGTGCTTAAATGACAGGCAATGTCAGGAACGATATGTACAGTACACAGATTAGGTGAACTCAATATCCATACTTAAGCATTTACCTAGCCATATGAAGACACCTCCTTCTTTTTGGCCAGAACTTTCTCTGCTTCAGGTTACTCTTTGGGTAGGTAACACTTTGTCACCTCCAATTCCTCATTGTTTTTACTCCATAGGCTTGTCTCACGCTCTGCATGTCTTCTTCTGAAGCCGATGCAAAACAGTTGCTCTGCGATCCTGCTCAGGCCATGGTGCCATATTTTAATGGAATGGAAAAAGGTAAAACGTTTTCTGTTTCCATAGATAGGGGGGCCAAGTGTTTCTTTTCAAGCACAATGATGGCCCATCAGTGAAAACAGATACCTACCTTTGCTTCCTCAGAGGTGTGCTGCACTCACGATTTCCCTTTTATTTTCCCCGCCCCACAGACAAATACAAGAGACGGAGGGAGATCTTCGACTGGGTGTGAGAGGCAGATGAGATCCAGTTAGTGAGCCAATCCAGAAAATGACTACTAATTTATTTATCCCTTTGGGCTTCGCTCACTAAACTCATCCATCTCCTGGTTAGGCCTTTCAGATGGACCAGACCAGGCATAGGCAAACTCGGGCCTCCAGATGTTTTGGGACTCCCATCATCCCTAGCTAACAGGACCAGTGGTCAGGGATGATGGGAGTTGTAGTCCCAAAACATCTGGAGGGCCAAGTTTGCCTATGCCTAGACCAGACCAATCATAGACCTGGACTGAGTCAGGGGGTCTCTGCTTTGCCTAGAAAGCGTGGGTTTGAGCGGTTTCCATCTTGCCCCACGCCTTTCCAAGGGAAACCCTTCTGTTTTGTGATAGATTGGAACAAGTGGACCCTGAAATCATCCTCTGAGACCCTTCTTTGTGTGGCTCCTCCACAAGAGGTCCAGAGGGCAGCAACAGGAGAACGGGCCTATTCTGCAGTGGCTCCCCTTTTGTGAAATGCTCTCCCCAGGGAGGCTCGCCTGGTGCCTTCATTATACAGATTTAGGTGCCAGGTGAAAGTGTTCCTCTTCAACCAGGCCTTGGGCTCACTAACATCCTATAACCTTTTGATTGTGTTTGTGGGAGGGAGTGGAGAGGTTATTGGTTTGGTTTGTTCTTGTTTTTATTGTGTATTTTGTTTGTATTATGTGTCTTGTATTTTTATGCTGTGAATAGTCCTGAGATTTCCGGATGAAGGGTGGTATACAAATTTAATAATAATAATAATAATAATAATAATAATAATAATAATGGCAATCTGGGGGAAACTTGAATTGCCATTTGCTCCGACTGAGTGCTAAAGAGCGCTTTCCCCCAGGGAAATCAGCGGAACAAGATGAAGTGTTGATAAGCCTTGATGTGGACCATCTAGAAACCCTTTGGAAGAAAGCTTCATTAGTTAGCAAACTTGATTCTGCAGATGGCACACAATCCTCTGGCACAGGAAACGGAGCAGACCGTTTAGGAGCACTCTGTGAGGAACGTTTTTTGCCCCTGACATCCAGTCCTTGCCAGGGTATCTCCCAGGAGGAGCTTTTGAACGGCAAGTGTGATTCGTCTGCCAAAGATGGTTCCAAACAGTTCGCTTTGGGAAAGTTTGGGTTGAAATGGCTCCCTGTATACTGCATCATCCCCTGCGCATCATTATGCTGTTTTCACCCATATGGCTTTGCAGAGCTGGTGCTTCTGCCCTGATGGCTGCTAAAACAAAGCAGCGCAACAGGCTGTACATTGAAATCGACCTAAGATGCGCTCTGTCTTCCATGGTGCCCAGAATCCAAATGCTTGCAACAAGCACGAGGCATCAGTCATTTGGTGTAGTTTCCAATTTCCTGTGGATTTTTTTTTTAAATGTGATTTTTTGAAAAAAAACATTATAAGTATTTTGCTTCATCTTTATTATCAAGCTTGAAAATATAATTTCTAATTAAAATTCATTATATTGCCATCCTTTTGAAAATTCAGATAAAGTAAGTAGGAGAGCCAGGTTTGGAGCTGGAGGGGGGTGGGCATGGGCTTGCTGCATTAGCTAAAAGGGAACATGGGTTTTAAAAGGCTGAGGTGTGTCTATCTAGATACCAGGTGGGTCCCTGGTTGCCATATTGAACACAGCAAGACTCTCTCCATCTGCGATTCCCAGAAACTGGTATTAGGGCAGACTTTGGTAATATGGCGCCCTGAGCCAGGACAAAATTTGGCACGCACCCCCCCCCCAAAACTCTTATTTTCATGCCCTCTTCCCACTCATATTCCATTCTGCGCATGCTCTGAAGCACACTAGCTGTGGCAACTCAATCACCCATCTGACCAGGGCCTACCTCTGAGAAGGTACCCCTATAAAAACAGGTGTCCCTATTTTCCACAGACAGTCCCAGATTTACAGAAGCCGTCCCATTTTCTGATCTGATCCCAGAATGTCCCACATGTCCTTAGGATGCTCCTATTGTCACTGGAGAAATGTTGGAGGGTACGTAAATACAGTGGTACCTCTGGTTGTGAACTGGATCCGTTCCGGAGGCCCGTTCGCAACATGAAAAGAGCGCAACCTGAAGCGCCGTATCTGTGCAGGTGCGCAGCGCAATTTGGCACTTGTGCGCATGCGCGAAGTGCTTCTGCGCATGCACAAGCGGCGAAACCTGGAAGTAACCCTTTCCGGTACTTCTGGGTTGCCGCAGGACGTAACCTGAAAGAACGTAACATGAAGCAAATGTAACATGAGGTATGACTGTATAGGATGATGATGATTATTATTATTTTGTGCCCCCTCGGCTTGGCACCCTGTTGCAGGGAATGACCCACACCGTCCTAAATTTGGCACTGCTGTTATATGGAGGCACACTGTCTTGGCACAGGTTAGTACGCTCACAGAAGTAGGGAGGTACTGAGGAAGGAGCAGCTATAAAATTCCTGGGGAGCCACATCTCTGAGATCCGGTTGTGGAAACTGGCCTTGCAGCCTAAAGGGACGCTCAGATTTCCAGTTTGCCCATCTGCCCCCGCACCACCGCCACCCCCCAATAACATAGCCTGTCAGCAGGATGCGAGGCTTCCGAAAGACGCTGATCACGCCCAAAGGGACTGGCTGTGGCGCCAGTGTAACAGGTTCCTCCGAATACCGGGAGGAGGGAGGGAAGGAGAAACTAACAGGAATGACGATCAGGCAAAGTGTTACATAGTGGGCATCTTGGAAGGCGGAGAGATTCCTGGGTTGCTAATGTTTTGCTTGCAGGGAGCGGATAAAACAAAAGCTAGGATTCCTTTTCTTGTCCACCTTGCAGGAGAATCCACTTAAATGCTGAGAGAACATGAGGGAAGGAGGGTATTCCTCCTCCTTTTGAAGCAAGGCTCCCGAATTTTGTTCCAAGTTTTGTTGTTGTTGTGGAGAGGAAGTAGTGACTAATGGTTAGAGGAGAGAGGGAAAGAATGCCTTTGAGGGGGCGGCATGGGCAGGGTTTCAGATTTGTAATCTCTAAGAACGGGATTTATTCTTTTGTTTCATGGAAGTTTCATTGGTTTTCAACATATTGTAAACATAACCAGGGTAACCCTGCTAGTACAGTGGTACCTCAGGTTAAGAACTTAATTCGTTCTGGAGGTCCATTCTTGACCTGAAACTGTTCTTAGCCTGAGGTACCAATTTAGCTAATGGGGCCTCCTGCTGCTGCTGCGCTGCCGCCACGCGATTTCTGTTCTCATCCTGAAGCAAAGTTCTTAACCTGAGATACTATTTCTGGGTTAGCGGAGTCTGTAACCTGAAGCAAGTGTAACCCGAGGTACCACTGTATATGTTACAATTAAAAAAGTTACAATATTCAGGGCTTTTTATTTCAGAAAACAGGCAAGCTGTGAAAAAAGGCAAATTCTGTGCTACGGATCATTAAGAAAAGAACTGGAAATAAAACTGCCAACATCATATTGCCGTTCTACAAATCTATGGTGTTAGTGCTTTTGGTAACACTGTGGGCAGTTCTGGTCGCCTCACCCGGATATTGTAGAGTTGGGAAAAGTTTGTAAAAGGGCAAACCCAAATGATCAAGGGCACAGAGTGACTCCCCTATGAGGAAAGGGTGCAGCATTTGGGACTTTTCAGTTTAGAGGAAATGTGAGTAACAAGAGACATGATAGAAAGAGGAGACGTGTAAAAAAATTTTTTGCATGGAGCAGGGAGAAAGCAGATAGGGAAAAGCTTTTCTCTCTCATAACACTAGAACTTATGGACATCCAATGAAGATTCGGGACAGACAAGAGAAAGGCTTTCAAACAGCACACTGTCAAGCTATGGAACTCCCTGCCACAGGGGGCAGAGATGGCCACCAACTTGGATGGTTTTAAAAGAGGATTGGACAAATTCATGGAGGAGGTGTGGCTGTCAATGGCTACTAGCAATGATGGCTTTGTTCCTCCTCCACTGTATGCCTCTAAATCAGGGGTCAGCAAACTTACCGCACCTTGGGCCGGTGTCTCCAGTGCCGATTGTGCAGCGGGCCGGAGGGCGGGGGAGCACATGCCCGTACGCGTGCGCACACGCTATTTCCGGCGCACTTCCGGGTCAGAGGAGCACCAGAAATAGCTTGTGTGCATGTCATGGGCCTCTGGATGTGCACTGAAAATAATGCTTGCGCATGCGCAAATAATGCTTGCGCATGCGCAATATTTACTGTGCTCCTCCGACCCGAAAGTGGGCAGCCGCACAGTGCAGCGCTGCTAAGAGCGGGCAGTGGCAGCAGGTGGCAGGTTGTTGCCGCAGGCCGGATAAACGAGTCCCTCGGGCCTTAGTTTGTGGACCCCTGCTCTAAATAGTGAGTTGTGAGCAATCACAAGTGGAGAGCGTTGCGGCTGGGCTCAGGTCCTGCTTCACGGCTTCCCACCACGGGCACCTGGTTGGCCACTGAGAACAGGATGCCAGGCGAGATGTGCCTGATTCAATAGGGCTTTTCATACATGCCATCAGCATTGACGGCGTTTTCCAGAATCTGCTTACCATCTAAAATGGGCATCAATGACAGAGTAACCTCTTTAGTCTGCTAAAGTTGAAGCGTGTGTGTGTTTGTGAGAGAGAATGGGACTTCTAAACATCCCAACTTAGGGGAGCTGCCTTCAAAATCAGCAGCTTATTTTGAAGAGCGGGGTAGGCAGTTAATCCCCCTCCACAAAGGGGTGGGTGGATTTGAGGATCTGGTTTCATATGTGTGCCCCCCAATTCCCACCCTCCCCTGCCCTGCCCTGTATTTTGCCCAACCAAATGTGGCAATGCTACACCAAACCCAGATCTCATGGTCGGCTGAGGTATTCAGAGAGGGCCCCGTCTTAAGGCAGTGGGGCTGATGGGGGCAGGGGGAGAGAGTTGGAGCTAGGATTTCTGGGACACTGCCTTGCCCACAAGTCCATCTCCAGAGGGAGGCAAGCTTTGGGTGCCCCAGCCTAGCCAGCGCAACTTCTGAATGGGGTGTGTGTTTGCCAACCTGCCCATTAGCTAACTGGGAGTGCTTTCTTTGAACTGCCTTCCAGCCCAGCGCTCAAAGGGCTGCGGGGCTTAAGCTGCAGAGGCCACGGAGAGCACGTGTCCCACAGTTATCACGTCCCAGTTAATATTAATTTAATAACAGCCCGCCCTGCTTTTTATAATGTTGGATCTGCTGCTGCTTTCATCTCCACCGTGCAGGCATTGCCTCACCAGCATTCACTAGTGAAACCACCCGCCCCCTCCTTGGGGACAGGAGGAGTATCATTAACTTCATCCCGCAGAAGGGAAACTAAGGCAGGAGGAGGATTGCCGTTTGCAAAACGGGGTCAGAGGGAAGGAGTCAAGAATGTCACGATTGTCAGGCTTTCTTTCTTTCTTTGCATAATTTAGACAATAAAATCAAAATATGGGGAGGGAATAAGAGAGAGAACAAAACAAAAAAAAGATTCTCAGACTTGTTATTAAAATAGCTAGTGAGGCAAATCTGCTGGATTTTGCAGTTTTTGCACGAATAAGTGTAATTGGCTCTTGCCAGATGTGCTGAGGAACAGGACGCTATGGAAGGCACCCAAAGTGACAGTCCTCAAATCCTCTCTTAGCCATATGCATCTTAAGGACAAGAAACTCAAGAGAGAAAGTCATGATTGTCATGAAGTGGAATCCAGGGGTGATTCAAGGGCCCTTATGGCGCGGGTATGAAATCCCTTAAAATACGACAAAATGCAGCATGTAAGGCTCTCTGCTGTTTGTTGTGAAGAGAGCATCTCTGAGCATGTGCTGGATGCTTTTCTGTCACCCCTGGCCAGCATCCACAGTGGGCAGAGCCAAGCGTTTGGCAGGTGTTGCTGAGCACGTCTACGCATGCACCGTGTTGATCCCTGCTGCCGTAATCCTCATCCGAAACTGGGGTATGATCTCCCCTCCAGAACTTGGGTGCAATTGCCAGGCCTAACTTCTATAAATATATAAAAAGGGAGGTGCTGCCTGGCAAACATGATCTCTCTTGCCTTGGAAACCACAGAGGTGTCTAAAAATAGGCACCCTGTGGAGTAAATGGATAGGAGGGAGGTTTGCTCCTGCCCTCATGTCGCCAGAACTTCGGACGAGCTAAAGGAGGACAGACAAAAGGAATCCACCCAGCACATCCCAAAACTGGGGGATTTGTACCCACAAGATACAGACCCTCCAAGTGTCCCTAATTCCCAGGGACAGTCCTTGATTTTCAGAAGCCATCCCAGTTTCTGATTTGATCCCAGAATGTCCCGCTTTTCCTTAAAGATGTCCCTATTTTCATTGGAGAAACATTGGAGGGCATGGAGTTATGTGACCACCAAGCCCAGGAGATAACTACAGTGGTACCTCAGGTTAAGTACTTAATTCGTTCCAGAGGTCTGTTCTTAACCTGAAACTGTTCTTAACCTGAAGCACCACTTTAGCTAATGGGGCCTCCTGCTGCTGCTGTGCCGCCGCACAATTTCTGTTCTCATCCTGAAGCAAAGTTCTTAACCCGAGGTAATATTTCTGGGTTAGCGGAGTCTGTAACCTGAAGCGTATGTAACCTGAAGCGTATGTAAACCGAGGTACCACTGTAATTTAAACAACCTTTAGAAGACATCTGAAGGCTGCCCCACATAGGAAAGTTTTTTTAAAAAAAATGTTTCATGTTTTATATGTGTGGGAAGCCACCCAGAGTGGCTTGGGCAACCCAGTCAGATGAACAGGGTATAAATAACAAGAACAAAGCTGATGATGGAACAGGATGACCCTCTTTTCATTGGAGAACTTTTTGGAGGGCTTGATGACCAGCATCCTCCAACAAATTCATGGAGAATGGGTACTAGCCACAACGGCTGTGTTCTCCCTATACTGTCGGAGGAAACGTGCCTTCAAATATCAGTTGCTGTTAATTATAAGCTTGCTGTTGCCCTCAGCTCCTGCTTGCGGGATTCCCAGAGGCATCGGTTTGGCCGCTGTCAGAACGGGATGCGGGACTAAGTTTTAAACACCTTCTCTTTACCTCAGGTGTTTTGAGACTGGCTGTTTACAGTTATAGTATGGAGCCAAAACCCACGTACATTCTTTTCTTTCTTCTTCACCTGCCTAGGGGGAGAAGGGACTTAGAAGGCCTCTTGCCCAACTACCTGGAGCTGGTAAGTAGGTCAGGCTTTTTGCGAGGGCTGCCTGCCAAGTGTGGCATTCGACTCCGATAGTTAGCAGCTGGTGCAACCTCCTGCTAAATCACTGGGTAGAGGAGACAATTTACGCATGCAAATTGCTCCAGTCCCTGGCAGTCCCTTCCCAGGTGTCTGCCTGGAAGTGTCCAGCTGCCTGGCGATTGGGTCCAGCTGCTGTTGGACTGCAAATCCCACCAGCCCTAGTCAGCATAGCCCGATGGTCAGGGATGATGGGAGCTGTAGTTTGGCAACACCCAGAGGACACCACATTGTAGAGTCAGTCACAGCAGACAAGACTGGGATAGTGCTTTCAGTATGGGACGCGGGTGGTGCTGTGGTCTAATCCACTGA
This sequence comes from Podarcis muralis, assembly GCF_964188315.1. Classification (NCBI taxonomy): domain Eukaryota; kingdom Metazoa; phylum Chordata; class Lepidosauria; order Squamata; family Lacertidae; genus Podarcis; species Podarcis muralis. The sequence continues at coordinate 14,450,170 of NC_135670.1, read as the reverse complement.
GCCTCTTGGGCCTGCCAATCAGAAGGTCAGTGGTTCGAATCCCCATGATGGGGTGAGCTCCCATTGCTCTTTCTCAGCTCCTGGCAGCCTAGCAGTTGGAAAGCACAGCAGCGCAGGTAGATAAATAGGGACTGCTGTGATGGGAAGGTATACGGCGTTTCCGTGCGCTCTGGTTTCCGTCATGGTGTTCCATTGCTCCAGAAGCAGTTTAGTCATGCTGGCCACATGACCCGGAAAGCTGTCTGTGGACAAACGCCGGCTCCCTCGGCCTGAAAGCAAGATGAGCGCCGCAACCCCATAGTCGCCTTTGACTGGACTTAACCATCCAGGGGTCCTTTACCTTTACCTAGTGCTTTCAGATGGAAACCTACTATTGCAAACAGGTTGTTTGGATTCAATTCACCTTTTCTGTGCGCACCTTTGGCAAATTAATCTCAGCTTAAAAAGTCTGGCAGGGAGGTGCTCTCTGGGGTTTCAAGTAAGGACGGTACAGGGAACTGAACCTGGGACCTTTCGGGAGTGGAGTACATGCTCAGCAAGCTATACCCATGGCCCTTCCTAGCTGATCCCGAGACTGGATTTGTTTTGATGCTTCAGAACTGTCGCCTGCTGTTGGAGGTGTTGATCTTGCCCTTGCCTGGGGCTGAATCCTGGAGGCAGGATGGGCGGGTACCGCTTGGGGAACAGGTCCCGGTGCAAGCTGGAAGGCGTGTTAGCTGAAACAGGAATGTGGAAGCCGAGTGGGGGCAGGTGGAGCGGACACCCAGGGAGTTCTTATCCCCAGCCACCAACCTCAGGCAACCTTTCCCATTTTGCAAAGGCAACAGATCTCTCATTTTTTTTATTTTTGCACAGCGGATGCTGTCAGAGCAGGATTTGGAGGCAGGGGCCCAGAGCTCCCCCCCACAAACACCTCACCAGACGGAATATGGGGGACTCCTCCAAACACAGCAGGGCTGGCTTAACATCACAGCCACATCATACATTAAAAACCACACCTTCCATCGTCCCTGACCATTGGCTAAACTGGCTGGGGACTCGCAGTTGAGCGCTGCTTTGTAGAAACCACTGCCCCTTCCAATCTCACACACAGATTAATTTCGAGCCACAGATTTGGTTGCTGTGAGCCTCTAAGCAGCTACAGAGTGCCACTTACTATTTGGGTATCTGCAATTCGTTAGCTAATCCACGTCGCGGACTAGGGGTGGTAACAGGATGTAGCTGATTAAGTCAACTAGAATCTGCGCAATTCCTTGGTTGGGGGTGCGCTTTCTCAAATGTTCAGCACTCTGCGTCTGGTCAAAAGCAGTCCTTTTTGTGCCCTTACAGTGGTACCTTGGGTTACATACGCTTCAGATTACATACGCTTCAGGTTACAGACTCCGCTAACCCAGAAATAGTACCTTGGGTTAAGAACTTTGCTTCAGGATGAGAACAGAAATCGTGCTCCAGTGGCGCGGCGGCAGCAGGAGGCCCCGTTAGATAAAGTGGTGCTTCAGGTTAAGAACAGTTTCAGGTTAAGAACGGACCTCCGGAACGAATTAAGTACTTAACCCGAGGTAACACTGTAGTTCAGAAGTCCCCTGGTGGCAAGAGGGCCAGGTCACAGGGTGTACTGTGTGGGGAGAGGATGAGCCCCAGCAGTTATCTCAAGCAATAACTTTGGCATGGGGGGCGTGGGGGGGTTAGGAGAGTCAAACTTAGACACTTGTTCCCCCCAGCCTTGTCCAATGCCTGCTTAAGTTTAGGAAGTGCAAACACCCTATGAACCCCTTTCTCCTGTGAAAAACTTGCCATGGTTTTTAGAAACAGAAACTTTCTAAACTGGAGGCTAGTTTCAGATACAAGAAGGGCAACCCCTCCCCTCCCCAGTTTTGGACCGGGGAGCTAACCTGGGGAGACAGGCTCCTTCTCCAGATAAGATCTCCAGAGCAACTAACGGAGGCGCTGCCGTGGCAGCTACGCCCGGCCCTGGGTGCGAAGGGAGGCTGAAGGCAAGAGCAGGCTTGCAGGAGTTTCGTTGAGTAAGGCCTGAGTAACAGTTCATGTAACCGCTCACTTTGCCCCCTCCCAAAAGGTGAGCCAACAGTTTCCAGCAAAAACTGTTTTCTTCCAACAGGCTGCTTGGGCACCGTGAGCCGGGCGCCCGAGAGATGCTCCCTGGAGCTGTTGGCACCTTTCCCTTCCCTGACAGCTGAGAAGCTGAACAAAGGCCTCCTCCCCTTTCTTTATTTTTTCTCGATTGTGCAGTTCCGGATTGCAGGAGAGACCTGTGCTCTGGCCTAGGAAAAGAAAAGGACCGTGTTTTTCCTGGGCCTGGCTCAAGATAGCTGTGTTTTTAAAGCAAGGATAGAGAACCTGAGGGCCAAATGAAGCCCTGCTAGGTCTCAGCGTGGAAAGCTATAGCATTTGCATGGCTGAGATGTAGTCTGCTGTAGTCTGTTACTCGGCCACATTTGCCTCTGGCACTGCACCCCCCAAGTATGTGGCCCCTGGGAGCTTTCCTATGACAGAATGTGGCCCTCGGGCGGCTAAGGGTTCCCTTTCCCCCTTTTAAAGGCTTGCACTAGGGATAAGGGGACCTGTGGCCCTCCAAATGATTTATAATTCCCATCCTCCCTGACCACTGGGCACAATGAATGTCTCAGGTACTGTACAGCCAGTACAGCCTCGGGTTGTAAGCTCATCTGTTGAGGTCCTGAGCCAAGTTCTAGCCTCTTGTGGGCTGCAGCTGTGACTTACCTTGCAGGTCCTTTTCTTTGGTGGCTCCAGGAATGATGGAACATGCTCTCCCAGGGACATAGGGAACAGCTGGTCCATCTAGCTCTATGCTGTAGACACTGGCTGGCAGCAGCTCTCTGGAGTTTTCCTAGTCCTACCTGGAGATGCTGGGGACTGAACCAGGGACCTTCTGTGTGTGCAAGGAAGGGGCTGTGCTTTTGAGCTACCGCCCATCTGTGTGTGTTCTTTCCTGGGCCTGCTTCAAACATAATTAAATAATAATAATCATTTTGGAATTGGTCTCAGAGCATGTGCAGAGTGTCTTTCGCCAGCACTCGTCCTCGGCGGGCTTCATAGGGGCGGGTTTAGAGGAGAGACCTCCCAGGACGGACAGCAATGGCTTTCGGAGGAGAACTTTGGAGCCTTTTGAAATAATGAACCCACCGCCGCTTCTTCCAATTGCTCCTCTCCTGCTCTGCTCCGCCGCTGCTCCGCTTCCCTCTAGCGGCGGCCGGCGGGATGGTCGGGAAGGGAAGTCGGAAGCGCCGCTTTGCCCGGGACCGGAGATCAGCTGAGCGGCTGCAATTGCAAAGCGGAGGTGGAGGAGCGAGCGAGGCCCGCAGGTACGCGTGTGTCGCGACTGGGAAGCTGTTGCATTTGCGTGCAAACGGTTCGAGGGGGTGGGGTGCGTTGTCCCACACTTTCCCTGGCCCCACAGAAGCCCCACCGCCCTGCACCTCCACGAGTCCATGTTGTTTGTAGGTCTCCCTCCAGGCGCACAAACTTTCTGTGGATCCAGACCTGGCCACCCCCCTTCCGTGGGGTGGGGCGGCGCACCATCCTTCCTACAGCACCCGATGGAAGTCACTTTCTCTCCTCCCAGCCCCTCCCAGCAAAGGGGTTTTCTCCCAGCCCCACACAATGCGGGCCCCATTTCCTGAAGCGGGGGAGTATGTGGCCCCCTAGATCCCTGGAGGATCTTGGGCCAGTCCTGCTTCCTCGGCCTGGTCTATCACACATAGTTGTTGTGAGGCTAAAATGGGGAAGAAGGGAACCGTGCACAACCAGCTGGAGCTGCTTGGAGGTGGGGTAGAAATGCATGATGGGAGTTGTAGTCCAGCAACAACAAGAGGCCACAGGTTCGCCTGACATACTATTACAGTATTACATTTCATAGAATTGTAGAGTTGGAAGGGACCACGTGGGTCATCTAGTCCAGCCCCCTTTTGTCCAACATGAGATTTGAACCTACGGCCCTGAGATTCACAGTCTCATGCTCCACTGACTGAACTACTCTCACTCAGTGTCTGCCTATGGCCCAGAATTCTATGGGGCAGCCATTGCAATAACCAAGCATCTTTCTTTCTTTCTTTCTTTCTTTCTTTCTTTCTTTCTTTCTTTCTTTCTTTCTTTTATAGGGTTTTTTGGGGGGGAGGGTTTATAAACAAGAATAATGTTACACAAATAAGTATACCAAATTTTCTCACGTCATTTGTAAATCACAAAAATAGCATAACAAATGTGGAAAAATATCTACAGCTTATGTTTCACTGTTAGTGGTCAATGCATGAGTTCTTGGTTCATGAATTGGTTTAAACAATTAGGAAGAAAAAGGGAGGAAGAGGGGGAGGAGGGCTTTGTATTATTATTATTATTATTATTATTATTATTATTATTATTATTATTGATAATAATAATTAAATTTGTATACTGCCCTTAATATGCAGTTCTCAGGTTGCTTCACAACATAAAAATGCAACCCCTCCTTCCTTTTCCCTTTCATTCTGCAGGGGACACGAAAGTCCTCTGCTGTTTCTCCAAGCAGCTGGTATTTTAGAGGTTGACTGCCCCTGAGGCTGGCAGTTCTACTCATAGACTTGTTCTTCCTGGGCAGAGATTTGCTTTAACAGGACTGCTGCCACAGGAAGCTGCCTTACAGCAAGGCAGGCCAACGGTCCATCCACCTCAGCATCGTCTGCACTGACTGGCAGCGTCTCTCCAGGGTTTCTGGCAGGGAGTCTCTCGCAGCCTTACCTAGAGACACCAGGAATTGAACCCAGGACATTCTACATTCAAAGCAAGTGCTCTGCCACTGAGCCACATGGGCCTATCCACCCCTAGCAGGGTGGTTCCTATTTATGTGGAATCCCGCACTGATGAATTGCTACCAATTTAAGGCCTCTGAAATGCCTTAAATGATGCCCTCTGGGGTGACCAAAGCAGGATGAGGAGGAGGTAGCCCTCCACATCCTTAAGACTAGGGTTGCTACTAAGTGGGATGTGCGAAGGCCCATCATCCATGAGCATGACTAATATTCTCTTTCTTTCCCCCTAGTCTTCTGTCGGCCATGGGGTCCAGGAGCGGGGAAGGCTGGGCCAGCGCAGTTGCTTCTTTCCGCTCATGCCCCACAGCCTTCCTCTCCCATGGGGCTGGCGACACCTTCGTGGCCGAGCTGTTGCAGGAGCTCCGAGGCGAGAGGCTGGGGGAGCAGATCAAGGTACGTGAGACCCACGGCTTGGAGGGTGTTTGTGGTTGACGTGAGAACATGCCTCTAACTTTCCCCCAGCACCCACAAAAGGGTGAGTTGTGAGACTGATCTTGTCGCTCGTTTGGGAAGACCACCTTGTCAATGAGCCGACTAAAACCACTAGTCTGGAGAGGAGGAAAAGTCAGCCAAGAGTCTCGCTCGCAGGTCCACCAACCCTCCAGTATGGCGCCCACAAAAGGTCTTCAAGTAAACATTCCCTCAAAAATCCAAAATGCACGAGATTGGAGAGGGCAGCAACACGCCATTTTGTGTTCCTGTTTCTTTCCCTGCTCTTTTAGACACGGCTGCCGTTTGGGATGTGCTGCATTGCCCGTGGCAGCCATTTTGTCTTAGCCGCACATCACACGGCTGCCATTTCGTGATCGGCTTCCTCAAAATTCGGAATGTGCCCACTGGTGTATAAACTGTGAATCAAACCAATCTGCATGTGTACCCCATGTAAATGCAATGTGAACACCAACAGATACTTATAACATGAGGTAAAAAACAAAACAAAGAGGCAAATAAAAACCTCAAAAGCCCTAAAGAAGGAGGATGGGGGAGGGGAGAGAAAACATTTCAAAAACCTATAAATATTTGCTTGTTTGTGTCATTGATGGCCCACCTTTCTTCCATGGAGCTGAAGGTGGCATACATAGTTCTCTTCCTTCCAACTTTATCCTCACAACGACCCCCCCCCCCCCAAGGTAGAACAGTGACTAGCCTAAGCTCACTGAGTGGGGATTTCAACCCTGCTCAGTGTCGGACGTGCCCTCTCATGTAGGGCCTTCTAAAGACTTTTTTTCTTTTTATATACTTTTAAATTAAATTTTCTGTTATACAATTTAGAATGCTCATTTAAGCATCCTTAAAATATCAATGACTTCCCTTCTTCTCTTTCCATGGTTCATTTTGCATATCATAAATCCCTGCATATTTTACAAAAACTAAACCATTCAGTATTCCATTATTAAATCCATCAAAACTTATTTATACTGTTGAATTTATCTTAGCGCTGCCGAAGTTTTCAAGTGTACACAATTTTTTCCCATATATTCAATAAACGTTTTCCAATCTTCCCTAAATGTATTTTCTTCTTGTTCTCTTATTCTATATGTTAAGTCTGCAAGCTGCGCATATTCTGTCAGCTTAAGTCTAAAGACTTGTTTTTTCCACCTGGCTTTCCCTGACAGCTTCTTCTTTTCCCCCTTCTGGACAGATCTCCATGTTGACCCTCCTTTTGGAGTACCCCACCCTGTTGTGCCCAGATGCCAAGGCTGGGCAAGAGGTGGCCGCGTCCCTCCTCTCCCTCTTCGGCCAGCTGGGCCCCTCGTCCAAGCAGCAGGCGTATCTGCGGTGCCAACTCCTCTATGCCATGGCAACAGTACTGGTGGCCACGGACTCCTTCGCCGAGAGCTGCCAGGCTGCCCATGAATACTTCTCTCTGCTGCTGCAACTGGTGTCCGACCTCAATGACTGCCGCGGGGGAGCCGCGGAGCGCCCCGTGCGAGTTGCGGCTTGTGAGTGCCTGCGGGAGCTTGAGAGCTGCTACCCGGGGCTCCTCTCTCAGCGCCTGGCCGTCCTGCGCTCCCTGCAACACCAGGAGACATCGCCCGCCCACCAGAGCTACACGCTGCTCTACGGGCTGGCCTTGAGGAACGCCATCTTGCGCTTGGCCAGACGGGGAGGCCTTGGGACTCTGGGGGAGCTCCTGGAGAGCAAAGAGGGACTGGTGTGGGAGGCCACGAGGGAACTGGGGGACCTTTCTGTGGCAACCCTCGAGCAGCTGGCCCTGCTCCCCTCGCCAGGCGATGTCAAGGACCTGAAAGCTGTGGTGTCCTCCCTCCTTGACAGCTCCTACCTCCTGTCCTCTGTGGCCCAGAGCCACCTCCTGTGGCAGCTGGCCCAGGCCGTCAGCGTCGTGCGTACACAGTCTCCCGCCATCTTCAAGGCGCAGCTGGTGCGCCTCTTTGGCACGGCGGGGGTGACGCTCCAGCATGCCGTCTTGCAGCTCAAGGGCCTCTTCACCGACAGCCTCTTCACAGCTGAGGATGAGGCCTTCCTGCTGCGCCGCCTTGTGGGTCTGGCCCAGCACCCGGCCTTGCCCGCCCCGGTGAAGCTCTTCCACTTGGACTGCCTCCTGCACTTCCCTGAAAACCGGCCGCTGGGCTCGGCCACGGAGGACGAGGGCCTGCCGGTCTTGCTCACCCCTCGCACCACATCCGGCCTGTTCCCCGGACTCTTCCAGGACCAGGGCACGGTTTTGGCCCGGCTGAACCTGCTGTGCCTTGTGTGCGTGGAGAGTGAAGGCCCAACGGCCGAGCGCGCTGTGGGATACCTCCTGGAGCACGTGTTGACCCTCGGGGGGCTGGTGGCCAGGGGAGGAGGACCGGAGGCCACCCGGCTTTTTTTCCGGGCAGCCTTCCTATTCGCCCGCTACTTTGGCTCCCGAGAGCAGCCAATGGCAGAGCTCACCCAGTGCCTCTTGGGCCTGTACCGCCAGAATTGTGCCCTGGCACCGAACCTGATAGATCTTTTGGACGAGGCTTGGAAGTTTCCAGAAGAGGGCGGCTGGGCCGGCGGGCTGGCCCAGGCCTTGCAAGGGCTCGTCGTGGGCGTTCCCTTGCAAGAGGAGGACCTGGCTTGGCACCTCAAGGTCTTGGCGCGGCTGGCAAAGGAAAAGGATGTCCCTCAGGGCAGCACCATGCAGTTCCTGAGGCGCCTGGTAGCCTCGGGCCGCCTTGGGGGCTGGCGCTCAGGCCAGGTCCTCCTGAGCGTCTGCCGCAACTTGATGCAGCTGCGCCCGCTGCCCGCCCCAGCTCACTTAGCCGACCTCCTGCAGGCTGTGTCTCTCAGCCACTTGGACGTGGACGTGCGAGACCGGGCTCGGTTCTACTACACCTTGCTGGCCAACCTCTCTGGCGAGAAGCTCGGGGCCGTACTAGCTCCGGGAGGTGCTGTCAAGGCCCGGACGCTCTCCTCCTCCATCGTGGCTGACAGCCAGAGCTTCGTGGCCTCTCTAACAGTGCACCCAGTGCAGCCAGCCCCACTGAGGCTGCGACGGGTGGAGGCAAGCGGCAACAGGCCTGAGCAGGCCCCTCACCCTGAGCAAGACGTGGAGGGCTATTGCCAGTGGTTGCTGGAGCCCCGCGCCCCATCGCAGCTCAGCTTGACGTACCAGCTGGTCCACACGGGTCCTTCAAGCCCCCCCTACGACCTCCTGCTCTGCGTGGTCCTTCGCTTCATGTGCTCGGACCGGCATTATGAGCCTGTCCCGGAACTGTGCGTGCCCTGTCTCTCAGCAGCGCGCCCTCCCCGGACGCTGACGCTCACGCTGCAGCCACGTTGCCCCTACCCGACGCAGCTGGATGTCTTTGCTCTCTACACAACCCAGGAAGGCCTTACGCGCTCCAGCCAGCTGGAGCCACTGGAGGTAGCCTTTCCCGATCTCTTCATGCCCCTGGCGGTGCCTTCCTGGAGTTTAGAAAAGCGGCGCCGTCTCTTTGGCGCCCTCTGGCAACGCCTTCACCCCGACAGCAGTGAAGCGGGCGCCGAAAGCCTCACCACCTGGCCTGTGGCACCTCAGTCCCTGCCGTCCCTGGTATGCGATCACTTTTCCCGGTACGTTTTGGCTGAGCAGTCGGGCTCCTACGAAATTGGCATGGCCCTCCCTCCCCAGTACCACATTCTCCTCCGGGTGCAGAGTGTGGGAGAGGCGGCCTGCGTGGGCATTCGCACAGACAACTGGAGACTGCTGCCCTCGCTGAACAGCTACCTGCAAAGTCTCGTGGAAGCGAATTGAAAGAATGGATTGCGGGGGGGGGGGAAGGAAGCCCGCGAGGTAGCACGGTCTGGGCTTGTATATCTGTTAAACATTTTGGCACCCCCAAAATAAATGCATATGTATGGATGTATTTTGCAAGTCTGGTAGAAAAGAGTACTGCGATGACCAAGACCCAGCCAGCCTGGGTTTCTCAAAAACAAGTCATGCCAGACAAATCTCATTTCTTTTCTTTTTCTGATAGAGTTACAAGCTGGGTGGATCAGAGGAATGCTATGGATGTAATGTATCTTGATTTCTGATAGCTCAGCCGGTAGAGCATGAGACGATCTGAGGGTTGTGGGTTCAGACTGCACATTGGGCAGAAAGATTACTGCATTGCAGATGGCCCTCCTGGTCCCTTTCAACTCTGCAGTTCTATGATCAAAAAAAGGGACGTTGTGTGTATGTTGGCAGGAGCCAGCCCAGCTCCTGCCTGCCTGCACTACCTCCTGCAAAAAGTCTCAGTCCTCTTCCTGCTCAGTTCCTCTTTGCACTGGCTCAGCCTCTCTGGACAGGGAATGTGTCTGCTTAAGCACACCCACATTTCACTGGATGCCGGGATGGGACCTTCTCCCTCCCGCCTGTTCTGAACAGAGGCGAGATGCAAATACCTTCTCACTATATGCAAGTGCAGTGGGGGACACAAGTGAGGAACTGTGCTGTTGCTCTCAGGGCTTTCTCTTGGGTATCTGGTTGGCCACTGTGAGAACAGGATGCTGGACTAGTTGAGCCATTGGCCTCATCCAGCAGGGCTGCTCTCGCATACATCCCCTCACTTCTCCTGTAGTGCCTCTCTCTTCCACATGGACATAAGTCTGATCTCCCCCATTCCAGGATAATTTTGCTTAAAAGCCATTATTATTATTTACATATTTACAGGACAGATCTAAATGCACATAAGGCCCCTACTTTCCTGAAGCTAAGCCACTCTGGGTGTTGTCAATGGCTGAATATGTAAGCCACAACCTTCACAATGAAAGACCTTGGGGTCCCTTCCAACTCGACAACTCAAATTTTGAGTCTGACCCACAGAACTCAAAAGAACAGGCACCTCTACAGCCACAGCCGATTCAGTAGAACCTGGTGGCCCCTTCAGGGACCCTCTGCAGGTTGGGTGGAGAGGGGGTAGTCTTTGTGGAGGGTGCTCTCAGGTGGTGTAAATAACCTGGTGCCCTCCAGATGATATCAGGCTACAACTCCCATTAGGCCCAATTGGTGCTGGCTGGGGGTAATGGGAGTTGTAGTCCTACAACATCTGGAGGGCACCAGGTTGCCAGAGACTGGTGTAAACCGTGGTGGTGGTGGGGGGGGGAGTCTTGACAGTGGGCCTGCATTCCTCCAAGGAATTTGTATATGGTTCTTTCTTCCCTCACACTCATTTTACGCTCACAGCTAACCTCTGGGGAGGGAAGGCCTATGAAAAAAGAAAACAGATTTGCCCACGTGCTTCCAAGTATTTGAACCTGCAGCTCGCCATTCCTAGCTGAACACACACACCACTGACCAAAAAGTTGCTCTCCCGCTTAGATTTAAATCTGAGCTGGAACAGATTTTCCCTTCAGCTAAATTTGGACTCCCAACTAAATTGGACTCCAACTCCCATCAGTCCCAGCCTGCATGGCCAATGACCGCCGCCAAGTAGGGATGGGGGTGGTGGAATTCAGTTTGCATTTAAAGCTGGGCTTATCAAGTTCTCATGTTCTGGAGCCAAAACGCAACCACCCATCACACTTTTGCATTTGCCCCAAATTCACTATTTTGCCATACTCCTGCCAAACAAAAATGTGCATGGGAACTGTTCATAAAAACGGGTCTGGGTAAAAGGCGGATCTACACGGATCCTCATGGATCCTCCACTTTTTTTAAAAATAACTCCAACAAATGCAGTGTCAAATCACACCTGGAAGCCACGATTACAGACTGGACTATAAAAAAATGTGGATCCAACACTTTACCACGCTGCAGCACCACAAAAACATGGATCCGAGGCACGGATCCTCATGAATTCATATGATTTTTATATTGAAACAAAATAAAAACACCATGATACTGTAGATCACAACTTAGTCTGTAGGCAGAACCAAAAAAATCAAGCATCCACTGTTTCGTGGGGCCGCAATGGCGCAAAAACATGGTTAAAAAACACGGATCCTCATGGATCCTCATGATTTTTGCACTAGATCAGCCCAAAGTCACCATCAGATCAAATTTCATGGGCACAGCATCCACCACAAAAATCATGGATCCACGGCTTCCTGGCCGTACCATAGCCCAAAAACGTGGTTTTGAAGCACGGATCCTCATGGATCCTCACGCTTTTTGCACTGGACCCCCCATAAATCACTGTCAAATCACACATCATAGCCAGGGGCACAGCCTGCACCACAAAAAACTCAGATCCACGCCTGCCTGGCCATACCGTGGCCCAAAAACATGGTTTCGAAGCACGGATTCCTCGTGGATCCTCATGATTTTTGCACCAGATCAGCGCAAAGTCACCATCAGATCAAACATCATGGCCATGGGCACAGCATGCAACACAAAAATCATGGATCCACGTCTTCTTGGTGAAACTGTGGCCCAAAAACGTGGTTTTGAAGCACGGATCCTCATGGATCCTCATGCTTTTTGCATTGGGCCAGCCCAAACTCACCGTCAAATAATGATTTTTGCACTAGATCAGCCCAAAGTCACCATCAGATCAAACATCATGGGCACAGCATGCAACACAAAAATCACATTCCAAGGGCCACATCCCTGTGGTGGGCAGGGCCCTTGGGGAGAATCCCAGCAGACAGAGAGCTCTGTAGGGCCGCACCTGGCCCCTGGGCCTGAAGTTCTCCACCTCTTGGAAGCAGCTGGAAACTGCTATGTCAAATCCAGCAACTTTGCACATCCTAGAGCTCCTTTCCTTGCGCTCACCCCTGGGGGAACCCCAGATGCCTTGGAAAATGTGCCGCCAATGCAGTGAAGAAGAAGAAGAGTTTGGATTTGATATCCCACTTTATCACTACCCGAAGGAGTCTCAAAGCGGCTAAGAATCTCCTTTACCTTCCTCCTCCACCACAAACACTCTGTGAGGTGAGTGAGGCTGAGAGACTTCAGAGAAGTGTGACTAGCCCAAGGTCACCCAGCAGCTGCATGTGTAGGAGCGGGGACGCGAACCCGGTTCACCAGATTACGAGTTCACCGCTCTTAACCACTACATCCTGAAGGGAGAGGGAAGGGTTGCTTTTTATATTTTGTACCTTTGCTTTCTATATTTTGTACCTTGTACCTAAGAAGGATCTTCATATGTACCTAAGAAGGATCTTCATATTCTTGTATACCTTGAATCTAAGTCAATTTCTGAGCTAGAAATAACTTCACCTGCAAAAAGGCCCCTCGAAGGAATGCAAGATAAGACAGAGACTGTAAGCTAGAAATAGCCTCGCTTTTTCACTTTAGGAATGCAAGATAAACAAAAGAGACACAGACGGGAGGAGACGGGAGGAGACGGGGGGATGCAGGACGCTTAGAAAGACACTATAGGGAACAATAGGGAGGGCTGTTTAGAGGGCTATAGACATGCTAAAAATAAGTTGAAAACTTTCCAGTTGATTGGGAAAGTTTCTGGAGGGCGTGGGAAGGAGGGAGAGAGCCCACTCAAGGTATAAGAAAGTCTGCAGAGGGGTATTTTGGGGGCAGTCAGTTTTCCAGAAATTATTCTGCTGGCTGTCTCCTGTGCACAGAGAATAAAACTGCTTTCCTCCAAAGAAGGATCTTTCCTGGTGTTTTCTTTTACTCTCTCTCTGGATCTGAGGACGCGGGCCAACGATTCCCTGGCATGGACTAGGCTCAGCCTACATCTTGGTTCCCTGACCGGGAATCTGCCCCACCTCAGAGGGCTGGGGAGAGCCAGGCTCGACCTCGGTGGACAGCTCGGATCGGCAATTGCAGGCTCCACGCGCACCCTGCCAATTTGTGGGGGGAGCCAGCCATACCGCTCCGGAGCAAGGACCCAGGTCGAGGGAGGAAAGAGGACGGCGCCGAGGGGACAGGTCCGCAGCGGAAAAGGTAAGCTCCACAGGGTATAGGTGGGAGCAAGCTCCACAAGGATAGGTGTGAGCAAAAAGAGAGCCTGATCAGCTCCGCCAGCAGGGTAGAAGAAGTGCCACTGGTTTTGGTGTCGCCCAGAAAAAGCAGCAAAGGGTGCTGCTAGGGCCCCAGTCGAAGTCTAAGCGCTGCCGGTTATGGTTGGTTGTTGGTTTTGTGCCCAGAAAAAGCAGCAAAGGGTGCTGCTAGGGCCCCGGTCGAAGTCTAAGCGCTGCCGGTTATGGTTGGTTGTTGGTTTTGTGCCCAGAAGAAGCAGTAAAAAAGGTGCTCTTGGGCCCCGGTCGAAGTTGTGAAGCACTGCCGGTTGTGATTTTGGTTTTTTTGGGGGGGGAAAAAAAGGGGTTGGGGGAGGTGCATGGGTTTTTCTGAATGTGTGTGTGGGGACACTCCAGTGAATGTTTTGAGTGTGTGAGACGTTGAAAGCAACGTCTGGCCTGTGACTGAGTGAAAAAATAACGTTAGGAGGAGGGAGTGTCCCAGTATCCCAAGTGTCCAAGTGTTCCAGGGTCATGGAGAAAAAGCAGTAAAACAACTCCCATGACCCCCCTGCAATGCTTCCCTGAACAAATTGAAAAGATGCCACGAAGGGAGAAGATTGGGGATTTTAAAAACCTGATGAAAAAATAGACTCCAACACTTATGTGGAGTTCCTAACCGTCTCCCATGGCTTAAGAAAAGTAGAACTGTGATTACCTGTGCCATGCCAAACTGTGCCCAGTATGGCAGCAAGTACAAGTTAAAAAGCCAGCAGTTTTGCCAGTCCCAGAAGAGAAGTCCCAGAAGAAAAGGAGGAAGGAATAATTAGCCCCCCTCCACCCTATGCAGCAACTGCACCAGGGCTAAATGAGGTTTCCCCTACCCAACCCCCAAGAAAAGAGACTGAGGGAGAAAAGAAAGAGAAGAGGAAAGTGAGGAAGAAGGTGGTATAGAGAATGAAGAATTCAGAAGGTGAAGTGGACAAGTAGTCCAAAAGAGTGTTTCAGTATGTAGAACCATGTGGCTTCTTGAGTTCTAGAAGCAGCACAATGCAAGGATGTGAATTGGCAGACAGAAAGAAACAGAGCAGAAGGCTTTGAGAGCCGCATGGGACAGAAATGTTAAAAAAAAAAAAAAAAGAGAGACAATTAAACCCGAGGGATCAAAGAACCCTGGGATTACAATACTGACCATTGAGGAAATCTGCAAGATAAATGCCCTCAGGGCAGCGGACAATACTGATGTTGCAATTGAGGCAGCTAATAGTTGCAATTGAGGCAGCTAAAACTCCACTTTGATGGCCCCACTCCACTGAGTGTACGACCCCCTGGAGTCATCCGATGCCCAGGACCACAGACCTCCAAGCACCTTAAATCAGAATCCTTCTTTCGAAGAGGATCTGGCCAAAATAATTAGGGGTTTGTCTTCAAACAGCCAGAAAGCCAAAAATGCAATCTCAGAGCGAGCGAGGGTGTCCACGGGAGGGGCAGAGAACGCCTAGGGAAAAAGCCAGTGCGCCATCTGCAGGCAAGAGGGTCACTGGAAAATGGAATGCCCAAAGGCCCCACGCCCGACACACCCCACTCCCCACAGGGTGGGAACAGTAACCAAAGTTCCGATGCCTATGTACCCAGCCATGAGCCTCAGCATTACAGCCACAAGCCCAGCTCTGAACTCCAGAAAAATCAAGGCAGAGGGCAAGAACAGGGATCAGTGCAGGGATACCCCATGGCCTGAACCCCACCTCTCCAGTCCTGAGAGACGGAAAAAACTTACTAGGATAAACCAGGCCCAACAAACGCAGGTTCCCAGAAGCTGCCTGGCCCTGGTCCAACAATGGTTGCTCGGCACACAGAATGAGGTTTCTGAAAATGATTTGCTCAAAGACTGTTGCAGAAGCAAGTGAACTAACTGTTTCTCATTCATGCAAGTAACAGGACATCAGCCCCCCCCCCCCTTTGTGCCAGGCGCTTGGAGGTAGCTTCAGAGCGTTATCTTGAAGGGGTACAGTTAGGGTTACCCCAGAAAGCCCTAAAAACTGTTTGTGAATCCCCCCCCCCCCCGCCAGGCCTTGGCGTACGCATTTTTAAAACTGCATATTCCTCTAAGACAAAAAGCATGAGCTAAGCAGTCTTCTCTGTAACAAAAACGCTGTAACAAACCCAGAGCTGAGAACAGAAAAGCTTTTCGCTTCCCAGATCCAAATAACCTTGGTCCTGGTACATTGACTTGCAACATACTTCTGGGAACAGAGCCAGAGAACGAAAAGCAACATTTCTATGTAAGAACCTGTAAAGGGGGAGAGGAAAAAAAGGGGTTTGAAAAAAGGATAAAACCTGCTTGTAAAATGTTTTCGGTGCGGCCTGTCTTTTGTGAACTGAATCACACAGGTGCCTTCTGCCCCTTCGGATGGCAGAATAAAACGCTCTTTCTCTGGATTAACCCCTTGGTGTCGTTTGGCTCCTTTTGTCTCTGCTCGGGTGCAACAATTATTCCTACCCATGGATTAATAAGGCTACAATCTCTTGGCAGCTATTCCAAGAAGGACACTGCTGCATTCAGCCAGCTACCCTGTTGCCGGTAGGAGAAGGTGAGGAACAGATGCACGATCGCATTGAAGTGATGGATGAAATATATTCCAGCAGACCTGACCAAAAGATGAGGCAAACCCCCACTGGCCTTCATGGTTTGTAGATGGAAGCAGCTTTGTTGAGACTGGACAGCGGAAAGCAGGCTATGCAGTGGTAGCCCTGGAAGACCAGGTGATCGAAGCAAAGTCACTCCCACCTGGAACATCGGCCCAGTTGGCAGAGCTAACTGCGCTTACCAGAGCCCTGAGCCTGGCAAAGGGACAGAAGATAAACATTTATACAGATTCTAAGTATGCATTCCTGACTTTACATGCCCATGGAGCCTTATGGAAAGAAAGAGGTTTGCTTACCTCCAGAGGAAACCAGGTGGCCCACCCACAAGCCTTATTGAACCTTCTGGATGCTGTATGGGAGCCTGAGGCAGTGGCAGTTATCCATTGTTATGGACACAAGACTGGACCAGGGGAAGTGGCCAGAGGAAATCGATTGGCAGACAAAGTGGCCAAAGAAGCAGCCCGGGAACTGGCCCCCGCCTTGGTTATTGGAGCACTGGTCCCAGAAGAGATTTTAAGCACTACTGACAAGCCAGCTTATACGAAGCAGGAAAGGGACACTGCAGACGCTCAGGAGTTGACGTTGTCCAACGAAGGATGGTACCTTACCCCTGATGACAGGATATGGATTCCAGAGTCCCTTTCTCGGCAGGTTACTCAGAGATACCATGATTCAACCCACATAGGACCAGATGCTACAACCAAGCAGCTGGAAAAATGCTTCTATATAGCCCACCTTTACCAACTGGCAGCCCAGATCTCCAGGAAATGCCTGCTGTGTCAAAAGAATAATCCCAGAGCCGGACCACTGGCTCCCCCAGGGATTCAGCACAGTGGAACTGCACCTATGGAAGATCTTGTCGTGGACTTTACTGAATTACCCCGTTGTGGACTGCACCGCTACCTGCTGGTGGCAGTGTGCACCTACACCGGATGGGCCGAAGCATGGCCCACAAAGACTGAAAAGGCATTTGAAGTAACCAGGTGCCTGCTTAGGGAAATCATCCCTCGCTATGGACTGCCAAGGTCCATAGGATTTGACAATGGACCAGCATTTGTTCATGCAGTCCTACAGGGACTGGCAAAAGCGCTCCAGATCAACTGGAAGCTGCATATTGCTTATAGACCCCAGAGTTCTGGAAAAGTAGAGAGAATGAACAGAACTCTAAAGAATCAGCTGTCCAAGCTGACACAGGAGACCGGGTCTAATTGGGTGACCATGTTGCCCTTGGCGTTACTCAGGGTCCGCAGTTTCCCGTCAAAACGGACCCATCTGTCACCCTTTGAAATTGTATTTAGGAGACCGGTCCCATATGTCAGAATATGCAACTGAATAATTAAGTCCAGATATTTTTCCGAGTTTTCTTTTGTCTCGACAGGTGGACCCAGGCTCGCAACCCCTGTGTGTTGGCTGCATCAGTTCGAGCCAGGTGACGAAGCGTAGGTGAAAGACTGGCAGCAAGCCCCCCTACAGCCTTGCTGGAGGAGACCATACACTGTGCTACTTTCTACACCTACTGCTGTGGAGGTTGCTGGCATCACCCCGTGGGTCCACCCTACTCAGTAAAGAAAGCCATTTCAAACTGGACAGTTACACCAGATCCTGAGAACTCCCTTCGGCTGATTATCTCCAGATGCCTGGCAGACGACCGCTCTGCTGATATCACACCGGGAGCTGATATCTCAACGCACAGCTGAAGAATTGGATGGGAGGGGCGCCCGCGGGCAGCGTCCCCAACGTGAAAACCCGTGCCGGGACTAATCCAGGAAGTCCACCAGGACATTTAATATTTTCATAAGGACTTTTTATTTTTTTGTTATCTGCTCTATGTCCCACAGCCCTGACCCCACTGAGCCATACCGCCCTTACTGGCCTGCTGGCCTCTGCTACGACTGGTTCGTCTTGCCGGTGGTAAGAGATGGCGTGCTCATTGGCTATTGGAAACTGGGGTTTGATGAGGTTACCATATTAAGACATCCCACTACCCCGTTGTGGCTCCTCTTCCTCACCACTGTCCAGCACGCGTGGATAGTGCTCATACGGGAAGTTGCAGAGACGGTCGAAATCTATCGAGTTCTGGACCGCTCTTGCTGTTGTGGGAGGGTAATCAACTGTTATCCGGGGGGGTAGAGCACTGTACCAACCTCATCTGGCGGACCAGGTTCTAATTTTAATCCAGGCGATAGATGGGACGGAACCTATCTTAATGCAAGTACTGCAGGGGTGGGAGCCTTAACCAGGTGTGCGTTGAAATTGCTAAACAAGTACCAGTACGAATTGCCACCCCAGGATTTCAGCTTCCATATGCCCTGGTCAGTAGGGAGGCAGCTCGAGAGTTCAATTTACCCAACAGGGTTAGTAGGAAAGTTGACCCACATAGTGGGAGCATCAGCTCACCGGTAGGCTCTCACCCTTGAGGAAGTTCACCATAATGTTAAATCTTTCCAATTGTTGGCTGTGTATGCACATACCACCTTATGCTAAACGGCCAGGTTTGATGCTACATGGAATTCCCATTGGTAACATCTTCAACATAGAGAGGAGTTTGTGTGCTAGTTCATTTTTATTGCTGCATGTTTATCCCAGATAATAATGTCAGCATTTCGGCCACAATTGACCACATGGAAACAATGATAGCTGAAAACCCGCTAAAAACTACAGAAGGTGATCCGTGGAATTGGTTATATTCTTGGTTGCCCGATGGTGGATGGATGGGGAAAATATTTACCATGATGATAGGCCCAATACTGCTTCTATTGCTTCTTTGCTTTTGTATTCCCTGCTTGATGCAATGCTTGCAAAATATGATGGAGAAGATAATGTCTCGCATGATGGGACCTCGCGTGATTGCTTTCATAAGAGATTATAGACCTCTACCCCAGAACGAACCTAAGTATTAGGTTGTTCATGAGAAGAGGAGGGAGTGAAGGGAGAGGGAAGGGTTGCTTTTTATATTTTGTACCTTTGCTTTCTATATTTTGTACCTTGTACCTAAGAAGGATCTTCATATGTACCTAAGAAGGATCTTCATATTCTTGTATACCTTGAATCTAAGTCAATTTCTGAGCTAGAAATAACTTCACCTGCAAAAAGGCCCCTCGAAGGAATGCAAGATAAGACAGAGACTGTAAGCTAGAAATAGCCTCGCTTTTTCACTTTAGGAATGCAAGATAAACAAAAGAGACACAGACGGGAGGAGACGGGAGGAGACGGGGGGATGCAGGACGCTTAGAAAGACACTATAGGGAACAATAGGGAGGGCTGTTTAGAGGGCTATAGACATGCTAAAAATAAGTTGAAAACTTTCCAGTTGATTGGGAAAGTTTCTGGAGGGCGTGGGAAGGAGGGAGAGAGCCCACTCAAGGTATAAGAAAGTCTGCAGAGGGGTATTTTGGGGGCAGTCAGTTTTCCAGAAATTATTCTGCTGGCTGTCTCCTGTGCACAGAGAATAAAACTGCTTTCCTCCAAAGAAGGATCTTTCCTGGTGTTTTCTTTTACTCTCTCTCTGGATCTGAGGACGCGGGCCAACGATTCCCTGGCATGGACTAGGCTCAGCCTACAATCCCACTAGCTCTCAAAGCAGTCTCAAATGAGGCAAAAACAGGCCCTCTGAGCCCGGCTTCGGCTGGGAAGGGCGGGATATAACTAAGTTGTTATTATTATTATTATTATGGTTTGCTCATTGTGCAAATGGCTTTAGATACCTATTAGGTCCTATAAATTACCATATAGCATACAGTATATTCAACACAAAAAATAGCGACAATTTGTTATTGACCAAGAACAGCTGGACATATAAAGGGCCCCATTACCTTTAGTAGCTTAAAGGTAAAGGTAAATTGACCCCTGACCATTAGGTCCAGTCGTGACCGACTGGGGTTGCAGCGCTCATCTCGCTTTATTGGCTGAGGAAGCCGGCGTACAGCTTCCGGGTCATGTGGCCAATTTCCGGGTCATGTGGCAGTTTCCGCCTGGCAGTTCCGCCTGGCAGTTTCTAACCAAGCAACATGTACAAAAATGCAAAAATGAAGGTAAAGTGTGCATAAAAATGCACACCTTGGTGAAAGTAAGCATAAAAAATGCATTTTGAGGGGAAATATAAATATATGGGGAAAGACGCTTTGCAAAAATGCATGCATTAGGCAAAAATACTTAAGAAAATGTGTATGTTGGGAGAAATATGTACTGAAATGCTGATGGATTTTCACGAGGACTTTAAAAATAAGTCCCCAAACTGATGTGCAGGTGGAAACAACTGAGGTTATGCTTGGAAAAATGAGAAACTGGAAGAAACCTCAATTGACAGATCTGTCCCCTCCCTAGACAGAGAACAAAACAATAAATTTCACCCCACCAGGGATTGTGAGTGACTCTTCTCTTTCTTCTCTGCCTAGGAATTCTCAGAGAGCGAGTTTGAGTCCTTGGCCTCTGGATGGAGGGAGAAGCTGCAGCGCTGTGCGGATGGGGACCAGCGCTGGGGGGTCTTCTATGCTCTGAAGCCGCAGTAGCTGCTGCCCTCCCCCCCCAGCCTGGGGCGGTGAACTCCTGTCCAGCTCCAGGAGCTTTTTGGCCCAGCAAGCTTTTAATAGCATTTACTTGTGTTTTCTTCCTACTGCTGCCTGGTCAGCTTTCAAGTCTGGATCCACTGCAAGAGTTTGTAGGAAACTTCACCTTCCAATCTGGATTTTTGCTGGCCTTTCAGTCAGATTACTTGGCTTTGCACTATTCCAGGTCTGTCTGCAAGTGTGGAAGGATTTCTCTCTCTCTCTCTCTCTCTCTCTCTCTCTCTCTCTCTCTGTTTCTTTCCTTCTTCCCTCCTTCTTTCCTTTCTTTCCCTCTTACTGGAATGATCCCCTCCTCTCCCTCCACATCTCTGTTCCATCTGTTTCGGTTATTAAAAACTTACTACATTTTCTTTATTTCCTTGTTTATACCACATTTGTGGGGAACCTCTGTGAGTATGTGTAGAAACTGCCTTGCAGTATACAAAATGTAAAATGCTTATCTCTCGCTCCAACCATTTTTACCTCAGGCCTCAATCTCCAAGCGGTCCCAGGGCATTTTCCTAAAAGGCAATGTGGCCCTCAGGCTCCCAGTTTAGTTATTTGTTTATTTTCTGATGTGCCACAACATTCTGGGAAAATAAAAACAGCGGCAGCAAATTGCTGCCACCCAGATAAACTCTCCCATCACCAGGGGAAGGTGAAAATGCACGCCCATCATTGGAGTACCAGAAATTCCTCATTCCTTGTATACACCAATGACAAAACTCCTTCTCCTGTCACCAACCCCAAGAGGGAAGTATTGGCAGGATTACGGAGCCTCAAAGTTTGGAGAAGTCCAAAAAAATCTCTTAGGAAATGTCTTATTTCTGCAGACACTCTCAAACCTCTGTGTCTCCTCTATCCAGGCAAGCAAGTCATTTTCCTCCCATCCCTGCAAAACCATGCTGTTAGCAGAACCAACCCAGGTTGTCACGTTGAAGTCCTATAAACCCATCAGCAGGGGGCAGCAGCTCTCCATCTGATCAATAAATCAGTGCCGTGCTGTCACAGTCATACAGTATTTGGAAACGGCAGAACATCTCTGAAACTCATGGCTCATGCCACCTGCCTGAACTGTCTGAGAGCTGATGGGTCCCAGTGTTGGGGAGAGGGCTGAACCTGGAGGACTTTGGGCTGGGACAGGGTGAGCTCTCCATCCTAGACCTTACTGTTCAAAGGGTCTGGGGTGTGGGTGGGTCTGTGGATGCCGTAGCCTCCAACATTTCTCCGATGAAGATAGGGACATCCTAAGGAAAAGCAGGACATTCCGGGTTCAAATCAGAAACCGAAACGGCTTCTCTAAATAAGGATACTTGGAGGGTCTGGGATGGCTGCTTTAGTTGAGATTCTTGTATTGCAGGGGGTTGAACTAGATCAGGGGTCAGCAAACTTTTTCAGCAGGGGGCCAGTCCACTGTCCCTCAGACCTTGTGGGGGGCCGGACTATATTTTGGGGGAAAAACAATGAACGAATTCCTGTGCCCCACAAATAACCCAGAGATGCATTTTAAATAAAAGGACACATTCTACTCATGTAAAAACACACTGATTCCCGGACCATTCATGGGCTGGATTTAGAAGGTGATTGGGCCGGATCCAGCCCCCGGGCCTTAGTTTGCCTACCCATGAACTAGATGACCCAAGGGAGAAACCTTCCAACTACAATTCTATAATTCTATGCTGCTTTGCATGTTGTAGAGTATTTATTTTAAAAAAAAAACCAGTAAGTGAAACGGAGCTGGATAGACAAATGATGGCAACTTTCATGCACTAATATTTGGAGACAGGCCGTAGTTCAGTGGTAGAGTGCCTGCTTTGTATGCAGAGCTGTCTGGTTCATTCCCTGGTACCGTTTCCAAAACCCTGGACAGCCGCTGCCAGTCAGTGTGAGTAACACTGAGCTAGATGAACCAAAGGTCGTAACCTAGTACTTTCTTGTTCCCCTGTCCCTCTCACGGGATTTGTCAGCATATAACCATGAGGAAGAAGTGCTCTCCTGGTAACTCTGTGCTGCTTCGCTGTGGACAGAACACATTTTTGTAGAGGCTTGTATAATGCAATATTTTATTTGGAGGAAACGGCAGGAATCAGCCCAGAGGCCATATCTACTGAACAACCAAGACATTTCCCTTTTTATATTCTTTATTGAAAGATTAAAAAGTACATAATTGCAAGTGCACAGTGTTAGATAAGACACAAAAGAAGAAGAAAAGATAGGACCCATGTAGAAAACAAACAAACAAAGTTGTGGTTAACCAGACCTTAACCTAATACAGTATTTATAAAAATGAATTCCAAATATCATTAAATTTGTCCATGGCAAGTCTATGTTAAGGACTAGCTAAGCCGTGTAGCTGCTGGATATGTAACAAGGATAACGCTTCTCTAAAACATATGTTTTGTACAAAAAAAATTCCTTCCAGTAGCACCTTAAAGACCAACTAAGTTAGTTCTTGGTATGAGCTTTCGTGTGCATGCACACTTCTTCAGATACACCATGTTTTGTACAATATTGATAAGTTTTTGGCAGAAGGTAGTAGGGACGATCAGCATGACTGTACAGAATGATCTCAAATTTGCAGAGGGAAATATACTTTTGGATTATACATGGAACCTAACAAAGGGACAATATGAGTGGAATCTCCGTGCCCTTACTATGGCAAAAAGACAGAAAGAATAAAATGGAGCTCTCTTCAACGATTGGATTGAAGATACGCACAAACTCACTGCACACGAACGAGTTGCGTACAAACATGAACAACCAAGACATTTTAAAGAATAATGGCACGCCCACTTTCCAGAACATGCTCATGTGTTTAAGGTGACCATGCGCGCTCAATAATAACACCACCCTTTGCTTCATAATTGACTGTTTCCCAATCAAACATGGCGTTTCCAGGAATATTGTCGTCAAGCAGGGCGAGCTTCATTTCCTCCTGGGACAGCACCCTCTCCCACATCCTCACGTCCAGCAGCTCTCCGACATAGGAGTCGTTGATGTCAAAGCCGCCCCCCATATTGTCTTGATCTTGACCGAGCACAATCGATGAGTCTGCGCTGATGGAGTATCCTTTCTTCAGGCTCCTGGGCGGCAGACGTTTTCCGTTCACCCACAACCTCGCCAGCCCTGTGGCAGAATCCCAAGATGCGCACAAAGTCTCTCTTTCAAGCGACTGTTTCTCTGGGGTCAAGAAGGTCACTGCTTCACCTCCCACGTAGAAGCTGTATTGGTTGGGTTTGTGCTTGTAGATGATGATATCGTTGTGGCTGTTCCGGGTGGCATAAGAGAAAAGGCTGTAAGCACGGGTCAGGTCCGTGTAATGTTTCAGGCACACGGTGAAGGCGGTCAATGGCTGCTTCGGGGAGGCCTTCAAAACCACATGGGCAGTATTCGATGCTTGCGCGAAAATGACTTGCTTCCCAGAGAGGCCTGAACCTGAAGGAAGAGGGAGGAGGAAGAGAGAATGTCACAGCTTTCTTCAATACTTTTTTAAAAAGTTTTTTATTAACAATTTCAACATAGCAAATTATCAAAACAAATCATCTTCACTATCCCCCCTTTCCCCCCTCCCACCTCCACAGCAAACCCTCCTTCCCTCAGCTCCTCTCTCTGATTTCTCAACCTATGTTAACCTCTGCATATTGTAAAATTGTATACATCCTTATATAATATATCTAATATGTTAACCCTCAGTAAATTTGTGTATGCTTATTCAAAACCTGCCAAGGAGTCCAGTTCATTTTGTTGTCTTTTTAGATAATTTATAAAAGGCTCCCATTCTTCCTTAAAGTCACAGTTGTCTTTGTCTCGCAGTTTGCATGTCAATTTCGCCACTTCTGCATAGTTCATCAATTTCTCTTGCCACTGTTCTTTTGTCGGGGTTTCCTCATTCTTCCATCCTTGTGCAATCAAGACTCTTGCCACTGTTGTCGCATACATAAATAAATTCTTTACAGCTTTCTTCAAAACTTTTCACCTGAGCAGGTGCGACAAAGGGGAGATGCTCAAGAGAGCCTCTCACTTCTCCTTGGTTGCTCAGCTGCAACACAACAGCCCTGCAGTGCTGCCAGTGGGTTTTGTTCTCCTGTAGTTGCTGCTGTGACCCTCCTCCTTACTCTTGCAGACCCAGATGGGAGGGAACTTTGGCATGCACCAGGGCAATGACATGTAAAAAGGTTCTGAGCCAGTGCCCCAGCACTCCTCAGGTCAAACCCCCCTCCACCCAGTGCTTATGTGTGTTTTCCAAGTGAAATGGTCCATGCCCTGCTCCTTCCCACCTCACTGTCAGGGACCGTGCTGAGGAGGGCTGCACTGAAGAAGGAAGGTGGGAGCCACCCCCTCCCCCTGATCCTGAATCTTCCCAGGAACAGGAGGACAGCGTAGGTTTGGAACAGTGGTTTGCAGAGGGGCATAGTTCAGAAGGCAGAAGCTGGGAAATACTGGATAGGGAACAGCTAGCAGAAGAAACACTGGAAGCGAGAGAGTTAACAGATTCAGTCTCTGAACAGCATTCATCCCCCATCCCCCAGAAAGTGTCCGAACAGAAAGGGCAGAGGGTACAAACTCAGATTACAAGACGTAGGAATGACATAGATTAATAGGGACTGGGGGGGTGACCCTTAATTGGGAGCACCGCCATTTCTAGGAGACGTGTTCTTTGTTCTCTCGCTGTGATTATTAAAGATTCTAACTGGTAAGACGTTCCTTTCGTTTGATCTTCTTATCTGCTGCCATGGGGGGAGGAAGTCAATTCCCCAAAGCTTGACACCCACCTCCCTGGTCACCTACCTTGCTGGCCAAAAGACTGACAGGCATTGAGGAGGAGGAGGAGGAAGAAGAGAAGCACCTTCATCTTGGCCGTCTGCAGAATGAACCAAGGCAAGGCAGAAGAGGTGTCAAGAAATGGACTTGGGATGGTCTCTTGCTCTGGAAGAGGAAGAATCTTGCTTGAGAGCCCCAGGCTCCACGCAAAATATACCCTCGAGCTGCGAGGGGTGCGGAAGCATGTTTAGGAAACTCCTTTCCCAGGAAAGATTGCCTAATAGTTGCATCTGATGTTTCCTCCTTTAAAATTATTCAGAAAAAGAGGTTATAAAGTGAACTGCACATAAGATAAAAAGTAACTGAGCCTGTAGAAAGGTGGGGCCCTTTCTGGAGATAGTAGAAATGGCCACACTTGCACACTTAGGGTATTTTTCGCTCTATAAGACGCACCAGACCATAAGACACACCTAGTTTTTGGAGGAGGAAAACAAGAAAAAAAATATTCTGAATCCCAGAAGCCAGAACAGCAAGAGGGATCTCTGCTTTTGCTGCGCAGCGATCCCTCTTGCTGTTCTGGCTTCTGGGACAGCTGCACAGCCTGCATTCGTTCCATAAGACGCACACACATTTCCCCTTACTTTTTAGAAAGGGGGAAAGTGTGTCTTATAGAGCAAAAAATACGGTACATTGCTGAAACACAGTCTATGTGAAGGTTGTTGAATCTTCTGCTCCTGGGGTTCTCCTCCTGTTTCTCAGATTTTTTTGATTTTTTTTAAAAAAATACTATACTGCTTTATATTTTTAATAAAAATCTCAAAGCGGTTTACAGCATATTAAAACAATTAAGGAGCCTCTTTTGTAGGGCTGGTGAGTTTGGGTCCTGCCCCCTAGGCCAGGTGGAAAGGGCCTTGCAGGAAGCGACCTTCACGCCTCACAGCTGGGCGATTTTGCCCCCATTTTCTGTCAAACCTCACTGCATGAGTTTGATATTAGATGGAAATGACACAGTAACATATGAAGTCAAAAGCTGAAAAGGGGGGGAAAGGGTTGTGAATAAGGAGAAGCATGGGCAGCATTTTTTAAAAAATAAACATATATATTTTATTGATTTTTACTATGCTCGGTCCTTGCTCCTGCCAACCTAGCAGTTCGAAAGCTCGCTAAAAAGTGCAAGTAGATAAATAGGTACCGCTCCAGCGGGAAGGTAAACGACGTTTTCGTGCGCTGTTCTTGTTCGCCAGAAGCGGCTTTGTCATGCTGGCCACATGACCCAGAAGCTATACGCCAGCTCCCTCGGCCAGTAAAGCGAGATGAGCGCCACAACCGCAGAGTTGTCTGCAACTGGACCTAATGGTCAGGGGTCCCTTTACCTTTATACATACTCACATATCACGATGTTGAAAACCAGATATTGCTCAGCCCTGCTCTATATCGTAAGGATGAAGTGCTTACCCTGAGATAGATGAACTCACTGTGAACTTGATTCTTCTCCAAAGAAGCAATTGGGCAATTGTCGATAAAATATATCACGGTCACATTTGATTTCAAAAGAGGAACGCCCCCCCCCCCCTGAACAAAATGATTGGTGAAAAGGAACTAGAAAGGGTCGTATCACTCCAAAATGCTTGGGTGTTGCTTCAAAACACAACATGGTGTCAGAAGTTCAACTGTATACTGCAGATTAGGAAAGGTACCATGAGGGCCAAAAGGACACTGGCATGGTGAAGAAGCAGAGTCAAAGAAGCTATTAGAGGCAAGAAGACTTGTCCAAATGAAGAGAACATAAGGGAATGCAACTTTGGCAGAAAGAACTGGGAAAGATATATATAACTTGTCCCTCAGTGCTGTGCGGATGGGGACCAGCGCTGGGGGGTCTTCTATGCTCTGAAGCTGCAGTAGCCACCTCCAGCTCCTCACAACAACCTGGCCCAGCAAGCTTTTAATAGCATTTGCTTGTGTTTTCTTCCTACTGCTGCCTGGTCAGCTTTCAAGTCTGGATCCACTGCAAGAGTTTGCAAGAAACTTCACCTTCCAATCTGGGTTTTGCTAGCCTTTCAGTCAGATTACTTGGCTTTGCACTATTCCAGGTCTGGCTAGAAGTGTGGAAGAATTTCTCTCTCTCTCTCTCTCTCTCTCTCTCTCTCTCTCTCTCTCTCTCTCTCTCTCTCTCTCTGTTTCTTTCCTTCTTCCTTCCCTCTTTCTTTGCTTTCTTTCCCTCTTACTGGAATGATCCCCTCCTCTCCCTCTGCATCTCTGTTCCATCTGTTTTGGTTATTAAAATCTTCTTTCCTTTCCTTTCCTTGTTTATATCACATTTGTTTAGTTCAGAGGTGGGGACGCTTTGTGACCCTGTGTGGAAACTGCAGTACAAAATGTAAAATGCCCATCTCTCACTCTGCCCACTTTTAAAACCTCTGGTTCCGCCCACCAGCTAGGAAGTTTGCCCAAAAGGGAATGTGGAGCTCAGGCTGAAAAAGGTTCCTGACTCAGTTTAGTTATTCATTCTGGGGTGGCTGTGATCACCTCTCCTGTAACAGAGGAAGGAATGTACTCTGGAATGAGTAACAAATGTGTACAGAATGGAATGCCAAGAAATAATACCCACTCCTTACTTGGGATGCGGGATGCGGGTGGCGCTGTGGGTTAAACCACAGAGCCTAGGGCTTGCCGCTCAGAAGGTCGGCGGTTCGAATCCCTGCCACAGGGTGAGCTCCCGTTGCTTGGTCCCTGCTCCTGCCAACCTAGCAGTTTGAAAGCACATCAAAGTGCAAGTAGATAAATAGGTACCCCTCTGGCGGGAAGGTAAATGGCGTTTCCGTGCGCTGCTCTGGTTCGCCAGAAGTGGCTTAGTCATGCTGGCCACATGACCCAGAAGCTGTATGCTGACTCCCTTGGCCAGTAAAGCGAGATGAGCGCCGCAACCCCAGAGTTGGCCATGACTGGACCTAATGGTCAGGGGTCCCTTTACCTTCACCTTACTTGTAATAAGAAATAAAGCTGAATGGGCGCCATCTTACATCAGGGCCCTCCAGATATTGCTGAGCTACATCTCCCCCCCAACTAGAATGGTTGGTAGTCCAAGCTGATGGGATCTGCAGTCAAATCCCAAAGGTTCCCCAGTCTTCATATACACTTAGTCCCTTCTGTCACCAAAATGGTACCATTTACATCCAAGGGGGAAATATCAGCAGCAGGGCCGGATTTAGGTTTGATGAGGCCCTAAGCTACTGAAGGTAATGGGGCCTTTTATATGTCCAGCTGTCCTTTGTCAACAACAAATTGTCACTGTTTTTTGTGTTGAATATATGCTATATGGTAATTTATGGACCTAATAGGTATCAAAACCATTTGCCCATGTTGCCATGCAACCAGTCCATGAAGAATGTAGGCACCCTATGTATAGAGATGAGCAAACCAGTGATATCTTAGGGAGCAGGCTAGCAGGTGGGGCTCATTACTTGCATCATAGGAGCCTACACAACACAAAACACTGTTGCTGTATGTAGGTTTTATTTTATTTGTTTTTTATCTTATATTTTGGAAATGTACATGGTTGTTTTTTCCTTTAAATTTTTTTGGGGGCCCCAAAAGAGTGGGGCCCTAAGCTATAGCTTGTTTAGCTTATACATAAATCCAGCACTGATCAGCAAGCTTACAGAGCCCCAAAGTTTGGAGAAGTCCCCCCAAAAAACCCTCTTAGGAAACCTCTCATTTCTGCAGACACTCGCAAGCCTCTCTCCTCCATGCAGGTCAGGCAAGAGTCATTATCAAGAGTTCAAGGATTCAGCAGCAAAAATGCTCCAGGAGGACCAGTGGGGGGGGGGGCTGGAGAGCATTCCAAGGGCGAGAGAGAGAGAGAGAGAGAGAGAGAGAGAGAGAGAGAGAGAGACCTGGTCGCATTTGGCCCACAGCCCTGGTTTCCGACCCCTGCTGTACATCATGTGATGCAGCAAAGGCTCAGCCAAGATTGTTGGCAGCAATGGAGTGGGGGGAGATAATAAAGAGTGTGTCTAAAGAAGCATATATTTAGAGATGTTCAAATCCCTATCCCTGCCTCTTAAATCCCTGCTGTTAGATACCAACCCAGGTTGTCATGTTGAAGTCCTCTTCTATATATCCACCAGCAGGGGGCAGCACTTCTCCATCTGATCTCTAGATTGGTGCCATGCTGTAGCAGTCATACATGGAACCCCCAAAGCTTTGCTGAAACTCAAGGGGGGGTATCTCTCCATGAAGGGGGGGTCTTGCATCATTTGGCAATGTTGAAATCACATGGCATGTCATCTGCACATAACAGGCTAATGGGAGTAAGCTCAATTAAACACAAAAAGACCTCTGAACAGACATGTGGACTATTGTCACGTATGTTAATTGTACATTAAATTCTTATTTGTGTCTGAACTCTTGGTCCTGTAAAGCAGGAGACATTCTGAAGTCTGTCTACAACGTGCTGAGTTTCCATTTGCCTTTTTGTTTAGTGGGGGTGGGATTTCTGCAACACACACACACACACACATTTACCGTGAATCTGCAGAACATAATGTTACTTGCGATCCCAATCTCTGATAGGTGAGGGACTTTGGGGACTCCTGTATTTACCCAGGTTTGGCTTCCTTGGAATGAAGGTCAACAGAGACTATGGTGTCTTTAGGATATACAATTTTATTTACACATATATACGACCTAAGAATCAGACAGACCTTGCTTTGCCTTTAGGTTCTCCAGGGGTGACCTGTCTCTGTGTGCCCCACCTTCTAACTCTCACACACAATTCAGTCTATTGTTATCCTTACCAGCCAAGTGAGAGAGGCTGGGGGGAAAGGCCCACCCATTTTGGTTTTATGGCACAGGGCAACTTCTTTGGGTATGCTGAATTGTGGGACTTAAGCCAGCCAGCCAAAGCCGTTCCTTGCCTTGCACATTCCACTCTCGCAA
This sequence comes from Podarcis muralis, assembly GCF_964188315.1. Taxonomy (NCBI): domain Eukaryota; kingdom Metazoa; phylum Chordata; class Lepidosauria; order Squamata; family Lacertidae; genus Podarcis; species Podarcis muralis. Next base: position 14,420,139 of record NC_135670.1, on the reverse strand, counting down.
ATACAGGATGGCAGGTTTGGAAGGGGACCCTGAGTTTCATCTAGACTGGAAACCCCTCAACTAAAAAAAAACCTGTACGTGATGGCAAAGTGCGATTCCATGAGCCAGAAAGGAAGGTATGAGGGAGGGGAAAAGAGCCTCTGCCGACCTGCCTGGGGTCTGGTTGTCCAAAGGCACAAGCAAATCTTCAGAATGAATAATCATCAACACACCTACTGTACATTATCCATCAGCTGCTCCCCATTCTTTGGCTGGCTGTATGTGTGACACAAACACATTCCAGGTTTCCTTACAATGGGAGGATTTTACTTCCAACAAGATTTGGGCACTGTTTGTTTGGGATTCCTCAACAGAGCTGAGTGCAGTACTGGGTCTGAGGATTTACGAAAAGCCTTTATAGCCATTGGCAAAGAAAAGTCAGGGTTGTGCTTGAGAGAAGCAGCTATGTCTGCACTTTCCTCCCTTTGTGAGACTTGGAGGGATTTGGGGGATCAACCGAAAGAAAAGTACTTGGGTTACGCTGTGCCTAATGTATATATTCTGCAATCCAGACCCTTCCTCCGAGAATATTCCCTTGGTAACATAGTTTTCTTCCCCTATCCTATCACTGAGTGTGCTCTCTGGCTCAGAGCCAGGCGTCTTGAATGATATTTCTGCCAATTGTTTATATGGGCAACGCTGCATGTAAGGATTACAACGTAAGCTCCCAAAGGGCTACAGTAATCTCCATAAAACATACAAGGACATCAGTGAACTTTGGTACGAGTGCCAGAGAGGGGAGGGGGCCAATCTCTGCAAAAGACTTGCTGCCACCAGCAAATGCTTTTCCCTTGAAGCAGAGGTGCTGCCGAATGATGGTGCTGGAGGAGACTCTTGAGAGTCCCATGGCCTGCAAGAAGATCAAACCTCTCCATTCTGAAGGAAATCAGCCCTGAGTGCTCACTGGAAGGACAGATCCTGAAGCTGAGGCTCCAATACTTTGGCCACCTCATGAGAAGAGAAGACTCCCTGGAAAAGACCCTGATGTTGGGAAAGATGGAGGGCACAAGGAGAAGGGGACGACAGAGGACGAGATGGTTGGACAGTGTTCTCGAAGCTACAAACATGAGTCTGACCAAACTGTGGGAGGCAGTGGAAGACAGGAGTGTCTGGCGTGCTCTGGTCCATGGGGTCACGAAGAGTCGGACATGACAACAACAAATATATGAGAGAGAGAGAATGAAATGTCTTGGACAAATCAATTGCCACCATGCACAAAGCAACCATTAAAGGTAGCCAGGTTTTAAATTTGAGCACACCTGTTAAACTTCGATTCTCATTCACCCACAGGCAATGACTGTGAAGATGATGCTTCTCCTTCAGTGGTCTAGAGTTGTTGGCTACCTCCCTTCATCCCACCTTGACCTGCAAAAAAGAATTAGAGAAGCACATATGGTCTGAGCTTTTCAGCACTACATGTCAGCTTCATCAGCTGCGCATGCCAGTGTCAAGCAATCCAATTAAGAATCGGGGAATTCCAGATGTGAAGTGTGAAGTGCATTTATGTTTTGCAAAACATCAATGAAATCAGTATTTAAATACTGTGACAATCACCTGAAACCTTTCTTCATGTGCCACCTCTGCAAGAGGTCCAGAGGCTGGCAACTCGAGAAAGGGATTTTTATCTGGTGGCTCCCCATTTGTAGAATGTTCTCCCCCGGGAGGCTCGCCTGGTGCCCTCGTTAAATATCTTTAGACACCGGGCAAAAACATTCCTTTTCTCCCAGCCCTTTGCCTGATTCAGTCATCTGTGGCCTTTTAAACTGGGGCGGCAGAGGGTGGGGGTATTCTTTCTCTTTGTTACTATGGCATGTATTTTTGCGTTTTTATATTGTAAACCATCCTGTGATCCTTGGATGAAGGGCGGTATAGACATTTAATTAATAATTTAATTATAATACTACTAATATAATAATATAAATTTAAATTTAATTCAAATTTAACAATGTTAATAAGTTTAATAATAATAATAATAATAATAATAATAATAATAATAATGTAAAAACTTCCTTTTTCCAAATGAACCATGTGTTCTCTGCTCATGTGTTCCAATATAATTGGTGGCAGGTGCTGTGATTTTTCCTTTTCCTTCTTTCTTGCGGGTGGTCTAGTCTTTATCGTCCTCCTTTCCTTCACAGATCTTACTGAATTAATAATGTCGTGGAAATTGTCTCTTGATGGTTTCTATAAATCCAGGACTGTCCCTGGGAAATAGGAGCACTTGGAGGGTCTGTCACTGCTTCCAGTGGGAGTGAGTTCCGCAGCTTAATTATGCGTTGAGTGAATAAGGACTCCCCACCTCCTATCTGTCTCAAATCTTCCAACATTCAGCTTCAATGGGCGTCCTGCAGTTCTAGAGTTACTAAAAGGTAAAGGGACCCCGGACTGTTAAGTCCAGTCACGGATGACTCTGGGGTTGCGGCACTCATCTCGCTTTACAGGCCAAGGGAGCTGGCGTTTGTCCACAGACAGCTTCCAGGTCATGTGGCCAGCATGACTAAGCTGCTTCTGGTGAACCAGAGCAGCGCACGGAAACGCCGTTTCCCTTCCCGCCGGAGCAGTACCTATTTATCTACTTGTACTTTGATGTGCTTTCAAACTGCTAGGTTGGCAGGAGCAGGGACCGAGCAATGGGAGCTCACCCTGTCACAGGGATTCGAACCACCAACCTTCTGATCAGCAAGTCCTAGGCTCAGGGGTAGGCAACCTAAGGCCCGGGGCCGGATGCGGCCCAATCGCCTTCTAAATCTGGCCCACAGACAGTCCGGGAATCAGCGTGTTTTCACATGAGTAGAATGTGTCCTTCTACTTAAAATGCATCTCTGGGTTATTTGTGGGGCATAGGAATTTGTTCATATTTTTTTTCTCTAAAATAAAGTCCGGCTCCCCACAAGGTCTGAGCGACAGTGGACCAGCCCACAGCTTAAAAGGGTTCCTGACCTCTGCCCTAGGCTCTGCGGTTTAGACCTCAGCGCCACCCACGTCCCAGTTTCTAGAGTTACTAGAGAGGGACTAAATATTTTCTCTATCCGCTTTCTCCCTGCCATGCACAATTTTATAAACATCTATCATGTCTCCTCTCACTCACCCTTCTCTCGAAACTAGAATGTCCCCAACGCTGCAGCCTTCCTTCACAGGGGAATCCCTCCAATCCCCCCCGGTTAATTTTGGATCCCCTTTTCTGAAGTTTTCCCAGCTCTACAGTATCTGTTTTGAGGGGAGGCGACCAGAACTTTTTCGCTCCCTGCTCAGGTCTTTCCTTTCTTGGCTGGTAACTGAAAATCGAAAGAGCGTATGGGAGAATTAGCCAAGAGGCCTTGGAGATGCTGACTCTGCCAGACAGGCCAGGGACAGACAGTGGAAGAATCCCTGGCCAAGATCATTCGGGAACACCTCCAGCTTTTCTTCCCTGTCCTCTCCAGCATGGCCACGGGAAACTTCCCTGGGCCCATGCAAAGAAAGGAAAGGAAAATGCTCACATCCCAGTCCTGTATCCCAGAGAGCTCTAGCATTGCAAAGCCGGTTCGTTCGGACTAAGAGAGCAGCTGCATGTTGCAGGTGACCCAAACACGGCCGCTCACCCACCCACCCACTGCAAGGGCCTGCCCTGCCTCTGGGCCCCTCAATCATCTCTCTGTGTGGGTGTCGCAACTGCACAGGGATCTAACGCACACAGAAATCCGAGGCCGGGAGGCCCAGAACAGATTGTGTGGTCAAATCCCAGGTTTTATGGGAGATAACGACTGCCCAGTTTGAGCCTACACGTACTGGATTTCGGTTGCTGAGCCGTTGCCAGGAACTCCTGACCCCGAAAAAGACGAAAGAAGATGCAAACTTGCCTAAAATGCACAGGGGTTAATTTGTGCATGACTTGCACGTGTTGGTTTATAGCTGCAGATTTAGAAATAATTGTGTAAGTTTAAGTAGAAATGCAATACATCTCGCCACAGTGTGGAAGACGTTGTGACCTTAAGCAACCAACTTGAACAAAATATTGGGAGGGGGCACCTGTCCACCCACACTTCTCCCCCTCTCCCCACACTTCTGCAGAGCGCACCTTCCTCTGCCGTGCACCACTGGGTGCAGGCATGCACATGTCTGTCCCCAAAGAATCCTGGGAACCATAGTTTAAGGGTGCTGAGAATGGGGATAAACTACAGTTCCCAGGAAAATCGGTGGGGGGGGGTTAAAGGGAAGATCGCCATGTGCCTCAAATGTAGGGTGTGTACACAGCCTGTCTTTGGGTCCCAGCGAAGCCACATCTGGTCTAGGAAGAGCACAGCAGCTCCTTTGCAACACAGGAGGTTGTGGCCAGGCTCTCTCCCAGTGTTTTGCGCTGCCAGAGATTTGCACCGAAGCAGCCCCCTCTCATGGCGCTGCCTGTGACCCAGAGGTGCGCTGCAGAATGAACACTCTGCTCAGACGCTGGGTCTCTGTCTGAGGAGGGAAGCAGGCAGAGCATGTGAGTACAAAGGACAAGGGATCGTTTTTCCATTTGACACCCCCCCCCCTTAAAGAAAAGTCTCCTTTGGTCCCTGCTGAGCATGGGGGGGGGGGGGAGAGACCAAGAACTGAGAGGACATCTTCCTTCTCTCCCTGGCCCTGCTCCAGCCCCAGAGGCCCAGCTGTGCCCCCCGCCCTCACTTCCGCGGCATCCTTTGACCACCCTGCCCCCGTGCCCCACAGCTGCCGTGGGGACGAGGTCCCAAGGGAGGCAGGATCCGGCCTGGCCTGGCCTCCCTTAGCCTTCTGCACATCTTATCCCTGGGAGAACAGGAAGTGAGACAGGGATGGAAGAGGCTGGGAACTGGGGAGCAGCTCAGCTGGGCTTCCAGCACCAGCCATGGGAGAGAAAGAGACAGCCTTTGCCAAGGAACAGGGAGAGGGACCTGTGTCCCCCTGGATCTCCCATCGGCCTCAGGTGGCACGGCCAGGAGTGGGGACAGGCTGGTCTGGAGGTTTGACTTTCTGGGGTAGCTGTGAGAAAAGAGGACGAATCAGTCTGCCTGCCCCATTCCGATCCCAGCCGTTGCTGCTCAGTCAGCAGAGCAGGAGACTTCTAATCTCAGGGTCAAGGATTCCTGCATTGCAGGCGGTTGTACTAGATGATGTTTGTGGTCCCTTCCAACTCTGTCCTTCTAGACTCTCCTAGAACGAGCATCATTTTGCTGTCTTCAGGTCCCTCTGTTTCAAACAAGAGCCATAGCCCAATGTCTGAGCACCTGCCTTAGAGCACAAGTGGACCTGAGTTCAAACCCTGGCATGCCTGGGAATGTCCCCATCCCAAATCTATAGGGAGCTTCTGCCAGCTAGTGTAGACCTGGGAACGGAGAAATGATGTCGTATACTTAATCCAGGGGTCAGCAAACTTTTTCAGCAGGAGGCCGGTCCACTGTCCCTCAAACCTTGTGGGGGGCTGGACTATATTTTGAAGGGGGGAGAAAAAATTCCTATGCACCACAAATAACCCAGAGATGCATTTTAAATAAAAGGACACATTCTACTCATGTAAAAACACGCTGATTCCTGGACCATCCAGGTGATTGGGCCGGATCTGGCCCCCGGGCCTTAGTTTGCCTACCCATGACTTAATGAGATCATTGGTTAGCTTAGTATTGCCAACACAGACTGGCAGAGAATCTCCAGGGTTTCAGGCACGGGTCTCTCCCATCCTTATTGGAGATGCTGAGGATTGAACCCAAGACCTTCTGCTTGCAAAGCAGACGCCCTGTCACTGAGCTACGCCCCTTTGCCAGGATGATATGGAGCTAGAGGAACTGGTGGTCTAATTCCTCGTTGCCAAAGCCCCATCTTCAGGAGGGGACCCACTGCCTCCCCCCGGGGCCCCCTAACTCCCCCTAACTCCATTTCCCCTCACTGCTTCTGTCTGTCCGCCCGCCCTCTCCAAGTGCTCCACAGGAAGTGAGCTTGTGTGCAGTTCCAGAAAAGCAGTGGGCCCCTAGTGGTTAGAGCCAGCCAGGGCAACGCTCCTGACCCAGAGGTGGGAAGGTGCATGGGAGTCCTCAGCACACACAGAGACTCAGGTCAATGACAGCTCGTAACCTTGGCCACGCCAAAAGTTCTCCAGGCAGGCTGGACCCGAGGACCGTGGAAAGAGAGCGGGCCCAGCTGTTCCTCTGGGTCATCTTGGCTCATGGCCTCTGGAACAAAGAGCTGGCCCAGGGTGGGGCTCCTGCTGCGGGGACAGAAGGGATGAACTCATCAGATTCTTCCCGGGCTGACTCACCTCCCAGGGGGCGGGGCGGTGGGGGGAAAGCACAAGCCCTGCCCTTCACCCACATCCACCTGGCTCTAATCACAAGCTCCGAATGGCTTTCCCACACACTCACAGTGCAGAATGCAGGGCCCCTGGCTGCATGGGCCCACGCAGGCAGCACCTCCTTGACCGGGATCTGCTGCACTCACAAGCCTGACCCACAAAAGCAGAGGCCCTCCCAGCAGTCTCCCCTTGTAAGAACCTAAGGAGAGGCCAAAGGCCAATATAGACCACCATCACCATCCCCAGTCGGGTGCCCTTGGAAAGCCAACTAGCAGGACAGCAAAGCAACAGTCCTGGATGTTGCGTATTGTCATGGACTGGTTGGATGCAGAGGAATGGCAGCAGGAATCAGCTAAGGAACCTCCAAGGGAAGGAGGCTCAGAGCCCGGGGGGTGGTGATGAGTGGTCAGAGAGAGTAGACGAGGAGGAGGAGGGGTCGGAAGCTGAAGAGGCACCAGGTTTTAGTGAGCAGGAAGAGTCTGTGGCAGAGAGAAGACTAGAATCAGAGGCAGAAGCTGAAGCAGGAGAGGAGGGAGGCCAAGAGGCAGAGATACATCAGGAGGCTGTCTTCCCCTCCTGCTATGACAAGCTCCCCTTGTCCCTGGTCTCTCAGAACCAGGAGAGGCATGAAGAGGGAGGAGGAGGAGTTAGCTTCATGCTGGCACAGTCTCAGATTGCTTTGGGGAAAACCCTAGAGAGGAGGGGACTTAGGCAGCGACCTTCAGTCACAGCAACTGCTTCCTGGGGGGCAAGACTTAGTGGAAACAGGTTGCTGCGCTCATTAGGCCTGACTCCCCTGTTTTGCTAATAAAGAGTTAACTCCAACTTGCACGGTCTGATTTACTGCTGGACTTGCTCCTGTCATCACGAAGGGATGGAGAAACTGTGGCCCATTGTTGGACTCCAGGTCCCATCAGCCACAAACAGCATGATGGGAGTTGTAGCCCCAAAACACCTGGAGGGCAGTAACGGCTAGTGGCCACTGAGAAAATTAGCTGTTGTGAATTTATCTAAGCTATGAAGCCATCCTGGGATTCCTGTCCAAGAACTGTGGGTGGGCCGTAGCTAAAGCCCAACCATTTATATGCTAATAGTCCTGGCCTCAAACCCTGGCATCTCCAGGTAAGCGTGTTTGGTGGAACCTAGGAGCCCAGCTGACAGCCAGTGTACCTGTGGCCTTCCAGATGTTGCTGGAATCCTTCGTCCCAGGAAGGTACCAAGCCGAAGACTCACAGTCAACACATTGCAGGGGGGGTGAGCCTTGGGGTCTCTTCCAACTCTGCAATGTTATGATTCTATGCAAGAGCCCCCACCTGCCACTTTGACCCATGACAACTCAGTACAGAGATGTTGAATTGCCACTCTTGAGCTCTGCTCCACCCATATGAATGTGCCCATGGTAAACAGTGCCGCCGTGATTATAGAACAGGAAAGGGGAATCTGTGCCCCCCCAGGTGTTACTGAATTAATTACTCTGACCATAATCCCTGACCATTGGTGCTGCTGGTCAAAGTGGATGAAGACAACATCTTAAGGGTCACTGGCTCCCTACCCTTGATATAGGAGGAAAGGTCCTTGATTGTAAAGGGGTTTGAAGGAAGTGAGGAAAGAAAGAAAAGATCATTACACCCAGATGCTATTTCCCCTATCCTGAAAACTCTTCCCTCCGATTCCACAGGTGTAAGGGCCAGTGATGGAAAGCTACTCTGCCCATGCTCAGGAAACCCTCTGCTCTTGTGTAAGAGCCTGATGTTGTTAGCCTGACAGGTTCACAAGCCAAGCCCTACTTAATGCCACTGTCTGTTTCCAGCTCAGTTTTCTACCTAAAGTTTCAGCATGGATATTTGGCGGTTAATTATGGATAATTATGGATATTTGGCTCAGTGGCTAACGAGGTGGGCTTGGGGCTCAAACCAGCATCCCTTTACTCTTCAACTCCTGAAACATGGTTGTGTTTGCGCCATGGTGCAGAATAAAAGCTCTGCACATGTTTGAGGTCACTCTCTTTTTTGTTATGAATTTGCACTCTGTGCTTGCTCAGAGATCGAGCCGCCCTTGATGGTTGCACCATATGATTCCCAGCTTTGAAACCAGTTTCCGGAGTTGGTGACATTGCTCCCTCTCCTTTGAAGCAGCAGAACCTGAACAGAGTGCACAGACAGCACATTTTTTGACAATGCCAACTCTGCTTCCCAGATGTTACTCAGGCTCTTTCCAGTCATCTGCCGGTTAAATTAGCTGCAACTCAGCTCTGAGCTTCAATAAATTCTTCTACTGTGGACCAGCCCTTAGAGAATACCCGCAGGGCCCTTCCAGAAGAGTCACGAAATCTTTGGCTGCGTGGATCGGGGCTTAGCAGTGTACCTTCCCACTCTTGTTGGGACCCCAGGTTGCATGACACTCTGCCTCCCCCCACATGCACCCCTCTTTCTCTGCACAGAGAGCCAGCGAGAACAGAACTGTGGTTCTTCATTCACATTTCACATCTTTAGGCCTTGTGTGTTTTCCTGTTTGTTCCTTGCTTGTATCTGCTAAGTGTATGGGATGAGATCATACAGTCCCCATCCAATTCCACTTTGCATCCATTTGAGGTCCAGCCCTGATTGCAAAAGCCTGCGGATCTCCACCCCTTTAGAGCTGACAAAATAATGCACATTTTGCCCAGGTTTCCCACCCTTCCTTGTGTGTGTTTGTGTGCCTGTGTGTGTGCATGTGTGCACAGCATACATTTAAAAAACATTTAAAGCACACACATGCATGCACACACACACACACACACACAACCAAGTTTGTGTGTGCTTTAAATGTATGCTGCATACGCAGAATTACCACTCACATTGCTACAGTTCCCAGCACCCTTACCAAACTATCATTCCCAAGATTCTTGGTTGTGTATATGCTTTAAATGTCCTTTCAATGTACCGTATGGTGCATATGCAGCCTCCGTGTGTGTGTGTGTGTGTGTGTGTGTGTGTGTGTGTGTGTGTGTGTGGTTTAAGTGAGACACAGCTGCAATCCCTGTGATTGCAACTTCACTGTGTCAAGCTGCCATGATTTATTGATTTGTTTATTTCATTTTTATCCCACCCTCCTTCCAAGGAACTCAAGGAGCTGAGTTCTTCCTCGCTCTCCGTTTCACCCCCACAACATCCCTGTGAGGTGGGGCAGGTTAAGAGATTGTGACTGACCCAAGAGGCATGACCAGAGTTCTGGGACAAATCCCAGCCGGCCATAAACACTCAAGGTGCAAAGGGCCCCTGAGGAGTCCTGGAGAGCAACTTCCAGCCCTTGCAGACAATACTGAGCTAGAGATGGACTCTGCAGGAGGAAGAACATGCTTGATCACAAAGGTACAGCTCCTCTCCTAATCCTGCCAGCGGTGACCCCAACATCCTGAAGCAAGAGGTTCCAAAGGTCAATTCTGCAGTGCAATCTGTGGCTAAGTACTTTCCAAAGGACCTTTCCACTGGAGAAACATCATGTCAATCATTTTAAAGCTGCGCTGTTTTGCTCTTTGACTGGGTTGTGTTGTTGTTGTTGTTTTGGTGGGGTGGGGAAGAACTCAGGCTGGATCTAGACACATCCAAGAAGCGTTTCAGATAAATGCGTTGCAAACTTTGTATGGGAAATCAGGTTAGCAAAAAACAGAACTCCACAGCGCCATCTCTTGTCACAGTGTTAGAATGCATAAACAAGGCATATAAAGCGCTCTTTCTTTGCCAATTGTAGCTGAGTCCAGTCTCCTGTTCTGCTGATAACCCTCCCTTCCCAGTCTGTCGCCCTGATCCCAGCAACACCGCAGCCCCAGCTTTTGGCTCGGTAGAGTCTATGATGCTGGGAATGATGATGCATCAGGTACCCCACCCTTTTCACATGGGGTGGGGGCTGCCTTGCTGATGCTTGAAAGGGCTGGAGCTTCTCTGGGCTGGTGGTCATGTTGGGAGGGATGCAATCTGGGTCTGGGGACATCTCTGGCAGAGAATCAATCCAAGACTCAAACGGCAAGAGGTGGAGAAATTCAGTGATGAGAACTTGGGTGGGATGGAGGCAGAAAGAGGCATCCATGCATTTTGGGGCTTAACCCTAACATGGAGTGAACCCTTTTGGCTCTATTTACTTTGCATCTGGGTGAGGATATTCCTGAAATAAGAGTCTGCCAGGCTGAAATAAGAGTCACAGCAGGCAGAAATTCAAGAGGAGAAGCTGCCCTCCCACTCCAGTTAATTCAGCTCCACACTTTGGGGAAAGTAAAACCTGTTACGGTGGTACCTCGGGTTATATACACTTCAGGTGACAGACGCTTCAGGTTACAGACTTTGCTAACTCGGAAATATTACCTCGGGTTAAGAACTTTGCTTCAGGATGAGAACAGAAATTGCAAGGCGGTGGCGTGGCGGTGGCAGCTGCCACTGCAGCTGGAGGCCCCATTAGCTAAAGTGCTGCTTCAGGTTAAGAACAGTTTCAGGTTAAGAACGGACCTCCAGAACGAATTAAGTACGTAACCAGAGGTAGCACTGTATATTTATTTTCTGCTGCTTTGTGCTTTGTGCCGCTATTAAATATGGTAGCATCTTGCCAGGTTGGGTGAGTGAGGTCCGATAGCCTTCCTTCCCTGAGTTCCCAGAGCTCAGCTCTTGAAACTGCATGCAATACCAGGAAGACATGGGCATTTTCTTTGCAAATTGCTCGGGGAAGACAGCATCCTTGAGCATGAACAGAGGGTGCTCTTCCTTTGCAGCTGGGTCATCATCACAGCCAGGCCAGACAGAGGGCTTCTGAAATTTGAGCCCCAGCACCTCTTGCAAACTAAGAAGGGGGGGGGAGAGATTCCTTGGCACACAGTCCCCACCCTTGAAAAGTAAAGATTCACTCCCCTCTGAAAAAATACCCTCCAGTCCAAGACACACACACACACACACACACACACACACACACCCCTCTCCTTTCCCCCTGCAAACAACCCCTCCCCATTCTTATGGGGCTGGTCTAGGGTTCCATATGCAGCAGCAGGGGCTGAGATCGCTGTCTGGATTGGGGGGGGGCTTCCACCCCCAGAGAAGGAAAGAGAGAAGGAACTCAGTGTCCCACACCCAACCCCAACCCCTGTGGCGCACGATGATGTCTCTCCCACCCTCTCAGCCTGGGGCAGAGCCAAGTGGGGAAATGGCTTTTGCAGGACAAAGGCTGGAAAGGACCCAGGAGTCCTGACTGCCAGCCCCCCCCCCCCCCGCACAAAGCCCCACACTTCCCTCTTTAAAATAGGGGGCAGCAAAAGAAAAAGAAAAAGATCATCTTCCACCTCCCTCTGCTCTAAAACAATTAAGTGCCACCATCTCTGCCAGAAAACGGGGAATTGAATGATGAGCCCTTTCCATGTGTTTGATATCTCAAGTCATCGCCTGTTGGGACCCAGGAGTTCTCAGGGAGAAAGGCCCACAGCCCCCGCTTTTAACCATGAAATGCCCTGGCTTGAAGCATTTCCCCTCTAACTGCTGTACCCTACTCCCTTTGGGATGTGGGGTGGGGCAGCTAAGGGACTCATCCTGGCTCCTGTCAAGACAGGCAGACATGCAACTGCCCCCAGCCCTGAGCTGTCGCACACAGAGATGGGCGTGCCACCTTCACCTGTTGAATTTATGCCTGTCCCGCAGCAGTGAGAGGCATAGAAGTTTGTGGGGGAGGGATATGACTAACTTCAGTGGTCCTTCCCATTTTCCTCCCCGTTGAGATATCTTATGGGGGGGGGGCATGTATGAATTGGCAGACGCCTTCCTAAATTATTGTTCAGTGCACTGATGGGGAACCTCCGGGCGAAACACAGCCACCTTTCCCAGGCCTGACGCCATGTTCCCCAGGGGAAAGGAGGCTTGTGGGGGGGGGTGTAGCCATAGAGACAGCTCTGGAGTGAGGTGAGGAGTCCTCATCAGGGGCAATTTTGGGGTGCTGTTAAGAGCAGCAGAATGGAAAGCGTATAGGTCTGAGCCACTGGAAAGCTCTCTACTCCCATGCAAGCCCCACCCTGAACGAGGCAAGAGCTGCCAGCCTACTCTTGGTCTGGTGAGAGCCTGCCTTTGGCATCTCACTGTCCTCTGGTAGTCTCCATTGGAAGAGTTTGGTTCTGGTACTCAGGGACTACAGGGGCACCGGGGATTCCACCTACCGGTAAGTAAAGCATGATGGAGGTATTGAGGCAACCTTTCCATGCTCCAAATCAGCTGTTTATGACAGGTTCAATATAAAGTGAAGCCCTGTTAAATAGGAAGTAGTGTCTTTGAGAATGTACAGAGTGCCATCTGTGCCCACCATCACAGTCTCACCAGAACCAGTTCCACACATATTCCTGAAGTCTGAAGGGTTCAGGCTTACAAGCCCCACAGTGTTTAGATTAGGACCAAGGGGTATCGGGTTCAAATCCACACACAGCCAACATGGCTTGCCTTCAGCTCTGCGAACCTTAAGTTCGCCATCCTTCAGCCTAACCTGCCATGTAGGGTAGTTGTGAGGATAAGAAGTGCCCCCCCCCCAGCAACTTGGAGAAGTGGGGCATATATAAATGCAAGGGATTAAGCTTCTGGTTGGCATTCGACGGAACTTGGGCATTGCAGGAGGGAGCGGTGCCTAGTGGTGGGAGCTGCTCCTTCCTAATCCAGAGCTTCCAGCCTCCATTGATTCTCAGGAAGGCTGAAATGACAAAACTGGGATTTATTTTTTAAAAAAAGTTTGAAGAAGAAGCTGAGCTGTGGGGGAGAGGATTAGGAGAAATACATGAGACAAAGCAGACCATCTTGTGGGCTGGATTCAGCACACCCCCCACCCTGCTCAGGCTCACCATTTGGGTGGGGGCCACCCCGGTCACTAACAGCAACACGGCCGCCTGCAGCAGAAAGGACTGAGCGTTCCTCCTGACCTCACAGCAACCCTGGCCAGGGGGAACAGCCAGCGAGCAGCAAGGGCGGCCGGCAGCCTCCACCCAGCCTGGAAACGGAGGACTGGAGGAAGATGCCTTATACTGAGTCAGCCTCTTGGGTCCATCTGGCTCAATACTGTCTGCACTGACCGGCAGCAGTGACTCTCCGTTGTTTCAGACAGGAGTCCCTCGCTGATCCCTGGCGTTCTGCTTGCTTGCCAAGCAGATTCTCCGCCTCTGAGTTGCCTGCCTAGAGATGGAGGAATAGCTTTGCCACACAGCGCTCTAACCACTATGCACCTCCCCCCCACACACATGTGCATGCAGCAGTGGCTGAGAAACAGGGTTGCCAACTGCCCATCTAGCCCCCGCTCCTCTGCTGTTTTGTTTTGGGGGTTTTTTATAAGATATTTATTAGCGTTTTACATCTCCTCTGCTGTTTTGCTTTAGCACAACAAGCAGTAGAAAGTCCCCAGCTAACTTCTCCAACGAGAGCCTCGGCTAAAGGCAGAGGAGCGGGCCCAAAGCTGCTCAGGTGGCCGCTCTGGAGTGCCAGCGGTGTGCTGTAATTGGTTACCGTGTTGGACTGGGGCTGTCGGAGGCATGGGGTCAAATCCATACTTCTCCAAAAAGCTTCCTTGGGTGATCAGTGTGCCAGGCACTCTCTCAGCCTAGTCTTCCTCATAGGGTTGTTGGGAGAGTAAAATAGGGAGGGGGGAGAGAAAATCATATACATCACCTCCAGCTATATGGGACTATAAATATAATAAATATAATAAAGTGGAGGGGGCAGACTCAGACTTTCAGCACATCCCTACCATGCAATAATTACATGGGGTGTCATATTTGGAACGTCTATATTTATTTAGCAAATTCATCAAGTGTGCTGGTTCTACTTCCAATAGGGATGGGAGCTGCACCTGTTGAATTTCTGCCAATTTTAAAGCCATGAAAGATGCCCCAACTATGGGAAGATGGAGGGATATGGCAATCCCACAAACCAGCTAGCCCTCCTTATCCCTTTCCCGCATCTTGTGTGCAGCATCTTGTATAGCGTCACCTCTTTTGACCTACCTTCGTCTCTAACCACAAGGTGCTGCTGCTGCTGCTGCTGCTCGCAGACCTAAAAGGGAACCCTGGCGTCCCAGTTCCCAGGCCTCGCCCACCCACCCCATTTCCTGGCTCCGTCCCTCGGCAAGTGTCTGTGTGTGGGCCGGATGGCTGATTTTCCCACCCAAGCGCTGCTCGAGCGCAAAGCCCGTTAACAAGGACGCCCGCCCAGGGTCTTCAACGCACACTCTCCCGTTGCAGGAAATTGGGGTGGGGGAGGGTGTTGTGTTTCCCTGAGCGATGGATTCCCCTCCCCAAATTTGGGGCAGGGGGTTGGAGGAGACCAAAGGAAGGTTCAGCTGCAGTTTCAGAATAAATAAACACGTGGGATTGAGCCTCTGCAGCCTTCTTTGTCTTCCTCCCGGGGGGGGGGGGTCGCTGGGGTTGGCAGACCTCTGCACATGCTCAGAGGCACTCTTTTTCTCTGGCCACCAGGATGCTGGACGAGTGGGGCCACTGGCCTGAGCCACCGGGCTCTCCTTATGTCCTTATGAACCTCTCATTTATTCACACTGTTCTAGCCTTTTTGGCAACCAGTAACTTGGAAGGGGAAGAGAATGGACAGAATTTGAACCCCAGACCGCCAGTGTCAGGTAGAAAACAGCCAGCCATCCGGATTCTTTCAGAAACTTGCAGGACAGTGCTTTGCTCTCTCCACATGCTTCCTCCACAAAAACCAGTCATTAATTAATTTCTTGCTATTTGAGGGCTTGGTATTGAAAAGTGGACAGCAGAGCTGCCTAAATTAAAACTGAGACTAACTTGAGCAAGAGCTTGTGGTGTTGTTGTTTTTTTAAAGGCTCAACTAAACTGGTGCTAAACTGGCCTGGGAAACACACCTTTCAGTAAAATTAGCAGATGTACGCAGGCTCTCACCAAACACAGGCCGGCTGGTGAATGATAAGAGGTGGGCATGGCGAGGCCCTCAGCCAAAGAATTAAACTAGTACCCTTCCAAGTGGACAATACCCTGGGACAACAAATCTCTGGCTGTGGGCAACAGGTGAGAGATGTCCCAGAGTTACTGCGGGACACCTGCCATTTTAATGACCCACAATGCCCTGGGGCAGCATCGCTAAAATGGTGGGTGGTTTCTGATATCCAGCTGCTGAGAACAGGTACGGGTGGGAAGGATAAATGTTGGAGCTGATGGTGGGTGCTGGTAGGGTGTTTGGGCCCGGCAGCTGCCCCAAGGAAGCGGGTGCTGGCGGCAGCCCTGTGCATCAGAAAGCATAGCTATGTTGCACTTGCTACTGGTATATGTGCTCCCAGGGGAAGAATAATAGCTCACTGGAAGAAGATGTACAGTGGTACCTTGGGTTAAGAACTTAATTCGTTCCGGAGGTCCATTCTTAACCTTGAAACTGTTCTTAACCTGAGGTAGCACTTTAGCTAATGGGGCGTCCTGCTGCCACCGCCACGCCACCGCCTCGCAATTTCTGTTCTCATCCTGAAGCAAAGTTCTTAACCCGAGGTACTATTTCTGGGTTAGCGGAGTCTGTAACCTGAAGCGTCTGTAACCCGAGGTACCATTGTACTTTGCATTGAGAAGGCCCCGAGTGCAATCCCTGAAACCAGTGGCGTAGCGTGGGGGGTGCAGGGGGGCTGGCTGCACCGGGCGCAACATCTGGGGTTAGGGCAAATCCATGGGTTAGGGGGCACAAATCCACAGGTTAGGGGGCGCAAATCCACGGGTTAGGAGGCGCAAATTACTTGCCTTGCCCCGGGTGCTGACAACCCACGCTACGCCACTGCCTGAAACATCCAGGTAAAATGGACCAGCTGGCAGGTGAGGTGAGAGATTCTGAAGAGCAGCTGCCCAGAGAATGGAGTAGACTAGGGGTGGGGAAGATTTTCCAGCCCAAGAACCACATTACTTTCAGGGGCACACATGCCAGTGTTGGGCAGGGCAGTGGATGTAACTTTTACCTTTTGCATAGTAGGCTTGTTTTGACACTCTGTTCTCCATCCAGGGAAGCAAGGGGTGTGGGAGATGAGCAGCCAAAACTAAAAAATGCATATTCTTGCTAGTTAGCATGAGAAGGGAACAAGTCTACAGAGCAGTACGGCTGATAGGTAGATACTCAGACCATAGAAACGCAATTGGTAGAGAGGACTATGTGTGATGTCATTTCCCCAAAGGAACATGTCATACTTTCTCTTTCTCTTCCTTTGAACCTGTATTGGATTTGAACATAACCTCTGCTTGCTACAGCTTTAGACACATGCCTGAAGCTGGTTACACTGTAAATAGAAGTATTTTGCCTGCATAGTTTTTACTGCTGCCATTGCTGTCAACCAATGCATGATTACAAAGTAAGGTAATTTTTTATTTTTAAACTTGCTTCCCAGGTTGTTCCCTGATTCTTTGTTAAGCGGGGTAAGAAGCCAGCTTACTTCATTTGACTGGACTTGCTCAAAAGAAGACACCACAGCTTAATTCCCACGCTTTTAAATTTTGCTGACAAGGATGGGATTTTGAAACTCTCTTTAAGCCACACACATGGAGGGTCAATTTGCAATTGATATCTCTTCTCCTACCCATTAAAACCCATCCCACAAGGGGCATGGTCAAAGTTTGGTGTTTGGTGGAGTTTTGGGGGTTTTTTAAAAGGCTTTTTCAAAGGTTTCCAGAGGTTTAGAGGGTGTTTGCAGGCTTTTCCAGTGGTGTTCCCAATATACGTGATTTCCCTGCGTAAATGGGGAGTTGCCTTTAAATGTAATCAGTGAAAGGGACTGAGGGGAGGGAGCAAAAGGAATGCACTTGTAACCCCTTTTCCACACCCTTCCCTATTTCAGGGCTCAGTTTCAGAACATGTGAGGTAATGTCAACAGTGATCCTGAGCATGCAAAGAGTGCCCTTCCTCAACTTCCACTTAGTCATTAATTCATGAGAAGCTAAGAAGAGCTTGACTGCTGGATCAGGAAAAAGGCCCATCTATAATTGTGGACAGATGAAAGCATTAGCAGGATTTTAACCACACTTGTAAAGTAACAAAACTTATGGAGAATTTAGACTGATGGAAAATTTGGATATGAACTGATATGTAGTTGTAAACATTGTTTTTAGGAACCATGGAGGGGAGAGGGTGAAGTCTCAAGATTCAGAGTAACTCATTTAATGGATTCTTAATTGATTTTGTTATATGTTTATAGATATATTTTTAAATCAAATAAAAAATTTTACAACAAAAAAAGGGAAAAGGCCCATCTACTCCACTGTTCTCACAGTGGCTGGCCAGACATGGGCATAGCCAAGATTTTTGTTGGGGGGGAGCCTCAGTTTGCTATATATTTTTATTGATTTGGGGGGGCAGCTGCCCCCCTCCAGCTATGCCCATGTGGCCAGACGCCCGTTATGGGAAGCTGAATTTCCCAGGTGCCCATGGGAAGAACAAATCCAGACTTCCAAACCTCTTACTCCCCCAAATAACTCTAGAAACACTTTCATGCCCGTTTGGAATCAAGGTTCCCGTGCCTTTTAACAGCTGCTGCAACAGCAGGCATCAATTCAACCGGTGCAGTGTGTGTCTCCCCAATAAAGTATGACAGTGAGGGGGGGATGAAAGTCCTGCAGGATCAGACCAGAAGGGGCCCATCCAGTCCAGCATCCTGTTCTCACAGTGGCCAACCAGAAGTCCATTCTGGGATCCCTGCAAGCAGGCCCTGGATGCAACTGCAGCCTCTGTCCATAGAGATAGGAAGCTCTATTGGATGAATTTCTGCCTGTGGTGGAGATGCTGTAGCCACAGAGCCCCTTTAAAAGGGGGAGAGGGACCCATGGCACCCCTATAAGGTCTGAAGGGTGATGGGGGCACTGGGACGGGGCCTGTGTGGGGAGGGGGCAGCCCATCCCTTCCAGTGTACAGCCGCTGCCCCATCTGTTCCTTATTAAAAGTCTCCAGAAAGCTCACATTCCACCCTAAGGCTGATATTAACCCTCTCTGCGCCATGTGCAAGGCAAGCACATTCCTGCCAAGGGCCCCCACACCACACCACCCCCAAGAAATTGCAGGAACTGGGCCTCCTCATTCTAGCCACACATCATCAGCTTTAACTCATGTTGAATTTGCCTGGGAGAGGCTTGGGTCTTCTTCTTATTTCTTTTAGGGGGAGGGGGGTTTTCTGTATCACGCTTGGTTTGAGGGGAGATATTTGCGGGTTTTGTGTGGGGAGAGAAATAACAGAGCCGGAGAGCTAAGTGTCCCCAGACACCCGACACTTGCACGCTCCAAAAAAATATTGGCATTCTGACAATGAAGAGGAGGGATGGGAAGGAATGAGTTAACTGGAGGGGCTTGGAGGGGCATGTTCTGCGCCCCCCTAATAGCACACATTCCTTACAACCTCACAGATCCCCCCCCCATCTCCTCAGTATCCTTAAGGTCCAGGAATTGTTTCCTGCTGAACAAGTTCTTAGATCTCCCTCTCTAAGCGTCACAAAGGGTTAACATGTTCCAGAGTTTGTTGGGTGCCCCACAGCCACCGAGCCCCCCCACCCACCCAAAAATTAGGCCAAGTGTTGCATTGCCACCACACCCATCCATGCAAACTACAGCCAGACTTGGTTAGGCTGACTCATGCAGGAGTGTGTGTGTGTGTGTGTGTGTGTGTGTGTGTGTGTGAGTGTGATATAGCAATCCTGCTGGGGGTGGGCTGGGAATAGGAAGAGAGGGGTGGGCTTCTTCATCTGCTGTGATCTCAGTTTCTCTGGCTTGCTAAAAGCTACTCTCACGCCCTCAGCACCCACAGTCTAGGGCAGTGTTCCCCAACCTTGGGCCTCCAGCTGTTTTTGGACTACAATTCCCATCATCCTTGACCACTGGTCTTGCTAGCGAGGGATGATGGGAGTTGTAGTCCAAAAACAGCTGGAGGCCCAAGGTTGGGGAACACTGGTCTAGGGGGTGAACCTAATTTTTGCCCCAGAAACTGTGATGAACAGCAAGCTCAGTTCTGCAAGCAGCTAAAGGATCATAAAGGGCAGAAAGCCTCTAGGCATGAGCAGAGTGTATTCCATTCACCTCCAGGTAGCTACATAAACAGACACATCTGATGTGTTTTTGCAAAAAAAGGGGGGGGTCACATCTTACTGGGTTTGATTTCTAGGATGGCTTCTCTGAGCCTGGAAGTCACAGCAAGTCAGCAAACTATGAAAGCCAGTTTTCTGTGTGGTCCTTTTACACTAGCAAAGTGACTACCTCTCCTCAAATGTGCAAAGCTTAGACAGACTCTCACCAAGTCCACTGTTCCCTATTTGCAGCCTGTCGCCATTTCCCCTGGCTTCCATCTTAATTGGGCTGCTAATACTTCAGAAAAGGGGTGGGTGTGGATATGGGAGACAATGATGATGAAGACCTCCGGGGGATGGGATGCGGTCCAAGTTACCATCCAGACTCCCCCCCCCCCCCTTTCTCCAAAACTAGGGGCTATCAACAGGGCAAGCCGTGGGAAAGATCCCTGGGAGGTCGCTGTGTCAGTTGTGGTCGATGTTTCTGGAAAACCAGGTCTTTAATTTTGAAATTATGGGGTCTGGAAGAGAGGCACAACCCTCTCTCTCCTCTGCTGTTTCTCCCCTGGAGCCTGATCCCACTGGCCCCACTGCAAAAAAAAGAAGCAGCCCACTAGTTATTGTCCCTCTCTCCTCCATGGGTTCCCAACCCCCCTTGTCAATATATTATATATAGCATTAGAATGCATGGACCATATCCATTTATCTCCCTTAAGCTCCATTTACTACTGTATGTATTTTTGCATATTTATATTGTAAACCGCCTTGTGATTTTCAGGCAGAGGGCGGTATAGGGATATAATAATAATAATAATAATAATAATAATAATAATAATAATAATTCCAGACTTGATGAGGTGCCCCTGGTCACTAATCTCACCTTCCCCTCCCTCCTCTTAACAGACCAGAATCCACTTGCTTTCCAGAGAAAGAACCAGCACCCAGATCTCCTGATCTCCCTACCACTTGGCATATTACTACTCTTCAGCCAACTAGTCCTCATGTCCCACCAATGGCTACCAGCCGGCCCAGGACTCTAAAAGGGGTCACTGTTGCCACCCCCTAACCATTGCAGCCCCCCCCCCACTAACCTAGGAGGACTCTCCCTGCTCTGAATCGGGTCACCTTAACCTAATTCTGCCCTGAGCGCTATAAATATGGGGTCCTCTCAGCCACTCTCTCTTTCTTACCCCCCACCCCGTTTCCTCCCCGCCCACACCACCACCACCAACTGTTCTCATAAGACTCTCCTCTCATTCCAGCCAGGTGGAGGCGCCAGCCCTTTTATTGGACACACTGAAGAAAGAAAGAAAGAAAGAAAAGAAGAAGGAACGGAAAAAAAAATGAAAAAGAAAAAATAACCAAGGGGGAACAATTCCCCCACAAAGGAAAAGTACATCAGCAGTCACGATCAGTGCAGACCCTTTCCTGGCATGCAGAGATCTGCGTTTCCAACCCCCAGCCCACCTCGGCCCCTCCATCCTTCCTTCCTCCCTTCTCCCCACCCTCCACCCCACACCTCGCCTCTTTGCAACAAGACACACGCGCGCCCTGCTGGCACCTGGGCCAAAGGGGAAAATCTGCCCTCCTCATTGGAGTGCGCTTTCTGAATCTGCCTCCCCCCTCCACTGCGTGGGTCTGGAATGCACTTCTTTCGCAAAGGGGGAGGGAGGGAGGGGCGGGTGCAAATCATGAATTGGGGTCCCATCCCAGCGTGGGCCTTTTCCTCATCCCACATCCGAACTGAAGAAGGGCATGGAGTTTTTTGCCTGCAATGAGAGGGGTTCTTGTGACCCAGAGGCTTCAGCGCAAGAGTGTCTCTCCTCCCTCCGGCCCCTCTGACCAGATGGACAAGGGGGTGGCGTGGGGGGGGGGAGAGGCATTGGTGTGGGCCCAGCCTCCCCCAGCTAGATACCCCTTTTCCTAGCTTGTGTGCACTCCAGGGGCATTAAAGGGGTCCTTGGCATCCTGAGGCAAAGGAGCCCATTCCTAGGGGCCCGAGGTCCCTTCTCCCCACCCCAATAAAATATCTGAGTGGGCTGGGCTCCCCTAAAGTTGCTGGGTGTTGCCATTCAAATGGTGCGTGCGCGCCTCGTCTTGTGATCGTGGGGCAAGGCTTACCTGGGCCCCCCAATATGTTATTCAAGTCGGCACCCCTGCCCTGAGGTGACAGTGCGTCCCCAACTAGCAGGGTGTGCTCTGTGTGGCAGATCAGAGAGAACTCTGCACCCCCCACCCCCTCCACGGTGTTGGGGATGGGCGAGCCTCCCTGGCAGAGAGCGCAAATGCAAGAGGACTGGTTACGTTTTGAAGTCGCACGCCTCTCCATCTGCCGAAGGCTTCGCCCCCATCCCCATAAGACCCCCAACGTCAGTCTCAGATTGCCCAACTGTGCCCCTGGAGGAGGGATGGGGGGGATCCTGCGCGAAACCCTGGAGAGGCGCTGCCCGTCCAGTGCTGATCTGGAAGGGACCCCTGTTCTTAGTGTTCCTGGTTCAGACGTTCCCAGCATTGTATGGCGTCTCTTGTGTCCCAGCCAGGGAGGGACAGCTCTGGTCCAGTGTCAAGAGTCTCTTTGCCACAGCAGCCTTCCAGCTGGCCTGGCCTGGGTCCCTGGGCTCTCTTCCCAGTAGTTCAGGGACAGAACATCTGCCCCACATTTCAGGAAGTTCCAGGCTCAATCCGTAGTGGCATCTCCAGGCAGGCCCGGAATTATCCCCCATCTAAAACCCAGGAGAGCTGCTGCCAGTCCGTGTAGACAATACTGAACCAGATGGACCAATGATCGGGTTCCTACGTTGCTCCAAGCCAAGGAAGAGGCCTCTGTCGTTTCCTGGTTGTGGTCAGATATAACTGACCACATGTGGTGTTGGTTTTCTGAGGATCCAGCTTTCCTGCCAGCTGTGAGCAGTGGAGTGTTCTGTGCCAGCCAGGCGTGGGGGGGCACAGCGCAGCTGGCCGGCCCAGGGCTCAGACGCTGGTTCTGCACGTGGCCGGCTGGCCGGGCCTGGAGGCCGTCGGGGGAGCCCCTTTGCCCGCCGAGCTGATCACCCACCGGTAGCACTGGGTGACGCTGCGGCTCTTGGCCTGGGCACCGCAGCGGGTGCAGTAGACGATGCCCAGTGCCAGCATGATGACCACGAAGACGCAGATGGGCACCAACAGCGCCACCAGCAGCCACCGGTCATCCCTCCGCTGCCGCCCGGGCGCCCCGTCGGGGGTTGGAGTGGCGGGGGGAGCAGAAGTGGGGGGCGCTGCTCGGACTCCCCCGACCACCGCGGGACCCTCCTCCTCACCAGGCGAATCAGCCGAGACGGGAGGGCGGTGGAGGGGAGGCGGAGCAATCGTCGGAGCGAGCGGGGCCGTCGGGGATATGGGATCCGCCAGCAGCGAAGGGGGACTCGGGGTGTCTCGGGGGGCGTCCGTTACGGGGAACGGGGAGGGGGATCGGGAGGCAGTGGGGAGGCCCCAAGCAGCGGTGGGGGTGGAGTTGGGGGGCATGCGAGAACGTCGGGAGGAGGGACTGGCGTCTAAAAGGGGCGCGGTCGACTTCGGGTTTGGGGGTTCCGTGGCCGGCAGCATGCGGGGAACCAGGCGGGGGTCTGCGGGGAAGAACGGAGAGGCGACTCTGGCGTCCTGGAAAACGGAGAGGTGCTCTGAAAGGGCCAGGTTGTGATCGCTGTCATCCTCTTCCTCGACGCCGTCCTCGAGCTCGCCCTCCATCTCCAAACCCAGCCCGTCGTCGAGGTGGTGTAGGAAACCGGCTCCGCGGTAGCTCTGGGCGGTGGCCATCGGGGGTGGGTGGGGCGCGGGGCTGCAGGTGATGCCGTCGGGCTCCAAGTCGTAGCCCTCGGTGCAGTAGCACTCGAAGCCCCCGACGTAGTTGACGCACATCTGCTGGCACACGCCGGGGATCTGGCACTCGTCGGTGTCGGCGCAGCGGCCGGGCTCCTCCTCCGACGGGCTGAAGCCCAGGTGGCAGCGGCACACGAAGGAGCCGTCGGTGTTCTCGCACTGGTGCTCGCAAGGCGCCTCCGCGCACTCGTCCAGGTCCTCGCACAGGTGCCCGTCGCTGCCCAGCTCGTAGCCCGCGGGGCATTGGCACCGGTACCCGTCTGCCGCCTCCCCGTCGGCCACGCAGCCGAACTGGCACGGGCGGCCCCGGCAGGCGTCTCCGTCGGCGCCGCCGTCGTGGTGGGTGTGGGAGGCGCAGGAGTGTCCGTCGGGGAGCAGGAAGTACCCGGCGTGGCACTCGCAGGAGTAGCCCGAGCCCTCGTCCAGGCAGAGCTGCTGGCACCCACCGTTGTCCCCCTCGCACCAGCTGTGCTGATAGACGGTCTCCCGGCACAGCGGCGCGTCCTTGGACCAGGCCACGCTGCCGTCCTCCTTCTGCATGCACAGCACCGACACCGCCGGCCCCGCCCGGCCGCAGGTCACGGCAGCCACCGTGCCGAAGGGAACGTAGCGGAGGGCGCCGCTGGCCGGGCCGAACGGGGTGCTGTAGGCGACCGTCGAGGCTCCTCCACCTCCTCCTCCTTCTTCTTCTTCCTCCTCCTCCTCCATCTCCTCCTCCTCTTCCGCCAGGCCCGCGCACATCCCCTGGAAGGAGAAGCGGCAGAGGTAGCCGTCGACTGGGACGGTGCACGAGCCGTCGAGCCACTGCAGGTCCAGCTCGCCCAGCACCACGCACCGGGGCGCAGCACAGCTGGGTCCGACGCCGCTGCTAGGCGAGCGCGCCCAGTTGGTGTAGGACGTGTCTTGGTCGCCCGTCGTCCAAGTGAAGCCCCGCAACGGCCGTTGCGGGAAGCACTGGCGCGGCTGGCGCTGCAGCCCGATCCAGAGGAGCCGCTGTGGGCCTTGCGCGTGGCCGCCGCCCCCTCGAACATCGCGGAGCAGCTCGGCCACCTGGGCCGCCTCCTCGGGGTACTTCAGCGTGGCCAGGTTGCCCCCCAGCTCCCGGCACCCGCGCCAGGCGTCCAGGAAGCTGCGGCGCTGGAAGTAGACGGCGTAGCAGCCGTCGGGGCCGCAGGCGGCCTGCGCCTCTTGCGCCCCGGCGCCGGGAAGCCGCCAAGCTACAAGCAGCAGCGCCAGCAGCAGCAGCCGCGGCCTGGGCCGTCCTCGTCCTCCTCTTCGCCGGAGCATCGCCCTGCCCTGCCGCGCCGCTGCCGTCCAGCGCTCTGACAGCCCGGGGGCCCCCCATTCCCCTTCCTTTCCCCTTTTTCCCAGCCAGGGTGGGATGGGGAGGAGCCGCAGACGGAGCGGGCGTCCCACTCCCCGCCTTTGCCCTTCTAAGGCGCCGATCTGAGCCCCTGCCAGGAGGGAACCGGAGTCGGGGAAGAATAAGAGAAGGAGGAGGAAGAAGGAAACCTCCAGCCGCGGCGGGAGGCAGGCAGGGAGGGAGGCCACAGACAGACGGAGAAAGACCCCCACCCGGAATCCTGCCCCGGCTACTTAGCAGAGAGAGACTCGCAAAAGCAGCCCGGACCCTCTCATTTCTTCTCTATCTTCCTCCCGCCCCTTCTCTTGCTTTCTAACTCAGGTGGGGAGCTTTTTTCCAGACAGGGGGCCACATTCCTTACTGGGTGACCTTCCAAGGGCCGCCTGGTGAGTGGGGCCACAAGCAAAAGAGCACAAGGAGAACCCTCAGGTCCCCCACCCCTGCTCTAACCACTAGGTCCAACTTGATTCTGAGCCAGTGTGACCTCAGCTGAAGTACTGCGAGTGCAGGATGAGAAGTCCAGAAGCAGATATAGACAAGTTGGTTCAGCATTGGATCATAGAATTGTAGAGTTGGAAGGGACCACATGGGTCATCTAGTCCAACCCCCTGAAATGCAGGAATCTGTTGCCCAACATGGGACTCGAACCCATGACCCTGTGATTAGGAGTCTCTTGCTCTACTGACTGAGCTATACTGATTCAGCCCCCAAATGTAGGCTTGGGTTTAAAGGGGGTCTGGAAAGGTTGCAAATACCTTTCTCTAGCCTGCTGTTGTTGTTATTTAGTCATTCAGTCATGTCCGACTCTTTGTGACCCCATGGACCAGAGCACGCCAGGCACTCCTGTCTTCCACTGCCTCCCACAGTTTGGTCAAACTCATGTTGGTAACATGGAGAACACTGTCCAACCATCTTGTCCTCTGTCGTCCCCTTCTCCTTGTGCCCTCCATCTTTCCCAACATCAGGGTCTTTTCCAGGGAATCTTCCCTTCTTATGAGGTGGCCAAAGTATTGGAGTCTCAACTTTAGGATCTGTCCTTCCAGTGAGCACTCAGGGCTAATTTCCTTCAGAATGGAGAGGTTTGATCTTCTTGCAGTCCATGGGACTCTCAAGAGTCTCCTCCAGCACCAGAATTCAAAAGCATCAATTCTTCGGCGATCAGCCTTCTTGATGGTCCAGCTCTCACTTCCATACATCACTACTGGGAAGACCATAGCTTTAACTATACGGACCTTTGTTGGCGAGGTGACGTCTCTGCTTTTTAAGATGCTGTCTAGGTTTGTCAGTTTTTGTACAGCCCGTGGCACAAAAATTAAAAAAAAATGTACACAGATTTCCCAGGGACATGTGGCCCCTGGAAAGTGGCCCCGAAGGGAACGTGGCCCTTGGGCTGAGAGAGCGTTCCAGTTCAACCAGCAGAGGCTCACATTTTAGGGGTGTTCCTCCCTGCACTCACATTCACACGCTGCCATGTGTTCCTCTTCCAGCCTCTCCATTCAGACTGATAGGGGGGGGCGGGGGCGGGGGGAGGACTGGGAAGGTGCAGATGTGGCACAGGGAGGTCGGGGTCCCTCGTCAACAGCAAGGAAATAAGTGGAATTCCTTTTGCATGGGAAACGGCAGGGGATATTTTTTTGGGGGGGGGAGGGATGGGATGGAGCACATATATTGCAGGGAGGGGGGCTGCTGGGGAGGGAAGGGAGAGGAGAGGAACCCTGCAGTTATTGCCAGCCTTGAATCAATTAATGCAAAGGCCTGCTAGAGAAATGAAGCTGATGCTGGCAGAAGCCCCCCCACCCACCCACCAGACCCACCCGCCTTCCCTCGACCTCCTATCTCCATTGTGTAGAGACTTGGCTCTCTCCCTTTATTCGCACAACCGCACACAGGCCTCTCCCGGCCATTCCAAGTGTGCAGGGGAGGAGGAAAGGAGGTTTCCCCCCCCCCCCCCCACACACACAATCCCAAGACGTCCTTGAGATGGGATGTCTCTGGCTTGGCTAAGGCCCATCGTTCCCCAGCTGCACCTATTTACCAGGGAGAGACCCTGATCTCTGCTTTGCGTGTCCCCATAAATCACGGCCCGCCTGTTATCGCTGTTCCTGCCCTCCCAGGAATGCCTTGTTAAAATGGTTTTGGCAGCGCGAAACCGTGTGGAAGCACCGAGCTGGGTGGGAACTCTGAAAGCGTCTCCTCGGCAGCAGGGGTCGCCAACGTGGTGCCCATGGGTGCAGTGGCACCTGCAAAGCCTCTGAGCTCCTGCCACAAGTCACTGCTCACTTGGTCATGAGGTGGGGTGTGTGTGGGTGTGGCAGTATCCTGTTTCTCCCTTGAAAAGCGCATAGAAGGAAGGAGGAAGAGTGGTGATCTCTCCCACTTTTGTGCTCTTTCGGGTTTATGTGCTTTTCCAAGCGCAAATTAATTCTGTTGGAACGGATCCTGCTTATAATTCTGATCTTTGGAGAAAGTGAAGTGCATGCATGTAAGCCTTCTCTGTGTGTGTGTGTCTCTCCAGGAGTTGGGAAATCTGGGGGAGTGGGTGTGAATTGACTTGAATTTCTCCCCCCATCCTTCCCAGCCATGGGGAGAGGCCCAGGCAGCAGAAGGCCCCCCCCCAAGGCAGCACCCCCATGGGCACCCTTCTCTGCCCTCCCCCATCTCCACCACTGGCAGAGAAGCAGCACGGGCGTCTGTGCTGATCTGGGGTGAGATTGTGCCCCTTTCCGTCAAGATCTCGCCAAAATCGCATGAGATCTTGCAGCGTATGCGAGGTCTCATAGGAAATCAAGCAATCTCACCAGAAATCAGTGCGGGCACTGCTTCTCTGCCAGCAGCTGAGGGGGCAAGGTGGGCGGCACAGGCAGCAGGGCAGGGCAGCACCTCCTGTTTTGTCTCAGGCCCTTGCAATGAGGGCAACCTCAGACACACCTCGAGTTGGAAGTTTGGGTGCAACCCAGCCTGCGAAAGAGGGGTTTTTATGGATTTAAGATAAAGTGAGGAACCCCCAGATTCCCATAATGTACCCATCTCTATGCTGATCTCTCCCTTTTCCTGCTTATTGTGGTTTAGGTTGCATCCTGTCTGCAACTTCCTTGTACGACTCTCTCTCAGACCTGGAGGTGAGAGGTCACACTTGACCCTCTTGAGGAAAGAAAAGCAGCAAGTGCTGTGTGCCTGTGACTTGTTCTTGTCTAAACTAGCTAGTTGACAACTAGACACCTCTTCTATCCAAGTAGTGCATTTCCTATAATAAGCAACTTTTTAAATTTATTTTCTGCTCTCTAACCAAGATTCTCAAAGGCAAATCCTGCTTACTTTGCATTCCAAATGGCTTCAGTATGCAATTGGCCCAGTTCTCCCATACAAAGCTCTCTTAACATAGCTCTGGGTCATTTTTGCAGCCCTAAGAATCTAGGGTTGCCTTGGCTCAACCTTCTTCCAAACCAGTCTTGTATTTTAATCATGCTGCTGAAGGCTTCGTCTTGAGCTTCTCGCAGGAGGGATTCATCAGCGGAAGAGTATCTGTTCAGCAATTGCATGGTATGTTGGGTAAAAAATAACTAAATAACAAGAGACATTTATTCTCATTACTTGCAAGCCCCACACACTGTTTCCTTTGGGTCATTGTCTCTCAAGGGGATGATGAAAGCAGTAATTCATTCCATGCAACACACTCTCCAATGAAAATAGGGATATCCTATTTTTTGTTGTTGTTGTTGTTGTTGTTGTTGTTGTTGTTGTTGTTGTTGTTGTTATAACCCGCCCATCTGACTGGGTTGCCCCAGCCACTCTTGGCAGCTCCCAACATATATAAAAACATAATAAAACATTAATAAACATTCCCTAGACAGGGCTGCCTTCAGATGAATTCTAAAGGTTGTATAGTTACTTATCTCCTTGCCTCGGGGGTCTCATGACTCCATACCCTCCAACATTTCTCTGATGAAAATAGGGGCAGTCTAAGGCAGGGGTCTGCAACCTTTAAGACAAAAAGAGCCACTTGGACCTGTTTCCGAAGGAAAAAAACCTGGGAGCCGCAAAACTCGTCATTATAAAAATAACTTTTTTGTCACTTTTTTATTATTTCTGTTTGACCCCTCAGAATTACTCCTCCTCATAGAAATAAACATTAAATTAACAAGTTACCTTTTTTTGGGTGTGTGTTCTTCACTCCCCTTCAAAACAGTGACCAGCGTACATGCCCCCTTTCAATGCAGTGACCAGCATACATGCCCCTTACAATGTAGCGGGCGGGCGGGAAGGTGACATCGGGACGGTGCGTGACTAACACACGCACCACCCCCATGCGACGTCACAGCCAGTACAGCGCCCGCCACAGTGGGGAGTGTCGGGGCGCACAATGCGCCTCCTCCCCTCGCTAGTATCCGCCCTGGAGCCGCGGCAAAGGTGTAAAAGAGCCACATGCGGCTCCGGAGCCGCGGGTTGCAGACCCCTGGCCTAAGGAGAAGCATGACATTCCGTGATCAAATAAGAAACTAGGATGGCTTCTGTAAATCCAGGACTGTCCCTGGAAAACAGGGACACTTGGAGGAGTCTGCATGCAACAATCACATGATATCATGTTTTAGGATCAACTGTGTTACTTGAACAACTCTCAAGTGCATTGAAAAACATTGTTCGTTTATTTCACCAACCACCAGGTGGCATCGTTCAGCTTCATCCTGCTGGCAAGCAACAACCTAACTTAAAAGAACGCTGAAGGAACTGGAAGGATGTTCCCAGGAAGATCTAGAGAGAGCCTTCTTTTAACAAATAGGGTACACAGGAAGCTGTAGACGGCTTTCTCACCAGTTTGGAGGCTCACCAAAACCATACCCTGAGCATCTTCTGGCCAGTGGAAGGTGGGGCAGGGAGAGGCAGTCTTGCAAGACGTTTTACTTGGGCTGGGCTTGTGGTGGTGGCTGAGGTCAGGCTGCTACAGGGGCGGGTTTGAAAATTTATGATGTGGATTATCTGATTTTCCTCGCCGAATGTTCTTAAACATCTTGTTTAAAACCTTGGGGATGGGGCGGGCTAGAGAGGGGAACGGGGAAAGAAAACATGCTGTCCTTTGCAACGCATCATGTCCTTATGTCAGGAGCTCCCACGTCGCTAATATGCTGGGGGGAAATGTATGCGCTCAGATGAAGGACATTAATGAATAAGCGCAGAGGCATGATGGAGGTCCCTCAGCGGCAGGCCGGGGGGAGGAGGTCCCTGGATCTATCCCGGAGTTTAAGAATAAATAGTTTTCTTCTCCCTCGTGCTCCTCCTCCTCCCCCCACTTTTGCAGAATGCCTTAAACGTTTCTTGCGCACGTTGTCATGTTCTTCGGCGATGAACTTGTGACTTCTCTCTCCGTTGGCACAGCTTTTTAACCACTCTCTGGAGCGCCGCACCAAAAAGCAGGAGAGCATAAGGAGAGGCCTGCCAGCTGGATCAGGCCAAAGGCCCATGTAGTCCAGCGTCCTGGTCTCACAGTGGCAGCCAGAGGATACAATGGGAAGGCAGGACTTGAGCGCAAGCGCAACAATCCCCAATTGTAACGCCCAGCAGTTGGTGACATGCTGCCTCCAAGGGTGGAGGGAGAACTCAGCTGTCATGGCTACTGTGATAGGAATTTTGAGGTCTTGGATATATGTCCAATGTTCATAAGTGTACCAACCAAGCACGTACATAGATCAGCACAGGAAGACCGACCTGAAACCATTTTTGATTCCCAAACTGACCTCAATTATTTCTCTGCAAGGTCAAAATGGAAAAGCCTCCGCATTGTCTTTTCCTTCACAAATCCTGTCTTAAGGACACATTTAGGATATGAATAGGGTGTGAGGCTGTGACCTGGCTCAGGAACTAAGTATTTATCATTACAAAAGACTGGCCAGGCTCCCCAGGCAATCCAATCAAGTGACCCTTAAACAGGTAACCTGTCAGACAGGTGGTAAACAAACCACTCAGATTTCTGCTGTAAACCACCCTTTCTGTGATGTAGGTGTGATGTATGGAGGGGTGGTCTTGGTCTACACAATGGGAATTTCAAAAGTCTTTATAAGCCCTTGCACAGCATTTTTGTGGGTCCTCCTCCTTTCCTGCGAGTGAGGGGAGCACCCTGCTGCAACAGATCAATAAAGATCAAGCTTACTAGCTGCTTTGCTTCTCAATATTCTCTGGTTGGCCTCTGTTATTTTCTCCTACCAATAGGGAACCTATATAAGGACTCTATATGGACTCTTGGATACCCCATAAGGGGAAAAGGGCAGATTTTGTTTACAGCACTACTACCCAGTGCCGCAAAGGAACACTGCAGATACTGTAGGCCCTTCCTATCTGCTATAGGGAGTTCAGGGTCTGGGCGTTGTATTTGGGGGTTTGGGCAGGTGATCCTTTTTCAGAACAAATTGAAAATTTAGCAAGCAAGTTCAGCACAGAATTGCAGGGGCCACAGCACCTTTCTTCTTCTTCTTTCTCTTCTGTTGTTAATAATAATAATAATAATAATAATAATAATAATAATAATAATTTTTGTATGCTTTATATTAAGTGGGTTACCAGTACAAAATTAACCCATGTAATTAAAACACTCAATAAATCCATTCTATCAAAACAGCAAAGCATCTGCAATTAGCGTGCGCAGTAAAACAAGCCAATTAAAACGGCATAACAATCACAAGGGTTAAGGCAGCAATTAGCACAGGCGGTTTAGGTCAGGAGATTGGGGGAACGCTTGTCTCAACTGGTGTGTCTTCAAGGGCTGGTGGAATGCCAGGACTCTCGTATTTCAGCAGGAATTATGCTCATCAGCTCTAAGTTTGCAGCTACGCATATTAATTGCACAAATCTGGATCAACTTTTCAAACTAAAATATCGCCTTAGCAGCAAGGAGGGGTTCATCTGCTAATTTTGGTTTCCCCGTTTCTTGTTTTTCCAATATATCTGCAACAATTTGTAATAATAATAATAATAATAATAATAATAATAATAGGTTTAAAACAACAGCAGCACATACATAAAGCCAGTCCAAATTCAAAAGATACCAAATGCACTTTACCCTACTGTATCTGTTTTTTTAAGATCACTTGGCTGAAGAACTGCATTGCAAAATTAAGAGAAATGCGAGTTTCCAAGGATGGCTACGTTGTGGTGGCAGTGGCAACAAAGCTGAATAGAATGTTTTTATTGATTTTTCCGTTACTCCGTAGGTCTTTTCAGTCCTGAATTATTACTTGTGATATACCTTTGTGAATGAATGTGCAAATATACTGCTTTCCAGCATGGAGTTGGGGGGTGGGGGGTCCGCACCTCCCTGTGGGAAAAGGGTAAAGGAGATCCAAGGAGCAAATAAAATACAGAGTGGGGGAGAATGAGAAATATTATGAGTTGCATCCAACTAAGCAGACCCATTGAAATCAATGGACTTAAAGTTAGCGGTGGCTATTAATTTCCCTGGGCCTCCTCTGAGCAGGGCTTAGTTGGAGACAACTCAGTACAGTGGTGCCCCGCAAGACGAATGCCTCGCAAGACGGAAAAACTCGCTAGACAAAAGGGTTTTCCGTTTTTCGAGCTGCTTCGCAAGACGAATTTCCCTATGGGCTTGCTTCGCAAGACGAAAAAAATTCTGGGTTTGAATTTCTGTGTGGTGGGTGGCTGGGGGAACAGTTGGGGAGGGGTTTGCAAGAATCTGGAAGCTTGTGTGGTTTTTTTTCTGCATTTTTATGATTTTCTGTGACCATTGGGCCACTCTGCTGTTTTTTAAAAAAAATTCTGGGTTTGAATTTTGAAATGCTCTTTACAGTATGTGTGACTTTAAAGAGCACTTAATAAACTCTTATTGTACCAAATTTGGCTTTGTTTGGACTTTTTTTGACCATAGGAACACATTAATTGATTTTCAATGCATTCCTATGGGAAACCGTGCTTCACAAGACGAAAAATTCGCTAGACAAAAAAACTCGCAGAACGAATTAATTTCGTCTTGCGAGGCACCACTGTAGAAAGAACTGTATACAGTAATAGAAAGGCCGTGACAAATTTTCAGAGATATAAATCCTCTCTTGCTCTTTGCATATATATATTTTTTCAAGATTTGGGGCAATGAATACGGCACCACCTTGAGGCAGAGGGTGCAAAATACAACTCTTCCTTTGGGGTTTGTTCTCAATCAATCAATCAATCAAAATAAATAAGAGTTACAGTAAATAATCAGCTAAGTGCACAGGGAGCATAGAAATTAATAAATATTAATCTATTATCAATTACTCAATATGCCACTTAATGCCAAGATTGCTAAGTAGTTTACAAATAAAATGCTAAGCACTTTGCAAGTATGTAAAAGGGATTGAAGCATACACCCCCGCCACTTATGAAAAAAATGCGCAATTAAAATTCATCCCATTAAAGCGTTAAATTATAATCATCCACGATTAAGATATGGAATGAAACAACCCCATTAAAAGAGGGCAGCGATTAATAGCAAGAGACGCAGGTAAGCAAGCAGGTGGGTCTTCAGTAGACTCTTGAACGCTGGCTGGTGAATTTGAAGCAGCGAGACTTTCAGTTTGGTTCTGCTGGATTCCAGCTGGGGTGAGCGTTCGAGGGAATGGCATGGCTGATCAAATGGTCAGGGAGGCTCTGGAGCAGAGGGCTACGACTCTGGAAAGTTAAAAGCTGGTTTAAACGGACTCTGGTCTGTGGATGGCATTCTGCTTTTGCCCATCACTGGGTAATTTTTTGACTTTTTAAACGGAAAGGTCGTGGTCTGGGAGCAGAGGGCATTTAAGGGAGCATGACAGGTTCACCGGCCAAATTGAGAGCGCGCCAAAGGGGTGCCAGAACAATGATGGACAACAGAAGGAATGAGGAGGCACTGGATTTTGGTGTCGCACAGGGAGCTGCTGAAATGTTATAGTACAAATCCGCCACCGCTGGGAGGGTGGTGATGTTTGTGGGGTGGTGGAAATAGTTAACCTTGTTCTCTGGGGCTGTTTGCAGTCCGCGGAAGGGCAGAGGACCTCTCATACACAGGCTTCATGATTTGGGGGTTGCAAATTTGTCTGAAGGAGTCGCACTCCCCTATAAGACTCTCTGGGGTTTGGTGTTGGAGGGTTGATGGCAGTTTGTGAAAAATATGAGGCTCCGTGGAAGGCTGCAACGGAAACAGAATTGCAGAGTTGCCAGTAGGTGGCAGTAGCGGGGCCTTTCCGTGGCCTCACTACACCACTAAACCCCGATGAGGAGGAATGCCAATGCAGATGGGGGTGTTTCATATTTCATATGTTCCACCTTCACTGTTGAAGGCAGGATGCCTTTGAATACTAATTCCTGAGAATCACAGGTGGGCAGAGTGCTGAGGTCCTGCGTGAGACATCTGGCTGGCCACGGTGAGAACAGGACATGAGACCGGGTGGACTTTACGGGATGTTAGCATCTCCAAATTGCATATGTAAAGCGCTAATTGCAAGAGCTATAGAACTCTATGATGCCATACACCTCTGTGACGGTTATTTTCAGTTGATACAGTTATCACAGTTTTAACAGAGCAGCAGGTATGTTATGTTGCGCGGCTGTCTCCCTCAGTTAGTCTGTAACAGTTTAATCCAGTGTTTCCCAAACCTGGGTCTCCAGCTGTCTTTGGACTACAACTCCCATTATCCCTTGCTATCAGGATCAGTGGTTGGGGATTGTAGTCCAAAAGCAGCTGGAGACCCAAGTTTGGGAAACACTGGCTTAATCTATGTAAGACGTATTAGCAACTTGTAGAAAAAAGACAGTCACGGAACCGAGAAATTACACAAAACAAATGAAATACCGTGAAAATCCCTGAAACGAGAAGTAATCGACTAGAAATATTATCTTATAGAATTAAACTAAATAACAAAAATCAAAAAGTTTAAGGAAAAAATTAGAAAAACCTAGAGTTGAACAAAGCCTTAACGGGATGCCAGCTACAAACTTCGTTTCACTGAACTATTCAGTTTCCTCAGAAGGAAATAGAGAAATCATAAACCTTAAATGATTTTAAACAAACTCAAACTTTTTTTTTGTAAACTCAGGGGAGCATATTAGCAACTTAAGCATCACCTGCCTGTTTTGTATATTTTAATCTGCAACTGCAAGTGCACGCACTAGAAGTTATTTGTTCTTTAAGCTTTAAAAGAAAGTGTCGTTTTTCTAGGAGGGAAAAGAGAACTAATTAAAGAGCCAAATGACCCAGGGCTGACTTCTGCAAAACTGCTAACTGGGAACTGGAGCTCATTCCCCCAGACTTTTGGCCTGATCCAGCTGTGGGGCTCTTCTTCGTATGTTCTTACGTCTAGCTTGGAGTGCATCCTAAACACCAGTTTGGCTTCAGAGGTGGCTGCCCCCAATATTCGTTCACAGCAATTGGAACTTGGAGATTTGTCCTATATGAGAACAGAACACAGAAATTCCCCATCCGAAGCACACAATGGTATGGTGCTCAAGTCTGTGGTGCAGGATCTCACCACGATGGCCGCCATAGCCCACGGAGGGTCCATAAGTGCTGGCAGCTATGCTGCTCCATTTTCCCACTCCATCCATTAAAAGTAGCAGTACCACAATGCTCAGCTTATTAAACTCTGCATGACTATGCAGATCTCAGCAGTGCTTGCTGCCGAATGCCTGGGTTTCAACATGTACAACAAACGGAAATCTGCTAAAAGATCTTCAGCCACCTAAAATGTAAACCTTTAGGCTTTTAATTAGAAATGCAATGAATTTGCTTTAATGGACAAGTCACTGGCCACAGTTAACGCTGAGGCATCTTGCAGAAGATGTTCACTTAAGCCTTGATTACAGCACAGAATAGTTAAAAGCACCAGCGGGAACAGCTGAGTATTCAGAACCGTTTTTATTGGAGGGGTGGGGCAGTGGCAGCATCTTAACCATAGTTAAGGGTTTGCATGTACCACTAAACTATGGTTAACATGAACCGAGGTTTCTAAGCAAACTACAAAGCTTAGTTAATGAGTGACTTTTGATCACCGTCAAATAAAGCCATACTTAAACTGTTGGGCTAGATTCACACAATGCCAAATCGCAGTTTAATGTTATATGCAAACCTTAGGTTCAGGGAAGGTAAACAAAGCCAAGATAACTTTAGGATAAGACGGATAAATTTTATTGAGTTATAGCAGAAGGAGGAAGTTATGCCCAAGAGAGAGAAACTCTGGCCCTCTGGATGTTGCAGTTAAGACTTCAAATCTCATCAGTCCCAGCTAACGTGGCCAATCATGAGGGATGATGGGATTTGTAGTCCAGCAACATCTGGAGGGCGAAAGGTTCCTCATCCCTGCTGTTATAAAACAAACTTGAAAGCCTTATCATCACCTCATTCAATTGCCAGAGCTGGGAGGGGCCACCGGTTACTATGGCGCTCTGGCAGATGATGTCAACACTTCTGCTCAGAGTGGTGGGGATTCCTAGAGCTTTGCTTACCAGTGTTCTCCGCTCTCTACTGCACCACTGTAAAAGTGTATGCAAGGAGGCAGAAATATTTCAAGACCCCAGTATCTCATTTCTCCAGTTTGAGAGGTTTCTTCTGTCAGGAATAACTTCCATTTTCTGTCCTGGGAAGAAGGGAATGCAGGAAGCTGCAAGAGTAATCAGACTTTATATACAGACAAGAGATTCCGCTTCTGTTTTGCTTGTAATGGTAAACTGGGACTTTAAAGAAGCAGTTTATTTTCCATAGGGGAGAAGAGAGTGCCTGTAAAGCTTGATTTAAAAAAAATATTTGTGACACTGGAACCCCTGGGGGAAAAATACAGCCTGGAACAAAGGCATGAACAACTCAGCCAGAGAAACCAGGAGTGGAGAAGAGGGCCTCAGCCTCACTTCCCAAGCCACACCCCACACTGGCCCTGCTCTGCATCTTCCTTGAGTGTTTTTGCCTGGATGGAATATGTCCTGGAATTCTGCTAATGCCTCTTGCTCACCTGGGTGGGGGGCAGACAGGCACTGG
Source organism: Podarcis muralis (assembly GCF_964188315.1). Taxonomy (NCBI): domain Eukaryota; kingdom Metazoa; phylum Chordata; class Lepidosauria; order Squamata; family Lacertidae; genus Podarcis; species Podarcis muralis. The sequence continues at coordinate 14,383,598 of NC_135670.1, read as the reverse complement.
TGTGTGTGTGTGGAAACTAGCCTCCTGTACAAGGGTGGCATGTGTATCTCCACCTGATTCTCCCTCTCTCCCCACCCATCACTAGCATGTGACACACACCCCCCCAAAAAAAATTGCCCAGAAGGGAATTCAGTCCCCAGGCTGCAAAATGTTCCCCAGCCCTGATTTGCAGAATCAACACAGGGTGGAACCTTGCTCTGATGGGAAAAAGTGACTCATCACCAGATACAGTTACCCAGAGGCTTTGCCAAGGCAGATAGGTTTAAATGCAGCAGGGAATATTGTTATTCCTTTTGTAAATGAAGAACCTGCAGCTAGACCAGGTTTCTCTGCTGCAGCAGAAATCACCTTATCGCAAAGTTTAAGTGCATTGCAAAAATGTGCTGTAAATTTATCCACTTAATTAAAAAACAAATGAACTGCAGAATTAATCTCTCTTCTTCCTACCACCCACCCTGTGGGGGTTTTTTTTTGGGTGGGGGATAACTGTGCATAATAATAAAACTTGCAAAAAAACAAACAGAAAGAAAGATGTCTGGTTTCCAGGCCCTAGCCTGGATTATCTACAAACTTCCCGATTTTGTCCTCGGCAGACTAGGCAGGTCACATTGGCACTGCTAATGCAGCGATTTGACTTCACCTCCAGAGGTGCGCTCCATTGTCTCTTGAGACAGATGGATGCCAATGACAAAAAATTAAAAAAATAATTCATGCAAAGAAAAGTCATGCAATAACCATGCTTGGCCTGCAGAGGACAGCAGAGCCCACTTTTTGACTGTTGCATGAGCTCATTTCCCCTGCCTGTCATTCTCAAGAGCAACGAATTCTTCCAATTTCTAATTAAGTTACCATGACAATTATAATTGGAGAGCAAGGGGAGGAGCTTAATCAGAACATGCACACTCCTATTTCTGTGGGAGAAATGCTTTGCCCTGTGTTTTATCCATATATATGCGCCTGACACAAACAAGGGCACTGATGAGTTATTTTCCAAAATTACAAGGTTCTCCTACTCTCAGACCTTCTTCTTAGTCACAGCCTCTTAGCTTAAAGCCCCGCCCAGGGACAGGCAATCAACAAAAAACAATTAAAAACTGCTTAAAATATAGATATCAAGGGCTGCATTCCCTCTGGGATAATCTGTTAGGGGGCCACATGCTAGCCATAGGTGGAGGCAGAGATGAAAGTGTTTTGGATTTAAACCAACTAAACCATTCTCACCAGAGCTAGCAACCTCAGATTAGAATGGCCAGGCCTACCCAGAAATAGGCTCTCCTGGGTTTGATGGGTTTACTCTTAAATAAGCATGCCATGGATTTTGTTTTAGTGCCAACGGACTGTTACCGGTAGTGATTGGGAATCAAAGAGAAAGCAATTCCTTTCTGATTTTCATCTAAACATCGATATACACATGCATAAATAAAATATACTGTATATATTTTGTATTACACAGAAGCACCTCTTTTCCCTCAAGTCATACAACCATGAAAAAGCGGGGGGGGGGGGGTTTGGGGGGGGAAAATCAAATAAAACACTGCCCCTTCCAGTTCTGAAATTACACAGGAAGAGACATATGATTAAAATACAGGAAGAATAATCAAACAGGAAAGAAGTCTGATGGCAAGATTGGGGTGGGGCACCTATGCCATACACCCTTGTCCCACCAAGGGACTTATTTGGTGCTGAAGGAACTTTGTGCAAGCTCAGAGACACTTTTAAAAAGAAAACTGGGTCATCTTCCCTGCCCCACCCGCAAAAAGCCTGGGTCTTTGTGTGACTCATTTAGAAGTTAAGCTCCGCCTCTACCACTCAGCAAGAGAAAAAAAGGATATGCGTCATCAAGAATAGAGACCAAGAAGAGTTGAGACTCCTTAACCACAAGTTCGCTTTAGGGCAAAGGGATAGGAGAGGGGCGGGGGAATTGGTCTTTCAAAATGCGCTCAGGAAACTAGTCTCAGTTGAGCAATGTACAGCCATCAATAGCAACTTGCTCTTAAAAAGATTCTGAACTTTAAAAGGACAGATTTGAAAATGTGAAGCTAACAGCAGTGCCTCTGAGCATGTGCAAGCTATCTCCTGTCCACTGAGAGCAAACGCTGGCAGGCACCTAAAACCAGGAATGGGGAACCGGTAGCCCTCCAGATGTTGATGAACTACAACTCCCATCATCCCTGTCCATCGGCCATGTCAGCAGGGAGGCTAATGGGAAGTCTGCCTTGGCTTCGCCACCCCTGGTCTAAAAAATGAACACTTGATGGCAGATATTTAACACACTCTCACAAATTATGAATAATCCCAGTTACCAGCAGCTATAAAAGCAACAAAATACCCCCCCCCCCCGCCGGTCATTTCTGTCCTTAAACATCGTACAAATTGCAAGCACTTAGAAACCAGTGCTGCCAGATTAGGCCAAAGATCCGGCATCCTCTCACAGTGGCCAGCCAAATGCCTCTGGGAAGCGTGCAAGAGGCAGGCAAACTCCCAGGCTTCAGTGCCAGAGAGGTAGAAAACAGCCTCGCCGTGAAATTTGCTTTAAAATGAAAGTAAAAGAAACCACGGTCGAGAGGTGGTGCCGTCAAGGTGGGACTCTGGGCATGGCGACCAGGGCCTCCCTCAGAGAAGCTCCACAGGCGGCGACGTTTGAAGGAAGTTAAGCGAGCCACATCCCCAGCTAATAAAAGGGTGGAAAGGCCATTACATCCAGCCTCTAATAATCATTGAGCCACGGAGGTGTGACGCTGAGTGCCGGACTAAGATGGCTCCGGACAGCCTTGGGCCCAACACATTTTCAGACCAGCCACATTTCTCATGGGCCTGCTGTGGAGATGAAGGACAGGATTCCTGTGGAACGCCAGGAAGCTGTTACAGAACTGGACCCCTGGTTCCTCCAGCTCAGTGGTCCAGCAGCCATTCCGCAGGGGTTCAACGATGCCCACCCCTACTTGGAAATGCCAGGAATCGAACCTGGAGCTTTGCGTAGGCCATGGGTCAGCAAACCTTTTCAGCAGAGGGCCAGTCCACCGCCCCTCAGACCTTGTGGGGGCCGGACAATTTTTTTTTGGGGGGGGGGGGGATAAAACAAATTCCTATGCCTCACAAATAACCCAGAGAGGCATTTTAAATAAAAGGGCACATTCTACGCCGGTTCCCGGACCGTCTGCGGCCCGGATTTAGAAGGCGATTGGGCCGGACCCAGCCCCCGGGGCTTGGTTTGCCTACCCATGGTGTAGGCCAAGGGGTGCTCTACTAGAGTTACAGCCTTTCCCCAGCATTTGAGCAGGAGGCAAAGGAGAATCTAGCACCCGTTCCCCCACGAAGCTTGGGTGTTGCGCTGCCTTTCTGAACCCCAAACCTCTTTTGGCTGACGCCCAGCTGGGAAGGAGAGACTGAGCAGTGCCAGTATGACTCAGCTTCAGGGATGCTGGAGGCACAGGAGATGGCAGTGAAAGCTGCGAACCCCACCCAGGACTTTGGTCTGCCTTGGCCGACAGCAGGTAACTGGGCCAGCCACACCCTAAGGAGATCTAAGCAGGCAGGTAGGCAGCTGAGCCCGCACTGTAGGCAAGGGCTGGAGGCAGCTCTTCCAGGAGTCTCAATTACTACAATGTGCAAAGGGCTTAGGAGGGCACAGAATCCTGCCTCTTAGTGGGATTGGTGCTCTCAAGTGCATACTGCACTAGCCCCACAGGCAGGGGCTGATGGGAGTTGTAGTCCAAAACATCTGGAAGGTATCAGGTTAGGAGAGGCTGCCTTCAAGAGCCAGCAATGGAATTTATATAGAGAGTTGGAAGTGACTACAAGCATCATCTAGTCCAACCCCCCCGTAATGCAAGAATCTTTTGCCCAACAAAGGACTTGAACCCATGACCCTAAGTCTCATGCTCTACCAATCAAAAAGAACAAAAAAATTCAGCCTGGGGCCAAGTCACAATTTTAGGCAATCCGCTTCTTACAAATCTGATTACCCCCAGGAGTTGAAAGGGATCCAAAAGGTCATGGAGCACAACTGGTTGACAACGGAGGCGATCTGCTCCTAGTGTCTGTAGCAGGTGAATATGCAGACTCTGCTTAAAAGCACTATAAGCAAACAGCCCATCTCCCAATGCAATTCCCCCTCCCCACAAATAACTACGTAATACCCTCTGCAAGTTCTTCCCCAAGTTTAGGCAAAATCCCTTCTCGTAACTTGGGTTTGGGGCCTATATAATTCACTTTCCTCCGTGAAGTGTCAATAGCACCTTCCTGATGTTATCACAAAGCTCGTCCAGTGTGCTTTCACCACACCCTATGGACGGACCAAAGTCCAAGCACCAGACTATTTTAAAAGCCTTCTATGATAGGCCTGTGTTATAAATGAGGAAGTGCCTGTTTTCTATTCATCTTGTGATATATGTATGTACACACACACACGAATACTTCCAGCAGGCAAGAAGTTCTGTGAAACGTGAAAGAGCATTTTTTGAAGGTTACAAAGAGGAGGTTTAACTACTGAAAGTTTCCCCAGCAGTGCTTGGTAAGCTATTAACTTTTTAAGCCAGCAGTGAGCAAGTCACAAGGAGAGGCGAACATTTCCTCCATTAAATTTTCTCCATTTCCTCAGGAGAGACTTTGGAGGGAAAGGCGATGTTCCATCCATTCTGCTTTAGGAGTCTTAGATGAGACGGAATCTTTAAGTGTTTGTTCTAGATTCATGATCAATCAGATTTTATTTAAAATGAAACCCAAGTTTCTAGCTCTTGTGGCTAGAGAGATGGGGCGGAAATCATGTGGGCAGCACCTGGCTAATGTTGGAAGCAAACAGGTGGATGAAGGTTTCTAGTACCGATGGAGGAAAAGGAGGGGGGATTCTGTCTGACCTCTGGCAGAGGTAGAATTTTGTCAGAACAACAAGCAGATTTAGTGACCTGGCGCAACTCACAGGTTGAATGGGTTGCTTTTCTTGGCAGAGAATTAGGAAAGTTTTAACACCAAGTACACACAGCCCTGTGCTTAAGCCCCAAGGCTCAGGTTGAGTGAGAAAGAAAAGGGGGAGGGGAGAGACAGACACACCCAAGAGGTAGCATTATTTAATTTTTTTATTGAAGATCATTGGTGCTGCTTCCATATTTTGTTAATTCCACCCCCAACATTGAGATGGGTGCAACTTTCTCCACAATATCTCATTTATACACAGTACTACGGACAAGCACAAAGCCACTATGGCGGTAAAGAGGGAGGGGTTGTGGGTCACTGGGAGGGGGGGCCGGGAACACAGCTGCCATTCCACATTTGTTTTCCAAAAACACACATACAGAGACCAAAAAAAAGAAAAAAAATTTACACACTGGGAATGATGGACTAATTTTGGAATGAGGGGCCATGGAGACCCCTGCCTTTAGGTGCCCCCTTCCTTTTGCCCTCCCTCCCACACCATATTCAAGCCTTGGCCAGGAGTGGAATCCTGCTTGAGAGTGGTCCCAAAGCTGGAATGGAGGAAACCAGTGGTCCCATGGGGTGAAGGAAGCAGCCAAGAAGTGGGGCCTCAAGGAATGCCACCTTAAGAGTCTAGGCTTGGAGAGGGGGAGGAAGGATAGAGGAAGGTTTGGGGGGCCGGGGAACAGGGAGAAGGAGTTGTAGCTGGTTTGGCAAGTTTTAACAGCAGCCGCAAGGTTGGGCTGCAGCTGCTTTCATGAGAAGGGAGCACCAGAGGGGGTAAAAAGGTGAGAAGGCAGAAAACCGGAACCTAACTAAAACGGAGAACCCACCCCACGTCCCACCCACCGAACCCCCAAAAAATGATAGCACAGGGCCAATAATATGGAAGCTCCGAAGACGCTGGCACAACGGGGGAGGGGGTGGCTCACAAGGGCTTGCCCTCCAAGCTGATGACGGCACTGCCGCCCAATTTCTCCGCAAGGGTGCAGCGATCCTTGACTTCCTCGTAGCAGTTTGCTTGCAACTCGTGCTTGATCCCTGCAAGGGAAGAGGTGGGGACATGAGTGGCTCTTGCAGACCTCCATCATGTATTCCTGCCCAGCCAATTCAACAGGCCGATCCCCAGATCAAACAGCACCCCTTGCCCACTAACAGCTACTAGAGATAGAACAAAGGCTGAAGAAAAACAATGCCTCCCCCCCCCACACACACATCTGTTATCCACCCCTTTAATCCCAATCTCTGTATTTGGTCCACCACCACAGCTCCCCAGTCTCAACAACCCACCACCTCTGCAATTTGTAGCAGGCACAAATTGCACTGGCAATTTGCACAGCCAAAGTCACTGTCAGGTGGCAGCTGGAAAAAGCTCTCAAGAACAGCCTCCACCAATGGTACCCTCCAGAAGATCGTGGACTACAGTCCCCGGCAAGCTGGGGCTGGTGAGAGCTGCAATCCTGAAACATCTGTGGGACGTCAGGCTAGCGAAGGCTGCCCAAGAAACTTATGAAGAGATGGACTTCTTTGTCTCAACGCTCCATTTGTAGCATCTGAAAAGTCATTCAGCCTGCTTAGCTGCTATTCAGATGCAGGGAGGGGGGTCAGATTGGGGAGAGCGGTCAAGTCAGTTTCAGGTGGAGAGAAGTATGAGCCGGTACAAAGTTGGGAGACAGTTGTGGGAATTAGCATGCTGTTTTCAGACAATGAGAGTGAAGGTGAATGAGAAGGCAACATAGAAGGGACCAAAAGTAGGGTTTCAGCCCAATCAACTGTTTATTCAGGAAGCAAAGGCAGCCCTGGTTGGGGAAGTTTTTAATGTTTACTGCTGTATCATGTTTTTAATATTTGGTTGGGAGTTGCTCAGAGCGGCTGGGGAAACCCAGCCAGATGGGCGGGGTATAAATAATAAATTACTATTAAATTAGTATTTCACCACTACATTGTTAACAGCCATTTTAAGGGCATTTCAAAGATGCATAGCGCTGAATCAATGTCTAAATCTGTCCCATTGATTTCAACATTGCCAACTTAATTCTGGATTCAACCCACAATGATATAACTGAAACATTGCTGGGGAGGCTCAAACCTCTAAATGAAGGGTGGTACCTGTTCCTGGACAACTCCCAGCATACCTGCCTATGCTGGCTGGGGCCAATAGCAGTCCAGCAACATAGTGCGAGGGCCATAGCCTGGCCATCCCTGCTCTATGAGCCTCTGAGCACAGCCTTAAACTTTGGTCCCTACCATTTGCCACTTCTGATCAAGTGAAGGCCTTCTTTCCATTTTGGGAGAGGGGGGAGCCTTATTGCAGATGGGACCATGGCACAGGAAAGCAGAGGCCAGTGTCAATTTGATTCTCACAAGGTCAGTTTCTGCCCCTCCAAGATGGTTGCAGAGAGGCAATCACAAGAGAAAAGCGTCTTACAAAATTACCGTATATACTCGAGTATAAGCCGACCCGAATACAAGCCGAGGCACCTAATTCTACCACAAAAAACTGGGAAAACTTATTGACTCGAGTACAAGCCGGTTCACCACACCACAAACCTCCTGGTGGGCCGGAGTGCGTGTGTGTGTGCATGCGTGCATATGGCAGAGGGGGCTTCTCTCTCCCCCCCAGCCCCTCCCGTCCCCCTGCCTTCTTAGAGGCCAATGGTAGCAGCGGCGGAGGAAGAGCAAGCAGCCCAAAAGGGCTGCTTTCGGGCTGCTTGTTCCTCCGCCGCCAACAGCAGCAAAGGGGACCCTCACTCAAGTGTAAGCCGAGGGGGGGCTTTTTCAGCATAAAAAATGTTCTGAAAAAGTCAGCTTATACACAAGTATATACGATAATCACTACACAGACAGTAATTACAGTGGCACTGACTGGCAGCTCTCCAGTATTTCAGACACGGCTCCCCTCCAGCGTGGGGCCATCTGCGTAAGAGGCCTGTGCTCTACTGCTGAGCTACAGCCCTTCCCCCAGCAGACCAGTCCCCAACTCCTATCCCCCTGCTGTGAAAGAGGCAACCGCACCAGCTCTCACCTGTTAATTTTTTCTTGATGGCATCCTTAGAACTGGCATAGATCATCTTGCTCTTCAGGGGGGCACACTCAGGCGCCCTGCGGGGAGACAAAAAAGCAACCTCAGCATCAGGAGCGTGACCAGCCTCAATTCCCATGGGAATAACAAATATATATCCTCCCTTCTTAGTCTGAACAGGGTGAAAACAGCTCAAGGAGCGGACAAGGATAGAGGAGGGAAGATGCCTAAGGGTATAGCAGCAGCCACATCATCCATATGCCTAATGGAGTCACTTCCTCAAACGGAATCCTGGGACAAAGACATTTCCCCCCTCACCTGCTGGAACAGAGGGTGGGGAACTTGTGGTCCTCCAGATGTTGTTAGACTGCCTTCGGTCTCAGCCAGCATGCCAATGGTGAGTTGAGCCCAGAAACGTCACGAGGGCCCAGGTTTCCCCAGTTCTGTGCTACAGATTCCATGACCTACAGCCTTTTAAATTGAAGACTACAACAGGACAGCCCAAATTTCCTTGCACACTGTGTAGGGCAACAATTGCCTCTCATTCCTGGGTTGTGTATACCGCCCCCCTTACCTGAGATATACAGGGTGTTTAAAATGGTTGTGCTGTTGCCGTGCCACAATTTGATATGGGCACAAACTGAACTGCTTGGCAACGGATTTCTATTCTCTGCATCCCAGGTATATGGGAGGCAGGTGCATACATGTGGAGGGATGCTTCCCTAAAAGGACTTTAACCCCACGTTATCATGGCAACAGTGCCAGGAAGCACTGAAGGTGCCTGAGGCAGCGATCTACCCCTATCCCTAGGACTTCCAGGCAAGCCACATCAAAGCAGCTCTGCCCCCATTGTCAACTCTGAAAAGAACTAAGGTGCCCGGAGTGAAATCCTTGAGTTCTGCCATGAAAATCCTAGAGCCCTCAGCCAAGCTCAGTCACTTGCTATCTTCTCCAGCGGGTTGCTGTCAACTCTTTCCAAGGCATCAACAGTCGTTGGTTTGACACCCGGGAAGAAGAGTGGCAAGACAGGTCCTGAATAAGCCTTTTCATGAGATCTGGAAGCAAGGCTAGACTGGGGGAGGGGGATGGCTGGAGCAGACAGAATCCGTGTCCAGCTCAGAAAAAGTAGCCAGGGAAGTAGCCTCCAACAAAGGGTTCCAAACACACCAGACCCTCTGCTCTGATTGCATTTGCTTGGTAGCATTTTTCTGGCCAAAAGAACTACTCTTCAACATGATTCCGTGAGTACGGGAAGGGGGGGAGCCTGGGGGCAGGGGATATGGGGTGGCCTGGCAGTAGCCACAGAGTAGGCTTTAGTTTGTTTTGTTTTTAGGAGGGAGTCCTCACCAGAAGATGAAGACAAGGTCCTCCTTTTTGCTTTCCTTTGTCTCATAGGTGGCATCGTAAAGGGCATAGCGGCAGTCACAGTCCGGCAGCATCTTGACGAAGTAGAGGTAGGGGTCATCAATGGTGTCCCCCACATCCCCCACCAGGATCTCCTTCCCCTCTTCCAGGATGATGTTCTTCTTATCTTCGCTCAAGCAGAAGAGCACAGCTTTCTTGCGCTTCTTCACCTCTTCTGGGGTGGATGCTTTGCGCACCTTCATGTCATTGAAGACCTTGATAACTCCATCGGAGACGGCTACGCCAGATGCCTGCCCAGGGAGGGAGGGAGAAGGGAAAGGAGTCAGCCAATAGCCACACCAAAGCCTCCACATGTGGGAGAGAGAATAAGATGCGTTCCCCCCCACTTTCACAGTACTGGATCTCTGGGTTATCCAATGAACCAGATGGCAGGAGAATCAGGACGGATAAAGAAAATACTTATTCGTGTGGTGCATAATTCATTTACAGAATTCGCTGCCACTTGATGTGGTGATGTGCACTAGCCCAGATGGCTTTGAAAGGGATTAGACAAGATTACTAGCTTCCCACACATGATGACTATGTGGACCCGCCCATGTTCAGAGGTGCAACTGTGCCTGAATATCAGTCACTGGAGAGAAACACCAGGTTGCCCTCATGGCCTGTTTAACTGTGGAAAAACAGGATGCTGGGCTGACTGGGCCTTTGGTCTGATCCATAGAATCACAAATTTGGAAGGGACCCTGAGGACCATATAGTCTAACCCTCTGCAATGCAGGAATATGCTGGTGTCCCATACGGTGCCTGAACCCTGCAACCTTGGCGATATCAGTTCCATGATCTAACAAACTAAGCTATTCAGAATGACATCCAGGCTGATCCAGAAGAACTTACATTTACCCATGCAAATTAGCAAAGGCTCAAAAATGGATCCGCAAACTCACTTGCCATAAGAATCCTTTCAAACTCTGTAAAGCATGAGCCATCACTGCTCCCCCCCCCCCTTCTGAGTGCTTCGGAAGTAGAGCATGACACAGACCAGCCCCCACCCTCTTCCTGAGCTCAGAACCGGGGAGCAGAGATTTTCTCCCTGATCTTGCGCTGCAGAGGCAACTTCAAAGCACATGTGCAATGGAGATAAGCCTCAAACTCCCCATCCCTACAGGAAATGAAGAGGAAAAGGTTTAAGGCAACCACAAATTTTGGCCGGCTACTGAGCCCAGGCAGTTATGGACAAGATTCCAGAGCCTAAACCTAGATGCCTTTCCCTATCCTGGTCAGAACAGGTTCTGTGAAGAAACTGACTCCAACAGAGTCATCTGGAGTTAAGCCACATAAAACTTTTTTTTTTTTAACAAGGACTTCTTCAAATGACTAGACAGTGAATTTGGGGCAGACTTCTCTCTCTCTCTCTCTCTCTCTCTCTCTCACACACACACACACACACACACACACAGAGGGGCCCATCCAATTGACCTTTTAAACAGAGTCAGAAATTCCCATCACTAAAATGAAGAGATAGAAGGAAATGGATTCAGGTTAAGGTTAGGATGATGATGGAAGGCAGGATTGGGAGTGGTATATACAGGCGACTTAACAGCCAGAATTGGAAATAAACCAACTAGGGAGTGTTTTTTTAAAAGAAAAATCTCCTAGGTTCCATGCCTGCCCCCAGGAGAGGCCAGGAGCAGAGATGCCGGGAATCTGGCACTAGCTTTCTGGGGTGGGAAAAGCACAGAATGCAAGAGCAGAGACAGCAGGTGCCCCAAAGCCGCCAGTCTGGAGGGAGGTGCTTGGCCTCCTGCCTCCAGCACCAGAAAAGGAAGTAGACTTGTGTCGCAGGGGATGGGGGGGGGGGAGGAGGGGGGAAGAAGAGAGAAGGTTAAGTGGCAGCATTCAGGAGATGCGTGCTCAGGACTGTGGTTTTTCTTAAGAGAGGGAGAGATCTATTGTCACCAGCAGAAGCTGGGAAACAACACGGATCTCTTAGGAGGGGTGCAAATCCCGGGCAAGGGAAGCAGCCTGTCCAGTTCAGAGTTTGGGAAGTGAAAAAGGGGGTGCGTTTTTACAACCGGCAATAGAGAGCAATTTTGGCAAGGGGGAGGGGAGGAGAAAAAGGTGAGAGTATCAAGAGCCCAGGAATTTCTCGCCAGCACTATTAAGGAGTCTCTTGGCAGGCCAGCTCTTCGCTGCAGGAAGGATATAAACCACAAGCCTGAGAGTGTCATTTGATAGACATTTTAGGAGAGGTGCCACATTCAGCCAGCATTTAGAACCTGCTCTTTGGAGAGGGAGCAAATAGTTTTATCCAGGCCTTTTGAGTGGGGTGGGGGATAAAACTGCTGCAATGCCACAGCCACGTGAAAGTCTTGACTCCCCCTCCCCGCGCCGGGACTTACACACAATAGGCTCCTCTATATATCCCTCTTCCCTTTTCAACCTGCATCTCCGTAGAGAGAAGCTGCTGTGGAAAAGGGAGGGAGAGAGGAAGAGCGGGAGGGAAGGAGGCGGCGGCAGGGAAAGAATAGAGGTCCCGGAAAGGAAGAGGGCAGCGAGTTCCCTCTGCGCAGGTCTTTCAAATTAAGTCATTTTAAAAAACAAAAAAGAGCAATGTAGGTTCGGAAGGCATTTGCACACCCCACACTTATGGGGGTCCTGGGTTCTACCCTCGCTCATCCAGCTCTACAAAATGGGGGGGGTGTAAAAGGAAAAAAAGAAGATTCCATCCAGCATCATACCCCGTCAGGTCGGGTGTGGTGGGGGGAGGGTGAGGAGATTGGGAGGATGAGGGGCTTCCCTTCCCCCTCCCACTACAGAAAATAGCTCCTCCCCATGTGACTGGCCATGTGACTGCCAGAATGCGGCGAGGGGGGAGGACGGCGAGAGGCTAAGCGGGGGGGGGGGGACGCTACATCGAGCCACAGAGATACCTTCGCCGCCAAAGCCAGGTGGGGCGGGGGGAAAGGGGCCCCCGAGAGCCCCCCTCAAAATGGCGGCCGGGAGACAAGATGGCGGCCCGGTGTGTGGGGCGGGCGGTGGGGGGGCGGTGGAGGCGAGGGGCCGCGCCGGGTCTTACCATGGTGCTGCAGGCGACGAAGGGAAAGGTGAAGGAGGGAGAGAAGGTGTGCGCGGCGTCGGCGGTGCTCTTCGCGCTCGGAGGTGCTGCTGCTGGTGCGGCGTCGGCGTCGACTGCTGCTTCCTTCTCCGAGGCGGCGGCTCCGACTCCGTCTGCGCGTCAAGCGAGGCCCGAAAGGAACTGCAGCCCCGCCCCGGCACGACGCTTCCGCTTTAAGGCGCCTCCCGAGGAGGAGCCGCTTCCGGTCCGGGGCGCGGGGCGCCATGGGAAACCGAGTCCTCCCCCACTCTCTCTCTTCACTCTGTCCCGAAAAAAGGCCTCGTCTCCTTTCCACTGGCCTTTCCCATTCCCGACTCCCCCCCCCCACAAGAATCCTGGGAAACGTAGTTCATTGTGACAGGCCGGAGTGGGGGAACCTGCGGCCGCCGGCGCCTGCTGGGACTCCAGCTCCCATCATCCATGCCAGCCAGCCTGGGCTGATTGCCGGGGATGCTGGCAGCTGGAGTCTAGTCAACCTCTGGAGGGCCACATTCGGCAAGCGGGGGGCGTTTTGAGCAGGAACTCGGGGGAACTGAGTTCCCTTACCTTTTAAAAATGAAATATATATATTTTTGTCTGGGGGTGCAGGAACAGATACACACCCAATGGCTGTAATCTATAAAGTTGTGGCCATTTCCAATCCAGATCATTGTCTGCTTGACTTTATTAATCACATTTTACATTTAGCCACTGCCCATGTTGGGGGGGGGGGGGGGCACTGTGACTAGACCTGCAATAAACAAAACAAACTTCATGGTGAGTTCCCCCACCTTTTTTCCAGAAATAAAGGACTGGGGGTAAGTGTCACAGAGATAGAAGGGAGCAGAAAGATCTTGTGTTTTATCTAGGAATTATTATGTTGTACAGTCATACCTTGGGTTACAGATGCTTCAGGTTGCATATTTTTTGGGTTACCGGAAGCTGTACGCTGGCTCCCTCAGCCAATAAAGTGAGATGAGCACCGCAACCTCAGGGGTCCCTTTAACTGCTGAAACCCGGAAGTACCGGAACGGGTTACTTCTGGGTTTCAGTGGTCGCACATGCATAGAAGCGCTAAATCGCGCTTTGTGCATGCACAGAAACACTGAATCGCAACCTGCACGTGTGCAGACACGGCACTGCTGGCTGCAAACGCTGTGGGTTGCGAACACGCCTCCTGCACAGATCACGTTCGCAACCCAAGCATCCACAAGTAATAGTCCTTTTTTCTAAACAAAGTGTTTAGTGGTACTCTCATTTTGACTCAAGAAAATCACCACTTTATAGTTCAAATTGGGAAAAATAAATACAGTAAATGGACAAAAGTACAAAGATTCACATTTTTAGGGGTATGCATACCCCTGCATCCCCCCAGAAAAAAGCACTGAGTAATAATAATAAGCAACAGTAACAGAGTAAAGAAGGAGAGAGTAACATCTGTGGCCTTCCAGATGTTACTAGACTCCCATCAGCCCTAGTCACAGCAAGCCAGTGCCAGGAATGATGGGAGATTTAGTTCAACAAACATAGGGAGGCCAACATGCACCCCTTTCTTGGTGTGATAATATTATCTCCAGATGGCCAACCATGTTAGTCTGTGGCAAAACCAGCAAAGATCATGTGATGTGTCAAAGACAAAGAAATATACCATAGCACAAACTATAGTGGATTGAAGTCCACTGCACCAGGTTGCCTCGAGTGTAATCCTGAGCTACCTGTGTGTGCTTAGGTGTGCTTGTATTGCAATCAGTGAGGTCAGAGACGCAGATAATTATGTAGTTGAAAGGGTGGTGGCTGACCAACTGCAAACATGCCTAGATGAAGCAGATTATCTAGCCCTGTTTCAATCCAGCTTCAGGCCTTTTTATGGCAATGGAAAACCCTTGGTCACCCTGCCTGATGACCTTTATTGTGAGAGAGACTGGAGAGAGCAAGATCCTTGTTGGCTCTCCTCAATCTCTCCGTGTCTTTCAACACCACTGGCTGCACTTTCTTTCTGGAACGATTTGGGGTTGCGACTTGGAGGCCCTGCTCTACAGTGGTTCTGCTCCTACCATAAAGTAGAGCTGGAATACTGTAACTGCATCTTGGCCGCATGGTTTGGGGGGCATTGGGATCCCTCAGGGGGTCCGTCTATTTTGCCTCCTATGCTACTGTTGGGAGCAGTCTTCCAGGAACCTGGGAGCTCTATCTCTCCATCTAAATCAGGGGAGGCTGGACCACTTTCTGAAGGCCAATAAACTGCAACTGAATGCCAGCAATAGTGCTAATGACAGGCAATTCCTATATCTGGGAATGAGGAAGACAATAGCTTGGGAATGATCATGGATCCATTGCTGTCACTGGTGGTTTCAGCAGCAAGTGTTTATTTCCAGCTCTGGCTGGTTTGCCTGCTATCCCCATTCCTGGACCAGGACAGCTGCGTTTCAGCAAGCCTTTCCTGACTGGACTACTGCAGTGCATTCTACATGGGGCTACCCTTGAAGATGCCACTACTAGTCCCACGAGTGGCTACTCGTTAAGTCTTGCCTGGAGGGCCATATTTGCTAAGCCTAAAGTGGCTCACCCATACTATCGCTTATGCTTGTCCTTCGCACTGTCAGTATTTTGGCATGCGTTTAAGACACATTTGTTTATCTTGGCCTTTGGAGGACAATTGTTGTCATAAGCCTGCTATTCCTTTTCTGCTGGAGTAGCAGTTTGACTGTTTTAGTTTTAATTTACCGTATTTTTCGCTCTATAAGCTGCACCAGACCACAAGACACACCTAGTTTTGGGAGGAGGAAAACAAGAAAAAAAATATTCTGAATCTCAGAAGCCAGAACAGCAAGAGGGATCGCTGTGCAGTGAAAGCAGCAATCCCTCTTGCTGTTCTGGCTTCTGGGATAGCTGCACAGCCTGCATTCGCTCCATAAGACGCACACACATTTCCCCTTACTTTTTAGGAGGGAAAAAGTGAGTCATAGAGCAAAAAATACGGTATTTTGTTTTTGGTTGTGTCTGTTTTCTAATGTGTGCTACCTTGAACTCCTTCAGGAGAAAGGGGAGGGAAGAAATAAGAATAAAAAGTAATATACAGTGGTAATTCACAAAACAGTTGTTGCTGGATGGCCAACTGTCATGGGTGCTCTAGTTGCAATTCCTGCATTGCAGCGGGGGTACGGGACACGAGCCAGTGTTGCCCAAACTTGGCTTTCCAGCTGTTTTTGGACTACATTTCCCATTATCCCTAGACAGCAAGACCAGTGGTCAGGGATGATGGGAATTGTGGTCCAAAAGCAGCTGGAGACCCAAGTTTGGGAAACACCGGACTAGTTGATGCTCAGGGCCTAATCAAACTCTACAATTCTATGCTTTTATGTTAACAGAGTCCAACATTGGCAAGCCAATAAAGACATGTGGTGGGGTTTTAAAACTGCTTTGTCTCCTCCCCATTCAACCCACATGATAGCAATGATCCTCTTGCAGTTTAATGGTTGCAGCTTCTCTTCAAACTGTTTGAAGTTTTAAAAATGGAAGTTAAGGGCTTTTTTCCCCCAGCCACACTAGGGCAGGCTTGTAGGTCTCCCACAGGGGTGGATAGGAGACGGAGTCCAAGCGGTCGAATAAAAAAAATGTGCGTTTGAAAGGATGTTTGGAGGTTTAATAGAATTCAAGGCTTCTTGAACAGTCAAGGATTCTTTTTGAGACAAATGTCTACAGATTGTGCACACCTAATTCCTGGCCTCATCCTTCAAGCAACATGTGGCTAGAGTAAGATGGAGCAAGGGCATTTATTGATGAAAACGTTTTCATGCTACCATTTGGTCCTAACAGGGGCCCCTGAGAAAATTTAACAAAAGCAAAAAAAATAAAAATAAAATTTAAACAGTAAGAAAATTAAAGCAAAATAAAAACAAAACAAAACGAGGGGTACAGGAGCATTAAAATCCAGGTGGTAGAGACCCTCCTATGAAATTTTGGAGAGCTGCTGCCAGTCAGTGTAGACAATGCTGAGCTAGATGGACCCATGGGTCTGACTCATTTCAAGTCTGCTTCCTGTGTTGCTGTTTGATTTGGAAGAGCCGTGGGTCACCGCAGAGCATCTGCTGTGCAGGCAGAAGGCCCCACAATTTCCTAGAAGGGTCTCTACCAACCCAAACAGGAGATACAGGGGTTTGAACCCAGGAACTTCAACAGATGCTCTACCACTGAGCTAAGGGACTGGCTGCGAGGTGCCTGGGATCAAGACACCCACGTTCAAATTACTTGGCAGCAGTAGAATGTGCATAACTCAACCAGCCTCCCACCGCAGCAGAGATCCTAGCCACACGCTGGGGCAGGGGGTGTGGGGGAATGAAAGGCTGAGGGAAGCTAAAAGGAACACATTTGTTCTGTGCTTTGATTTCCAACCACCCTCCATCCCTCCTCAGCACCTCCAGTTTTAATTTCCCATGGTTTGGTTAAAAAGAATAAGGAGGGGAAAGAGAGGAGAAAACTGAACTGGAAATTCTGAAGAGAGTTTTTGCTCTGGAAATAGAAGGCGAGGGAAATTCTTTGGTCCCCGACGATTGCCGAGCGAGTGAGACAGAGTAGGCACTCATAAATTATATGCCCATTTTAGGAAAACATAAAAAGCCTGGAGAAAAAAGATCCACGTCTGCCAGCAGGAAAATAGCTCGGCTTAAAGAGGAGGTAGTTTGAAAGGCACAACAGCATCAGTGCTAGGAAGGTGTGGGGGGGGGGGGAGAGATGCCATTCCATTCGCACTGTTAGATAAACCTGCCTGATGCACACTCTCCAAAACAATATGGGGGTAAAGTGTGCATGAACTAGTGAAAACAGTGCACAAAAATGCATTGCATAAAGGGAAAATTCCTTTGTAAAAATTAAGCAAAATTGCACACTAATATGTGTATGTTAGGAGAAATTCAAACTAAAACATTGTTGAATTTCCATGAGGACTTCAGTAGCCAATGAAATGCTCTGCAGGTGTTGCTGGGACTCCAGCTCCCCCCACAGCCAGCATGGCCAGTGGTTAGGGATAATGCTTTCCCCCAGCGAGGCTGGAAATAGCACGGAAGACCTAATGAGGCCTGGGGGGTGGGGCGCAAAGAGGTTCCCCAGTCCTGCCCTACAACGTACAGGAAATTTTCTTCTTTACAGCCCCATAAACGAAGGGCTCACTTGCACAAAGCTTAGAAAAGTTGTCCCTGGAAAAAGAAATTACATTAAAATGGTAGATTTCGAGCAGATCCACCCCATACATTGAAAGCACATCCAATACACATTGAAAGCACATGACTTCCACCAAAGAATGGTAGGAACTGTAATTTCTTACAGTTGCTGGGACCTGTAGCTCTGTGAGGCAGGCCCCTAGGATTCTCTGGTTGAAGCGATGTGCTTAAATGTGCATTGGGTGTGCTTTATACCTTATTTTCCTATAGCATACCTATGGTGTGGGTCTGCCCTATGGTAACTAGACCCTCTCAATGGAATTGCTGACTGAGTAGAGTTGCTGCTCATTTTACTGCTTCCTGTTCCTGTTTTTATAGTCATTTGATCTGCAAATATTTTGATTTCTGCTTATAAAACCTAATGGCCCATTTTATTTTCTGATTGATTGGAAATCCTACTACAGTGCACAGATGGTGGCGGTTTTAATGCATCATTCGTTTATTATTTTGCAGTTTAATGCCTGTTTCTTACTCTGAGAGCAGGTATTTTGGGGCTTGT
Source organism: Podarcis muralis (assembly GCF_964188315.1). Classification (NCBI taxonomy): domain Eukaryota; kingdom Metazoa; phylum Chordata; class Lepidosauria; order Squamata; family Lacertidae; genus Podarcis; species Podarcis muralis. The sequence continues at coordinate 14,365,491 of NC_135670.1, read as the reverse complement.
TGGAAGGGGATGTTTTGAACCTGTGGTGGGGACAGGCTCCAATGATGTAGCTGGACTACACGTCCCATCATCCCTTACCAACTGAGCATGCTGGTTGGGGCTAATGGAAGTTGGGAGTCCAACGACTTGCAAAGAGCAATAGTTTCCCTGATCCTCCTCTTTTTCCAAGAGAGAGGCCCAAAGGAACAGCCTGCTGATTAATTCATAGCACTTAATGGGTCTTAGTCCCAGGAAACTGCATATTAGTAGGGGCAGAGAATCTATTTCACTTTAAGGGCCACTCTCCATTGCAGACAACCTTCCCAGGGCCAGAAGCAAAAGTGGTTGCGCAATGGACTCCCATACTGTTGTTGACACCCGCCTGTCTGCACTTCCAGGGGTGAAGCCAAGCCGATACATGATTAGCAGCACCTAAGTGAACTGTTGTCTTTAGTTAAAGCTATGGTTTTCGCAGTAGTGATGTGTGGAAGTGAGAGCTGGACCATCAAGAAGGCTGATCGCAGAAGAATTGGTGCTTTTGAATTATGGTGCTGGAGGAGACTCTTGAGAGTCCCATGGACTGCAAGAAGATCAAATGCATCCATTCTTAAGGAAATCAGCCCTGAGTGCTCACTGGAAGGGCAGAGCCTGAAGCTGAGGCTCCAGTACTTTGGCCACCTCATGAGAAGAGAAGACTCCCTGGAAAAGACCCTGATGTTGGGAAAGATGGAGGGCACAAGGAGAAGGGGACGACGGAGGACGAGATGGTTGGACAGTGTTCTCAAAGCTACCAGCATGAGTTTGACCAAGCTACGGGAGGCAGTGGAAAACAGGAGTGCCTGGCGTGCTCTGGTCCAAGGGGTCACGAAGAGTCGGACACGACTAAACAACAACAAGTGAACTGACCTCCCTGGGGCACAAGCCTGAGTCGTGTATATGGAGGTCCTGTACTGCCCAAACGGCAATACCCTCCTCTTAGCATCATTGATGTGGTCCAAAGGAAAGCAGAGCACTACATTCCAGCCACAGGTTTCACACCTCTCCATCCAGGCCAGCAAGAGGCATTGCCACTCTTCACAAACACATTCCAGGGGTCAAGAAACACACAAATGTGGGCAAGGGGAAGGACTGATAAGGGGTGAGGCCTGGAGAAAGGGTTGGGGAGAGTCCTGAGGGCCAGGCAAAGATGGCACCCATTGCTTTTGCTGGGACTGAGCCTTTTGAGGACTCACATACCTTGGAAGCCCCATTGGCTGTCAATTGGCTTTACTTCTGACTAGACACATTTGAAGACAGACACACACACCTAGATCATGTAGCAGCGTCTTCATCGCTCTTTCCCATTTCCAAAAAGGCCTTTAAAAAAGATTCTCAAAGAGAGAGGCGGTTGATTCATTCCGTGTGTTGCACCTTGGACTCAACTTGCCTGGGGTTAAAGCTCACTAAACTCAAATAGGCCTTCCTTACTTCAGAGTAGGCATGCCTCAGTTTGCACTGCCAGAGAGAAGGCCGCAACAACTGTTTCCTTATCCTTTGCAAACATTAATTAAAAAGAGAGAGGTTCTTCATTGAGGCAGAGAGGGCTACAAGGCCTCCCCCACCTGCAGCTATTGACACCCCCTTGTTTGTGCCAAAACTGTGTTTTAAGTGGAACCCCCAGGATGAGGCACAGGCACACACAGGCTAGGTGCACACCATACATATAAAACACATGCAAAAAATACAACACGCACAAAGAATCCCGGGGAATTTTTTCTGCCTCAAACAACTACAATTCCCAGTATCCTTTAACTTTCGCAGGATTCTTGGAGGCGGGGGGGGGGGGGAGATAGGCATGCACTTTACATGCGCATTGGATGTAGAGCGTGGATCAGATAGCCACTGCAGCAGCCCCTTTTTTGCTGTTTGCGGGGGGGGGGGGAGGCACTTGAAACAGAGAGATCAAGGAAGGCTTGGAGGGGGGGGAGAGAGAGAGAAATGAGAAGTACCCCTCCGCATTGCAGCAAATCTCCTTCACCCCCACCCTCCATCTCTAGGAAGGAAAGAAGGAAGGAAGGCTTCAGCATCTTTTGATGCACGCAATTCTAAGCCTTTGCACAGATGCACCAGAAAGGGACAAAGGGGGACTTGTGTAGCGGCGAGCCGGGCGCGCGTCCTTCCCTCCTCCCCCTCCTTTTCCTCTCTGCAACACACAGGCGCGTGCACGTTGCAGCTGCTGCTGTTGGTGCTGCCTGCCTCTCCGCGCGCCCTGCCCCGGACTGCTCGTTGCTCTCCCCCGCCCTCCTTCTTCTTCGCTTCTCTCGCTTCCAAATAAGGCGTCGCGCGAGCCAAACCCTCAAGCGCCTCCCTGATTCTCACAACCTGATTTGCCCTTATTTGGGCATGTGGAGCGGCGGCGAGGAGGCGCAGCGCCTGGCACGCGGGCGCCCCCCTGCCGCCGTGGGTGTGCACTGCAGGGCTTCCTTTTGCCTTCTCTCCTGGGAAGGAAAAGCCGTGCAAAGAAAAGGAGGGTGGGGGAGGGAAAGGGAAAGTGGGGGAGGGGAAAACCCTGGAGATTTCCACACGTGTCTGCGTGCGTGTGTTACCTTCACAATAGGCAACACCCAACAGGGAGCTGCAGATGGGATCCCAGTCATTACACCCGCCTCTCCTGTGCCCTGTTCTTTCCACTGATGTAAGATAAACAGCGGGATTGCTGGCTGGGCTCTGCTAATTGCTGCCATCTGGCTTTCCTTTATTAATTAAATTTAGAGCCTCATTCCCACTCACCTGGTGGAAGGACAAATTCCCTGATTGGCACATGTGACACACACACCAAGAGGCCTAACTGATTTTCCCAAGCGGCCTAGTAATGTCAAATCATGCAGCCTAGTGGTGTTGTCGCCCCCACCCAAAAAAAATTTCTATCTGGAATCCAGCAATTGCTGAACAAGCAACCCATTCATAAAATCATAGCATTGTAGATTTGGAAGGCACACCCAAGGGTTTTCTGGCCCAGCCTTCTACAATGCAGGAATTCATTAACAACTTCTGAACTATTGGTGTGGCAGAAGTGGAAGGGTTGCATAAGGGTAATTTCCAAATGTAAATTGGGTACTTTTGGGAGCCTACGTTTTGTGGGAGAATGAGCCTGGAACTTACTTAGGCCCCATTGGCGCTATAAAGCAGTATTAGACCACTTTAAGCAGGCTTCCCCCAAAGAATCCTGGGAACTGTAGTTTTTTTAAAAACAACAACAGGTGCTTGGATTTGCTTGTTGTTGTTTAGTCGTTTAGTCGTGTCCGACTCTTCATGACCCCATGGACCAGAGCATGCCAGGCACTCCTGTCTTCCACTGCCTCCCGCAGTTTGGTCAGACTCATGTTTGTAGCTTCGAGAACACTGTCCAACCATCTCATCCTCTGTCATCCCCTTCTCCTTGTGCCCTCAATCTTTCCCAACATCAGGGTCTTTTCCAGGGAGTCTTCTCTTCTCATGAGGTGGCCAAAGTCTTGGAGCCTCAGCTTCACGATCTGTCCTTCCAGTGAGCACTCAGGGCTGATTTCCTTAAGAATGGATGCATTTGATCTTCTTGCAGTCCATGGGACTCTCAAGAGTCTCCTCCAGCACCATAATTCAAAAGCACCAATTCTTCGGCGATCAGCCTTCTTTACGGTCCAGATCTCACTTCCATACATCACTACCGGGAAAACCATGGCTTTAACTATACGGACCTTTGTCGGCAAGGTGATGTCTCTGCTTTTTAAGACACTGTCTAAGTTTGCCATCGCCTTTCTCCCAAGGAGAAGGCGTCTTTTAATTTCGTGGATTTGGGTTTGCTAGGAGACCCTATTCCCATCACAGAGCTACAGTTCCCAGAATTCCCTGGGAAGAGGGATTGAAGCTCTGAGAGGTTTTTTAGAAGCCAGTCTTCAAAGAAATTAGTGCCATCATAGGCCAAGGAAGTGGTAGATGATACTATTCTGTGTTTGCTACCTGTGTTCTCAGGGGGCAAGTCTAATTTACCTTCAAGGGAACTCATTACATTTTGCTAGCAGCAGCCAGACAGGTGATCCCTCAGGGTTGGAAAGATGCAAACATTACCAATAGATTATTGCTGCAGTACATATACGTATACAGTATTTAATTACCCTGCCAGAAAGATTAATGCATCAGTTGAAATTATGCAGGGGGTCAGTGGACCCAGAGTTTTAGATTGGTGGGATTTTATTTTGTATGAGAACATTAAAAAGTAGGATCACTACATTCCAGCCCAATACAAAAATGGTAAGTGGTGGTTGTTTTTTGGAGGGCGGAGGTTAAGGACTAAAGTATGACAATTAGTTTTTTATATAAAAATTGAACCTCTCCTCTCTCAATTTGTACTCCTGTAATGACAGAAGACTTGGAATGTTACCATTTAATGTTGTTTTGTTCTTGTTACTTATCTGTGAAAATGCAGGAGTAATAATAGAAACCCCAAGTGTTTCACCACATGGGCGTAGCCAAGGGGGGGGGGCAGCTGCCTCCCCTAAACCAGGGGTCTGCAACCCGCGGCTCCGGAGCCGCATGTGGCTCTTTTACACCTTTGCCGCGGCTCCGGGGCGCATACTAGCAAGGGGAGGAGGCACATTGTGCGCCCTGACACTCCCCACTGTGGCGGGCGCTGTACTGGCTGTGATGTCGCATGGGGGCGGTGCATGCATTAGTCACGCACCGTCCCGACGTCACCTTCCCACCCGCTGTCAGATCGGAGGGCAGCGGCGCGCATGCTTTAAATGTCGCAATGGTTTTGCGGCTCCCAGGTTTTTTCCCCTTCGGAAACGGGTCCAAGTGGCTCTTTTTGTTTTAAAGGTTGCAGACCCCTGCCCTAAACCAATAAAAGTACTTGAGGTTCTGCCCCCCCCTAACAAAAGCCTGCCCCCCAACAAAATCCTAGCTATGCCAATGTTTCAGCATAGCGGGGAACAAGTTGAGATGGGGGGGGGGAGCAATCTGTGTGCCTGCTCTGATGGGCAACTTCATGCCCCCCCCTCTTCTGATGGTTCTTTCTCTTTAACCAGACTTCGATCAGACAGCCCTACAAACATTAAATTGAGGGACTGCCCTCTAAAATAGGGTACATGGCTACCCTAATTCCAATGGCTCTGAGGGTCTTTCCGTGCAGTGATGTCTAGATGGATTGGGCACTAAGGTTTTTCCTCCCCTGTAAACTCCCCATTTTGGCCCCCCTCCACCCTTTTACCATTTTGCCTGGCTAATCTGCAAGGATCTCCATCCATCCATCCGCCTGTCTACACACCGGATAAATTTACAAGCTGACAAATTCCTGGAGTTCATATAGTGGCGGCAAAATTCCTGGCAATAGCAGATTAGATTAGACTGCAAAGCAGCTGGTGAGAAGATGGCTTGACCTTACGGTCTTGGAAATCAGCCTTCTGTGCTGGGCTGCGTGGCTTTGCAGCAGGAGGTAAGGAGTAGCTAAAATTTAGCTGCAAAATAATGCTTCTGGGTCCAGAGGCAGTAAACCTAAAGTACTGGTTGCTAGGGATCATGAAGGGGGAGAGTGGGTTATTGCCTAATTGCTTCAGAGTCACCTGGTTGGCTATTGTGGGGAAACACTATGATGTGAGGCTGTTAAAGGCAGCCTTGAAGAAGGGCTTGGATTAAAGTTTGCAATCTGACTTTGCAATCAGTTTCAAGGGCTTGGGCTTTTCGTGGACTCTTGTTTCTACAATTCATCCCTACTCCCTGGTGACATATGGAAGAAGATTGGAAGAAATTTAAAGACTATCTACAGAAATACTGCAAAATTAATGAATGTTAGAATGATGTTGGATTGAAGTTAAGTGGTTTTTAGCAGTAATGTCATAAAGGAATGTGTAAAAATGGATTGTTAACAGGTGATAATCTAAAGTTATAATATATTAAGGTTAAAGATTAGGATAAAAACAAAGAGGGAAAGGATTTGCTGAACCAACTAATTGAACTGGAATACAAAAAAAGGGAGGTGTGAGGAGGTCTGGGGAACAAGCAAATGAAAGATAAGATACGGAAAGATTGAGTTGTTTTAAACTGTTTTTACTTTGTATTTTCTCTTTTTCTTTTTTCTTTTTGTAACATTTTGAAAACTTTAATAAATATCTTTTTTAAAAAAAGACATATGAAGCTAACCAAATGCCATGCTGCATCAAAAACCTTGCCTCTCTTTTATTTATTTAATTTTTTACATGCCCTTTGCCATAATGTCCCAGGACAGGTTACAATTATAAATAAAAATGAAACCATTGCAATCATCCCTCCCTCAGACTTCCCCCCCCTTTTGCTAAACACAGCTCTAACTGGGGTCCCCCCCCCCATGTTTGATCCCTACTCAGAACTCACCAGTCACTGAAGCAGGCAGTGAAACAGAAGGTCAGCACCCTGCCCCCCACTGGTGGTGCATAATAGAGGTGGACCACGGGGAACCCAGCTCTGGGACTTCTTTCAGAGCTGGAGCAATGGTGTCATCTGCTGGAGCACCAGGGTGACTGGCAAATGCTCCTTGTTTTGGCAAGTGAGGTGATAATGAGGCTTTCAAGTTTCAGAAGGAGGAGTTAATTAATGTATGTACCACTTCATATTTCAACATAAACCCCCTTAGCAGTTTACAAATCTGAACAAAAAGGATTTTTCCGGTGTTTTAAAATTTGTCTAAAGTGAGACATAGCATTATCATTGAAAGTGTTAGTGGCACGACTTACAGCAGCTTTATCAGGGTGATATTTTTCAACAAAACTTTGCACTTCAACCCATTTTGCACACATTTCTTTGATCAGTGCAGAAGGAACACTGTCTCTTCTCTCCTCCTCCTCCTCCTCCTCCTCCGAAGACAATTCCTCAGTTGCCGCCTGTTGCTGCTCCTTCAGAATGTTCTGAAGTTCTTCTGTGGTGAGTTCCGTCTTGTGGTCCTCCACTAACTCCTCAACATCATCACTACTGACTTCCAAGCCCATGGACTTTCCCAGAGACACAATCTCCTCAACAATAGGAGCATCCTCTTCAACATCCTCAAATACACATTCAGGGACAGCTTCTGGCCACAATGTCTTCCATGCTGACTTCATTGTTCTCTGAGACACATCCCTCCATGCTTTGTCTATAAGATGTAAGCAATGTAGGATATTGAAATTATTCTTCCAGAACTCTCTGAGGGTTAGCTCTGTGTCTGAGGTAACCTCAAAGCACCTTTGGAACAGTGCTCTGGTGTAAAGCTTCTTAAAATTAGGTATGACCTGCTGGTCCATGGGCTGGATGAGAGAAGTTGTGTTAGGGGGCAAAAACATTACATTGATAAAACTGAACTCTTCCACCAACTCTGGAGGGTGAGCTGGAGCATTATCCATAACAAGCAGGCACTTCATTGGGAGATTTTTGTACTGGAGGTATTCTTTTACACTTGGCCCAAACACTTCATGAACCCACTCAATAAAAAATTGCCTGGTTACCCAAGCTTTGCTGTTTGCCCTCCACATCACAGGCAATTTGCTTTTGATGACATTGTTTTTCTTAAATACCCAGGGGTTCTCAGAATGGTAGACTAGCAAAGGCTTCACCTTAAAATCTCCACTTGCATTCCCACATAATAAAAGGGTTAGCCTGTCTCTCATGGGCTTGTGTCCTGGCAATGATTTCTCCTCCTTTGTTATGTAGGTATTCTTTGGCATTTTCTTCCAAAAGAGGCCTGTCTCATCACAGCTGAAAACTTGTTGGGGAAGGAAACCATCTGCCTCTACATAATCTTTAAATGCCAAAACAAATCGGTTGGCCTCTTCTTTGATGGCACTGGCAGCTTCACCAAGTCTCACCACACTGTGGATGCCACTTCTCCTCTTAAAATTATCAAACCACCCTCTGCTTGCCTTGAAAATGTCACTCTCAGCACTTGTTCCAGGGGTGCTTTTGATGAGGTCAGCATGCAAATGTAAAGCTTTTTTACAAATCATGCTCTCAGAAATGCGGTCACCCGCCAACTGTTTTTCATTTATCCATATGAAAAGCAATTTTTCCACTTCTTCAATTGTCTGTGTTCTTTGTCTTGTAAGTGTTTTAACACCTCTTGCAACATTGGCTCCTTTAATGGCTTCTTTATTTTTCAAGATGCTAGAAACTGTAGATTTGGCAATACCAAACTGCTTTGCCAGATCACTTACACGGACACCACTTTCATGTTTGGAAATAATTTCCTTCTTCACCTCTATTGTTATTCTGTTAAGGATTCTTTTGGCTTTGCAGCTTTTATCCATTTCTCACAGCACGGGGTGATTGGCAGAGAGCTCCTGAGATGAGATGAGATGAATACAGATTTATGCACTGGGTTCCACAGTCACAAAAACAAACTGGTTGCAAGAGAGCTCCTGAGATGAGATGAGCACAGATTGATTGCATACAGTCACCAAATAAGCCCAAATATCACCTCTGTGGTTCACGGGTGCCAACAGCTAGGCCTCAGGATCTTGCACTCAGCAGAAGCTGCGTGGCATGTTCGACTTCCGAGGTGTGTTCGAAAACCGAAGCATTTACTTCCAGGTTTACAGCGTTCGTAAACCGAAACATTCGTCAATAGAAACATTCGAAAACCGAGGTCCCACTGTGTAAGAAACACAATACAATTTCCGCATTCAAAACCAAATACTGTACCAAATTATAAATCATGATTCCACATTCTAATTTAATTCAATAAATGTGCATGTAAGTGAAAGAACCAAGTACCACAAAAAAAAAAAATCTTATACAAAACATCCAAATGCAGAAGACGCTTCGGAAGCTGCAAGCAGACATGCAGGGTGTGTTAGAGCTATGACAAATTGCAGGCAGCTGACTTCACAGCACCTCTCTGTTGCTCACGCGGCTTGCCTCTTATTGAATTAGGTGTAACCACACCTTTAGCACATACAGTGCCTCTGCCTGCCTGTTGATGAGCAATCTTCAAAGAACACAGGATGACTACACACCTGACAGCAGGAGCGGAAGGATGATTTCAGTCTTACTCCATCTACTCCCCCCAACCCCGTCTCATGAACCATGTGCCACCTTGGAGGTCCACTCCTTCAATAAATTTATTGTGCTAGCCAGAGGCCATGACAATCACCTTGGAGATTATATAGAGAGAATCTATTCTGAAACATAGGAAGCTGCCTTATACAGAATCAGACCCACTGGTCCATCTAACTATATTGACTGGCAGCAGCTCTCCAGGCAGGGCTCTCTGCCAGCTCTACCTGGAGATGCTGGGGATTGAGCCTCTGGGACCTCCTGAATGCAAAAATTGTGGTCATACCACTGAGAAATGGCCCTTCCTGGTTCACAGATGTCTTTTTAAATTTGCAAAGCGGAGCAGTGCATATTAAGGTTATCTTAATAAGGCAGCAATCTTAATCTGTGTTATGTAAACATGAAAAGGCACTTAGGAGCAGAGTAATAATTGGCAGCTTCAGCTATAAGAATCAAAGTAGCAGGTGATGGGAAAGAAAGATCCTTCTCTGGTGGAAACCCTGGAGAGCGGCTGCCAGTCAAAGCCTAGATGGACAAATAATTTGCAGCTTCTTCCCTTTCATGGGAGGGACTGTAACTCGGTGACAAAGCATCAGCACTGCATGCAGAAGGCATGCAGCATCTCCTGTTAGAAAGGGATTGAGCAGTTTAAATGTATCCCAGGTCCAAAGAGGGGAGAAGCAGCAGCTCATAGTAATCCATGGGAAAGCCTAATACCGTCTTCCTCAAACTCGGCCCTCCGGATGTTTTGAGACTACAATTCCCATCATCCCTGACCACTGGTCCAGCTAGCTAGGGATCATGGGAGTTTTAGGCCAAAAATATCTGGAGGGCCCAGTTTGAGGAAGCCTGGTCTACTATATCCACATAATTGTGACTGGGCGTTTAGAGTTGCTGCCAACTAATCTCTGTTCAGAGTAGATCCATTGTAACAAATTGGCCGAAGTGAGATCACGTTCATTATTATCAGAGCATCTACTCCAAGTAGGGTTAATACTGGATACAACTCTTAGTGCGTCCACACACCCCAAAACAGATCGCAGCAAAGAGGGGCGCTTCTGCTCTACCTCTTTCCTTAAAAAAAAGAAGTTTTTCAACATACTCATAAAGTAGCCCAGCTAATACAAACGCACGTGCATCTCATTATTTCCATGGTGCAGGTTGGAGACTGTAGTTGGGAGTGCCTTGAGACAGCCCTGCAGTGCAGTGTCTTCTGAGTACTGCAGAATGGAGGCTTGCCTGAAGCCGAGAGAGCAGTTTGCAAGGGCCCTTCAAAATGCACTCCAGTAGTAATTGGCCCCAATGCAGGTAGGGCTGAGACTGAAACAGTACAGTAGCTTGCAACAACCCTGCAGTGTTGCCCGCTATGACACCCCTACTGCATAGCTGTCAACGTTTCCCTTTTTTAAAGGGAAATTCCCTTATTCCGAATAGGATTCCTCGCAAGAAAAGGGGAAAGTTGACAGCTATGCCCTTTTGCAGGAGGGGCTTCACAGGTCTGCGATGCTTACTGGTGGGAGGCTCAGGTGGGTCTGGTTGGCTTTTGTGAGCAAAGGCGAGTCGTATTTCTTTTTACCTTCCCCAGAGCCAAATCCAGCGCTCAGTTGCCTACGGGAGACTCATCCTGCCCCACCGACTCGCGGGCAAAGCGGCTGTCATTTTTGAGCTGCCCAGGCGCCTCTCTCACTTTCGCCTCTGGAGAGAAGGCTGCTTGAGAGCGGGAACGCGGAAGCGGCCGCTCTTCCCTTTTCATGCGTCTACGGTTCCGCCCGTCGGCCTCTAGGGGGCGAAGCGCGCGTGCGCAGTCGCTGCCTGGCAGGCCGCTCTGCCTTCCCCGCTTCATCTTCCCGTCGAGTTCCGGGTCAAAGAGAAAAGAGAAACTTTCCGGCGCCTTCGGAAGATGCCGAAGCCCACTCAGGGGGGCCCGAACCCCTTATTTACGCGCTGGCTCCAGGAGTGGCGCGACCAGGCCGCCGAGCGCGGGCGCCTCAGGAGCCAACGCGCCTATGAACGGGTAAGCCACGCCCTCGAGTGGCAGGCCACGCCCTCCGGGTGTTTTGCTCCGCCCATATCCCCCTTCGCGCTCGTTGGATTCCCCTCAGTACCCAGTTTATAATGTAGTAATATAATGCTAACACATAATATTAAACTTCTTGGACTTTTCTCCCCAGCTGGCCATTAGGATAGCTTGCATCTGAAATTGTTTGTTTCCTCCTCTCTTCCAATACATTTTCCTCTAGTGCTATGCCTTAAAATTATAAGCCTTCGGGCAGGGACCTATGAGTAAAGCTGCTATGGGAGCTCTGTTTTTGGCTGAACAAGCAGGATCGATAAACATGCATAAATGATGGGTAAGATCTTGACTTGGAGTCCACCCATGTTAGTTACTAATTTCAATATGTATCTTCTAAGTATCACTTACAAAGCATATACTGTACATATACTGTATACTGAGAAATAAGCCCCACTGAAATCTTAATCCCAAATAAAGTGAGTATCGGGTTGAAATTGAAGTCTGGATCCAGCCCTAAGTATCAGCAACTATGAACTGACCAAAGAGAATATGTATGGGTTAGTTCAAATTTCACAGAGTGGTTGTGGCCCCAGCCTGAACTGCTCTCCTTGTTAGTCAAAGCGAAGAGACAGGGGAAACCATGTGCACCTCTCCTTACTATCAAAACGATAAATCCTCTTCCTTGTGTTCAGGCACTGAGCTCTCTCCGCAAATACCCACTCCCTTTGCGCAGCGGGCGCGAGGCTCGGATCCTCCAGTACTTTGGTGAGCACATCTGCCGCCAGCTAGACGAGCAGCTGGAGAGACACTGCCAAGCCCAGGATGGCACAGTATTGACAGGTGAGTGGTGGGGCAGCCGTGTGAAGGTCCAAGGTGTGCTCAAGTCTGTTCCTTAAATAGAAAGCAAGATTCCAGTCCTCATGGTACTGAATAAAGGGCTGGTTTAAATAGAAACATAGGAGGCTGGTTTATACTGAGTCAGACTATCTGTCCATGTAGCACAGGGTTGCTTGCCCACAGTGGTTTGCAAAAGCTCTCCAGAGTTTCATACAGTCCTACCTGAAGATGCCAGGGGTTGACTCTGAGATTTTCTGTATGCAAAGAAAGTACCCTTCCACTGTGTTTTGGCTCTTCCCTCTGAAACAAGTAGAGTCTTCTCTTGCCACTTAAGTCATATTCAAGGAGGAGCCTGGTGAGTATCCCCTGGAAGGAAGTTCCACATTTACATGCTGGCAGAGTGAATGTTGTGCTTTGGGTAGCCGACTCCTGCACATCAGAGGGATGGAATAAAAAGGAGGGTGTCAGGTGATGAGGGGAAATTCCAATGGATGCAGGCAGGCCTCACAGTGCAATCCTGTGCATGTCTATGCAGAGGCCAGCCCCACACTTAACTCCCAGGTAGCTGCATATTGGATTGCAGTCTAAGACTGTTTAGGGCTGATATGAACAGGGCAGCATGGGAATTGGCATCATCTAGGTTGGGCCTTGGGGGTGTTCATTTATCACTAAAGCTGCACAGGTTTCTAGTCCTTATGGCTATGGTGAAATGTAAACTTGAAAACTGGTAACATTTCATTAAACGAACCAAAGCTAAGCAGGACATTGGTATTTGGAAAGCTTAGTCTTTTAATGCATTCATGGCTGCTTGCTCTTTTGCCCCCTCTCTCTTTCTCTGTCTCTCCCTCTGTGGGGGGGGGGGGGCAGGGGGAAGAGAGAAGTGCACATATGAGCAAATCTCCTTCATTGGTCTCAGCTGTGGAATTTCATTAGTCTCCACTAAACATCTATTAAACAGAGTTTATACTGTGAATTCCAGGTCTGCATGCCACAGCTTCTTCTCAGAAGGATCAAGCGGATGGTGAGCTGCTTGGCAGCAGAGCGCTCCAGCCTGCCCTCTGTGCCACAGAGCCAGATCAAAACAAAGGACAGTGCTTAAAGGTCCGTGTAAATACCTTGCCCTTACAAGCAATTGAACTATTAGTATGGCCATGTCTCAACTCTCTCTGCCTGGGCGAGTTCCTCCTAAATTCAAGAGGCAGCCCACTTCCCCTCTTTTCCTCTTCCCGTCTCTTGGAGTGGGGCTGAGTGGACTTGGGGTAGGGTGACGATGCTGTGATCTTTCCCACGAATCGTCCCAGCCACTGCTGCACTGGCAGATTACCCAAGTCTGCTCATCCATGCCCGTGCCAAGCACTTAAAGGTGAGAATGCAACATGTGCATTATCATCAGAATGGGCTGCCAAACATTCATTGAATGATGGTGCAGGTCATAGACTAGAACAAGGGTTGGGGAACCTTTTCAAGCCTTCTCTCCTTGGCAACCAGCAGTGGTAGGTGCAGCCAGAGGCACAAGTGGGTGGGGCTAGAGTCAAAAGCGGGAGGACAAATGGGCATCACTCCTAACCTTTGTACAGCAGGCTGCATTTCAGCCATGCAAAAGTTAGTGGTTTCTATATACTGTAAATACACCCACACTCTTCTCCATCCTCCACCAGGCAAGTAAGAGACATTATTACAGTTTAAAGACACATTCCAGCCAAACTAAAGCACCCATGGTTCTGGTTTTAATTTACAAGGGGGTCCAGGATACCTTAAGGACCGCCTGATCCCTTCCTCATCATTGATGTCTTCAGTAGAGTCACTGTTAGTGTTCCCCCACCCCCCACATGTCTTGGATCCCCACCTCAAATCCACCAGGAGCTGTACATTCAGCATTGTGACTCAGATTTTGAGGACCTCCCTCCCATTTGAGATCAGGCAGGCCCCCTCTCTGCTGAATGTCCAGCACGTACTGAAGACATTTCAGCTGGGATTTTGACTGAATTCTGATTTACTTACTGTATTGGTGAGTTTCTTGCACACCCCTTAGATGCTGTCATAATTCAGCAGTACAGTATATAAATTTTCTAAATAGATAGATAAATAGGGTGTCGCTTAGGGAGAGGCTCAGAGGAACACATTTGGCTTCCAAGCCTGAGTTTCTCACTCCCTCTTGGGCTACAGCTTCATGGATGGATTAATACCCATTCTTGCTGTCAACCAGAAGAAGTAAAAATTCATCTATTCATCATTTGCTTGAACACTGGCCTGAAATGGAGTCCTGTGTAACTTCACAGCTTGCGTTGTGCAATTTAAACCACATGGTGCAAGCTTTAAAAGCTACTGCCTTCTGGTTCTTTGCTGTCCTGCCCCCCGCAAAAAAAGTTTGATTGCCACATTGCTATGCCGCACCTCTGAGAGGTGTGGCTGAGGATCATGTAGTGGCCACGCACAACTGCCTTTCATATTTCCATGGGTCCTGGGGCAGGCAGCTTTCCCAGTGGATGGTGCCGAAAGCACATTTATCCATTTCGCTTCTTAGCCCGCCCACCAAAATGCTCTCCTACAAAGCGCGAGCTCTGCTCCTCCCCGAATGGTCAAAGGCCTTGCAACATAAAAGACCTTTCATCAAATTTTGAAAAGAGGCATTGTGGCTGGCAGGGAAGCCGTCAGGGAAGGTAGCCGGCCTGGTTTGCTCATGAAAACATGGAACAGTATTGGGTCAGTTCCCCCACCTCCCACCCCGATTTTCCACTTTTATCCCATAGAAGGGCATTGAGAACTAGCTATGAATCAGGAAGTCCCTGGTTTAACTCTTGCTTCTGTCACATGCTTACCAAGTCACTTTGGGCTAGTGATGGGGAACCTTTTTCAATGGAGAGCCGGGTTCCTTTCTGGTCCACCTGGCAGGGGGCACATGTTGGTGGTGGGTGGGGCCAGAGGCGAAAGTAGACGGAGCAACAAATAATTTTTACTTTTGTACAGAAGGCTAGTTTTTATACCCCCCACACACCTCCCTATCTTTTATCTAGGCAAGCGAGAAACATTATCAGAGTTCAAGGCCACGTTCTGGCCAGGGGGGAAAACCTCAAAGCTTTCAGCTGGGCTGGGGAGGGGTGTGGCCTGGGGAGAGAGCCCTGAGGGCCAGAGAGACAGACCTGGAGTGTCACATTTGGCCTCCAAGCCTAGAGTCGTCGTCTGTCCCCCTCCGCCTTAGGAAAGTCCCTCCCACTCAGCCTCGGCTCTTCCAACTAAGCTGTTGCGCTCAGGCCCTGCTTGCGGCCTTCCTATTGAGGCACCTGAATGACTACTGAGTACAGGATGCTGGGCTAGATGGGCCCCTTCTGGCCTGACCTAGCAGGGCTTTCCCTTGTGTTCATATGTTCTTAAGACTGGTGGAGTCCCTGAAGAAGACACACCTGGTTTTCCTTTTTCAGAAGAAGCAACCAGTATCACGCCAGCGTGGCCGGAGATACTTCCCAGATCCCCGTTCTGGAGCCTTTGCCATTTTGGTGGCTCTGTACCAGGATAGTGTGGTAAGATAACAGCTGGTGCAGAATACAGTAAGCTGAAAAACATAATATTTGGGGAGGGGGAGAACCTAGAGCCCACCTTTCCCAGAAGGCTTGTGGGGAAACCCCAGGTGCATGATGAAGACCTGAACATTGGAGGATTGTGGGAGCGGCTTTTGTTTTGGAATCCTCTTTAAGAAGTCAGCAAAGGTGGGGCAGTGTTAAGAGGTGGGAATCCTGGGAGGAAATGTAAAATCTATCCTGCCTTTTTGACCCTTCTTCCAGAATCCTCACTCCCGGGGTTTCCTGACAAAGCCGGAATTACAGAGAGCAGCTCAGCCGCTGTGTGAGAAATCTTTTTTTCTTGTGAGTTCCTGTATGATCTGTATTATTTTATTGGTACTGTTGTCACTTTGGCTAGAACAAGAAACTTATATAGATTGATTGATGAATTAAGAAAATATTTGGATACCTCCAGACTCTTAACTGTTTTGCAGGAGGGATTCCAGCGTGTCCCAGAAGTTTAGGTTTGTGCAGTTGAAATGGATTAGAACCCTTTGTCACCCTCGTACAGCAATCCACTCTTTTAAGATTCAAAAGCTGACCTTTTGTGGTTAGAAAAGTGATGAGGAAATGCATGGAAAAATGGGGGAGGGATGAACGGCTAATGGGAAGACGTATAAAACCCTGCAAGCAAATGGCCGTATTTTTCGCTCCATA